>NC_138090.1:47622803-48252803 GCF_964212035.1 Myotis nattereri
TGTAGCATATTTAATGCCCAGCTCTATTCTCAGCTTTTAGTGGCTTAACAGTGGATCTCAAACTTTTTTTTTTTAATCTCAGGACTTTTTTTTATTCTTAGGGAAGACCAAAGAACTTTTTGTGTTTTGTAAGCCATATCAGACAGTAAAACAGAATTTTAAAGATAACGCTCACTTTGGATAACAATAATGAACATCGTTACAGGTTAACATGGATTCAATCTGTTTCAATATCACCTGCCACGTGGCTTCTGGAGAACTCCACGGACACGCCCCGGGAATGAGGTGCCAAGGGCAGACAACGTCCCAGCGTGAGACTGACGGAGCAGACCCCCGGGAGGGCCTGGGAACCGGGCCCAGGTCCCACTCCGACAACCGCGGGGCCCGCTTGTTCCCGGCCCGCAATGGCGCGGGGAGGTGGTGCTGTAATGAGATGAGCCATCCGCCTGCCGGGCTGCCCGGGAAGCTGTGCCAGGAGCAGGCACAGCCACCGGAGCTGGAATCCCTACCCTGACCCTAACGCGTCTCTCTGGGGGAATAGGGGACAATCATGGGCTGACAGGCCATCACCATCAGGCTGCACAGCCTCTCCATGCCTCAGTTTCCCTGGCTGGAAAATGGGCTCAGTAGCAGAGCCCAGCTCAGAGCCTGGCCGTGGAGAAAGGATTAGCAGAACACAAGCGCTCACTCCCAAGTCAACTCGGGCTATCGTGAGCGCGTTTAAGGGGGATCCCATCAGCCAGGGCTCGGGGTGCGTGCCCCGTTCTCCTTCTGCCCAGCGGGGGAAAGGCCCTTGTTCACGGCCAGCCCCTGCCTGCCTTCCTCTCCTAAGACTCCCGCCCCATTTCATTCTTTGCACTGGGGTCTCCTGGGAGCGTTTAAGTGCCTGGAGCCCCGAGCCAGGCTGTGAAGGGGCTTTGGAGGGAAGGATGTGGACTCTCCTACCCGGGTGGAGAGGGCCTGCCTCGACCAGAGTTCACACTTATGATCCAATGCGGAGCTCGGATGTGGGGGTTCCCATCCCGTGGCGGGGGTGGGTGGTAGAGAGGTGACCCCAGGATCCTGACCGCTGACGTCCCTCTGTGTCCCGCCGGGTCCTGGTCCCTGAGAGGTCCGGTGCCAAGCCTGGCCCTAGAAGAGGAGGGTGGGCTGGGGTGCCGGGGTGCTGACCCCCTGAAGTTCCCTCCTGGGAAATGAGGGTCTCAAAGGCCTGGATCTGCGTCCGGGGGGTGGGGGGGCACTGACGCCTGGGTCTCCACCCCTGCAGGGGGCTCGGGTGCGGGGTGCCCGCCTTGTCAGAGGAGGTTGCTGGGACCCCGGTTCGCCTTGGGGCGCTCGGGCGCTAGCTCCTCCCGTGGAGTCTATAGATAGCGCCCGGACTACGGTGTTCCCCCCACTGACTCGGGGTTCTCGTTCAGGTGGGAGGGGGCCGAACCCCCCATTGCTGGCAACCCCCACCCCTGGAAAGGCCAGAGGGGCTGGCGCTGGGCTGGACCAGGGGGCGGGGCCTCGGTGGGCGGGGCTCTGTCTGGCCCCGCCCCGCCCTCGGCGCTGGCCCCGCGTCTCCAAGTGTGCGAGGCCGCGGTGGGCGCCGAGAGCCGAGAGCCACAGCCCGCGCCCGCCGGGCCCGCCCCGGGGCCTATGGGGCCGCCCAGCTGCGCCGCCGGGCCGGCCCCCCGCCGCGCCCGGAGCCCGCCCCGCAGCCAGGTAACGAGGCTGGGGCCCTGCGGGTGGGGCGCGCCGCCGGCTGGCGGGCGGGCACGGGGAACACCTGGGTCCCGGAGGGACAGGAGGCCGGAACTCCAGCGTCCGGGGTGATCCGAGCCCCCGTCCCCCGGGGTTGGGGGAAGGGGCACACGATGTTTGGGTCCTGAGAAGTGGGGGGGCTGTGGACACCTGGCTGCGGAGGCCCGGGCGCGCGGGTGCCGGGTGGGTAGGGGAACCCCGGACGCCAGACCTGGAGGAATTGATACCTCATTGAACGCGCGCCTGGTTCTCGGGGATCTGGGTCCAGGACCCCCGGCCCGAGCGCTGGGTCTGCCCTGGGTGCGTCCTCGGCGGAGGCGCCGGCCCCTGCGTCGGGGGCCGGGTCCGCGCGCTCGGGGTCAGGGAGGAAGTTGTGGCGGCGGAGATTCGGTGGCCCGGACACAGGGCGCCACCCCAGGGACTGGGGAGGTCCCTGGGCAGACCATGGCGTGGGGTCCCCGCCCTGTGCCCCTACCTTCTGAGCCCAGCCCGGGAGATAGGCACGCCGCAACTCGGGGAACAGGACTCCGGGATGGGCTTGGGGGGCGGGTCCCCGGTCCAGGGGGCTCCGGGGGCTGGCAGCCCGCGCGCCGGGGCCTGGCCGCGCCCGCCCCCCGCCGGGCTTGGGCATGCTTGGCACGCAGCGCGCGGGCCGGTCGGATCCGTATGCGCGCCGCGTGCGCCCATTGGTATGCGGGAGCCGGCCCGGCGCGGGCGTGAGGCGGGCGCGCTGGCGGGCGGCGCGGGGGAGGTGGCGGCGGGGCACGTCCTCGCCCTGAGCTTCTCCCGGGCCCGGCGGGGCGAGAGCCGCGGGCTCCGTGGCGGGGCCTCCAGCGGGGGAGACTGAGGCACCGTCCGGCCGCAGCTCCTGGCTGGGACCCTGAGCCCCGCGCGGGCTCAGTTTCCCCAGCAGCTCTCCCGGGGTCCCCCTCGGACGCAGCGCTGCCTCCGGTTCCTTCCCGCCGCAGGAGACGCGGATCTCGAGTCCCGCCGGCTGCTCTGAGCCCGCCTGAGCGAGGCCCCGCGGAGATGGCGGCCCCCGGCCCCGGCCCCGGCGGCGGCGGCGGCGGAGAGGTCAGATGCGGGGCAGGGCGCGGGGGCGGCGTCCCGTGGGACTTTCTGCCGGGGCTCACGGTCAAGGCCCCGCCCGGACCCTGGTGAGCGAAGCCCCGCCCCTCGGTCTGGCCCCGCCCCCAGCCGGCGCCCGGGTAGAATTCACACTCGCGTCCGCCCCATCCCGCGGGGCTGGAATTTCGTACCCGGAGTGGCTCCCCCGTCGTCCCGTAACCCACCCTCCCGCGTGGCGTTCCCAGCCCCTTCCTCAGTCCATACCCAACACTCCTCACCTCCCCCCCTCCCCCCCCCGATCCACCCCCAGGTCGGCCCCCACCGCCGCCGGGGGAACTTCACACGCGGGTTCTGCCCCCGCCTCCAGAGTCGAATCCGCTTCCAACGTCCCATCCCGTCCCGAGACCCCAGAGGCGGGGCTCCCCTCCCCCAGGCCCCGCACCCCCGAACCCCGGGCCCCGCTCAGGCTCCCCGCGCGCCTCCCGCACAGCCTGCAGGCGCAACGCAAGGAGAAGTCCCGCAACGCGGCGCGCTCGCGGCGCGGGAAGGAGAACCTGGAGTTCTTCGAGCTGGCCAAGCTGCTCCCGCTGCCCGGGGCCATCTCCAGCCAGCTGGACAAGGCGTCGGTCGTGCGGCTCTGCGTCACCTACCTCCGCCTGCGCCGCTTCGCCGCGCTCGGGGCGCCGCCCTGGGGGCTGCGAGCCACCGGGCCCCCCGCCGGCCTCGGTGAGTGCGCACGCGCGGGGGTGGCGCGCGGAGGACCCGGGTCCCAGGCGCCCGCCCGCCCTCGCCCAGCTCCTTGGTGCAGAGGGTGCATAGAGTTTGGAGTCAGACCTTTTGTGGTGTCCCTATCGGGTGTCTTACTCTCTAAGCCTCAGTGTATTCACCTGTGAAATGGGCACACGGGGGGGGGGGAGATTTCAGGAATTCTGGTCTCATCAAGGGCTTGGTGACACCAGGGGTCATACGAGCGAATGCTGTTGCTTTTATTAGCGGAGATGAATCATTGTTATTGCAAAGGAGACCCGCAGCTGCAGCTCCGGGAGTGGGTCAGAGGGGACCCGGCCTGGGCCTCCCACCCGGTCCTGTGGGGACCCAGGGGGAACACAAGGCTACGGAGTTAGAATTCCCAGTTTGAAAGCGGCAGGGAAACAGCTCACGGGACGCCACCCGGCATGTGACCCGGGCAGGTCACCGCATCTCTGTGCCTCATTTGTGAAATGCAATCATGATGAAACGTCTCCCTGAGGGCTGAGAGGACCAACCAGGTAATGTGTGTAAAGACCCCGCATCACCGTAGCGCAGAGTAAACAATCAATATGTGGCCGCTGTTGCTGTCGGGGTGCCTGCAGGGCTGTTGGGAGCCTGTGGTTTATTGAGCGCCTACTGTGTGCCTGCTGCTGTTCTGAGCTCTGGGATCCAGCAGGAAACAGAGAGAATAGATAGTCACTGCGCTGGACAGGCTGACACCCTGGTGGCCAAGACACGATAACAAGTAATCAAAGAAACAGAATCTAGAATGCATACATAGAGACGATGTAAAATACAGGTATATAGATGCCTACTTTTTAAAAAAAAATGTGTATTGATTTCAGTGAGAAAGGGAGAGGTGAGAGAGAAACATCAATGATGAGAGGGAATCATTGATTGGCTGCCTCCTGCACGCCCCCTACTGGGGATCGAGCCCATAACCCAGGCATGTGCCCTTGACTGGAATCGAACCCAGGACCCTTCAGTCTGCAGGCCGACGCTCTATCCACTGAGCCAAACCAGCCAGGGCTAGATGCCTACTTTTATTATTATGCAGACTTTATTGACAGATACCTACAAGTGTTATGTTATTACTCCTTTTTATGCATTACTGCTTTACTCTTATTACTAGAAGACAGTGAATCGTATTAATCCGAGGTCACAGAGACAGGGCACCCCAGGCTACTCTCCCACTCCACAATAAGAGGTGTCCTTAGGGTGGGGTTGGGGGGACTCCAATTCCCCTCCTGCCCCATCCCAGGGAGGAGGGGGGAGAGAAAATAGCATTGATTAAGTTCGCAATAAATCACCATTTAAATTTAAATAATCCGGCTTCCCAGGCGGTAATTAGGCGAATTGACTGGCACCGAGAGAATGCGGCATTAGAGCCTCTGATTACTGTCATTACCGCGAACAACATGTGCGCCCCGGGGATAAACATCTTGCCTATTGTCCCCGAGCCCAGGGGGAGAAGTGGGGAGAGAGCCCCACGGAAGCCCAGCACCCCCCACACACACACAGTTACCTGGGTGGTGGGCAAGTCGGGGCCGGGCTCGCGGAGTTCACAGCACTGAGGGCCATCAGCCCCTGCCTGTCCCCCAGAGCGGGCGGGGGAGGAACCGCAGGACGCCCTCTCACACCCCAACATTAGGAAATTGGGGGCGTCTCTGGCTCTAAAGGTCTCCCAACAAGAAGCCAAGTGCCTGCTTCCGTAGTTCAGATGGATAAACTGGGGACAGCATGTTAGCAGGAGTCAGAGAGCAAAGCATTGAGCCTCCCGTTCTCCAAGGGAGGGGGATGCCATGACCTCCTCAATCACAGAAATAGTAACAGTAATAATACAGCAGCTCTAGCGCGTTCGGCTCAGTGGATAGAGCGTCGGCCTGCGGACTGAAGGGCCCCAGGTTCGATTCTGGTCAAGGGCACATGCCCGGTTTGCGGGCTTGATTCCCAGTAGGGGGCGTGCAGGAGGCAGCCAATCAATGATTCTCTCTCTCATCATTGATATTTCTATCTCTTTCTCCCTCTCCCTTCCTCTCTGAAATCAATAAAGACATACTTAAAAATAATAATAATACAGCACAGGTCAGACACTGCGCCCAGCACTGCATGTAAGTTAGCTCGCTCAGTCCTCTCAAAGGCCTGAGGGGGGAGGCCATGCTCATTCCCATCTCACAGACGTAGGAAGCGGCCCAGCGGAAAGTCCAACTCAGTAGCCTGGCTCCTCAGCTTACCTTCTCAACACCGTACTGGGCGTGGTTGTAGGTCTCCAGGGATGAGTCCTCCCCTGCAGCTCTCCGCTGCCGGGGTCCAACCCCAGCAGGTCCAGGGGTCCCCAAAGGTGTGGACGGAGTCGGCGAAGAAGGAATGACACGGAGACAGTGTTCAGTTGATCAGCAGCCTAGCCAGGATCTCCAGCCAAGTTCTGGTCTCGATCTCCAGAGAGGTTCTGCTTAGGATCTCCAGGTTCTCCAGTTAAGTTCTGGTTAGGATCTCCAGCCAGGTTCTGTGTCCATGTTCTCTTGCTAGGTTCTCCAGCCAGGTTCTCCAGGTTCTCCAGCCAGGTTCAGTCACCAGGTTCTGTCCAGGTTCTCTTGCCAATTTCTGTAGTCAGGTTCAGTCCAGGATCTTTTGCCATGTTCTCTCGCTAGGTTCTGTCTCTAGGTTCTGAGGCCAGTTTCTGTCCAGGATCTTTTGCCATGTTCTCTCCAGCAAAGTTCTTCTGTCTCTAGAGAACGTTCTGTGTAGGTTCTGTGCCTAGGTTCTGTCTCTCTCTGTGTCTTGCTGTCTTTTTTTTTTTTTTTAAATATATTTTATTGATTTTTCACAGAGAGGAAGGGAGAGAGATAGAGAGTCAGAAACATCGATGAGAGAGAAGCATCGATCAGCCGCCTCCTGCATATCTCCCACTGGAGATGTGCCCGCAACCCAGATACATGCCCTTGACCGGAATCGAACCTGGGACCTTTCAGTCCGCAAGCCGACGCTCTATCCGCTGAGCCAAACCGGTTTTGGCCTTGCTGTCTTGTTACATCTGTATTTATACCAGTTGATTCAATCCTATCAATCTCTATTCCAAAGGTTAGGGCGTTTCTTATCTCCATTCCAGGGAGTAAAGATTATGTAGCTTAAGCATGATTGTTTGTAGTTAAAGTGATTAATTACCCACCTGGCACTTAGTTAAGAGGTTTTATTCCCTCCCTAACTTCAGGGGAAAATCCCTACCTGGGGAAACAACCTTTCTCAGAGACCTTGGTTAAAACACATAGTGCCTAGAAGGTGAGCAAACATATTAAGAACAGTATGCCATATATGCCAGGTCCCTTGAAACAGCAAGCATGGACCAGCTCCCGGCACTCCGCCTCTCTCTGGGCCTCAGTCTACCACAGTGATGGCGAACCTTTTGAGCTCCGCGTGTCAGCATTTTGAAAAACCCTAACTTAACTCTGGTGCCGTGTCACATATAGAAATTTTTTTTAATTATATTTTATTGATTTTTTACAGAGAGAAGGGGAGAGAGATAGTTAGAAACATCGATGAGAGAGAAACATAGATCAGCTGCCTCTTGCACGCCCCTTACTGGGGATGTGCCCACAACCAAGGTACATACCCTTGACCAGAATCGAACCTGGGACCCTTGAGTCCGCAGGCCGACGCTCTATCCACTGAGCCAAACCGGTCAGGGCTAGAAATTTTTTTGATATTTGCAACCGTAGTAAAACAATGATTTATATTTGTGATATTTATTTTATATATTTAAATGCCATTTAACAAAGAAAAATCAACCAAAAAAATGATTTCGCGTGTCACCTCTGACACATGTGTCATAGGTTCGCCATCACCGGTCTACCCTCTGTAAAATGAGACAACAGAGGTTAAAGTCTAGTTCTGTGCCTCGGAGTCTGGGTTGAACACAGCCTTGATTTCAAACCAGCACTGCTCATTTGTTCAACAAACACCATTGAACACACACCTCCCCTGTGCCAGGCACTGTTCTAGGTGCCGGAGACACAGCAGGTAACAGGACAAAGTCCCTGCCCTCAAGGGTCGGCCTATAGTTCCTGCGAGGTGGGCCCCCTGCCCCCCACGCCCTGACCTCACCTCCTCCTCTCACCTTTTCAACCCCCACTCTCAGCCCCAACACACACACTGGCTGTTCTTCAGAGAAGCTTGTACTCACCGCAGGGCCTTTGCACTTGCTGTGCCCGCCACCAGGGACTCCCTTCCCTTTGAATGTCCGCTCCTCAGTCAGGTCTTCCCTGACCATTCTTTTTTGTTTTTTAAAATATATTTTTTTTATTGATTTCAGAGCAGAAGGGAGAGAGATAGAAATATCAATCATGGATTGGCTGCCTCCTGCACGCCCCCTACTGAGGATCAAGCCCACAACCCCGACATGTTCCCTTGACCGGAATTGAACCTGGGACCCTTCAGTCCGCAGGCCGATGCTCTATCCACTGAGCCAAACCAGCTAGGGCTCCTTGACCATTCTGCTAAAAATGGCCACGGCCCAGCATTCCCTGTCTTCCTTTCCTGCCTTATCTTTTCATAGCGCTATCATCTGACACTATGCATTTCTTTTGTTTATGGTATGTCTCTCCCTCACGGCACCTTGTTCCCTGCGTCTGGGACACAGCAGACTCATCCCACAGCTGGGTGACTGGAATGGAATGAGGGGAGAGAGAGTGAATCTTAATTCACAAGCCAGGCACGACCTCTCTGAGGACGTGACCTTTGGGCTGAGAGGAAAAGGAGGTGAGGGAGGAAGCTATGAGAAAGCTGGGCGGGCTTCCAGGCGGAGGGAGCGGCAGTGCAAAGGCACGGAGGCTGCTGGACTTGGCTTGCTGGTTGGAGGGAGTCTGGAGAGGAGGAAGGGAGGCAGGCAGTGGCCTAGGCCTGTGGGGCCCCACGGGCTGTGGTGAGGACTTTGTTACCCCGAGCGAGATGGGAGCCATGGTGATGGGGGGTGTGAGTGGGAGCAGGGAGCCCCTTAAGGAGGTGAGTGCAGTGGTCTAGGTGGGAGGTGGGGCAGCTGGGCCAGGGTGGGGGCTACAGGATGACAGGTGGTTGGATTCAGCTGATGCCGTGAGGGTACAGCCCATAGGACTTACAGAAAATGGATACAGGTGTGAGAGACAGAGAGCGGTCAGGTGCAGGGCAAGGAACCACGCGAAGGGTAGAGGTACCCCAGGTTATCCACAGTAATACTGCTAAGAACAGTGGCAGGACTCAGGGATTAGGCACCTACTGTGTGCCTGGCTCTGTGCTACTTACATGCACAAACCCATTCTGCTCGCTCACTGGCCCCATTTTACAGATGAGGCTGAGGACAAGTAGAGGCAGAAATGCCCCCCTCCAGCCCTCAGGCCCACACCCCCTGACTGTGGTGGGGTGGTTCCTTCTCTCCGGCCTTGGCCTTCATAATGAAGTTCCAGCTCTTCTTCCCTTCCTCCACCCCCCCCCCCCCCCAGCAATCCCTCCGGACAATTGGAATGGGAAGTGCAGGGGGACTCCTAAGGCCGGGGAGAGGCCTTCAGTCCCCAATCTGGAAGGGATGGTGGCAACTGGGGCCGTTTTCTCTTCTCCAGCAGAATCAGGCTCCAACAGCCCTGACTGGTTTGGCTCAGTGGATAGAGCGTTGGCCTGTGGACTCTAAGGGTCCCGGGTTCGATTCCGGTCACGGGTACCAAAAATATATATAAAAAAAAAAATAACAAGAATCAGGCTCCAACCAAAAACAGCAAATGTTTGTTGAATGAGTGAGTGATTGGTTGAGGTTTGGACATGAGGAGAGGACACATCTAGGAGTAATGAGGGGGGCAGATCTGGGAGTAACTACTTTGGGGGACAGTGAAGTTGAGGTGTTTGGGTAGGAGAGGAGGAAACACAGGGCCAGGAGTTGGGGAACTGGAGGGTTTGGGGACAGGCCCGGTGTTTTGGGGGGAACAGCCAGTGGCTGAGCCCTCCCCACACGCCCGCCCGGGCCGACGCGCCCATTAACGCTGTTAATTGCAGCGGTTCAGTCTGACCTGGGCTGATCCTCTGAGAGGGAAAATGAAGGAATTAGCAGAAATGACAGGGGAAAATTGCAACAATTAGCAGGCAGCATTGTTCCCGCCTGTCACCCGGCTTGTTCGCGCGGCATCTCGGGGGAGGGGTCCCCGTGGACCACCCCACCCCCCACTCCCAGTTTGTTCCTGGAGCTGCCGGCGCGGGTGGGAAAAGGATGTAACCGCGCAGGGCTGGGGGAGCGCCGGGGAGGGGGCGTGGCCTAGCCACCAGGGGGCGGGGCGGGCGGGGGGCTGCGCCCTGATTGGCGGAGGGGCGGGCTTTCGCCGCCGGGTGTTTTGATGGTCGGGAAACAACAATAGTAATCACTCTATTAATACGCTTTGTGGCTCCGCATTTCCCGGCACCTGCTGTGGGTCAGGCCGCGCGAGGCCCTTTCTAGAAGCTCCTTGAGCGGCCTGAATGCCCAGCCGGCCTGGGAGGGCTGCGCTCTTGGCGCACCCACTTGGCAGAGGAGGAAACTGAGGCACGGAGAGGCGAAGGGACTGGCCCCAGGGCAGGCGCACCGCCCGAGCGGGACAGCCTGCGACTGGACGCCGGACCTGGACCAGCCCTGCAAGAGCCAGGCGCCTGAGGACCCTTGAGGTCACCGAACCCGTCACCTGGCTCCCCAGTCTGGGCCTGGGGGCCTTGGGGGGTCGTTCTCCACAGGGTCAGGGAGGGGGTCACCCCCACACGGGGTCTGGGCCCTCAGCTCCTGCCTGGGGGGCCGGGCCGGCCCCCTTCTCTGCCTCATTGGCCATGGCTCTCTCTGCCCTTTCCCTGTCTCTCTCTGTGCGCCTCGTTTCCTGGACCTCTCCATCTTTTTATGTTTCTCCATCTTCCTCAGTTTCTATGTCTATGGATGTCTCTGTCCCTATCTTTTCTTTTTAAAAATGTTTTTATTGACTTTTAGAGACAGAAGGAGGGAGAGGGAGCGAGAGATAGAAACACCGATGAGAGAGAGGCATAGATCGGCTGCCTCCTGCACGCCCCATACTGGGGATTGAGCCCACAACCGGGCATCAAACCAGGGACCTCTTGGTTCTTGGTTCTTGGTTCAACCACTGAGCCACAATGGCCAGGCCCTAGCTCTTAAAAATTTTTTTTTATTGAGGTAAAATTTTATAACATGAAACTCATCATTTTAAAATGTACAATTTAGTGTGACATTTAGTACATTCACAATGTTGGGCAACCATCACTTCTGTCTAGTTCCAAAACATTTTCATCATCGTCCTAAAACCCTGTACCCCTTAGCAGTCACGCCCCTCCCCCTCCCCCAACTCCAGCCCTGGCAGCCACCAATCTGCTTTCTGTCTCTAGGGATTTGTCTATTCTGGACATTTCATATAAATGTAGTCATCCTATATAATAAAGAGCTAATATGCTAATTAAGCCAGATGGTGGAACCTTCCGGAATGACCAGTGGGTGGGGCCGCGAGAGCTGAGCAAATATATGTCCTCTCAGGCTTGGCTTGTCTCACTTCGCACAATGTGTTCAAAGTTCACCAGAGTCGTAGGTAGGATCACTGCTTCATTCCTTTTTATTGCTGAATAATATTCCATGGTCTGAATAGAGCACGTTTTGTTTACTCACCAGTTAATGGACATTTGTTTCCCCCTTGGGCTGTGAGGAATGGTGCTGCAGTGAACAGTTATGTACAAGTACTTGCTAGAGCACGTGTTTGATGCTTTGGGGCATATGCCCACAAGTGGAATGGCTGGGTCACATGGTAGTTCCATGTTTAACTTACGGAGGACCCGCCGCACTGTTTCCGGAGCAGCTGTGCCATTAGCATTCCCACCAGCAATGCACGGCGAGGGTGTGGGTGTGCAGTTTCTCCACAGCCTCGCCTGGCACCTATTTTCTGTGTGCATGTGTGTGCATGCGTGTGTGTGCGTGTGTGAGCATGTGTGTGTGTGTCTAGCCATCCTCGTGGGTGTGAAGTGGTCTCTCATTGTGGTTTTGATTTGCATTTTGCTAATGACTGGTGCGTATAAGCATCTTTTCATGGGCTTATTAGCCATGTGTAGATCTTGTTTGGAGAAATGTCTATTCAGGGCCTTCGCTCATTTTTCAATTGGGCTTTGGTTGGGCTGTAATGTCCTTATCTCCTTCTCTGCTCCTTTAGATCTCTCTGTACGGTTCTCTGTCCGCCTTCTTGTCTCTCTGTGCCTTTGTCTCTCAGTCTCTGCGTGTGCTCTGTATCTCTGTGTGTGTCTCCCCTATTCAGTCTCCTCTCTGCCTCCTCATCCTGCAGGTCTGAGCTCAGCTACCCCCGCCCCCTTCAACAGGCCTCACCACCTTCCTCCTAATTTCACATAATCTATTCTTTATTTATTCTTTAATCCTCACCCAAGGATGTTTTCCTATTTATTTTAGAGAGAGTGGAAGAGAGAGGGAAAGGCAGAGAGGAATTGCGATGTGAGAGAGACGCATCGATTGGTTGCCTCCTGCACGAGCCCTGACCAGGGCCCGGCCTGGAGGGAGCCCGCAGCCAAGGAACATGCCCTTGACCAGAATCAAACCCGGGACCCTTCAGTCCACAGGCCGATGCTCTATCTACTGAACCAAACCGGCTAGGGCCACATCATCTATTTGATTCTTCAGAGCACAAATGATAATTCCTTGTTCATTTTTTACTTGTTTATGTGCCATGGCCTGGGTGCCTGTGAGGGTAGGACCAGGCTCTCTGGTTCACTGCGGTGTTCCCAACACAGAGCCTGGCCACAGGAGCTCAGGGAGAGTTTGCTGAATGGATGGATGGATGGATGGATGGATGAATGAATCCCTTTCTATATCCCCTGGTGTCTGTCTGTCTCTCTGTTTGTCCAGCCTACCTCTGCCCCTCTCACTCCTCCCCATGTCCCAGGTCTCTCCCCCGCAGGGCCAGGGGCCCCTCAATACCCCATGATGGCTCAGGACTGGGAGGAAGAGAGGAGACTCGTAGCCTGGTTCCCTGGGGTCCTTCCCAGAAGGCCAGGGTCGGCCAGACCGCAGGCCCCGGCCTCACCGGTCCCTCTGTCCCCAGCCCCAGGCCGCAGGGGCCCCGTGGCACTGGTCTCCGAAATCTTCGAGCAGCAGCTGGGAGGACACATCTTGCAGGTGAGGCCCCTTCCCTACCTGCTGCTCAATGCTGCCACCTCGTGGCCTCCTCGGAGAACAGCACCCTCTCTCCCGCACCCATCGCAGGAGAGCGCCAGGCCTGGGAGGCGCATGCTGGGGGCCCCCTTCCTGCCTGCCCCTTCCCAGGGCCAGTGGGGCCCCGTCCTCCGCTCCCCAAAAATAATCCATCCTGGCAGCGATAAGGTTTCAGAGCCTCTTACAGACGCCAGGCCCGCCTCTCCCCGCCCTGTCTCTCCCACTCTAGTCCCTGGATGGCTTTGTGTTTGCCTTGAGCCAGGAGGGGAAGTTCCTCTACATCTCAGAGACCGTCTCCATTTACCTGGGTCTCTCACAGGTAAGGCCCTCAGCAGGCTGCCTGCACTGGCGCCACCGCCACCTCCCTGGGCGGCCCAGGCATCCCCCTCCTCTCTCCCGGCCTCACCATCCCAGCGTGAAAATGGGACTGGATCCGTGGTTCCCAAAGTGCGTTCCTTGGAACCCCACATGGCATCCAACATGGCTCCTCCTTGCGGTCAGAGGAGGGTTATCGAATTCACGGGTCAAAGAAAAAATAATTTAAAAACAAAACAAGCCCTAGCTGGTTTGGCTCAGTGGCCTGCAGACTGAAGGGTCCCGGGTTCAACTCTGTCAAGGGCACATGCCCAGGTTTCAGGCTGGATCCCCAGTAGGGGGTGTGCTGGAGGCAGCCAATCAATGATTCTCATCATTGGTGTTTCTATCTCTCTCCCTTCCTCTCTGAAGCCAATAAAAATGTTTAAAAGCAAAACAAAAAGTAACAGGTCAATTTGAAAGAAGCAAATTAGCAGAAAGACCAGTTTGCCCATGAGTGGTGGCCAAATACACCATATTTACCCAAACGTGTTTCTTCTTAACAGTTTTAAAAGATCACAACAATTTGTACAGTGGGGCTTGGGATCTGTGAGCGCTGGAAGGTTTTCTGTGGCGTTTGAAAGCCCCTGTGTCCGGAGTCCTGGCTCCTTGTGGCATCGTAGGCCTTGCTATTGGATCAATATACGGTATTGATCCAGTCAATGCCAATTGTTAGCAACTGTTACCGTTTTTAGAAAGACTTTGGCGGATGGTAAATTTCAACAATTCAGTGCTTTGGCCGCTGTGAGCAGCTTTTTGTGAGTTGTTGATTTCTGGAGGAGGATGAACCTGAAGGAAGGGGAATGTGGACCAGAGAAAGGGCGGGAGGGAGGGAGGGAGGGGAGGCTTGAAGCTGGTGTGGGAGGGGCTGGGTGAGGGGAGTTCAGGGGATGACACCAAGCCCTGGGACGGTGGGAGCCATGGGAGGTTGTTTTTTTTTTCTTTTGAATTGTTGACATTATTACAGATGTCTCTCCCCCCTCCCCCCTCCCCCTTCCCCACCTCCACCAGCTCTGGGAAGTGTCTGAGGGGAGGAGGGCCATGGCCAGATGAGTACGGCTCCCCATTTGAGTGGGGACTGAAGGCCAGATGATCAGTGAGGATGCTGGGGCAGGAACACAGTGGGGAGAATACGGGGCCTGGATTGGGGGAGATGTGGAACTGCTGCAAGATTTTGGGGGGCGGGGGATGGAATGCAAAAGTCTGTCTGACTGAAATGTCCTAATTCCACTGTTTGTATCTCGAATCCCATTCCTGCTGGGAAATCCTGTGACTCATTTCAGGGCACAGCTGTTTGCTGTGAGTTAGAGGCTATGACACCTCCCCATCCAACTCCCTACACAGCTTCTTGTTTTAGAAAAATATATTTGTATTGATTTCAGAGAGGAAGGGGGAGGGAGAGATAGAAACATTAGTGATGAGAGAGAATCATTGATCGGCTGCTTCCTGCACGCTCCCCACTGAGTATCGAGCCCACAACCCGGGCATGTGCCCTTGACCAGAATCGAACCTGGGACCCTTCAGTCCGCAGGTCAACACTCTATACACTGAGCCAAACCGGCTAGGGCCCTACTTCTTAGCAGAGTAGGCGGGGCAGAAAATCGTTAACGATCACTGGCTTTGACGTGGGAGGGCAGAGGAAGAGCCCAGGTTAGCCTCCTCCTTTACAGATGTTCCTTTTGCCCTGGCCCCGCAGGGATAGAGCTGGGCCTGCGCACTGAAGGGTCGAGGTCCAATTCCGATTCCCGGTCAAGGGCACATACCCGGGGTGCTCGATTCAAGGCAGCCTGCAGGAAGCAACCAAGCAATGTAACTCTCTCACACACATTGATGTTTCTCTCTCTCTCTCTCTTTCTCTCTCTCTCTCTCTCCTCCCTTCCCTCCCACTCTCTCTAAAAAAACCAATGGGAAAAAATGTCCTCAGGTGAGAGAGTTTAAAAAAAAACTTTTTTAAAAAAAATTCTAATAAAAACACAAGACTGGCACGAAGTACTCCTGCCTGTAAGCCAGAGGTTCTCAGCCTTCCTAATGCCGCGACCCTTTAATACAGTTCCTCACGTTGTGGTGACCCCCAATTTCATTGTTACAAAGTGAACATAATGAAAGCATAGTGATTCATCACAAAAACAATATGTAATTATATATGTGTTTTCCAGTGGTCTTAGGGCCTAAGACTTAGGCGACCCCCAGGTTGAGAACCGCTGCTAAGCGAATGAACAGTCGGCCAGCGGGAGGGCCCGTGGCTGCGCGCACCTTACCCGCCTGTATTCCTCCCCTTCGCCGGCAGGTGGAGCTCACGGGCAGCAGCGTCTTCGATTACATCCATCCCGGGGACCACTCAGAGGTCCTGGAGCAGCTGGGGCTGCGGACCCGGACCTCCGGGCCCCCCACCCCGCCCTCCATCCCCTCCTCTTCCTCCTCTTCCTCCTCGCTTGCCGATACTCCTGAGATCGGTAATTCCAAGGCCCCCAAAGAATGAGGCCTGATGCAGGGACAACCGGTACATTGTATCCAGCGATGTTACATGTAAACCAGACCCCCTCTCCTTAGAGTTGTGCAAAACAGGCTTTTAGAGTCTGAATTGGAGCAGGAAGACTTGGCCCCCTACGATTGCCTGAATCCCTAAGTTTTGAGCTTTAGAAAGATCCCTCTGGCAGCCTGTGGGTGACAGGTAAATAGTGGTGCACGCTTACGGGGCGTTGACATGTGCTGAGCCTGTAACTACACAATTTCATGGAATCCTAACCACAATCCCACAGAGCAGGGCCCGTTATTCTCTTCGTTTTACAGCGGGGGAAACAGGCCCAGCACAGCGAGGTTGTTTACCTGTCCGAGGTCACAGCTGTAAGTGGAGCTAGATTCCAACCCGGGTTGGTCTGGCTCCAGGATCTAGTGTGCTCCTCACCCTTCTTTCCAATGGAAAATTCCATGGAAAATTCCACTCCATGCGGAGGAGGGCGGGTGCTAGATTACCCTGACAGTTCCTTTTAGCTCCCAGGTGTGCAGGGGGCTGTGAAGTCAACTTTCCTGTAAATAAGATTTCCTTACATGGGGTTTGCTTTGCACCAAAACCATCTGAGTTGCCAGCGGTGATTGCAAGTTTGGGGAGATGTGTGGGGCTGAGATGATGTCTGCACCTGAATTTGAGGCCCAGGGTCATCTGGGTGTGAGCACATTTATGACTGTACCAGGGGCGTATAGACTAATCGCTATTTGCGAGTCTTCTCTGTTGCTACACCCTGAGGCCCTGCTCTGTGCCCAGCTCTGTGCTGGGCAGGGCCGGGGACACAGTAGTGACGAGAGCCCCAACCCCACCCTCCCAGGGCCTAGGCCCAGCTGGGGCAGGTGTGGTGAAGACCCCAGAGGGGCTCCGACCCAGCCGGGGCCAGGGGGGCTTCCTGGAAGAGATGGTGACCTCAGAGGGTGTCAGTAGGACGCAGTTCCTGTCCCGGGGTCAGAGCTGAGCCTGAGAAAGGCCGCTGCATGGAGGGGGGTCAGTGTAGACGCCAATGAGCTCGTAGAACCGTCAGGTGGGTGGGCCTCTGGCTCGCACTGAAGGGGGCGGGAGGGGGCGCCTCCGTGTGTTTCCTCCTCAGGACCCCACAACTCTCCTTCACTCCGCCCAGAGGCCAGCCCCACCGAGGTGCCCGCCTCCTCCCGGGCGCAGGAGCGCTCCTTCTTCGTCCGCATGAAATCCACCCTCACCAAGCGCGGTCTGCACGTCAAGGCCTCGGGGTACAAGGTGGGCGTGAGCTCCCTGCACAGCCTCTGGCCCGCGTCCTCGCCGCCCCGGGAGCTCCCGCAGTCCTGCCGGCCCTGCCCCGCGCCCGGCCCTGCAGTGACAGCGGGAGCCTCGTCCCCCCACCCCCACCCCCGCCCCCGCCCCTCCTCCAAGCGCACCCACTGCCCGCAGGTCATCCACGTGACGGGCCGCCTCCGGGCCCGCGCCCTGGGCCTCGTGGCCCTCGGCCACACGCTGCCCCCGGCCCCGCTGGCTGAGCTGCCGCTGCACGGCCACATGATCGTCTTCCGGCTCAGCCTGGGGCTCACCATCCTCGCCTGTGAGAGCAGGTACGGGGCGGGCGCACCGCAGCGCGAGGCTGGGCACTGGGGGCCGCGGGAGGCGGGAGAGCAGCGGAGGGAGAGGGTAGACTGGGGGGGGGGGGGGGCTCTGGGGACGAGGGCTGTGCCTCCGGAGGCCCGCGCGCTCCCGCATCCGCTTTCTCCTGCACCCGCGGAGGGGAATCGGGACAGTGAGATGGGACCCTCGCCCGGTGCCACCTGCCGGATGCCTGGAGCCAGGCCAGGAGAGACGCGACTGCAGCTTATAGAGGGGAAACCGAGGCTCGGAGCGCGCCAGCGTGAGTGGCGACCCGAGGGGCCGGCAGAGCCAATCGCCCCCTCCCCCTCCCCCTCCCCCAGGGTCAGCGAGCACATGGACCTGGGGCCCGCGGAGCTGGTGGGCCGCAGCTGCTACCAGTTTGTCCACGGACAGGACGCAGCCAGGATCCGCCAGAGCCACCTGGACCGTGAGGACCCTCTCCCGCCTGGGCCGCCCAGGCCTCAGCCCCCGCTCCCCTAAGTCCTGCTCTGGGGGTGACCAGCCCCTCCTGTTACCAACCCCAGGGCTCAGCTCAGCACAGAGAGCAGCAGGGAGCCCTGAGCGGGGCGGGCACCGGTGGGAGCGGGGTTGGCTGCGGGCCTCTGACCCACCCCAGACACCAGGTGCTGCCTTCTGACTGGCTGTCTCGCTCTGTATGTTGCCTTTCTCTTCTCCCACCACCTCATCCTTCCTGTTCCCCGTCTCCCCTGTCCCTCTCCACACCTGCCACCCCATCTTTCCTGCCCCGTCTGTCTCCTCTGCCCACCTCCCTCTCCCCCTCTCCTACCCACCTGTCTCCTCTCCCTCCGCCTGTCCTCCTGTCTCCCCATCCCTTCTGGCCCCCCCTGCCCCTGGCTGGGCCCAGTGCTGGACAAGGGCCAGGTGGTGACCGGCTACTACCGCTGGCTGCAGCGCGCGGGGGGCTTTGTGTGGCTGCAGTCCGTGGCCACCGTGGCTGTGAGCGGGAAGAGCCCCGGGGAGCGCCACGTGCTCTGGGTCAGCTACGTGCTCAGGTGAGGGCTGCACCTGCCCGGCCCACGGGGGCTGGGCCCACAGAGAGGGCTCTAGCAGGGGACAAGCCCGGAGCAGGAAGGGGACAGGGACAGAGCAAAGGCCCAGAAGTGGAGTGTCCTTGCTGCAGGAGGCAGAGGAGTGGGGAGCGGATGACAGTATTGGCCAGTGAGGCCGGTCTGCAGCGGCCTCAGGCCCAGGCTGAGGGCCGGCCTGGTCCCGATCCTGGAGCACTGGAGAGCCATGGCGGGGTTTAGAGCTGGAGAGGGTCACGGTCAAACCTGCTTTGGGAAAGCCCGCCCCCCTCATTGCTGTGAAGAGGAAGGAAGCTGGGGAACGCCAGGCCATGCAGGGGAGGCAAGGTGCCCACGCCTCTGTCCTTGCTGGGCCTGGACCCCGCCCCAGAGGGGCAGCAGTTTGGAAGGAAGACACTGGCGCCAGCTGAGCAGCAGGAGCCCGGGGGACACCTCGGGGTGACATCCAGGGCCGCACTGGTGTGGCCTTGGGATGGGGCCAAGCTGGGCGACAAGCCAGCTTAGAGTCTGGGGTCCAGTCATGAGGCCTGAGTGCTTTGGGGTGGAGATGCTATACTTGCTGGGGCTGGGGTGTTCTGCACTCAGATGGGGCCGGAGTCTACACCCACAGCCTGGGGGGACAGAGGGAGTCCGCCCTCACCCAAGAACCTGGCCCCAACCCCACCTGTCTCGTCTCAGCCAAGCGGAGGGCGGCCACACACCTCTGGACGCCTTCCAGCTTCCAGCCAGCGCGCCCCGTGAGGACGTGTCCAGCCCAGAGCCGGAACCCGCAGGTGAGGCTCCCACCCGACCCTGGAGGCTCCCAGCGACCCCTGGCCCCTGGGCTGTCCAGAAGCCACTAGCCACAGAGGGCTGCTGCTTACATTAAAACCAAAAATTCAGGTTCAGTCAGACTCGCCACACTTCGAGCATCTGTAGCCATAGGTGGCCAGCGGCCCAGGCGTTGTACGGCGTAGACACGGCGCATCCTGGTTCCAGGAAAATCCTGTTAGCCCCGGGCGAGGCCAGGGTTTCTCAGTCTCCGCTCCACTGCGTTAGGGACCAGGCGACCCTTTGCTTGGGGGCTGCCCTGTGCATTGGGGGGTCCCCAGCAGCATCCCTGGCCTCTCCACTGGATGCCAGGAGTCCGTCCCCTGGGGGAACCACCCACAGTCACTCCACAGACGGCCAGCCCGAGGGCTGGGCACGCGCACACACGGCGCCCTTCAAATCTTCCAGAGCCAGCGCCCCCAGTGCAAGGGAAGCAGGCTGCCCCCCCAGACGAGGAGGAGGCCCCCCAGACCCAGGGCAAGTGCATCAAAGTGGAGCCTGGCCGTGGGGACACGAAAGACCCGGAGGACAGCGGAGACGAGGAACCAGCTGGCCACGCAGCCCCGCCACGGCGCGAGTTCACGTCCGTCATCCGGGCAGGAGCCCAGAAGCAGGACCTCGTGCGGCCGTGGGGCCTGGTGCCTCCTGGGGACGCCTCGCCTGCCCTGCTCCACGCCGGCTTCCTGCCCCCCGTCGTGCGGGGCCTGTGCACGCCTAGCACCATCCGCTACGGCCCCACGGAGCTGGGCCTCATGTACCCACATCTGCAGAGGCTGGGCCCAGGCCCCCCCTTCCCAGAGGCCTTCTACCCACCCCTGGGCCTGCCCTACCCGGGGCCCACGGGCGCCAGGGTGCAGCGGAAGGGGGACTGATGACTAGGAGAGCCTCCCACAGAGCTGGACCCTGGGGGGGGAGGGGGTGCCGGCCCTCAGGGGGCGGGGGGCAGGGCTCCAGCCCATCAGCGCTCTTTAAGAATTAAAGACCAGCTCCCCATCTGTGGCTCGGTCTCTGGGGGCTGTGGCGCCCCTCTCTCCTTCCTCCCACCCCTTCCCTCCTCCCCCACCCGCTGCAGGCCCAGCCTTCCCGTCGCAGGAACCACCACTTGGAGGGAGGGAAGGGTCAGGTTTTAATGTCCTGGTCCTTGGGCCCTGGCCAGTCTGAAGCGGCCTCAGGCCTCAGGTCCTTGGTCCTCCCCCCGGGCCCGGCTGCTCACTCCGGCGGTGGTCGCCCCGCTTCGTCCGGGCCTTCCGCAGCGGCCGTGCCATCGTCCTCAGGCACCAGTTCCACGTCCAGCTCCAGCTGGCCCATGTAGAGGCCGACAGCACAGGCCCAGAGCAGGCCCGCGGCCAGCACGGCACCCACGCCCGCAGCCGCGCCCCCCAGCGAGAGCTGCATAGGTCCCCGCAGCGAGGCCAGGCCCACCACGTAGGAGGCGCCGCCCCACACCACGCACAGGCCACCCAGCAGGAAGAAGCCTGTGGGAGAGGGCGGAAGCCAGGATCAATGCAGGGGAGGCCTGGGGTCCCACGGGGCGGGGGGGCGGGGGCTTGGGAGGAAGGCTGTTGGGGAGGCAGATCCTGGAGACAGGGGCGTCAGGGGACTGAGGTGGACTCAGTGGGATGGGACAAACTCAAGGGCAGAACAAGGGTCAGGGGTCGTACAGAGCCAGGGCGCTGGGCATGAGGCAGTAGCAGAGGGACTTGGAAGTGGGGTTCAGGATCAGAGGAAGGGTGGGGGTCTGAGAGCAAAGACAGAGTTGGAGGGGCAGGGGCTGGGACTGGGACCCTCATCTTTGTTGATAAGTCAGACGGGAGGGGCAGACCCACCACCATGCCCTGGACCACCCCCTCTGAGGGGCAGTGGGTGCGTGGGAGGTGGACACAAGGGAGGGTGACATGGCTTCTGGTGGGGGAAGAATGAGGGGTTCTACACTTACTATTGGGGGGATGGGGCAGGAGGGAATCTACACTCACCGGTGTCGGGGGGGCATCCACACTCCCTGGTGGGAGCAAGAGTGGGGGTCTGCACTCACCATAGGCAGCTTCCCGACCCATGTCACTCTGCATGAAGGAGATGACCCCGATGCCGGATGCCAGGAGGCCATTTCGAAACCAGGAGAGGAAGGCTTGGAGGGACGGGGGAGATGGGAGAGAATCAGCACCAGCCCAAACCCTGCCCCCAAAGGGCCTCAGCCCGGACAGTCAAACTGAGGGGCTTGTCATCCCACCACCCCATCCTGCTCCACACATTCCTACCATGTCTTGGCAACCCCCCGCCCCCCACCCTGCAAGAACCCTATTGCCCCAAACCCTCTATTGCAGTGGTTCACAACCTGTGGGTCGCGACCCCTTTGGCGGTCAAACGACCCTTTCACAGGGGTCGCCTAAGACCATCCTGCATATCAGATATTTACATGACGATTCATCACAGTAGCAACATGACAGTGATGAAGTAGCAACGGAAATAATTTTATGGTTGGGTCACAACATGAGGAACTGTATTTAAAGGGCCAGAAGGTGGAGAACCACTACTCTATTGCCTCCATCTCTGAGCCCCGCTCCCCCGAACTCTGCAATACCGAATATTCAAGACAGTCTGCAAAACCTGGAGGATCTGGAACCCAAACTGCAGAACCTCAATCTGAGGACAGGAAGACCCCAAGATGTCATCTTGGTCAGCCCCCACCCATGGGCCGCCCTCTCACTTCTTTCTCAGACCTCCTGACACAAACTGCTCCCGGACCCAGGCCCGATGGCATTCGCGTCCCTGTGCAGCGCTTGCTAACAGGCTAGTTGAGTTACAAACTCCTCATCCCGACCTCAGCCTAGCCCAGTCCTCTCCCAGCGGCCATGAGGCCCCGCCCCCTGCAGCCTGGATCACCTCGCCCTCCAATCAGCCCATCGCTTTCCTTCTATTGGTTGTCCCCTCCTCCAATCAGGAACTTCCCCTTCTTCGCTATCGATCCACACTCCCGCCTTAGCGGGGTGGTCGCCTCTTCAATGCGAGCTGGCCCCTCCATCGCGGACCCCTGTGTAGACACCCCGCCCCCGCCCGCCACCCCCCACCCCCCACCCCCGCCCTCAGCCTTCTCTGGCAGCCTCTCTCGTCCCGACAGCACAAGCCCATCCGGATGCCCGTCCTAGCCCGCCCGGCCTCCCCGATCCCCACTGCACCCCACTGCCCCGTCCCACCCACCAGCCCTTCTCCGCTGCGGACACACTGCGCTCTGCAGCCAGCGCTTCCCAGCGCGCACACGGAAGCCTTCTCCCTCCGGAGCCCGGGCCCGGGTCCCAGCAGAAGCCCCACCCCCCTCCCACTCGCGCGCGCGGACAGCTCGTCCATCCCGACCCCCGTCCGTCTGCAGCCGGCCGACCCTCGCCCCAGCCCCACACCTGTCTCGTGAGCCTTCCGGAGGAGCCAGGCGTCCGCGCGGTCCAGCTCGGACACGGGGGGCGGCGAAGCCCCGACGCGGGGGGCGAAGGACCCCCGGGCGCCCCCGCTCCGGGGCCGCGGAGGCGGCAGCGGCAGCCCCCGGAAGTGTATTCGGGCCAGGCGGGCGGCCCGAGCCCACCACCAGCCGCCTCCCATGGTTCGCACTACGACCGCCGCGCAGCGCTCCGCCTCACAAGCCGCCCGTAGGCTGAAATACACGTCAATCACACGTAGACGTTCATCCATTCGCTGTTGGCACGTCACTGAGGCCCAGTGCGCACCGTCCATTGGTCAGAATGGCAGCAATCCCCGCCTCTCTCATCTGTGCCGGTACTAGGCGTCCCACCCTGCTTCAGCTGCTGGACTAGGAATCCCAGCGATCACTGTGCCCGGGGAAGGCGGGTCTTCAGAAGCTGGAGGCGCGATGTCTGCCGGGACTTGTAGTTTTGGTTAATAATTTTAATTCCAGTAGCCAAAATCCCAAAACAAACCAAAATTCTTAATATAGAACTTTTGCAAAATCTCGAAGAGCCCAGAGGAGAAAGTGAAATTCACCATAAATCCCACCAATGAGCGGTTACCGCTATATTTTGATATAGATAGTCCTGTCCTGTCTTTTTTCTATACAGATGTAAAATAAGATGCCCTTCGATAAATACATTTTTCTTCACATAACAATAAATCAGTGGTATGGAATATTTTTCCACAGCGTAATTTTAAAAGACATTTATTTTGAATATGGGACAAGATGCAAAAGTTACAAAAACGTCTGATGAAAAGTAATTATTAGCCCCTGGTCAGATAGCTCAGTTGGTTAGAGTGTCCTCCCCATACATTAAGGTTGAGGGTTTCATCCGGGCCAAGGCATATACAGGAATCAACCACTAAACGTGCAAGTAAGTGGAACAACAAATCGCTGTTTCTCTCTCTTACGTCAATAAATTTTTTTTTTAAAAAAAGTAATTCCCACCCTGTGCCCCACTGTGTCCCACAAAATCAAGTTTAATGGTTCATACTGATGCATTATAAGTGATCCCAGGGCCTAGCTGTTTCCAAACTTCCCTGCTATAAGCCATTGTAGTTTCCTTGTAGGTGTAAGCCTATGCTTGGGTCAGGAGGGACCCGTTCTCACTGTCAAACTTCAGCCTCCAGATTCTGCCTCTGGGTCCACACATGTCTTTATATATCCCCTGTTGACCTTCAAAATAAAACAGTCGTTTTTGTTTTGTTTTGTTTTGTTTTGTTTTACCCGCAAAAATGGGTTTATCCTGGAATAACAAAGAATTGCAATTTGCAAGCTATACAAAAAGCATAAGCAAGTCCAACAAAGGAGAGAAACGTTATTTAAGAGAAAAAAGAAGAGGTTGGGAAATCCATTGCAGAAAAAGGAGAGTTCAGGGAGATGACGGCTTCTCATTGGCTGAGCTGATGGGGTAGTCAATTTCTCCTAGAAGATGCAATGTACATCTTTTCCTGTTGGGGCTTATAACTGACTAGAGGCCTGGCGCACGAAATTCGGGCACAGGTAGGGTCCCTAGGCCTGGCCTGCAATCAGGGCCACATGTCCACTGCCACCCACCCCCAGTTCCCAGTTCCCCATCAGGCAATCAGGGACTGTGGGCTGGGGGCAACTCCTGCGTTGAGTGTCTGACCCCTGGTGGTCAGTGCACGTCATAGCCAACCGGTTGTTCTGGTTGATTTGCATATTATGCTTTTATATATATAGATGATTCTTTCCTGTTGACTTTGTCCCCCTGCTTGGTCCTGTCTGTAATTGACCATTCTTCCTGTAATTGACATTAAGTGGTACTGTGTGAGAGCTCCCCCTTCTGGCCTCCCAACTTAATTTTACTTAGGTTTTCCTTTACTAATTTTCATAGTCCTTACTACACTGTCATAATGATCTCTATACTTACCTGTCTCTGCCATCAGTCTATCAGCTTCCTATGGACATAGTTCTTTTTTTAAAAAAATATATTTTTTATTGATTTCAGAGAGGAAGGGAGAGGGAGAGAGAGACATCAATGATGAGAGAGAATCATTGATCGGCTGCCTCCTGCACGCCCCACACTGGAGATTGAGCCCACAACCCGGGCATGTGCCCTGACCAGGAATTGAACTACAACCTCCTGGTTCATAGGTCGACGCTCAACCACTGAGCCACACCTGCTGAGCTGGACTTAGTTTTTGATTGACCATCTCCATGTCTCCCAACTCAATAGGTAGGAGACCTGGACATTCACTAATGGTTTGTGTTTTTTTTTTTTTGTTTTTTTTTTTTTTAATATATTTTATTGATTTTTTACAAAGAGGAAGGGAGAGAGATAGAGAGCTAGAAACATCGATGAGAGAGAAACATCAATCAGCTGCCTCCTGCACATCTACTGGGGATGTGCCCGCAACCCAGGCACATGCCCCTGACCGGAATCGAACCTGGGACCTTTCAGTCCACAGGCCGACGCTCTATCCACTGAGCCAAACCGGTTTCGGCTAATGGTTTGTGTTTTTGTGTGCCAGGAATTGTGCTAGGCACGCTATGTGCATAATGTCATGTAATCCTCATTGTAACTCTAGGAGTTAAGGGTTAGAATAGTCTCTCTGTTACAGAGGAAAACGAGGTTCCGAGAAGGGAGGTAATAAAAGTTAATGTTTACTGAGCACTAGCCAAGTGTCGGACTCTGTGCTCTTGCTTTCCATGGTACTCTCATTAAATCCCCGGACTAACGCTACGTGATACGTACTATTCTTACCCCCATTTTACAGAGGAGGAAGACAAAAGGCAGCCGACTGCCTTAGATCACACCGCTAATTAGATAAGCCCAACGCCGCCTGACTGGCCACCATGCTGTGCAGCTTAAACTCACGCATTCCTTTTTTTTTTAGACAAAAAAATATATAGATGAATCTTTTTTAAAATTTTATTTTATATTCTTCTTGATTTCAGAGAGGAAGGGAGAGGAAGAGAGAGAGAGAAACATCAATGCTAAGAGAGAATCATTGATCGGCTGCCTCTTGCATGACCCCTACTGGGGATCGATCCCGCAACCCAAGCATGTGCCCTTGACCGGAATCGAACCCAAAACCCTTCTATTCACTGAGCCAAACCAGCTAGGGCTCATTCATTCTTTCATTCAACAAATATTTACTGAGTACTTGCTGCCTATCTACATTATGCTACACATTAGGTATGAATCAGTAAACAAAACAGACAAAGTTCTCTTCCCTCAAGTCCCTCATGGTGATAAAGAGCATTTACAAAAAAGTCTACAGCTAGTATCATTCCTTTTTTTTTTTTTAATATATTTTATTGATTTTTTACAGAGAGGAAGGGAGAGGGACAGAGAGTCAGAAACATCAATGAGAGAGAAACATCGATCAGCTGCCTCCTGCACACCCCCCACCAGGAATGTGCCCGCAACCAAGATACATGCCCTTGACTGGAACCGAACCCGGGACCCTTCGGTCCGCAGGCCGACGCTCCATCCACTGAGCCAAACAGGTCAGGGCGCCAGTATCATTCTTAGCGATGAAGTATTGACTGCTTTTCCCTTAAGACTGGAAACAAAGCAAGGATTTCCACGCTCATAATTTCTCATCAACCATGTGCCCTGACCGGGAATCGAACTGGCAACCTTCGGTGCAGGAAACAACACCCAACCAACCGAGCCACACCGGCCAGGGCCAGCGCTGATAATCTTGACCCTCCAAAGCCCTTCCGTTCAGTTCCTGGGCCGCTTTTAACTCCTGACCCTCTGCAGAGGGAGCTGAAGAATGCGGGTGGGAAGGGCAGGGGGCAGGCCGCCCTGGGGACGGTGGTGGGGGCAGGGACAGACGGGAAACTTGAAAATGAGCAGGTGACCCTGTCAACAGCTCTCTCTGCGTTCCCAGCCCAGATCCTGCTGTCTTTCCCTGGGCGGCGGAAGCCCCCCCTCACCCCCGATGCCCTCAGAATAGCTTCTCTGTTACTAATTCAGGAAACGTTTACTGAGTGTCTACAAAGTACCGACCTCTGCTTGACGCCACGGATACAGCAGTGAGCAAAAGGCACAGGCAAAATGGTGTGTGGCAGCCGACGGACATGACACTCTTGGGGAAGAGGGACAAAGAAGAATTAATGTAAAAATCCGGGCCCTGGCAGACGGCTCCGTGGTTAGAGCGTCGTCCCAATACGCCAAGGATGCGGGCTCTACCCCTGGTCAAGGAATAAACAAGAACAACCAAGGAATGCGTAAATTAGTAGAACAACAAACCGATCTCTCTCTCTCTCTCTTTTTCTGTCCTTTCTCGCTCTAAAATCCATAAATAACAATAAGCCCTAGAGTCACGGTTTGGCTCAGCGGATGGAGGGTGGGCCTGCGGACTGAAGGGTCCCGGGTTCGATTCCAGTCAAGGGCATGTACCTTGGTTGCGGGCACATGTCGCTGGTTAGAACATGGTGCTGACTGCTCCGTGGAAAAGTAGCAGCCACGGGATTTTTTTTTTTTAATGTATTTTTATTGATTTCAGAGAGGAAGGGAGAGGGAGAGAGAGGTAGATGAGAGAGAATCATGGATTGGCTGCCTCCTGCACGCCCCCTACTGGGGAATCGAGCCCATAACCCAAGCATGTGCCCTTGACCGGAATCGAACCCGGGACCCTTCAGTCTGCAGGCCGACGCTCTACCCACTGAGCCAAACCAGCCAGGGCAACCACGGGATGTTTTAAATGAGTATCCAGTGATGTCTCCCCCTAAACCAGTGGTTCTCAACCTTGGCTGCCCATTAGAATCACCTGGGAATCGTTTTTAAAATCCTGACTTCTGGGCCTCATCCTCCGGAAATTCTGTTTCTTTGTGATGGGGTAGGGCCACAACATTAGTAACAAAGAAACAGAATTTCCGGAGGATGAGGCCCAGAAATCAGGATTTTAAAACGATTCCCAGGTGATTCTAATGTGCAGCCAAGGTTGAGAACCACTGCTCCAAACCCTTCAGCAGCTCTCCACCCTGCCGCCCCGGCCCCTGCCCCTGCCCCTTCCCCTTCCTCTTCTGGGGAGAGCTTGCATTTTACAGAGCGGGCTACAGCTTGGAGAGCTATGGAGGGGGTACACGGGGGATGGAGTTCAGTGGGCTGTGGTGGATGATCGCCTGCCTGCTGGCCACGAATGCTAAGCATTACTTGAGATTAAACGGAAACTGAAAATATTTGAGACACATTGTTCACATTCTTGGCTGGTGAGACGGTGTAGCTGAGGGGAGGGGGGAAATGGGATGCCAGAGAGGGTCAGGGCGGAGAAAACAAATCCTCCTTAAAGAGCCAGATCCTACCGCCGGCTGGATGCCTCGACCGCAGATCATCAGGAGCCTGAGCCAAAGACTAACGCTCAGCCCCGTGCCAGGCCAACGCCCTCAGCACTGGCCAGGCATTGGGATTCTTTTCCAACAAATATGTTTTAATGTTTTGCCGCGAGAAAGCAATGGTAATGATGGAGACGTTAGCTAAAGCTACGGCGGTAATCATGTTGCAATACATAACTGGAATTAGGTACATCGACGTGGATCGAATCGACACATAGTACAGCTTAAACTTATACAATTTTATAGGTCAACTATATCTCAATTTTTAAAATATTAAAATACATATATATATATATATATGTATGTATATATATATATATAGTCCAGCTGGCATTGCTCAGTGGTTGAGCACCGACCTGTGAACCTTAATTCCCGGTCAGGGCACATGTCCAGGTTGCGAGCTCGATCCCCGCTGGGAGGCGTGCAGGAGCCAGCAGATCAATGATTTTCTTTCATCATTGATGTTTCTGTCTCTCTCTCTTCCTCTATGAAATCAATAATATATGTATACTAGAGGCCCGGGTCCCTAGGGGACATCCCCCAAGGGGTCCTGGATTGGGAGTGGGTGCAAGCCAGGCCGAGGGACCCCGCTGGTGCACAATCGGGACCAGGGAGAGACTGTGAGAGGGCTCC
Organism: Myotis nattereri; assembly: GCF_964212035.1. Lineage (NCBI taxonomy): Eukaryota > Metazoa > Chordata > Mammalia > Chiroptera > Vespertilionidae > Myotis > Myotis nattereri. The sequence goes on from NC_138090.1 coordinate 47,651,273, forward strand.
AGGGCATGTCTGCCCGTGTCACTCAGTCCCAATCGTCAGGACCCCAGCAGCAAGTCAACCTACCAGGCGGAGTGTCTGCCCCCTGGTGGTCAGTGCACGTCACAGCTACCGATCAAACGGTCTCTTAGGCTTTTATATATATAGATATTATTGTTACTCTGGCCACCTTTTAAAGGTCACTCTGGCCACCTTTTTTTTAAAAAAAAGAATATATACATAAATATTTAAAAATTTTTAGTTACTGATTTGAGAAAGAGAAACATCGACGTGTTGTTCCACTTATTTATGCATTCATTGGTTGATTCTTGGATGTGTCCTGACCGGGAGATTGAACCTGCAACCTTGGCATCGAATGATGCTCTCACCCACTGACCTACCCGGCCAGGGCCTAAAAGAACATATTTTTATCAAGAGCTCCCCAGGTGTCAGGAGGCTCCCAACAACTGTGAATACAGCAGCGCACCAAGGAGATCAACGAGCAGCTTCTGTGGCAGGACGCTTTGGAGTCTGACGGGAAGGACAATGTCAGGTTGTCACCCACAGATCAGGCCTTCCTTCAGGCTGTCCTTTAACTCCTTCACCGGAAGTCTGATGTTTTCTCCGGAAAGGTGCTCACGGTCGATGGTTCCTCACCCTCTGTTTGACCCTGAACAGACTATTCTCGGCTGCTCTCCTCCCCAGCCTGGGCCAGGCGGCTCCCCCAACTCCTAACCAGCCCCGAACTGAAACCTGCCGGGTCAGTTTCTGCAGAGCGAGTTTCCTGTGAACCACACTAGTCAGTTACTTAACTTCCCCAACTTGCTCTCACTGCAAACCCCTCTTACCACAGAGCCGCCAGGCCTGTTTCTGCTTGATTGTGAGATGCTTGCAGATATCTGAGGATCCTGCTCCCCGTGCAATGGCCTTTTTGCATAAAGTTTCTCTTTATCTTAGTCTGGATCTGTTGGTGGTTGTTTTTTTTTTAAATGTTTTTATTGGGTTTTATAGAGAGAGGGAGAGCGAGAGAGAAACATCAATGAGAGAGAATCTCTTCTACACGCCCTCTACTAGGGATTGATTCTGCAACCCGGAGCATATGCCCTGACTAGGAATCTACCAGTGACACTCAACCACTTGGCCACACCGGCCGGGCTGGGTCTGTTTTTATTTGCCATCTCCATGAAGTTCTCACAGGTTTTTCACTAGGTTACATCCTAGATTCCTTATAACTTTGATCGCTTTGGGGAAGACTATCTGATTTTCTGTTAACTTCCCAGTTGGTTATACTAGTACGTGGTCGGCAAACTGCGGCTCGCGAGCCACATGTGGCTCTTTGGCCCCTTGAGTGTGGCTCTTCCTAAGCCTTAGGAGTACCCTAATGAAGTTAATAACAACGTACCTACCTATATAGTTTAAGTTTAAAAAATTTGGCTCTCAGGATAAATTTCAATCGTCGTGCTGTTGATACTTGGCTCTGTTGACTGATGAGTTTGCCAACCACCGTACTAGTAGAAGAATGCTATTGATTTTTTAAGTAATTAATTAATTTTAAATAGATTTTTGTTGATTTCAGAGAGGAAGGGAGAGGGAGAGAGAGATAAGAACATCAATGATGAGAGAATCATTCATCGGTGGCCTCCTGCACACCCTCCACTGGGGATCGAGCCTGCAACTCGGGCATGTGCCCTGATGGGAAATTGAACCGTGACCTCCTGGTTCATAGGTCAACGCTCAACCATTGATTTTTTAAATCGAGATAAATTCACATACTGTAAAATCCATCCTTTCACATTCGATGGTTTTTGGTATATTTGCAAGGCTGTGCAACCATCATCACTAACTCCAGAACATCTCATTGTCCCTATACTTGATCCCCTCCCCCAGGCCCTGGCAACCACTCATTTCCTTTCTGTCTGTGGATTTGCTGATTCTGGGCATTTCAGAGGGAAATGGAATCATAAAGTACGTGGTGTTTGTGTCTTTGCTCGTTCGGTATACTGTTTTCAAGGGTTACCTGTGTTGTAGCACGGATCAGCACTTCATTTCTTTGTATGACTAAGATGCCGTTGTCTGGACAGACCACATTTTATCTACCCATTCACCGGCTGATGGACATGTGGGCCGTCTCCCTGGGGCTCACCATACATTCACCCTCCCCCACCTTCGTCCGTATTCCTGAGAAACAGGAGGAGCAGGGCCCTGCCAGGCAGACACAGCCCCATGTGCGGGCACAGGACTTGCTGAGCCTGATGGGAGCCGGATGGCAGCCCACACTTGCTCGCTCCATTGCTTCCGAGCAGTACACAACCTCCCCAGCTGGACATGACATTCCTGCTCCTGAGTTTCCTGAAAAGATGTTGGGTGGTCCCAGGAAGTGTTTCCTGGCTCATAAAGAGATACGGGGGGGCCCTAGCTGGTTTGGCTCAGTGGATAGAGCGTCAGCTTGTGGACTGAAGGGCACATGCTCTGTTTGTGGGCTCGATCCCCAGTGGGGGGAGTGTAGGAGGCAGCTGATCAATGATTCCTTCTCATCATTGATGTTTCTATCTCTCTCTCCCACTCCCTTCATCTCTGAAGTCAATTAAAAGAGAGAGAGAGAGAGAGAGAGAGAGAGAGAGAGAGAGATACAGGAGGAGCCGTGGCCAGTACGGCTCCATTGGTTGGGCGTGTCCCATGCACCAAAAGGTTGCTAGTCCGATTCCTGGTCAGGGCACATGCCAGGCTTGCAGACTGGATCCCCAGTGGGGGGCGTGCCTCAGCTAATTGATGCTGAGGTAGCTCTCACATCGATGTCTCTTTCCTCTCTTCTTCTAGCTCTAAAAATCAATTTAAAAATCTTAAGGGGAGTCCTAATCGGTTTGGCTCAGTGGATAGAGCATCGGCCTGCGGACTCAAGGGTCCCAGGTTCGATTCCGGTCAAGGGCATGTACCTTGGTTGCGGGCACATCCCCAGTGGGAGGTGTGCAGGAGGCAGCTGATCGATGTTTCTCTCTCATCAATGTTTCTAACTCTCTATCCCTCTCCTTTCCTCTCTGTAAAAAATCAATAAAATAAAAAATCAATTAAAAAAATCTTAACGGGAAACAAAGAGCGAGATACAGGAGGAGAGTTCTGTTCCTACTTCTGCCCTTCGCCATGGGAGGGGAAGGCTGGCAGGGGCTCCAGCCACATTGCCATCTGGGGCTGCTGCCACAGTGCCCAGGCCAGCAGTGTGGAAAGATGGCCCAAACCGGTGAACCTGGAGCCCGCGGCCCTCTCTGCCCACCCGGGAGCTGCCCCGTGGGCATTCTTGCCTGAGATGGCGGAGTCCTGGCTGTGGAAGCCAGCTGAGCCGGAGTTCCGAGGTTCAGGTGGAATCGCCCTTACGGATCAGTGAGAAGGAATTCTGAGACGGCCCTCTGAATTTCTGACATAAACCTGGAGCTCGCCGCTTTAGACCAGCAATCAGGGTCAAGGCAGGAGAACTCTTTCTGGAGAAATGTTTGGGGATCCCCAATAAAGGGCAGAATGGCCTTGGCCGGTGCTGCTCAGCGGTTAGAGCGCCGGCCTGCGCAACGAAGGGTCTAGGGCAGCGGTTCTCAACCTGTGGGTCGCGACCCCTTTGGGGGTCGAACGACCCTTTCACAGGGGTCGCCCAAGACCATCGGAAAACACATATAATTACATATTGTTTTTGTGATGAATCACTATGCTTTCATTATGTTCAGTTTGTAACAATGAAAAGACATCCTGCAGATCAGATATTTACATGACGATTAATAACAGTAGCAAAATTACAGTTATGAAGTAGCAACGAAAATAATGTTATGGTTGGGGGTCACCACCACATGAGGAGCTGTATTAAAGGGTCGCGGCATTAGGAAGGTTGAGAACCACTGGTCTAAGGTTTGATTCCTGGTGAAGGGCACGTGCCTGGGTTGCAGATCCAATCCCATCCTAGTTGGGGTGTGTGCTGGAGGCAACCAATCCGTGTGTGTCTCTCGCACATCGATATTTCTCTCTCCACCCCACCCCCCTTCCCTCTCTCCCTTCCACTCTCTCTAAAAATCAATGGAAAAAATATCCTAGGGTGAGAATTTAAAAAAAAAGGCCCCTCAAAGGTGTCCATGTCTCAATTCCCAGACTCCATGACTATGTAATTCCCACGGCAAGTGGGGCTTTGCAGATGTGACTCCAGATGTGCAGAGGGGAAGATCACCCGCTCTCACCGCATGGGCCGTGACGAGCAGAGACCCTGGCCGTCTGGGTCAGAGCTGTGCTGAGGGAGGAGTCGGAGCTCTGAGGTGGAGGAAGAGGGCCCTGGCCTACGGGGACGGAGGCCCGAGGAGCTGGAAAGGCCAGGAAGCACCATCTCCGTCCTCCCAGAGAGGAGCGCAGCCCCGGGAACAGTTTGATTTTAGCCCAGGGAGACCCATGTCACACGTGCGACCTCCAGGATGGCAACACATGTCAAGCCACTAAGTTTGTGTAGTTTGTACAGCAGCTGTGGAAAACTGATAGGCCCGTTGAGACACAGAAACCAAAGTATGTCCAGAGGAGATATGGCTCAGTCCCGCTCGCCCTCAGCCCCCGCAGTGGCATCCTCAGATAAGGCCCGGCTGACGCGGTGGTGTCTGAGTGGGTTTGGGCCGCTGAGAGCCGCTTCCTGAGCCACTGATGGCCCTATCTAGCTGTGTCCTCTCAGGGCAGGCGGGCTGCGGACACGACCAAGACAGCTCTGAGAGTCTCTACTAAGGGCACCAATCCCATCCACGAGGGCCCCATCCTCCTGATCACCTCCATCCTGGAGCCCAGGTTGCAGCATATTAATTTTGAGGGGACACAGACGCTCTGTCTATAGTTAGGGCTCCAGCTTCTCCTCATCCCTACAAGCCCGGCTGTCCCAGGGGTGGCGTGCAGGCGGGACCGGGCCTGTGTATCGCTGTGTACTGAGACTGGCCCAAAGCGGGAGCAAGGGAACTGGGATGAAGTCACTCAGTTGTCTGGAGGCACCATTCCCACGGTGCTATCACGCATGTCTCGCTGGGGCGGCACCGGGAACACAGATGCAGGCTCACCCCCATCCTGAGACTATCTCCCATCCTCCTGGTTAGTCCCAGACACAGCATGGCAGGAGCAGGAGGGACACGAGACTGCAGACTTTTTAAAATAACTGCATCCTTTAATGGCAGTAATACAATTATTGGGTTAAGAGACCACAGGAGAAAGGGCAGGTGACGTTTCTGGAAGACAGATACAGAGTACAAAAATGGGGTGGCATAGAGGCATGCGACAATCATTGTAAAAATACAGTACGTTATATACATATTTGCACCATCAACTTTCTGAAATAGTATTTACACTTTTGTTACAATCCTGGTTAGAGAACAAATTTTTTTTTAAAAAGCTTGGCCTGATGGCAAATGAAAATTTGGGGTAAATTCATAGTCCCATGAGGTTCTTAGGCTGAATATCCAAGGAGGGCTCCAGCTTCTAATTCATCCACAAATTTGTTTTAAAAAATTATTTAATTTGCTTTTACAAAAGAAAATCCTCAGAGAAGGAAACAGACCCGCAGCCGCGCTGTCTTCTTACTTATTGTACAAACACCACGGCTGCGGCCCTCTGCTCAAGGCCAACACTGGCGGCTGAAGGGAAATATCACTCACGTTTAAAAAAAACGAAACAAAAAGACAAAGACAAACCAAACCAACCTGATCACGGCGCACTGACCCTGTGGGGCTGCCTCTCTGGCCTTCGCTTCTGGCCCCAAACACAACTATTTTTTTTCCGGGGAGAGGGGTTTGGTATAGCAGCCTTGTTCACCTCCCACCCCACGGTGCGGGGAGGGGGAACCCTTGGCTGGGTCACCAGGTTTCCTCATTATTAGCAAGGGAGGGACAGGGGCCTGAAGCGAGGTGGCTGAGGCGGTGGGACGAGGAGACGGAAGCCGGCAAGGACGAACACAGGTGGGAGGGGCCCCTGCGGCACAGGCCTTGCCCAGCTTCCCCAGGCCGTGTCCACGGGGGCTCGTCTGGAGCTGTGGACAGGGCTGGACCGGAGCCAGGTGCTGGGAGAAGCCAGTGCAGATGTCTGTTCCCTTCCCGGCTCAGCTGATCAGGGAGCAGGACGCAGGTCTCGGGTTCCACACCCTCACCGGCAGGGGGGGGTCCTGGTGCCTCTCCCGCGGGAAGCCCAGCAGCCCCCCTGCCATGGCTAATCCCCAGCCTGCCCTCAGGCCCTTTGTAGGGGAGTGCCCACCAACCCCACACCCACATGCCTCTGAACTTGTGCACCTGTCGCTTAGAAGAAACCCACACACACTGAGACCACGGGCCCCACAGACACGGCGCGAAGAGGGGCAAAGGGAGCAGAGAAACACTGCCCAGACCAGCCAGGCCTCCTCCTCAGGGGCCTGGTGGCGGCCATGCCACGGATCCTTGAGCCGTCCCCAGGGGCACCAGGGCCAGCGCTGGCACTCTGGCTTCTGAGGAGCAGGACAGCCCCTGGCACGAGGGGAGAAGGGCATGGCCGCCAGGACAGGACAGGAGGGGCTAATACTGACGGAAAACGCCATCTGCAGCGCTGCCTCCCGGAAGCAGCACGGGGCCCTGCCCCAGCCTCTCACCCTGGCGTCTGCGGTCGGGGCCTGAGGTGCGGGCTCAGGCGCACCTGGGCTGAGGCTGGCGAGGGACCAGGCGCGAATCCAGAGGTGATGCGATGCGGCAGGAAGGGGTTTTGTCTCTTCCAGGGCGGCTCCCAGGGCTTTTCCTTTCCTGGATAATCTTTCGCCCCCCACTGGCCCCTAAGCGGGTCCGGCCTCGGTCCCGGCTACATCTCGCCTCCTCATGCAACACGTGAGCAGTGCTCAGGGCCTTCTCAACACCTTTGTCCTGCAAGGAGGGGGGAGGAGGGGCCAAGCTGTGTCCAGAAAACCCCCTGGACCCCCAGTCTTCAAGGAGTCCCTGAAAACTGGGCCGGCCAGGCAGAGCACCAGCTGGTGACTTGCAAACTGTTCATGTGCATAAGTAGGTTTTCTTGGTGGGAGCCCGGAGCCCTGCAGCGCTGACGAGAACTGAAGATGGTTATATACAATTTATATGTTTTAAAAAGGAAGTATTACTTAAAAAAAGGGGGGGGGGGGCAAGAGCGAGAAAGAGCATAGAGCAAAAGAAAAAAAGAAAAAGAGGGAAAAGTAAAGAAAGAATACCCAGGCGCCCCCTCCCCCCAAGTTCCCAACTCTGGATGCTGCACTTAAATATTGCCCTAGGAAGGGTGGGTGTAGGGACAGCTCCGCCCGACCTCACACTACTGGCAAAAGGGGGAGGCGGTGGGGTCAAAGCCTTTAAAAACATCCTTCAGGGACCCCGCGTCCTGCTCGCCCTCTCGGGCGGGGCTGTTGCCAGCGAACGGGCTACTGGAGCCCGTCTTAGGCGCCTGCTTCACGGTCCCGAAGAGGGTGGGCACTGGCAGGTTGTGCACGCCGGGCTGGGGCGGCGCGCCCTCTGGAGGGGGTGTGCCTGTGGTGGCGGCGGGGGTGGCAGCAGCCTTGGGCCGGGGCCGGTTGTAGCTGTTGTATCGGTCCGTGGCTGTGCTGGAGCCCCCGTCCGCACCGGCCTTCCCTGGTTCGGGCTGTTCCAGGGCAGACTTCCGGACAAATGGGGGCTCCTTGGCCTTGGCCGCCGAGCTCTTGCCATTGCCCTCGGCGCCCTTGGGCTGGGCAGCCCCGTCGGCAGCAGGCTCTGCAGCTTTACCACCTGCATTGGGAGTCCTGGGGTCGTAGAGGCTGATGCCGCTCAGCACGCTGCTCTGCCCGCTCCCACTGCCCTGGCCCAGCCCACCAGCCGCCAGCACTCGGGGGTCATAGGGGGCGGTGGCCGGGGGAGAGGACTCCCCACTGGGGCTGGCAGCTGGAGAGGGCGCTTCGGCAGAGCCAGGCTTGGCGGCGCGGGAGGGGGCGGCAGAGTCTGCTGGTTTCTGCAGCCGAGGGTCAGTGGGCGCCTTCCGCACCCGGGGGTCGCTGGGCTTGTCGCTGGGGCCGGGGGCAGCAGAGGGGCCAGTGGCACTGACAGTCTTGAGGATTCGAGAGAGGAGCTCGAAGTCAGGCAGGCTGGAGCCGGATGAGCCGGGGTCCGTGGAGGTGCCTGAGCGCTGCCGGGGGTTGGAGGGACCCACAGTGGAGGCCCGATGCAGCCTGGGGTCCAGGGCAGGCATGGACTGCAAGGCCGCAGGGACGGGGGGCACGATATCCTGCTTGGGGATGGGCAGGGGGATCAGGTCCTCGGGGTTCCACAGCACGGTGCGGGCGAAGCTCGGCTTGCTCAGGGTCACATCCTTCTTGATGTGGCTGAACTGCTGCAGCTGCGACCGCGGGTCCCGCAGCGGGTGCCCGGGCAGGGGGTCCAGAGGAATGTTCACGGCCTTCTCCCGCAGGGCCCGCTCCCCTTCCTCCTCTTCTGCAGGGGGTGGCCCAGACCCCTTGGAGCCGCTGGGGCCCGCGGGGCTGGAATGAAGGCCGCCTTCGGGCTTAGGGGCAGGCAGGGAGCGAGCCAGCCGAGGGTCGGAGGGCCCCGTGTCGCCGGGGCCTGACCCGCTGGAGGCCTCAGTGTGGCGGGTGAGCCTGGGGTCCCGGCTGAGGCGGGGGTCAGCCAGCCGGCCTCCTGTGGGGTGTCCCTTCTGGAGGCGGGGATCCCCCAGCCCACTGCTGCTCAGCTCCCCGACAGAAGCCTGGGGTCGGTTGGACGTCTGCTGCCTCAGGGTCTTAAGGATGGAGGTGACGCTGCTCCCACCGTCGTCCTCGTCACTTGAGTACCAGTTTCCAGTGTCACCTGAGCAAGAGTAGAGGAGCAGCGAGGGAGTGAGTGGCCACCACATCCACCCTCTCGGACCCCCGGCAGTCCGCTGGGTGAACACCTCTGCCTCTTACCTCTCAGAACCTCACCTCTCCTCCCTAAGAACCCCGTCCCCTGCCACGAACAGCCCGTGAGCTCAGGCCAGTGAGGTGCTGACCCTGGAGGCCGCTGGCTGACATTTCTGTACCTTCCTCGAGCGCGGGCACTGAGCTAAACGCTTTGTCTTATTGATTCTCACAAACACCCGGGAAGCAGTGTTACTGGCCCATTTGACAGATGAGAAAAGGGAGGTGTGAACTGTGCCCTGAGATGGGGGCAGAGCTCAGACTGAGCTCAGGCTCCAAGCCTAGGGTGCCGTCACCCCCTGGGCAGGCTCAGGCCCCTCTGACTCAGCTCCCACTATGCCTGGGGCTCACAGACACTTGCCCCCAGGCCCCCAAGATTACCACATCCCAGGAAGGGCAGCCACAGGCTAAGAGGCGAGGCCAGGTGGGCAGACACGGAAACTAGCCCAAGTCCAACCTCCTAAGCAGATAAAACTGGAGCCACCAGAGGAGGGCGCTGCCCCCTCATCCCACGGTCCCCACTTGCTCCCGGGCTCTTGTCATGGCCACCTAAACACCATCTGTCCTCCCCATTTCACCCTGGGGATGCCACCAGCTCACTGCACAGCCCCATGGAACTTGGCAGCTGTGTGACTGATCATTACTGGTTATGTCGACCAGCTCTCATCTGCTGGCTTCCTGAGAACAAGGGGCAAGGGGGGTGTGTGAGCATCTTTCTACAGCCTCCTCGGTAAGGGTGCAGGGGGTAAATCGAGCCAGCTCCTGTCTCCTCTAGGGACCAGACCACCTCCCTCCTTGATGGGATCAGGTCTCTCCCGACCCCCAAGGCACAGAGGGCAGCCCTGACTTCCGATTTCCTGAGGGACATGCATCAGCCCGAGCCTGGTTCCCAGCCTGAGGCAGGGTCGTCCCTGGCCACAGGCTCCCTTTCAGTGCAAAACCCCATCGAGGTGTTCCCCGTCTTTCCCCTGCACGGTGCCCGGGGCCTGCGCCCTCAGGGAAAGCCCTGCCCCTGGGGAGGACACATGCCTTCCTCATTCTCCCGGTCCTGCTTGCTGCTCTCAGCCAGCCTCCTCGCTCTCTCCTCCTCCTCCTGCTGCTTCTGCTGGATCCTCAGGTACAGGGCCCTCTGGGCTGAGGGCAGGAAGTCGGGGACACCGGCGCCCGGCTTCGGCCGGCCTGCGGGCCCTCCCTCAGAGAAGCTGTCGGGCTCCAGAGGGTGCTCGGGGAAGAGGTGCTCCCCAGGCTCCCCCGGCAGCTCTTCGTAGTGCCCGTAGTCCTCTGTGGCAGGGAAGAACCGAGGGTTCGTGTCGGGAAGGGCCTTGAGATGGCAACTCCAACCCACCCATGCCCTCAACTGAGACCTCCCCTGATGGCGATGGCGATGGGTGAGATGTGCAGCCCGTCCCTTCCTACCATCCCAGGATGTCCCCACAGAAAGCCCACAGCGAGGACCGCAGCAGCCAACCTAGCATGCAGCCAGGGTGACCACGGGGTTCACAGTGAGGTTTGGTGACATGGCAAACGCTCACGATGTGAGAACAGGACGGAACGTCATACAGATGTTTGCAAAATGCAAAGAAAAGGCTCTAGAAAGACAGACAGGAAACAGTCTCTTGGAAATGAGATTCCGGAGACGGGCTAAGAGGTCTCTTCACTTTCACTCCACACGCTCTGACCTGCGTGTTTATTTGCCATGAGCACTAGTTTTAGGGTTTGTTTGTAATAATCAATAAAGAACACGATCACATTGGGAGGTCAAAACATGAGCGTAACAGCTGGGAACGAGGGTCGTAAAGGAAAGAAGGGAAATAGACCAAACGATGCTGAGTGAAGTTAAGCCTGTCAGAGAAAGACAGATATCACGTGACCTCATTTATGCGTGGAATCGAATGAACAAAATAAACTGACCAATAAAACAGGTCCAGAGACAGGAAGCACGGGACAGACTGACGGATCTCAGAAGGAAGTGGGAAGGGGTTACAGAAGAGATTAACCAAAGAACATATACACTCATATGCACAGCCCACGGACACAGACAACAGTGGGGTGAAGGCCTTGGGGTGGGACAGCGGCTGGGTGGAGGGGGACAAAGGTGGGGGGAAATGGGGGACATCTATAATACTCTCAACAATAAAAAACAAAACACTATGTTGCTACGGACACCTGTCAACCCAGAAGCTCCTGCTGCTTCCTCTTCCTGCACTCCATGAACATGGGTGAGCTGCTGCATTTAAGGAGGGGGCGCAGCATGGTGGGCTGGGGGACGATACACCTGGAGGCTGTGTGTGTGTGTGTGTGTGTGTGTGTGTGTGTAATTCTCTCAGAGATGGAGAAATTCCAGTGAGCGCTGCCCACAGAATGTTGTACAATGATGAACATGCCATACACCCACCACTGTCCTCATGGGGCTAGTGAGCAACTGAAGTGGGGCCAGGAAAAGAGAGTGGAGCTGTAATTTAATTTTATGCACAGAACAGTTTCATGTATGTGGAGAAAGCAAAAGGCCACGTTGTTCTGGCCACTGAACTTTGTCACGTGAACTTGATCGGCAAGCCTGACCTGTGCCACACCCGGGCTCGGGGCGGGGACACCTGGACACTCGGTGAGCAGTCCCGGTCCCCCTGCTTGGAATTTTCACCAAGTGTGATTCACTGCCCGGCCGGCGAGGCGCAGGTCAACAGATGAACCAGGAGGTCACGGGTCAATACCTGGTCAGGGCACATGCCTGGGTTTCAGGCTCAATCCCCAGAAGGGGGTGTGCAGGAGGCAGCTGAGCAATGATTCTCTCTCATCATTGATGCTTCTCTCTCTCCCTCCTACTTCCTCTCTGAAATTAATAAAAAATATATATTTTTTAGAAGATGGTTGTGCACCTGTGAATACAGTAAGGACTCACTTAACGTTGTCGATAGGTTCTGTAACAAACCATTTCACCAGAGGCTAATGGATACAAACAGCTCAGTTCCCAGGGCACCTCCTCAGCGCTCTAACGGAAGGCCGTGGAGCGCACGTCACTGGAGGACCTGCCGTGCCGTGAAGCCACCAGGCAGCACTCTCTGTAGGACTTCCTGGCGTGGGGATTTAAGCTAAGCCAGGTCCTCTCTGTGCTGTGCACAGCTGACAGACTTGCTTTCTCCCACCCTGACCTCTGGCCCTGCAGTTTATATGCATGTTTACGGGTGGCGGAGGTTGTGGGAACATCACCTCTCAAGCAACCTGTTTTTCTCACTTGAGAACCTGTCACATCTTTCTAAAGCCCCTGCTCCTCACCCCAAACACCTGCTCTCGCCGCTTCCAACACCATCTGGACACCAATGACACTCACACCGACCTCCAGCCTGTCCGATCCGCCCTGTCTGAGGCGTGGCTGTCAAGTGGGCATCTCATCCTTAGTGCTGCCCCACCCACCTCAGCTCTCCGGCAGGGCTTCCTGGTCAGGGCGGCGTCAGCACCCATGGAGGCGGCCCCTGGCCAGCACCCCATCCACGCCTGTCCATCTTGTAACACATATATGAGGGGTCATGCTGGCCCATGGCATCGTCTCCAAACTGAGAAGCCAGGCCCTGCTGCTCCCTGCTACCTCCAGCTGCCGCCTGGCTCGCCTCTGCCCAGGAGGACCCCACGCCCGCCCGACCACCCACTGCCCTCTCTCCTCTGCTTGTCCCTGTCACTCTTCCAATGAGGTCACCTCGCCAGGGTGACAGCGTTCCTGCTGCGCTGGGACTCCTCTCCCTTGTCCTCCCGTTCCAAAGCACTCGCTGCTTTTGCTTTTCTCAAGCAAGCTGACTGGCTGGGGCTCTGCCCTGGCTGTGCCTCCCGCGTGGGCTGTGCGCCCTGTAGCTGCCGCCTCCCTTCCTGTCCCAGCTCACTCCCAGTTACTCCTCAGAGAGGCCTCTGCCCACTGACCTCACCGTGTCCAGACCCTCCTGGCCCACCCCCCACCGCCACTCTCCCCAGCACCGTTACTTCTAGCCACGATCAATGCCGGCACGAGCTTGTGTACTTATGTACACACGTCCTGCCCGTTTCCCTCCGCTCCAGTGAAGCTAAGGCCAGGACCGGGGCTGTCTCGCTGGCTCTGACCCCAGGACTGGAGCAGCCGCACAGGCCGCAGTGGGCAGACCCCTTCCTGCTGAAGGCTGCACACTACCTCCTACGGCCACGCGGCTGTCATTGCCAACGTGTGTTGTTATTTTAATAGGAAGGAAGGAGAGAAGGAAGGAGGACGGACAGAACAAGCAGAACCACGAGGCTGACGCTGGCGGCCCCAACCCAAGAAGCGCCTGGAGGGAGGCTGTCTGGTGAGGCCACCTCAGCCCCTCAGCCCCGCCCCTCCCACCCGACCCTCGATGTTGCCGTGCGCCCGATTCCAGGAGCGCCAAGCAAAATGTCCGAGGCTAAATTACAGTGATAATAACCATAATATTCCTTTCAGCCTCAACAGGGTAGTGACTCTCACGAAAAACATTCAACCACTCATGGGACAGAGATGGAGTTGGATTCATGCTTTCAAAGGCTGGGAGAAGAGAGATCGAATTTTCCTGACTATGTTCCACGGTGTAAGCCCAGCAACCCCACCGGGCCCACAGGCCCTGCCTACCTGCGTCCCCCATGAGTCCCGGCTCCATCTCCATGCCTTCCTGCTGCTGGTAAAAGTTCTCATAGAAGTTCTGGGCTGGTGGGATGGGGGGCATCATTCCAGAATGTGGGGAGTCTCCAGGGCCATAAGGCATCATTGGGGGGCCACCAGGTCCCATGGGCGGGCCAGGGTTCATGCCAGGGCCCATCGGCATGTCGGGGTGCATGTCAGGGTGCATGTCAGGATGCATGTCCGGGTGCATGTCGGGGTGCATGTCGGGATGCATTGGGCCCCCCATTGGCCCCGGGGGTCCCATATTGGGCCCAGGGCCCATCGGCCCGGGGGGTCCTCCAGGTCCAGGGAACCTAGGAGAAGGAGGAAATGGTGTCTATGAGAGGGGTGCGGAGAAGTGGTGGGGGGGTCACACTCCTGAGGAGATGTGGAGGCCTCCCCATGGTGTGCAGTGGATGGCTCTAGACCAGGGTTGCCAATTGGTGGTCCGGGAGGTCTGAAAGGTTGGTGACCACTATTTTAAGGAAACCTTTGGAGCAGCGGCCGTGGACCACTGGTGGTCTGTGAGGTCCGAAAGGTTGGCAACCACTGCTCGAGACCAGGCCTCCAATCGTTTTTGGAGGCAGCAAGCTGCCCTGACCAGGCTCACAGTGACAGGTCCCGGCACTCACCTCACACCCAGCTTCTCAGCCAGCTGTCCTGTGGGCCGAACCACGATCTCAAACAAGGAGGGGATCTTCTTGTTGTACATGTCCTGCTGCTGCTGCAGCTGCTGGGGGGACAGCGGCTCGTGCACTGGCATGGGCATCTGCGGGGGTCCGGGGGGCGGAGGAGGGGGTGGGGGTGGGGGCGGGGGGCCGCCCTGCATGGGCCTGCCGTTGGGAGAGGTTGGGGCAGGGGGGCCAGGGGGCCGAGGCGGAGTGGGCAGGAGGCCCACCCCGGGGGGTGGTTTGGGCAGGGGGTTGATGCCCTGCTTCTTCAGTTCCTCAACTTCCTTCTCGTCCTCGGCGCCTGCTTCCGCATCGTCAGCCAACATCTGCGGGTGGAAGGATAAAAGGGGGTGCAGTCAGGACAGGAGTCGGGTGCAGGGACCCCTCCAGGGTGGAGAGCTAGATTTACTGAGGAACACTGAATCCCAGGGACCCTGAGGAAGCCTTACAGCGTAAGGCCAATGACCACCCCCTCACCACTGCTGGTCCCCTGTGACAGTGGGCAGGGAGCCACTCCTGTCCCGCAGCAAAATACAGTACAACACGTGCAATTCCACCTGTTTAAAGTGTACATTTCAGTGGCATTAAGTACCTTCATGAAGTTGTCCATCCATCAGCTGTCTAGTCCTAGAACTTTCCATCACCCAAAAGAAACCCCTTACCCACAGCAGTCACTCCCCACTCCCCTCCTCCCCAGTCCGTGGCAGCCACTAATCTGCTTTCTGTCTCTAGAGATTTCCTGATTCTGGACATTTACAGAAATGAACTCCTATAATACAGGGTCTTTTGTGACTGGCTTCTTCCACTCAGCATGAGTTTTCAGCCCGTGGGCAGCGTGAGTCATGTATATGGCTGGCTGATGGGCCACCATCCTATTTGGATTTTAAAAGCCTCTCACTGCACTTGCCATCAAACCCCCACGGGGCCTGGCGGCAAGACTGGGTGCTGAGGAGGCAGCTTCATTTCCTTCCCTATGCCCCCGACTCAACCCTAGCGCCCGGCCCCGTGGCAGTCTGCTGACAGCCAAGCTGCCCTGCGGGCTGCCCTGGACCAGGCCCCTTCCCGGGCATCTGCGTTTCCCTCTATTCCCACGTGGCCCCATGTCCCCATGGACGGTCTTATTAAAGGTCAACAGTGACTGTCCAGGTCCCTGCATTCACTCCGGAACATCACTAGCTCCCTTCCAAGCACTGCCCAGCTCAGCAAGATCACGTTTTACTGCATCCTGTGTATTCCTGCTCGGCACAGACTGTCAGCTCCACAAAGGCCGGACTGTTCTACGCCCTGAGGGACCCAGGGCCCGGCAGAGGCCTGACGGGCAGACAGACAATGTCAGAGTCTGGATTTGAGCAGCATGTCCCCCCAGTGAGGGTCCTGTGCAGCAGGACAGCAGGCCTGACTGCTCCCCTTGGAAGGCCTTGCAGTGCTGGCCTTCGGCTGGTGTCTGGGAACCTGACGGGTAAGAGGGCTCCCTGTGCCTGACCTCCCTGTGCTTCCTGCCGGACACCCCCTTCCCTCTGCGAGTCTGGAATCTGGCACATGCCAGGCAGAGGCTGCATACATTACCAGCCCCCAATAAAGACCATGCGCACGGAGCCCTAATGTGCCTCCACCCAGGGACGCGGGACCTCTGGGCAGGTGCCAGGCAGTTCTTGGCTTTTCTCTCCCCTCACCATCAACAACGGTATCTGGGCCCCTGGCTTCAAGGGGGATGGAAAACTGATCAGTGGAAAACATTTGTTCCTTCAAGTCCTGCTACTCAAGGTGTGGCCTGTGTGTGGACCAGCAGGACAGGGGACCCACTGAATCAGAGCCACACGTTAACACGGGCCCTGCAGTGGGGGACACACGGCCCACAACTAGCCATGCTGGGGAGCGCCCAGGACCGTGGGGGCCGGGGCCTGTCCGCTTCACTGCCCCCCGTTCTGCTCACTTCCCTTCCTCCCAACGAGTGGCCCCTTTCAGTTCCTCCACCGAGAGTGCAACCGTTGCTCGTGCTGTGTCCCCGGCCTGCCCCTCACCGAGGGCTGGCACAGTGTCAACTCCCCTGGCCTCCTGGGTGTCAGCCGCGGGAGGGCCTCTGGGCTCCCTGCACATTGTACCCAATGCCCGATGCTGCCCCTCATCACGGTCTCCCCAGTGCCCAGGGCAGCGCCTGCGGCAACTAGGCACTGCCACACGTCTGGTGGGTGATCAAGGAAAACACATCATGGAGCAGCGGGGAGGCAGGGTGCAGGTGTAATAGGGTTAGGGCTTTGCCTGGACAACTCTGCAGTTTGGTGTTGTCTCTGATGGGTCTCGTCTGCCTGCACACCACCTTCCTGCCCTGGCCCCGGGGCCCTGCGGTGACCGCCACTCTCTGGTCTGAGCCACAGGTACCGTCTCCACCTGGTCATACCTGATGCACAAGCTCCGCCTCCCCAGCCCAGCAAGGATCTGGGGTGCTACCCCTGACTCCCACCTTTTCTTATCCTGACTCCGAAATACTGGAGCTGCTGCCGGCCCTCCTGAGTGGCTCACCTGCTCATCTCACCCTGGGGCCTCACTGTCTCTGACCAGCACTCTGCCCCAGCCTCCTGTCTAGTCGCCCCACCATTCTCTGCACATGAGCACAACAGCAGTCGCTCACAGAGACGGCCGTGCCCCTGTGCCGCCAGGTCCTTCCAATGGCAACTCAGCGTGCCCGGGTTACAGACAACATTTAACCAGGTTGCACCTCACCAAGCAGGAACAAACCTGACCACACCGCCTTCATGAAGGTGCCACCCAGAACGCCCCATTCACTCCCTCCTGGTCACGCCACCTCCCCCACCTAATGCCCGACCTTCCTTCAGGTCCCCTCCCAACACCAGCCTCCCGAGGAGCCTCCACCGCCCCAGGTTAGGTGCGCCCGTGGTGAACACGCTGCCTTTCTCGTAGGTACCACTCAGCACGTGAACACTGGCCGACGTCCGCTTCTCCGTCAGACCGCCTGCCCTGGGACCGCCTGCCCTGGGACCTCCTGCCCTGGGACCGCCTGCCCTGGGACCGCCTGCCCTGGGACCGCCTGCCCTGGGACCGCCTGCCCTGGCACCGAGGCTGTGGTGATCTTTTCCCTGCCATTTGCCAGCACTGAGCACAGCGCTCAGCACACAGTGGGCACTCAATAAACTCACGGTTAACAGAGCAAACGGAAGCTCTCACCACAGGACACCTCTGCACGGGCAGCACTGCTGAGTGCTCACCCTTGGGCCTGCCTGCACGCGGCACTCAGCTCCTCAGCCTGCCCTGCCGTCGGCTTCCGTCTCCCATCCTGCTCGGCAGGAACCGTGCCTCGCACGCAGCCTATCGGCCGCTGGGGAACCCTGCTCCCGTGCCAGGACTTAGCCTCTCCCACCCTTCTAGTTCAGGCCCCACAATATCCTGATAAAGACTCCTCTCGGGACACAGACCAGCCCTCTGCTGTGCCCATTTACGGGATCCCACCCTGGGACTCGAGTGCTGCCTCGAAAGCTGGAGCTGCCCCGCCCCGGTGGCTCAGTTGTTTGGAATATCGTCCCATATCCAAAAGGTTTCGGGTTCGAGTCTCAGGACACATACCTAGGTTGCAGGTTTGATCTCCAGTCAGGGCATATATGGGAGGCAACTGATCAATGTATTTTTTCTCCCTCCCCCGCCCCCCAACCTCTGGCTGTGGAGGGGCCTCTCCGTCAGTAAGGACAAGGGCTCCCGGGACCCTCTCAACGGATGAAACCACCAGGGCCTTGCTGGGTCCCACACCTCCCCTACCAGGACTGATTTAGAGCGATCCCAGGGGTTTCCAAAAATCAAAAGCATCCTCAGCAGGAAGGACTGACACACCTGCGGACACAGAGGCACATGGGCCAAGGTCTGTCAGGCCCAAGAAGTAAACTCACATCTGTTGGTTAAGAAATGTTTGCCCTAAACTGGAAACAACCCAAATGTTCTTCAGCTGATGGCGGATAAAAACTGAATCATCCACACAGTGGAGCAGCGCTCAGCAGCAGTCCGTAACGAGCTACCACTGTATTCGCGACGCAGTGGATCAACCTCACACGGATTATGCCCAGTTAAAGAAGCTACAGTGAAAAGGCTGTATGAACACATAAAAGCTACAGAGTGTAAATCTACTTATATGACATTCTTGCAAAGTCGAACTATAGGGATGGAAAACGGATCAGTGGGAGCCAGGGGCCGAGACTGGGGAGGCGATGACTACAAAGGGGTGACAGCAGAGTTTGGAGTGATGGACTGAATTTCTTCCACCTAAATTTCTGGGTGGCTCTATCTTTGTCAAAACTCACGGATATAAACTAAAATGAGAACAAGTGATAAAGCAAGTGGGGCAAAAAACATTGAACAGTTGAATCTGGCAGAGGGAATTCTTTGTATTATTCTTGCCAACTGTTCCCACATAAAAGTCATTGCCCACCCCAAAGGCAGGCATGCTTCCAAACAAGAGTGGACAGCGAAATCAGTGTCTGGACAGACAGAAGTGTCACTGAGAAATGGGAAATAAAGCAGGACAAGAGCACAGACATTTCAGGATGGGGGGGGGGGGCGGCGAGGTCCCGGCCATGAGAGGCATCACAGCTCGGGCCCCAGGCCCAGCCGGTGGACCAGCTGCAGCTCGGTCTGGGCAGGAGGGCGATGGCCGACCCCACGCCTTCGGCAGGGTCAGTCTAGGCCCATCCTAAGGCATGTTGCGCGTTTTACTTTCTGGCCACACAAATTCGACTCTAGAACGGTTTTTCTAGGTTCTGCATTCATTTTTAACCCACTGAGACTTAGCCTTATGTAGGGGATGTTATCAATGCTTTCAAAATGTTTGTGGGAGCTCAAATGGGACACCTTGTTTTCTTGGGTTTTTATTAGGGCATCTAGAGCTTTGCTGTCCATTATGGTGGTCACTGGCCTGGTGTGACTATTGAGTACTTGAAATGTGGCCATAAGTACCAGATTCTAAAGACACAGCAGTCTCCCAAAAATCTTACTTTTTCCCATCACTTATTACTTGCCAAAATGGTTATTTTGAACATGGATACACTGAGCTAAGGTATGTTGTAAAAGTTAAATTCACCTGTTTTTTACTTTTCTAATATGGCTACTAGAAAATTTAAAATTAAGTATGTGTAGTCTGACCCTGCTCTCTGGTTAGAGCGTCAGCCCTCGCACCAAAGGGTTGAGGGTTCGATTCTGGGTCAGGGGCACATACCTGGGTTGTAAAGTTCGGTCCTGGCCCTGATCGGGGCACGTGTGGGAGTCATGTCTCTCTCACATTAATGTTTCTCTGCCCATCCCCCCTGCTGTCCCTCCCTCCTTTCTAATCTCTCTAAAAATCAATGGAAAATGTGTAGCCTGTGATTTACAAGACTGGCCAATTTATAGTCATTCTTTATATTTCTCTGCCCACATCATATACATTGTGCAATTATCAGTAAAACTTTCATACTAAAACTGCTGCAGAACTAGTAGGTAGGTAATTAAAAAAGGAAAAATTAGACATGTGGCTCGGACATGTTTCCTACTGGACAGCACTGGTCTAGAACACAAACTCTAAACCTCCAGCAGGGGGCAGTCCTCAGTCAGATATTGTTCAAATGAGGAATGAAGTCACCATGTCTTCCCACTACTTTCCCTGTGAAAAACTCATAGACTCTAGATCTAGATGACAAAGCCCTAGTCCTAGGTTATTAGGCTCCACAAAGGGCCTGGCCAAATAAGACCTTTCTCCAACTTTTCCCACGCCTCTGCCAATGAGGAGCGGTGTCCTCTTGCTTTGCCTGTGCACGGCTTCCCCTCAACTCCTCAGGGTGCCAGCAGCCATTTAAACTGGGCAGTCATCCGAGGATGGCTGATGAGCACGACCCTTTCCATTCTTAAAAGAAATAGCCAACTCCTCAAGCCACCTGAGAACTAGAAGGCAGGAGAGCCTTCATTTCAAAGGCTACATTCTCCTGCTCCTCCCTCGGATGCATCAGGAAACCAAGGACAGGGCCTTGGGACTCCCCAAGTCCTAATGACGCCTCAGGGACAAGACGATGCTAGGATGAGTTTCAAATGTCACCTGACGACTCAAAAAGTCCTGACACCTCACCCGAGGGAAGAAGTCTCCAACAAGCCTGAACCTCTAATTTCCCTGTTTTTTGGGGTTTTTTTTTTTTACTGCTTAATAGAATCCTTAAAAATTGTAAGTAAACATTTGACATTTCCATAAAAATATAACCATCCCAAGCCTCCTCTCCTCGCCGTGTACCATGACTCTCTCTAAAGGACAACTAAGAAATCACGAGGTATGTTTGGAGACACACCAGGCAACACTCCTTTCATGCAGCCACCCCAGCGACAACTGCCCCGGCTGGAGATAAGATGCACGCGTGACCGCGTCCACTCTCTGTAGGCAAGAACACAGTCCCCATGTCTTCCTTAAAATGGCCCCGCTCCAGATCAATGCAGCTGGGAATTCTGGTCCTGCAGAGGCCAGCGGGCGGCTGCAGAGCCCAGTCAACAGAAGGCCCAGCTCCTGGTTCCTGTCAGCTGTGGCGGCCGACCCCCCCGACCTTACCTTATCCAAGAGCTCTCTCGTCTCCTCGGTCAGAGGGTCGTGGGAAAACATGCAGTCGTCACCATTGATGCAGTTCCCAGTCGTGTGGTATAACTTACACGGAAAATCGCGTTCACGGCAAATTAAGGCAAATGCTTCACCTCACGGAACCCACCCGAGGGCAGAACCCGGCCCCGTGTTTTGGAGATGAGGAAACTGGAGCCCAGAGAGGTGAGGGGACTTGCTCAGGGTGGCACAGTGGTGAGACCCCAGCTCTCAGACTCTTGCCTCAGAGTGCTTCCCGCCCGACCACGCTGGCCTTGGGGCTGTGTCCTCGGATCCTCCCTCAGCAGGAATAAGGAAGTTCAAAGATGTAACCAAGGTTACACAGCCAGTTGGAAAGTCTCAGAAAGATAACAGGCAATGGCATAGGCCAGTCCCAAGAGTATATGTAAAGAGAACATATTAACGTGTGTGCCTCAGTTTACTCATCTGCAGAATGGGAACAGCAGGCCCGTCATAGGACAGATGTGCGGGTTGAGTGAGATGCAGATGCACTGAAAGCTCGACACTGCACTGGCAGGGCGAGAGGAAGCGCAGTGGAGGTCCGCTGTTACTACCGACAAGGAGAGCTCCGCCCCTCAATCAGAGCAGAGGTGGGCGCCAAAGGATATCGTGCATGTAGGGGCAGTTCTCGGCTTTGGCACAAAACCCGGTGATGTAAAACTTGCACAGCTCTCGCTTCTTTGGTAGCTCGATGTCATGGCTGAAGTTACAGTGGTCGCCCTGGAAGAGGCAATGGAAAGGTCAGGCGGTGGTACGGGAAGCCCGTGCTGATCCTTCTCCAAGAAAACGCTCCTCTGTCACCGCTGACGCACAGCGGGACCAACGACAGAATGAAGCCCCTTCCCTCAGGGAGAGGCAGGTTTCCCACCAGCCTCACACTTCTGACCACATGTGTGCTCCCCTGCCTCCCTCTCCCACAGCCTCCATCCTCCCGTCTCTATTCCTTGCCTTTCACTGCCTCCTTCTAACTCTTCTCTTTCCTTCCCTCCTTTCTCTTATCTCCTATTTTTCACTATTTACTGCATGACAACCAGTGTCCAGTCCCATGCTTTCTCCTAACAGAACCCCGGTTCTGTTTGAGGAAGAATGTGCCCAGCTAAAAATATTCCATTTCCCAGCTTCCCGTAAAGTTCTGGCCACAGGTGCAGGCAAAAGTCCCTACCAGGACAACACTGCCTCAATTTTTAAAAACTCCCACCACCTATTTTTCTTCCTCTAGCCTTTAGATGTGATGCCTGGAGAACATCAGCTGCTGTGCAACCATGGCGACAAAAGCCACATGCTCAAGCACGGCAAAATTAAGCCGAGGAAGGAGCGTGGTCCCGCAGCGTGCCGCCAACCACTGCACAAGCCTTGTACCGTCTACCCACCCCTACACTATTCTGCGGGACAAACACCTACGTGCTTAAGCTAGTGGAGTTGCGTTTTCGTTATTTGCACTATGACACAATCCAAACAAAACAACACCAAGGTAAACTAAAGATAGAAATGGTTGTATACTTGTTTCAAAAGTCTTATTCTCAGGAATGCCAATTCATTTTTCTTTGTTTATATGTATTATGAGCTTCTAAAAATAATATGAATTGACTGTAATAAGGAATATTTTACATACGCATGCACACTTGTTGGAAGTACACATTTTTCTAGACATATACATGGTGCGGTATTTCCTGGGTGCATGTTTCCCAATATCTGTCCACTGACACTAAATGTAGGGAAAAAAGCTGGCTGGCAGCCTTATCCAGTTTGGGTCAGTAAATAAGAGCATTGGCCTGCGGACTAAAGGGTCCTGGGTTCCATTCCAGAAAGGGCACATGCCCGGGTTGTGGGCTTGATCCCCAGTAGGGGGTTTGCAGGAGGCAGTCAAACAATGATTCTCTCTCATTATTGATGTTTCTATCTCTCTCTTTCTCTCCATTCCTCTCTCAATAAAAATATATTTAAAAATTTAAAAGAAAAAAAACAAAAGTTGGCTGACTAACATTGGGCTATATTGTTTCCTTCAGAATTCTGTGGCCGCTGGTCCATCTTGTGTCATTCAATTCTGCTGTGAAGTTCAAGGCTGGCCTGATTCCTGCCCCTCCTTTTCTATGGATGTCTTAAAGTTCAGTAACTAACCAGAATATGTACATCTCTGCACTAGCATCAATCTTAATACAACATCTGAGGCTGTACAGATTTGTTGAGAACTTTGGCCAAAAATATCCTCCCCAAACCAGAAAAACCCAGATTCCTGCTGCTCCGGCCCTCAGTCCCTCTGAGAAGAGAACCGAGTCTTCCAGGCCCCAGAGGCACCTCACCTCTCGGTAGTCACCCACTCCCACCAGCACCGGCCCTGCCCAATGAGGTGGCCTCCAGAGCATGCCCAGGGCCCCTGTGTCCTCTGGGAGGTTGCTGCCCTGCTCAGCACCCAGATCCTTTGACCCCTTACCCATGTGCACCGCCCCTCCACGAAGTATTTGCAGATGACTTTGCCTTTCTTGTCAGACTGTTGATGAGGCTTGTCATGGTCACGGCTCCGGTAGCTTCCGCCGCCATCCTGTTAGGGACACAGAACACAGAGTGTGAATGTAACTAACGGGGAATGAAAAGGGAGGGCGGTGAGGGCCCCGCGGGTCAGGTGGAGACCATCTGAGTGAAGAAGAGTAACAGGAGTTGCCTAGCAGCCAGTTACATCTGACACCGAGGCCACAGGAGTCCGAGCCCACAGTATGGAGTGCTGCTTGGATAAGCAAAGCTCTGGCACCTAGAGCTGTTGGCCATGAAGACTCGCACACACACTTGTGCAGGAACACATCCACCTCCTGGAGGCAGAGGCACGTGCCTTCCTGTAAAACTCTCCAGGGATAACTGAGTGGGCCACCTAGAACCTTCCAAGTCTTAGAGACTTGTTCGGGGTGACTGCAGGTGCTACAAAGATGTGGTTTTAAAAAACAGAGGGTCTTGCCGAAACCGGTTTTGCTCAGTGGATAGAGCGTCGGCCTGCAGACTAAAAGGTCCCAGGTTCGATTCCGGTCAAGGGCATGTACCTGGGTTGCGGGCACATCCCCGGTGGGGGATGTGCAGGAGGCGGCTGACCGATGTTTCTCTCTCATCGATGTTTCTAACTCTCTATCCCTCTCCCTTCCTCTCTGTAAAAAATCAATAAAATATAAATAAATAAATAAAAAATAAAAAACAGAGGGTCTTACCCTGGCCAGTGATGCTCAATGGTTGGAGCATTGACCAGCACACCAAAAGGTCGCCAGTTTGATTCCCAGTCAAGGGCATGTACTAGGGTTGCAGGTTCAATCCCCAGGCCCTGGTTGGGGTGCGTGTGGGAGGCAACCAACCAATATGTCTCTCTCACATCGATGTTTCTCCCCCCACCTTGTAAAAATCAATGGGGAAAAAAATATCCTCGGGTGAGATTAACATTAAAAAACACACACACACACACACACACAACAAAATACAAAGAGAGGGTCTCACTAGCAGTGCATCCAGATGAGAGATGATTAGTGCTTATTGGCCCTATGGGGAACGGCTCCTGGGAGCAGGGGGCCAGGGTCAGCCTCAGAGGACAACTCATTAAAGAGAAAAAAATATCCAAGGAGGGGCCCTGGGTAAACACATCAGGTCAGAGTGAAGAGTTGACTCACGCCCATGTCATCATCATAGAAGTCTTCATCATCGTTCATCCCACCCTTGTTCATCCCTCCTCGGCTGCCACCTCGACCTCGGCCACGGCCCATCCCTTTGCCTCGACCTCGGGAACCCCGGCCACGGCCTCGATTTAACCCTGCGGAGGAGAGAAATGGCATCAACCACTGCCTGTCCCCAGAACCCAACTCTAACAGCTGCCAGAGGGAGCCCCACCAACTCGTCAGCTTCTGGGCCCCCTGCCCACCTCGTCCTCGGCTGTCCTTGGACCGGCGGTACTGGTTTAGCTCCTTGGAATAGTCGTCGTAATCCTCATCTCCCATTGGTTCCTCACCTTCTCCATACTGGGATTTAGAAAGAAGAAAGGTGTCACATGGGGAACAATGAACACGGTCCCTAAGTATACATTTTGCCCCCTTTGCCTTTTGGTTTCAAGGACAACCTCAGGCTCAGAATAGCAGGTGAGAAATCTGGGCCTCAGGCCTGTGTCCCCTCCTCACGTGACCCAGCCTGAGCATGGGTGGTCTTAATCCTTTCTGTGCAGTCGTCGGTCTTAAAACTCCCACCCCCTGGGCAAATCCATCAGGGCACCTCTGTACACAATGGGCAGCTGTGCCGCTGTAACAGGACTGCACAGAAAGGTCTCGGCAGGGACACGGCATGAGTGCAGCAGCTCTCTGTGACAGAGGAGTGAGTGTGCCCGAGCGCAAGCACACAGCACGGCGAGTAAATAAGCCCCCAGCAGCAAAGGCCTAAAACGTTTCCAGAGCCACTCGGGAACCGTCTCCAGGGACGGGAATTAAGTCGCTGGAAGAAGATATAATTTTCACAGCTCACCCTTTGGTATCTGTTCAGTTTGAATCATACGAAAGTTTTTTCAATTTCAAAATCATACAGGAACATTTAAAACACATACGCCTGCCTGTCATCTGATGCTTGCTTTCCTTAGCCTTACAGGCCACCCCCCACAGGACATGCAGCCCACCAGCCATACCCCGGTTCCCCGGGCAGTAGAAAACCTTACATCCATCTCATCTTCATAAAAGTCGTCTTCGTCTTCTGGGTGGTCTCCCATGGAGCCTCTGCCCCTGCCTCGGCCGCCCCGGCCCATGCCTCGGCCCCGAGACCCTCCGCGGCTTCCTCGGCCCCGGTAGCCCCTGCCACGGCCTCGACTGCCTGCACGGTGATTCAGAAAGTGAACGCCTGAGCGGGAGTAGACCCCACCAACAAGAGAGATGTTAACCCATTGTTTGCCCCTGAGGTCAATCATTTCACCTTCTCCTCCGCCAAGAAGCCTTCCCAGCTTCCCCAGGCAGACTAATGGTTCCCCTGGGCCCCTCGATGAGGTGCCTCAGCATTGCAGGCACATGGCTGCTACAGCACTCACTACACTGAAGGCTGCACTGTACGATATGGTAGCCACCAGCCTCATGTGGCTTCTGAGCACCGGAAACGGGGCTGAGCAAACCAAAGAGATGCCGTGAGGGTAAAGCACGTCTGGACTGCAAAGACTCGGTGGGGAAAAAAAGAGGGAATGTAAAATATCACATCTGCCTAGCTTGCAAACGTTGTTGAAATAAGCTTTTGAATGTATAAGGTAAATAAAATATATTGCTAAAATTCATTTCATCTATTTGCTTTTACTTTTTAACGGTGACTACTAGGAAACTAAGTCACATGGTGGCCTGCATTCTGCTTCTACAGGACAGCACTAATCTAGAATCTCCCCGAAGAGCAAGGCCTGTCCAGGGAGGTGTCCGTGAAAGACGGCTGGAAAAAAGAAGGGATAGACGGCCACTCAGACAACAAGCTGGGCCTTAGGCGGGGATACAAACCTCTGAGCTAGAAGGTTCTGGAAGCCCCCTGGGGGTGGAAAATCTCACTGGCAGGAGATGGTTCTAAGAAGGTAGGCTGGGCCTCTGGTGCTCTGCCCTCCCCTCCCATCCTTCCAACTGCCAGAGTTCAAGGTTCAGAGGTGTGGCCGGCCCAAGACACACCTTGTCAGGTGATATGAGCTGAGGGCGGGGGAGGGGGCTGCTGAGGGTTGTGGCATCCAATTGCCAGGCACCCTGGCCCAGATGTGAGACGCCGTCCCTCTTCTTTCCCCTCGCTGCGGACCAGGAAGTGAGTTTTCCCTCTCCCTGCCTCATACCAGCCTGGCTCCATCCCAGCCAGGGCCTCAGCGCTGGCCTTCTGCTCACATGGCTAACTCCCCCAAACCCTTCCTTCCCTGCTTATCTCAGCCCTTAACGACCGCCCGTCTCTGCTCCTGGACTGGAGGCTCCGTGAGCACAGAGACAACCAGGCCTGTCCCACTCTGCACCGCCCCTCAGCCCCCAGCCCCAGGTCTGCTCAGACACCCTGGAGCAGAAGCTTGGGGTCTCACCTCGGCCCCGACTGCTGCCCTCCTTGGCACGCCGGTACTGGTTCAGCTCTTTGGTGAAGTCGTCGTAGTCCTCCTTGCCCATATCCTCTTCCTCGTCGCCCTCATACTCCCCGTACTGCTCGTTATCATAGTCGTCGTACATGCCGTAGCCTTTGCTGTCCATCTTGGAGTAGGACTTCTTGGGCAGGGACGTGCTGTGTGACGGGGGGTACTGCTGGTGGGACTGCCAGGGAGAGGAGGGTGAGCAGGCCCCAGGGCCTTGGGTGCAGACACCAAGACCCTCACTATCCCCGGGAGAATACCATCCTCGACCTCCTGGGGGCCTGGTCCCCACCTGAGTGAGATCTAGGCAGTAGGCCCAGATGTTTCTGTTCTTCAGAAAGGGCCACAGCTTGAAAGAAAATGGAGAACGGACCCCACAACCCCTGAAGAACAAGGGAGAAAGTGTGTGTGGGGGGGGGGAGGGGGGGGAGAGATAGGGGTTATGTCCCAGGGCTATAGAGCAATCTCGTTTGGGGAAGAGGCCTGGTAGGCAGAAGGGGTGCTTCCTGGTCAAAAGTTTCCTGGGGTCTTGGAATTCAATTAATTACCTGCTTGGCAACCAAACTAGAAAGCCATTTCAAATGATGCTTTCCAAAGTGTGCTGGTGCCAGGAGACACTGGATCAAGTTAAATATATATTTTATATATCACACACACACAAATGGAAGCCACCAAAATGTCCTCAGGCAATGAATGGATAAATCAACTGTGGCACATCCAGACAATGGAGCATTTATTATTCAGCAATTTAAAAAAAGTGAGCTATGGAGCTATGAAAAACAGAGCAGCCGTCAACTATGCTGCTAACTGAAAAAAGCCAATCTGGAAAGGCTACAAACGGTATGGGCCTGACTGGCATTCTGGGAAAGGCAAACCTCTAGAGACTGTAAAAAGACTGGTGGTTGCTAGGGGCTCAGGGAGGAGGAAAGCAGAGGGGATTTTTAGGGAGTTGAGACTATTTCATATGATAGTGCATGGTGAATACATACCCTATACATTTGTTAAAACCCAAAGAACTATAAAACCCTAATGTAAAGGTATGAACTCTAATAATGAGTCAATATTGGCTCCTCAAATACAACAAATGTATCAACCACATTAATGCAAGATGTTAAAAACAGGAGAAACGGGGTGGAATAAGGAGGGAGTTGTACTATCTGCTTAATTTTCTATGAACCTAAAACTGCTTTAAAAAACAGTCTATTAATTTAAATAATCCACACTCATTATAAAAAAAAGAGAGAGAAAATACAAAACATAGGTAGCTAGACATACACAACTACTTTAGCAGATCTTAAAATGCCCAACACCAGCTCCCAATTAAAGCTCAGTGTTTCCTCCCTTCCCTGCCTCCCTCAGGTTTACAGTCTGAATCTCCGTTAGATCAATGTCAACTACGCCTTACAATAAAGTATCTGTAATAATGGGTGGTGCTGAGTCACATGATCACTGGGGCATCTTTAAGAGCTACTAGCTTTAAAAGTATTTTTAAAAATCAAAACTCAGAAAGCTAAGTTGATGTTTTTTCTTATCAGTTTTGCTGGGGGTAGATAGCATACTAACTGAATAGATAATTTAACTTTATGTTTGCTTAAGGTCAGAGATGCAATTTATTCCTATAACCATTTCATTCTCTTGCCAATTTTCCACAAAAGTCATTTCTGAACAGTGTCAAACAGTCAGCTATGACGGAGACAAGTCAGCATCTTTCTCGGGGATAGGGGACAGGAGACACGCAGCAAAGGCCACAGGAAAAGGTGGCATCGAGAAGTGCTAACAGCACGGCTTATAGAGATCGGTCACGCACTGGGTTCAAACCCCCATCCCTGCGCTTCAGGGCTGTGAACTGGCTGAAGTTTCTAAGTCTCGGTTTTCTCACCTGTAAAATGGGGATAAAGACAACACCTAATCTGCCCAGCTGGTGTGGCTCAGTGGTTGAGCGTCGACCTATAAACCAGGAGGTCACGGTTCAAATCCAGGTCAGAGCACATGACTGGGTTGCAGGCTTGATCCCCAGTAGGGGATGTGCAGGAGGCAGCCAATCGATGATTCTCTCTCATTATCGATGATTCTATCTCTTTCACTTTCCCTTCCTCTCTAAAATCAATAAAAATACATTAAATATATATATATACACACAACACCTAATCTTGCAAGGTTAAAATCCATGTCAAGTGCCATGCAAGAATGCCCGGCAGAGGGCAAGGTGCTTAGTAAAGCACAGCAGGTTTACTCCACGGAGCCCCCGGCCAGCCGTCACTCACCGGCACGTACGGGGGGCTGTACTCTCTGTACTTGCGGTGCCCCTTCTCGCTGGGGCTGAAATCGGAGTCATCGGAGAAGTCGGAGAAATCATCGCTGGAGGATGCATGGCGCTGCAATGACAGGGGAAGTGGACTTAGCGATTCTGCTGCAGGCAGGTCACTCTGGCAGTCAGCCCCGGGGAAAGCACTGCTGGAATGTGCCGGAAGGGCTCTGTGCTCTCCGTGAAACACCTTACCTACGGGCACTTAGCAGCAATGGAGCATGAGCTATTGATCCAATTTGAGGACGGAAAAACAACACTATTAGGAGTGCTCTTTGGCCTGACAAGACAAGCTCGGCCCCTGGGGCTCTCCGCCAGGCCCAGGCCCGTGAACCCTCCGGACCTACCTTGTGCTTAGATTTCCTCCTCTTTT
This sequence comes from Myotis nattereri, assembly GCF_964212035.1. NCBI lineage: Eukaryota > Metazoa > Chordata > Mammalia > Chiroptera > Vespertilionidae > Myotis > Myotis nattereri. The sequence goes on from NC_138090.1 coordinate 47,680,810, forward strand.
TCGATCTTCTCTTCTCTTTCTCCCGCTCTTTCTTCCGCTTCCGTTTCAGCCTCCTGTGAGACTTTTCCTCGTCTGAATCGCTGTGGTGCTTCTCCCCTTTTTCTTTCCGGCTCCTCTCAGGGCCTCCAGGGGTGTCCTGGGTCTCCTCTGCCCCATCATCCTCCAGTTCACCTTCTTCCAACTCACCATCTTCCCTAAAACCAACCCCAAAGCCAGCATGAACACAGGTTTGAGAGGAACACAGGCCCGAGGGCTCTGGGCTGGCCAGGGCTGGCAGGAATGGAGGGCCTGACTGCCGTGACAGAGACCTGGAATCCCTGCCAGAGGCCTTGGCGGGACCTGGGGTCCACTGCCCCCCATCCCACCCCGCCCTCCTCCTAAAGGACTGCATCTGCTCTCAGCTGTCCTGGCGAGGGCTGGGGCTGCGGCTGGGGGAGGGGACAGGGACCGACGCGGTGGGAGCAGTATTTCCCAAACTGTTCCCTAGGACTAGAATTCTAGGAAGAAAAGTGACGAGGTTCTGTGGTCAAGTTAGTTGAGGGACTCCCCACCTTGGGGAACCACAATGCTTAATGCTATAACAGAAGTTCCCACAAGTCCTACAGTCAAGAAACCAGTACATCTTGGCTTCAGGGCACTTCTGAGATGCACTTGACCACAGAGGCTGCTCTGTCACGGAACACGGACCAGCATCCCTCCCAGGCGCAGTGGCCTGGGGTCGCCACTGGGCCCCAGAGCTATGGATGCGCCCTGTGAGCTGAGGGTGGTAGCTGTGCACAGTGGAGAGAAGGCCATGCTTCTGATCCAGGGGTGGCCTGCAGATTCCTGGGCCCTACCCACAGGCAGGCCCGAGGAGACACTAGTGACAGGCTCTGGGGTCTGGCCCACACCCTCAGCTCCATGGCTCTGGGCTGGAGGCAGGGGGGACTGAGTGGCTAAAAGGTGTGAGGGGAAGGGTCCCAGGCCCCAGACCCCCTGTAAGGTCCTCACATGACAGCAGTCAGAGTGCCTGCAGAGGGGTCAGCCCCCACCTGCAGCTTACCCTGTTTCCCAGCTGACTTGCCTCACTTCTGGGTATCCCTTCTGGCCCCCCAGTCTAGATTTTCTAACTTTTCCACTCCCCCCAATACCACCCTACCCTAGTTATTAAAAAACAGAAACGTTCTCCTGACATGACAGATGCTGCGAATAGGACTCTAAATGTCTAAATATCTATGGGGTATGGGGTGGGAGGGTTGGGGATAAATAGGGTTAAGAAAGGAATAGCTCGGAAAAGAATCCAGTTTTTGAGCCAAACCCACAGACACAGTACTCACAAGCACAGAAGCTGGTTTTTAAAAAATAAATAAAAATTAAAAAATTTTTAAATGTTCTCAAAGTTCCTCATGCATGACATGGAAAAGTATGTATGAGGGCATAAAAAAATGACTTCTTTATCAATTAAACAGGACCCAAACCAAATGAAGATAACAGAGCAATGTAATGAAGGGACCCAAAAGGCTACCAAAGGGAACTAATCTGGGCAGAAAAGGCCTCGGCCGCTCAGATGGGCCCAGGGTCGGGGTGGAGATAAGCTCATCAGGCAACTGGCCCGGGAGCGCCCGGCTCTCTCAGGCTTTGTGGGGAAACGACAAACTGACGACTTCTCCGAGGACCTTCACAGACCTTCCACTGTGTCGCTCCCTTTGTCTGCCTTGGTGCTGCTCCCTAAACATCAAAACCTTCAAGAAGGGCTGTGTACACTCTCATTCCCAGTTCAGAGGGGTCAGATCAGCTTAAAACAAGTGGCCCAGCCCCACCAGATACCCCAGCAGAGGTCAAGGGCAGCTCTCAAACACAGAATGCTAGACACAAAACTTGAATGTTTCAAAGGAAACAACACAGAGAGATGACCCATGTGCTTCTCATGTTGTTTCCTTGTAAAGGGCAGGTTGCCCTGGACTGGCCCCACAGGAAGACGCCCAGTAAACTTTGGAGAAGGCAGCATTCCTGACAAGTGAGGCACCTTCCGGCTGGGGTGTGGCCCACAGAACGAGGGGTGGCACCAAGCAAAGATCTCCCGGGACGAAGGCAATTCTGCTGGAATGGCCTCACCCACAGCAAAAGTGCCACTTGACTGGGGAAACTGGTTTTGGCCAGCTCACCAACCCAAGGGAGACGCTGTTATTCAATGGCATGGCCAATTCGTGCTGTCTGGAGTTGGGGAAGTCACTGGGGGTGGTTTCTGGAGCCAAGAAGATGTGTGCCTGAGGGGAACACTGGGGCGGGCCAGGTGACCTCACCGCAGGAGAAATACCGGGAGAGCCAGACAGACTAGACAGGCAGACACACAAGGGAGCTGGGGAAGGCCCAGAGACAGATCGAGAGGTAGAGGCTGGTATCCGCAAAGAAAAGCTATAAAGAGCATCCCTCTCAACACTTCAGTCTGGAAAGGAAAAAGCTGAGAGGGACACGGGCATGAAGTACCCAGAATCCCAGGACAGGGATGGAGGGAACATAGTTCGAGAGGAACTGCCTAGGCTCCTAGAAGTCCAGATAAAAGACATAAAGCCCAAGACTGCCAACAGCAAAAGAGCTTTCCGGAACCAGGAGAAAGCCCGCAGAGCAGAAGGGATAGTGGGACGCCATCACCCTTTGATTTCAAATAGGAAAGAGAGTAGGTGAGGGGGGACTAGTGGAGGTCAGACAGCCGGGGGTGACACGCAAAGCACCAGAACTGACTTGTTTCCCGCCCCTAAGCCCGCTGTGCTTCCCGATCAGTGAGGCGGAGGGGAGACCTCTCATCCACCGCCTACTCAGTGCCACAAACATTTCTGAGCATGTTCTCTGTGCCCGGTCCTGGAGCACCTCCTTTTCTGCATTCTCCAGATAGGAAAAGATACAAATTACAAGAAATCCAGTCCACAAGGCAGCCTCTGTGATACAGGCCTCTGGCAGCTGAGCCAGGGTGGCTGGCACCTCCCGACACTCTCTCACCTGTGCCCGCTCCTGGGCAAGGACCCCGGGCACAGCAGGCGAAGGTCTTGCCCAGGGTCAGCTGAGGCCTCCATCCCTATGCTGCTGCTGCACATTGATTTAGACCAAGGCACAGGCTGCTCTACATCTGACACCTGCGGGTGGGACCACAAAAGACCACCCAAGAGCTCCAAAGCCTTTGCCATCATCAGGGATGATCGCAGAAGCAAGCCTTCCAAATGCCAAAGGACATACCCAGACAGGTGCACGCCACAGACTTTCAGCCAAAGAGTTCTCTGCATTATCAGTATGAACAGCCCCCATCATATCTGGGCTGAGACACTACCATAGGACTTTTTCACACAATGTTTTACAAAACGGGTAGTGAATACTGGAACCTTTGTTTCCTTAGATTTGGGAGAAGCTGAAAAATAAATAGGATTTAAAAAAATCTCTGGTGATTTGTGAAGGGGAACAGGATACTGGAGGGGACACTGGGACAATCACGTTCGATTGGCCACTGCGCATTCTCAGTGCCGTCTGGCCGCCCCATGCTCTCAAAACTCCTCAGAGCCCTAGGCAAACTTCTGTTCACCTGAGAGGGTGCCCTCTGCTAACAATGGGGAGTCCCAGCTAAACGTCCTGCATGCATACGGGGCCTATTTCCTTCGGACTGTTCAACAGAAAGAAAATCAAACGAAGTGGGACAGGTAGAAGCCTGAGGGCCACCGGAAGGACTGCACAGGGCAGTCTCCACAAAACAGCAACCAGGGTTAAGCAGCGCCACTTCACAGGCTGCCAGCAACATCCACGTCAGAGCGGGATTAAATACCGAGGGAACACGCTTAATAGACTGTGACATAATCCCCCAAGAAAAGTGGGGGAAGCCCCGCTGCGCTAATCATTTCAATCAAGCTCTCTTGAGACCAGCATGCAGGAGGAACCCTGCAGCGTTCGGCCTGGGCAGAGACCACCTTATTCCCAGAGCAATGCCCCAGGACGGCTGCAGCAGGGCCGGCCGACCTGCCGGAGCCATCAGGGACAGGAAACCAGCCGTGCCTGCAACAGGCACCTGGGAGGCCTTGGGAAGAAGTCACCACCTTGCCTAGAGTCAGATCTGCCTTTCAACTCCTAGACTAAACTTCCGGGGCATTTAAGTTTCCATTAGCAGAGCTGGTGACAGCCAGCTCCTCCTCTCAGGTCAAAGACTATATCTGGATGCCCCTTCAGCCACAGGACAGAGAAGCATGTTGGGTTCAAACACATACCATGGGCTTGGCAAAGACAGGACTTTTTCCGAGTTTCAAAGTAGGCTGGCCCCACCTACCAGCCTACAGATTTGGGCATCTGGCTTTTTTTCTGCAGACCAAGTAACTCAACTAGCTCTTCCTCTTCCCCAGAGTATACTCTTGGTATATATAACCCCAGCCTTGGTTTTCTCATCTGTAGAATGGGATAACTATAATACCCACCTCAAGGGGTTAAAGGAGATAATATGGACAAAGCCCTTGACATGGAGGCAGGCACAGAGTAAGTATCAGACAAACAGTAGTTACTGGTTTTAAGAACCAGCTAGCATGAATGTACCTCTGCAGAGATTAACTCTACATTACTGGCTGAATGCTCACTGGGAAGCATTTCTCTAAGGAAAAGCTACAGACAACTTCCCCTTGGGACCACTGCTAACTGCTGGCCAACAAGGTCCCAACTTCTCTTGATCCAATACCATCCTCTCCTAATAAATCCTGGTGAAACTGACAAATGGACATCTCCCCTTTTTCAGCTCTAATCTAGGCGGTACCAGAGAGTAATAACCAAGTGGCTGACCAGGAGGGAAAGGCACAGGGAGAGCTGAGCCCTAGGGAGAAGGGACAAAGGTGCCTCACACAAATAAAGCTTGGCAACATGGAAATTCTCCAGTCGAGAGGGATGGAAGTTCAAAGGGGCTTGGGCTTGTGAATCCACCTGGCTTAGAGAAGGGGGAGGGGGGAGGGGGGAGGGGGGAAGGGGGAGGTGGGGAGAGAGAGAGAGAGAGAGAGAGAGAGAGAGAGAGAGAGAGAAAACAACAAAGATGGAAACTCATGGGAGCAGTGGCTATTACCTGAAGATCATGAGAGCCCTTGACAAGAGACGGCTAGGTTAATGTGAAGGTCAGGGTTATGACCATTAACTGCCCAAACTCTCAACAAATTGCCTGGGTAGGCTCTGAATGACCCATTAACTAGGGACAAAATTACGAAAATTACAAGGAAGCTCTGCCTCTTCAAATGTTTAAGGAACCCCAAGTCCGACCCTGTGGGACAGTCGTTTACTAGGATCGAAGGCTTCCTTTTAGAAAATTGGCTCAGGGCTCGTGCCTGAGACCTCAGAAGGCCGAGACCTTCCTTTGACTTAAGACATGAAACAGCCCTCGGGAGGGGAACCTCACTGAGGGATTTTTCAGAGGCAGGAAATTCTTGAAATAAACCTTTGGGTCTTGCACATGTTTTTCAGTGTCCTTACAACCTAGGTTCATCGACCAGAAATCAAGAGCAAATGGGCTCTGTTCCTCTCTTTCCTTCAACACTCCCAGTTGTGGTCATAACTGGCTCTGTGACATCTCACTATTTCCACGGTAACATGCTCACATCACGGATGCCCCCGGGGCTGCAAGCACAGACCAATGACAGAAGAGAAGCCCAACCAAAAGCAACCCGGGTCACCAGCTCGCTGAACGCCTCGCTTCAACAAGAGCAGGAGAGCCTGCCCGGTGCCAAGACTCAGGCAGGAACACGCCTACTGCCAAAAGTCAGTGTGGGGGAAATTGGAGAAATCCGAGCCCGGACTGGGTATTTGAAATATTAATGAATGTTCATTTTGTTAGGTATGATTATGGTGAAACGAGGTAAGATCTGGGAACTGCTTTAAACTATGCAAGGGAGATGGAGGTAGGTGAGATGAACCAAAACTGGCAGAATGTATACCGTTGGTCAAACTGGGTGGTGGGTATATGGTGATCTATGATACTATGTTCTTTTCTCTGATTGTTAGAAAATTTCCATAATAAAAAGCTTTAAAAGATGCCCTAAGTAGGGACCATCTCAGCAAGGTAATGGGAGTGTCAAGGTCCTAGGAAGTTAAATTTCCAGCAGAGAGCTGGAGTCCTGGGTGGGCGGGCCTCACCTCTCTGCCCTGGTTTCCTGAACTGCAACACCTGCCCGGGTACCTCAGAGTCTTATAAAGTCCAGTGCCTAAACCCTACCTAATACATGACAGAATGTGGGTAAACATTTGTTGAATGAATGCCTGAATGCATTAGTGCAGCAGGAAGTATTCATTCCAAACATTCTGTAGCAGCAACTTCCATGCAGGCACCAGGCGGCTGAGCTCTCCCCGCTTTACCGAGCTCGCTCTGAAACCCATTAACAAACCTATTCCACGGTGATTCATTTAGTCTGTCCAATTTACAGAAAAGCTAACTGACGCTCAGAGATGGGAAGAAATTTCACCCATAGGATCAAAGCAGGAAGAAGCAGAACCGGAGCCAGAATCTAGGACTTTCTAACTCCAGGCCCAGTTCTTAACTGCTACCCTTGAAACAATTAGAAATTACCTGAGGAAGAGTAATGTACTAATCAGGCCAACTGATACAACAACTCCTCCCCTAAATTTTATAATTGAGTTGGAAAAAATAAGACAGAAAACTTCCTAAATAAAAGTGTTCCAAGAAATGCCAAAGGGAGGTACTAAGTAAGACACTAGGCAAGTTCCTTATACACTCTGTTGCTCCCCTTCCAACTGCGAAGGGAAGGCAGTGGTGGGGCCCCAGGATGGATGGAATTCCTGTGGGAAGAATTCCCTGAGGCCACACCTAGCCCAGAACAAATGCTTCAGAGTAAGAACTATTCCTACGCAGACATGAGGCCAATACGGTCCTTGCAACCATCAAGTGCGGGGAATTGGAACATTAAAAAATCTGACCAAAGACACTGGAATAGTTAAGGGAATAAGAAGTACACAGAAAGGCCCAAGGAATCCTAGTGAAAAACCAAGGGAAACCTAACCAATGGACAGACAACAGGGGGGTGAGGGCAGGAGTGGGGGGTGGGGGATAAGGATACAGATGTAATGCCTTAATCAATAAAGAAATTAAAAAACAAAAGAAACAAATGAGACATCCAAAGACGGACAGAAAGCAATGAGAATCCAAGGGAAAGAAATTCAAAGTCCCCTAAATGCTAGAAGGAATGCTTCACCCCCAAGTGAGTGTCCGCACTGGGGCTCCTCGGAGCACACAACCCACTTAAACAGAACATTTCTGCAGAGCTTCAAACAAGCTGACCAAGGAAAAGCCCCGCCCGCTACAAGGATCTTCAGAGTCAGTGTCACAGTCTTTGCCTGAGTAGCTATTTTTCCACTCCCACTCGTTCTCTCGTTCTGAAAACAGCTCATGTGCTTGATAAAGGCCTCTCTCTGATCCAAGTTTCTCCAGACAATCAACCTCTGAAATCTGCTTCTCAGCAACAAAGAGTTTCTTAACCTTCTCACGCCAACGATGCTTCAGATTGCTTCAAGCTGGAAAGATGCTGGTTGGCGTCCAAGGACAAGCGATGTCTATCGTTCCAGAGAGGAAAATCTAACCAGGACTTGTGAACTAGGACTTCTCCTTGTTTATAATCTTTTCAGAGGAATCAATGTGGTTTCATTCAACCAAGACAAAGTATTAACATTTTTCTATTAAAAGATACCTGGCCTATGACTTCATACACCACTAAAGAATTTCTTATGAAGGACTGCACTTGGTTCTTTGCAAGGGTATTTGACGCGAATTTCCAACAACCCGCAGCTGCAGTTCTGACAGCTTCACGATGATTCTATTGGCCAAAAATGCACTAAGTCGTCTCCCAGTTCGAAGCATTCAGCAGATAATGGCAAGGCAGATCCACCAGAAATGAATACCAGATATCCATGACAAATATGGTAACGACGTGTTAGCTAGTGGAGCCTTTCTGTACTGCTACGTGGACATATACAGCCACACAAATTGGAACAGAATGGAACCTGTCCCTGTTGGCAGAGTCACCCCAAAGAAATGGAGACATCTGTAATCATCCCGGCTGGTGTAATAATGAACTGTCTCAAAACCAGCTCCTAATTGATGCCAAGTGAAAGCACTGTGTACCATTAAAATATGGGACGATTAAAGAAATTTAGTACATTTGAAACCTTTAAAAAACTTTTAACTGCAATTATCTGTATACAGCTATTCACTTCTGGTCGCCTGTGGGCTCCTGGAGGGCTGAGAAGAAAGAGGCTGGCAGTCACTCCCAAGTTTCCTAAGACCAGCACAGGGCCAGGTACAGACTGGGCAGGTGCTGGGAACAGATTCTACACACACACAGCATCAGTGTCAGCATCCCACACCCTCTTTGTCAATGTCATCAACATAGACACTGGGTCATGTCTCAGGCAGCAACCTGGATCACTCAAAACTCTCACGAAGTCATTGAGGGGTTGTCTTTAGTTACAAACTCATTCACCAAGTGTTGGTGGAGCTTACTGATAGGCCAGAGAGTGAGTCATGATAAACCATCCGTGATGGGTCTATCAAGGGAACACATACAAGTGGCCACCAGTGGCCCCTCCACCCCAGGGATCCCGCCTGCCTCTGTTGCTGAGGCTGCGGTTCCCAGGATTGTTCTGGTGTCCTGAGCAATGGCAGGGCCTGGAATCCCAAGGAAACCTAAGCCCTGGTGTCTGCTAGGAAAATGAGGAGGGCAATTCTCCAAGCCACCTGCAACAGACAGTTAGCCAAGTGACACTGGCGTCTGGGCCCAGCTCCCTTGGGTCAGGCTATGTGGGAATGTTATCCACTTCGACACTGGGCCTCGAGAGTCTCCAGTTACTTCTAATGAATGAAAATCCCTTCAATTTAAAGGCTCGAAAGCCCAGGCTTGGGTGTCTACATCCATTGGGAGGAGTGGAACGTGGATGCGGGAACCACAGCAGGTCCCAGAAGGGCAATAGCACACCCCATTCTCTCTGGGGCCAATTTTAAAGGAAATACCTGTATTCCTTCCCATTCTTTTCCACCACCTCCACCACCACAACAAAAATGAGGACCACAGCTGCTGTGCAGACGGACCAGGCACTGGGCACATTATACCCGTGCAGGGGCCAGAGATTAAATAAATACTTTAGGTTTGGCAGTTTCTGTCCCAACTACTCAATTCTGCTGTTTAGCACAAAAGCAGACACAGAAGACAGAAATGAATAGGTGTAGCTGTGTTCCAATAAAACTTTACTTACAACAGGGTGGGTGGGCTGGCTTTGGCCAGAGAGCCACAGTTTGCCCCATCCTATTCTATGTGCAGTGGTTCTCAAACCTTGATTTTGACCCACATCTCCTCTACATTTCTCTCAAAAGTTTCACGAAGTCACCTTGAACCTTTGCTGTACTCTGCTTTTTCTACCCTTTTCCATTTCATTTTTCAAAAGTAGGAGACAAATCAACAAATGGGCATCAAATCCCACTGATGGCTGCATGCTGCAGCTGGAAAAATACCATCCAAGATCCAGGACAGCGTATTCAGTATAGAGCTCAGCACAGGCCGCAGGGTTCTAACTCTGCCCCACACCCACCAGCTCTGTGACCTTGGACAAGTGGCTTCAGCTCTGTTTCAGTTACTCAGCAGACAGCTGGCGTGAGCCAATGCAGACGCGCTCAGAGGGCCCCCGGCAGGACATGAGGATCTTCACGTGACAGTTCGGCACCGTCACACCTGTGGGAGGGCCAGGAAGCTGACAGACTGAGGAGTCTCTTCCAGCCTGAGTCCCACATTCCTGGCCTTTCCCCACTTCCCACCCTCCCTCTACCAGAAGAGGATGGCTCGAGCAGGCAGCAGCCATGCTGTATTCGGCTTTATGGCCTTGGGAGTTTCTGGGACAAGGGAACCAGGTGCGGAGCTTGTTGCTGAGCCAAGGTTTCTTTGATGGATCTGCCCGTGACCTAGCTACAGAGTGTCTGACCTTACAACTCATTTCTAAGGCATTTACCTTGCAGCTGGGTACTGGGAGCTACAGAAATAGCAGCCACTCCTTACTGTGGCCAGAAGCTGCAGAAGGTAGGTCAGACACGGCAAGGAAATATGAGGCCCGTTAAAGGCAGTACCAACCTCCGCCCAACTCTAAATAAAGTCCAAAGGAGAGCAGAGCTCCTTGCACCTGCCAAAAACTTTTCTGCTCCAAGAAAAGCACGGGACAAGCCTGGCTGCAGAATGGACGAACAAAACCTTAACTGACTCAGCCGAGTTACCATGGGGTGGACGAATCCGAGAGCTGGGACAGTCCTGGTTCGTTTCTCTAAGAGGCCCTGGAGAGGGTAAAGGACTTGCTCAAGGTGATGTGACTACCTGGCTGTGGGTGAGGCACTAGAGGCCTACCAAGGTTGTAGCAAACTCAGATCCTAACAGCAAAAGATGAACACAGGAAGGTAGTCAGCATAAGCTTTAGACAGCATGACTGTTCTAGCATCTATAATAAGGACATGATGCAAGCAAGAAATGCCCTAAGATGGCTCCCACTTAGTTTCAACCCCGTTCAGCTCCTTGCCGTTGAAGAAGCTGACCAGAAACCTACAAAGAGGAAGACAAGACTTCCCTCAAGAACACAGATGTTATTCTGACTTGTTTACCCACCGGCCTGCAAATTCTATTGACAATTTTTCTCTAGTAGGGACAGCAGGGAGACAAAGGGACCAAGACTCACTGAATGCCAGGCATTGCCTGGGCGTCCTGCATATGCCCATTTGACGGCAATGCCCCGCGCAGTGGGCGTTATCTGTGCCCACCATACACTGCAGGAGGGCTTATCTGCCTCCAAAGCCCACACTGCTCTTTCATACCCTGCTGCCCCTCCATGTTTGGAAGATGTCACCGCCTGCCTTACAAATAAGAGAGCTGAGTCACCAACAGACACATATGAAATGACCAAAAAAAACACAAGATCCTCTATCCAGAGCAATTTGGCCAGGAGAAGGCCAAATAACCTCTGTTCTGCTAAAAAATTATTCCAGCAGCAGGATGTGACGACGTTCATCTTGCCATCAACTGAGTCAGAAATGTATTTAAAAACTGCCCATGTAACCTCGTATCGTTACTAAATGGAAAAAACACACACCGCACAGTCTTCAAAACGGCATCTTTGTGAACTACCCAAAGCAAAGCAGGTCTGCAGCGAAGACGAGGCCGACATGTAGAAACCCAAATCCATGAAACCTGCTCCCCCGACGTCTTACCTTAATTTATCCAAATGAACCTCAGATGCCGCCCAGACAATGAGGCAGCTTTTCCGCTCTTTCCATTAGGTTTTAATTATGAAACCAGCCTCAAACCACTTATTCTGACGGGATCCCCTCCACCTACAAGCAGACTGCTGCTACGGGTCCTTGAATCAGCTTATTAAATACCAACTGCCAGAAATCTCCGAATCCATCCTTTTCTCCCCTCCTTAGGTCAGAAACGTTGCCACGGTACACGCAAATGCCTTGCTCGTTTAGAAACTTAGCGATTTTGTTATTTGCTCTGAATTATTTTCTGTCACTCAACCTCCGAACCTGGGTCAGAACCACTCCCTCTGGTACGAGAAGGTATCCGCAGGCACCAGAATTAGGTGGTCTGGAACAGGGCATTCACCGAGGCCTGGCAATCGTTTCAGTAGCAATTTTCACCATCGACGTATTGACTGCATCTGGATCTGGCCTATACAAGACGGTTCTGGGACGCGATAGCCACAAAAATGTTAACGGAATAAGGCCACCCTGAGACATCCATTTCCCTTCTAGCAGCAAAGGGAAAAGATCTAAGAGAAAGGAGCAGAGGTCGAGGCATTATTAAAGAGAAACCGGCCCAATACAAAAACTGTCCATATTCAACTGGACAGGAGCAGACAAATTCAGAGTCAATCATTCATCTCTAACTTGCCAGGTACGCAACACCTGGGAAAGCCTTCATTTCCCCGGGTGCCAAGTTCTCCCTGGGGAACAGCCTTCCTGGCAAAGGAAAGGCCACCTTTGTGGCTTCAGAAAGTAGCTCTATGTGAAAACAAAATGCTGGCTTCTCAAGATCAAAAAATTGAATGAAACCCTATCTGGGAGACAGGACAGAATGTGAAATAGAAAGCCCTTTTGGGGGGAATCCTATTATTTTCTTTTGAAGAGCAAATTTGAGGGGAATAAGAAAAATAGGGGCTTTAAGGACCAGAATATCCATGTTTCCCTGGTCGCAATGATTTTTATTCTACTGGGAGATTTTTAACTGCTTTCAGAGTAAACCTCTCCCCAGAGAATACAAAATTTGACAAGTGTATGAGAGTTGCCGTTAGTTAAATCAGGTATTCTGAGTGACACCCTTTTTCTTTTTTCTTTTTTTGCAACATCCATCAATTTGAATTTTAACTAATACCGGTACATCAGTTTTGGGAAGAAAAAAGGCAGTACTGTGACATTTCAAAAACAAAGGCTACCCAAATAGTCTGGCATAATTACTGGGGTTTCTTGGGTTTGATACATGAGAATCCTTTGAGGATGTAAAAACAACAAACCCTTGTGTGGCTATGCCTGAGCGCTTTTTAACTGTTTAGGGAAATGTTTTTAAATGCGATATAGGATTGCTCAACTTCTGAGAAAAGAAATCCTATTTCCTTAACATTTCCAAGTAAAGTTACATTAGCATCCCTCTGCAACTTAGTAGGTCCTGAACCTTGGAAGGTTCATCTATCGCGCCGGGTTTCTGCACTTGGCTCCTGGAGGAGGAATTTCACCAAGGAGGGGAAACTTTAAATGCAATTCATTTTCGGCGGACCTTGCGCCTGGGAGAGTGTGTTCAGTTTGTGCTTCAGACATCTTTTTTTTTTTTTTTTTTTTTTGCAGGACACTGTACTGTGTGGACATCTCTTTCTCCCGCAATAGACTTTACACACCTACGGTCGTCACTTCCCAGCAGTTAGGTGGTGAACACAATGAGAGGAAGAGCAAGTGGCCCCCGGAATTGCAATTTACATGTCTCCTCATCTGAATGCATGAACTGTCTCTTCTCCCAAGAACGGGGAAAAAAAGGAAACCTGATCTTTGGGAGTGGAAGAGGGCTGTGTGTTCAAAAGCTTTCTCGACCCAAGTATGTCAGGGACCGAAAGTTGGACAAGAGGGAAAACACAACTTCACCGTGTTTTGTCTTTTAACGGGAGAACTTATGCTTGTAAAACACACCAGAAGGACAGTGTTCGGTTCTGCAAGTCATTTCTGTCGCTGTTTTTTTCCTTGTACACGTAGAGAAGGGGGACTGGGGGCTGAGGGAAGTGTTCTCTCCACCATGACTGGGCGTGTAACACGTTGGCATCAACTTTTCACGATCAGGCATGTGCTTTCGAACAAAGAACAGTGGAGACAAGGAGAGGAGACGGGGTATTGACACTTTACAGACTTGGTGCTTCAACAGTACTTTACAAATGACTTGCTTAATTTCAACGTCCATCACCATAAGAGACATTGGCGTAAAATGAGAAAATGGGGTCTACTTGAACCACAGTCTTTTGGGGGGCCGTGGGGCAAAGGGGGAGGGAGAGCATTAACTTGAATGCAGGTATCATAAACCAAATTCAGTAACTCTGTCTCCTACAAATGGACTTGGAGTATCCACTTTCTTCAAAGATGAGGGCTGGAGACAAAGCAAGGAATTGAAATGACAAGAAGGTATACCATACCAAGGGCTTGCAAACATACATAGGGGCCTTTTACTTAGGTAAGTTTTTGTCATGTGACAGTAACACTTTTTTTTTTTCTTTTTTAGAAAACTGTGTACGTCATATTTTTTAAAAATTAAACATCGAAAGGATGTGCAACTATAAAAAAGGGCTCAACCGGGCTAGAATCCTGATTTGAACATACCAATTCACTCTCTCAAGCATCACTTTGATCTAAAGGCGAGGAGGAAGGCAGGCAGGAGAGGGACGGAAAAGAGGGAGATAATTGAATTACTCAATAAAAGAGGCTACTTACCATCCCAACCCATTGTAAGACATACACTTCTGACATAAGAGAGCTCCTGAGAGGTCGAGTAAAGCGTGTGAGCACCTCTGAGTAATGCACCTGCCCCCCGAGGGGGGCCCGGAAGCCCAGCGCGGGCTGAGCTGAGCTGAGCTGAGCGGAACAGACCTTTGCTAATCTATTTCCTGGAACTGGAGTCAGGCTGCGATGGGCTGCGATTCCCAGGACGATACATTTAATTAGAACAAAACAGAACCAAACAAAAAAACAAAACCAAAAAAAAGCAAAAAAAAAAAAAAAACATGGTTGTAAAAGCTCACCAAACTGCTGCACTTGTGTCTCTGAATGTGGGTGGCATTTCTTTTAAAAGGCAAAGTGTGGTCTGTGAAGGAGAAAGGGGAGGGGAGGTGGGAGTGGGGGGCAGGGAAGCCCTCGCTGACACCCCTGCCTGCGGGGGGGGGGGGGGTAGGGTGCCCGCGGGCCCGGCCGGGCAGCGCCTGCACAGCATCTGCCAGGGCGCCTCTTCCTTCCACCTCCCCCCGCCCCCCGCCCCCCGCCCCCCCAGGCTCGCTGCAGCCCTCCTTCCATCTCCAACCCACTCTCTGCCCCGCTCCCCACCCCGCGCTGGGGCGGGGGGCCCGGGGCGCCGGCCTCGCCCCGGGGCGCGCGGCGCCGGCCCGGGGTCCCCCTCCAGGGAAGGGCGCGGGGCGAGCCCCCTTCGCACTCAACACACGGGAGGGGGGCGCCCCCTTCGCCCCGAGCCACGGCCCCGGGGACGCTCCTTTCGGCTCCCGGAAGGGAGGGCGCCGCTTTTCAGCCCCAAAGAAGGAGCGAACCCCGGAGAGCAAGAGGGGGCCGACTTCCTCTTCCCCTCCAAGGCAGGGAAGCCAAGCCTCTCCCACTGCCCCCCAAAAAGCCCGCATCACCTACCTAAAAAAAGAAAAGAAAAAAAAAAAGAAAGGGCGAGAGGAACCCTCCCTTTAGAGAAAAAACAAGGGGCAGGGTCTTCTTCCCCCCCAAAACGGGCAGGGACTTACATCCATGGGGCTAGAGGTCCCCCCACCTTTTTGCCCTCCAGGGAACACCTAGGAAACACCTCCCGCCAAAAAGGGGGGAAAAAACCCAGTGCAAGGGGCCCCCCATGTCAGGACCCCCCCCTAGGAGGGTGGGAAAGGGACTGGACGAACCCCCACTTTCTGCCTCCTACGAACGCTGGGCTACCTCTCCAAGCAGGACGGGGCGCGCCTCCCCCGGGAGAAAGGATACCGCCGGGGGCTCGGGGGCCCCCAACTCCACACCCCTCCGCGCGGGGCTGCGGCTCGAGGTCTCCCCCGAAAAGGGGTCCGGGGGGCCCCTCCCCCATCCCCTTCCCTGAAGCCAGGCGGCCGGCAGGCGGGCCCCGGGCTGCCAGCTCCGGGCGCAAGGGCAGCCCGGACCCCCCGTGGGCCTCCGGCGCCCCCTCCCCGGGGCGGGCGGGCGCGGGGGGTCCGGGGGGCGCCTCCTCACCTTCCCCTCAGCATGGCGCCCAAAAAAGACAGAGCGAGAGCGAGGGAGAGCGGGCGAACGCCGCGAGGGGGGGGACACGCATGAGGCCGGGAGAGAAAGCAAGCGAGAAAGAGCGAGCGAGCGAGAGACACCCACCGACCCCGCCCTTCCTCCTCCTCCTCCTCCTCCTCCTCCTCCTCCGCGGCCCGGCCCAACATGGCGGCCGCCCCCTTCCTCCTCCTCCTCCTCCTCCCCCCGGGGACGCTGCCCCGGCCGGGCCGGGGGCCTGACCTGTCGTCAGGGAGCGGGAGGCGGTGGAGGAGGTGCGGGGCGGCCGGGCAGGCGTCGGGGGAACACGGAGGAGGCGAAGGCGTTGATGGCGGCGATGGCGGCGGCGGCGATTCTGATGGCGGCGGCGGGGGGGTCCCGGGCGCGGCCTCCATCGTTCCTTTGGGGGGAGGGGGGTGTTAATGCACGAAAAAGGACTGCTTGGGCTTGGGCGTGGCGGGAGGGGGCACACTTCGGCTCTGCGGGCTCCTGACGGGAACGGGGATAGTATTTTTTTCGATTTCGGAATCACCTCTGCGCCGACCTCCGCGTCAGCCGCGCGGCCTAGGCCTCGGCGGGCCGCTCGCCGCCTGCTTTCTCCGCAGCTCGTCCCCGGGGTCACTCGCTCACGGGCGCGGGGCCCTCATCTGGGCGAGACGCCCTCCCCACACGCCCCCCACAACACACACACACACACACCCGCGGACCCGGGAGTGGGACCCCGGAGTACAAGGAGACTGGTGGGTGGTTGGGTGTAATTAGCGCGGGCCGCGCGCGATTGAGCAAGCGAGGGGGAAGGGGGGGAAGAGGAGAGCGAGCGAGGGGGGGTTAAGAAGAGAAGGGTTTTAGGGAGAAGAGAAACGGGCCGCGGAGACGGGCCGACTGTCTGTCTGTCTGTCTGCCCGCCCTCGGTGCCCCGGCTGTCCGGCCCCCGCCGCAGTCAGAAATTCACACAAAATGGCGGCGTGGCCTGGACAGACTGGGAGGCTGAGGCGGGAGGAAGGGCGAGGCGGGAGGGGGAACTGAGAGGCGGAGGCCGCGTCACGTGGCGGAGAGGGGGCGGTACAGGCCCCTTTCCCGAAAGGGCGGCGGAAAGAGCCGAGAGGCCGAGGGAAGGCGGAAAGAGCCGAAAGGTGCTGAGCGGGAGACAGGGAGAGGCGGAAAGTGTCGAAGATGATTCTTGGGGTGGGGCTAGAGAAAAAAATGGGAGGTCCCTGGGAGCCGGAAATAGCCGAAGCGGATCGGGACTGGGAAACAAGGAACTGAGGCGATCCGGAAAGAGCCGAACGCGGCGTCGGGGTGGGTGGCAGGAGACGGAAACAGCCGAAAGAGGCGGTGCGCGGGTAATGAGATTTAGAAGGAAGGAGCTGAAGGGCTGGCTAGGGAGGCGATTAATTAAGAGAGTAAACGATTTCTGAGTAATTCGCCCGAGAAACAGCAGGAAGAACCGAAAATTGCTAGCTTGAGGGAAAGCGGGAAGAGTAGAAAGTTTTAGGTGGGAGGATGGGAGGGGAGGAAATCGGGCTACGGAGAGGAAAAAAATAACCTAAAGCCGGAGGCCGGGTGCTGGAGTTGTAGGTTTCCGGAGAATGGGAAGATGGAGCCAGGCAAGCCGGGAGATGATGTCATTAGGGACCTCGGTCGATGACGTCATCCCTGGGCGGTGCAAGAGGGGCGGGCTTTGGTGGAGTTTTACAACCTAATTAGTAGATAGAAGGCTCTCAAATGCTGGACTTGGAAGTACTAAACGGATTCGGAACAGTATAACGTAAAATTCTTTAACCCTCATAACTATACTCAGGACAGATAATATTATTCCCATTTAATGGATACAGACTGAACCTGGCTCAACGTTATAGGATTAGGCATAAGCATCACAATTTTTTTTTTTTTTAATCGGCGCTGGCATTCCGTTGCCTCTTACGGGCTTACGGGTAGTCTATGGACCTCTGGTAAACAATAGGAAGCGTACACCCTGGGGATTTATAGAAAGTGAAGACCTCTTGTTCTGAGAATTAGCTCTTGGATTATTCGTGGATTCTATGAAGCCTGGATGACTGGCCACAATCCCAGGTGATGATGTACTATGGGACACACCAAGTGATGACGTGGGCAGACCCAGCTTCAATTCATCACCATGTGGAAATGGTATTTGAGACTGAACTCAGGCAGGCACTGTGAATCAGGTCCACACATCCAGTGTCCCACTTCCCAACCACTGGTGGTAGATTGATTACAATGGATCCTTTTCATGGGAAAGGTCACCAATTCACCTTCATTAGAATAATACTTTGTTGGGTATTGGTGTTATTCCCCCGCCCCCGCCCCCCGTCCTATTTCTGCCAGTAATTACATCCCTGGACTTAACTATTTTCATAGTATAACTTTTTAAAAGTTAAAAAACGTGCCCTTCACACAAAAACATGGTTAGCATGCATCAATGATGTTATTCCATTAGCGAGAGAACCAGCAGAAAAATAAAGCTTGTTCACGGGAGGACCTTGAGGAATGAGTATGTATAGACTGAGGGGGAAAGAATGCAGGAATTAGGTTGGAAAGTTTGATACAAATCTGGTTAATGTCCTTCAAGGTTGTTTTCTGCCAGACAAAAATCATTTGAAACTTGAAAATCTCCCATAACTCTACCAAATCTAAATCCTAATCAACAATTAAATGGTAAGTCAAAGTAACGTCTAGAACAGCAATTCTCAACCTGTGGGTCGCGACCCCTTTGGGGGTCGAACAACCCTTTCACAGGGGTCACCTAAGACTATCGGAAAACACATATATAATTACATATTGTTTTTGTGATTCATCACTATGCTTTCATTATGTTCAATTTGTAACAATGAAATTGGGGGTCACCACAACATGAGGAACTGTATTAAAGGGTCGTGGCATTAGGAAGGTTGAGAACCACAGGTCTAGAATGTCAGAAGGACTTGATATTATCAAAGAATGAAGAAATCTTGCCTAATGGGATTAGCTGTTCTTTTCATTTTCCTCATTACCTAAAAGCAGGTGGCCCTCCAGAATTGTAGGATTACCTGTTGAAGCTTTAGAGATGTTGCCCACTGGAAACCCACATCTCAAAAGGATAGGGTGCTGTCCTCATAGATGTAGTCTATGGTCTCAATCAGTGTTGTTGGGTCCATAACTAGAATGCATGGGGTTCAGAAATCATAGAAAGCATAGAATGGCAACTTTTACAATTATCCATAATGACCCATTTACAGTATTTTTCCTTTCTATTCCCATAACCCTCCTCTACTAGCTCTTGGTGTGTTAAAGAAACCTTTTTTGGACAATTTAGTTATGAGCCAACATTTTATTATAATCATGCGTGCAAAAAAGAAAAGCTCTCTCTCATAGGCCAATTAAAAGATTCCCTTTTATCTGGCAGGTGTCGCTCAGTGGTTGAGCGTTGGCCTATGCACCAAAAAGTCAATGGTTTAATTCCCTGTCAGGGCACATGCTTGGGTCTCAGGCTCAATCCCCAGTAGGGGGTGTGTAGAAAGCAGCCAAATCGATGTTTTCCTCGCATCCATGTTTCTATCTCTCTCTCCCTTCTTCTCTCTCTAAAAATAAATAAAAACATTAAAAAAGAAAAAGATTTACTCTTGCTCTGGCTAGGTAGCTCAGTTGTTTGGAGCAGCATCCTACATACCAAAAGTTTGCAGATTCAATTCACAGTTTAAAAAAAAAAAGGGGGGGGGGGGTCTTGGCCAGTTGCTCAGTGGTTAGAGCTTTGGCCCATGGAACAAAGGGTCAAGGGTTTGATTCCCAGTCAAGGTTCAATTCCCAGCCCCAGTGGGGGCACCAGCAGGAGGAAACCAATCAATGTGTCTATCTCAAGAAAAAATTTCCAAGATGTCTTATCCTATCTAATAATAGCCAAAAATGGTAATTAACTGTACCTTTGCTCCGCCTCCCATTGGCTAATCAGGGCAATATGCAAATTAACCACCAATAGGCGGCTGAAAACAAGCCGGGCGGCGGAGGCAGGAGCAAAACAAGCTGGACATCCCCCCAAGGGGTCCCAGACTGCAAGAGGGCACAGACCAGGCTGAGGGACACCCCCCCCCCCCCCCAGTGCATGAGTGTCCTGCACCAGGCCTCTAGTATTAAAATAAGCAGGCCAGAGGGTAGAAGGAAGAGATAAGAGGGTTGATCAGTTAACAACTACAGGGCAAAACCAACACAAGACTGCTTCTATTCCCAAATGTATGGTGAAATTTTGAATTAACTTCCAGGGGGCTATTTCCAAGTTTATTTAGAATAGCCAAGGCTGGTATCTGCCATTTGGAGAATTGCCTGGTGTGGGAGGAAAGTGACCAGAGTAGAGATGAAACACGGAAATTCCCTTAGAACCACATTGGAAAATAGCCTAGCCACATAAACTACAGCTGAACATATATCTACACCAGTGGTTCTCAACCTTCTGGCCCTTTCAATACAGTTCCTCATGTTGTGACTCAACTGTAAAATTATTTTCGTTGCTACTTCATAGCTGTAATGCTGCTACTGTTATGAATTGTCATGTAAATATCTGATATGCAGGATGGTCTTAGGCGACCCCTGTGAAAGGGTCGTTTGACCGCCAAAGGGGTCACGACCCACAGGTTGAGAACCGCTGATCTACACTGATTCAACAATGCCACCCCAAATGCATACCTAACAGAAATGCATACGAAAAGACATGACAAGAATATTATATAATATGTATATATTAAAATATATATATATATATATATATATATATATATATATATATATATATATATAACTGATTTCAGAAAGGAAGGGAGAGGGAGAAAGAGAAACATCAATGATGAGAATCATTGATCAGCTACCTCCTTAACGCCCCCTACTGGGGATCAAGCCTGCAACCCAGGCATGTGCCCTTGACCGGAATCGAACCTGGGACCCTCGAGTCTGTAGGCCGATGCTCTATTCACTGAGCCCTACCAGTTAGGGCAAGAATGTTCTTTTTAAAATATATATATATTTTTATTGATTTTAGAGAGGAGAGAGAGAGAAACATCAATGATGAGAATCATTGATCGGCTGCCTCCTGCATGCCCCCTACTAGGGATCAAGCCCACATCCTGGGCATGTGCCCTTGGCTGGAATTCGAACCTGGGGCCCTTCAGTCTGCAGGTCGATGCTCTATTCACTGAGCCAAACCGGCTAGGACCTTGGTCGGCAAACCGTGGCTTGCAAGCCACATGCAGCTCTTTGGCCCCTTGAGTGTGGCTCTTCCACAAAATACTGGCTCTTCCACAAAATACCAGCTTCTGAGCATGGGCCACAAAGTTTCAATTGCACTGTATGTGCACACCCGCACGTGGTATTTTGTGGAAGAGCCACACTCAAGGGGCCAAAGAGCCGCATGTGGCTCGCGAGCCACGGTTTGCCGAGCCGCAGTTTGCCGACCACTGGCTAGGGCGACAATGATGCTCTTAGCAACACTACTTAAAATAGACCTTGAGGCCTTTTGGCTCTCTGAGCAGCACTATGGCAATTGGCAAGAACAAGCAAGCACCTTGCCCGCCGGTGTGGCTCAGTGGTTGAGCATCAACCTATGAACAAGGAGGTCACTCACAGTTCACTTCCTGGTCAGGGCACATGTCTGGGTTGCGGGCTTGATCCCCAGGACGGGGTGTGCCGGAAGCAGCCAATCAATGATTCTCTCTCATCGTGATGTTTCTATCTCTCCCTTTCCCTTCCTCTCTGAAATCAATAAAAATACGTATATTTAAAAAAGAAGAAGAAGAACAAGCATCTTACAAAAGATGGGGAAAAAAGGGGGCCAGGAAGAAAGTGGTTGATCCATTTTCTGAGAAAGAGTGGTATGATGTGAACACACCAGCTATGTTCAATGTGAGAAATGTTGGAAAAACACTAGCCATGAGAATTCAAGGAACCAAAATTGCATCAAGGGCTGTGTTTTTGAGGTGAGCCTGGCTGACCTGCAGAATGATGGAACTGCATTTAGGAAAGTCAAGCTCATAACTAAAGATGTTCAGTGCAAAAACTGTCTAATTTCCATGGCATGGGTCTTACCCTTGACGAAATATACCCCAGAGTTAAAAAATGGCTGTATCTTTTTCCCACTAGACTATCGTTAAGCTCATGTTGAGGTCGAGACTACTGATGGTTATTTGCTGTCTATTCTGTGTAGGTTTGGCTGAAAAATGCAACAATCGGATTTGGAGGACCTCTTTTGCTCAGCACCAACAGTTCCCAAATCCTGAAGAAAAGATATAGATCATGACCCAAGAGATGCAGACAAATGATTGGGAAGAAAGGGTTGATATCACCTCTCGGCCTTTAGGCTAAGCTAAGTGTAGAAGTGGTCAATAAATTGATTCCAGATAGCATTGCAAAAGACATGGGAAAAGCTTGCCAATCTATTTATCTGCTCCATGGAGCCTTGTTAGAAAAGTCAAAATGCTGCCCTAGGCAGCTTGTCTCAGTGGATAGAGCGTCGGCCCATGGAAAGGAGACCCTTGGCCAAAGAGAAGCATTATGACGTGTTGCATCCTGCTGACTGCCAACCCATTAACTCTCTTCCCTTTCCTCCTTGCTGATCCAATGTACTGGGGAGTTAGGGAGTGATGAAGTTCAGCGCTAGAAGCTAGATGATCCTTCTACCTGATTCTTAAGGAGATGATGTTGCCCCCTAGAGTCCATTCTGGAAATTATTGAGGGAAATGAGTTTTGGTTATCAACTGGTTCTCAAGGGGGACAGTACTGCTTCCTCGGGGGTGTTTAGGAAATTTCAGGGGAGTTTTCTGGGCATCACAGTAATTAGTGGGTTGTCATTGGCACTAGAGAACAGGTACCTGGAATAATAGAGTGCCCTGCAACATGACGATGGTATTTAATGATCACCTAATGACCGAAGTTAATGGTAGTTCTTAAATAATGGAAATAACAGTTTCTACGAAGTTAGATTAATCTGTAATGCTCAACTTTTTCAGTTCTTTTGGAATTGGGTGCATAGTAAAGTCATGGTCAGATTCTTGGGAATCTACAAATGTATATCATCACCTTTGGGGGTGGAATGATCTGGAACTAGATAGAGGTGGTGGTTGCCCATGGTGAGTGTACTAACTGCCACTGAATTGTTCATTTTATTTTATTTATTTTATTTATTTTTAAATATATTTTTATTGGTTTCAGAGAGGAAGGGAGAGGGAGACAGAGAAACATCAATGATGAGAGAGAATCACTGACTGGCTGCCTCCTGCATGCCCCCTACTGGGGACGGAGCCCATAAACCAGGCATGTGCCCTTTGCTGGAATCGAACCTGGGACCCTTCAGTCCGCAGGCTGACGCTCTTTCCATTGAGCCAAACCCGCTGGGGCTGAATTGTTCATTTTAAAGTGGTTAATTTTACGCCACATGACTTTCAACCCAATAAAGAAGTTTAAAAACATATCTACTCCCAAACTTTACATTATACCAGTGGTTGGCAAACTCATTCGTCAACAGAGCCAAATATCAACAGTACAACCATTGAAATTTCTTTTGAGAGACAAATTTTTTAAACTTAAACTATATAGGTAGGTCCATTGTTATTAACTTAATTAGGGTGCTCCTAAGCTGGCCTTTGCTAAAAACATCCTCAATCTGATTGAGGTACGTTGGCTGAGGTCTACCCCTTCCAACTCTCCCATCCACACTCGTCTTGTATACTTGCTTCAGATAGACGAGTGTGGATGGGAGAGTTGGAAGGGGTCGACCTCAGCGAACGTACCTCAAAACAATGTACCTCCCCCGCGCTGCCCAACCAACACCCCCAACTTCTTCTAACGCCACTTCTTCAAAATAGACTCGCCCAGGCCAAAAACCGACTTCTGCGCATGGGCCGTGAAGTCTCAATCGCACTGTACCTGCGCGCCTGCACGTGGTATTTTGTGGAAGAGCCACATTCAAGGGGCCAAAGAGCTGCATGTGGCTCGCGAGCCGCGGTTTGCCGACCACTGCATTATACCATTACATTACATTTTTCCTTATAAGCTTTAGAAAAGCATAAGGGGGAAGAGAGAAAGGACACTTTTATTGGTTTATTTTTACTTACTTATTTTAGAGCACATTTACTTACAAAATTACAGAGGTGGAAGAAGTAACTCATAGATGAAATGGGCTGAGGAAACAAGTTATACAGGCAAAAAGGAAGGACCCTTGGAGCTAGGGAGTGAGGAGGGTAATGGTGAGGTGCCTGGAGGGAAGGGGGAGGAAGGGGGAGGGGAAAAGGTGGGAGAATGCGCCTGGGAGGAAGAAAGGACTCTTTTAGATGTTTAATGAGCTAGACGTGCAGGAGAAAATACTTTCGAGAGCAGGGAGCTGTATTTTCAGGAATCTTTCCCAGAGTGATCATTTCACATGAACTACTGCATACTGACGGGAAGTGGCTCAGGTCACTCCCTAACCAATTACAGGTGACTACCTGCCCTGGATCTTCAGGGTCACTTTCAAGGTCAAGCTATTAATTAATCATTTAATGCTTCAGGTCTATTTTTAGCTCTTCAAAATAGTTAGACCTCCTTTATTATTTTTTTTCTATGTTCCATGTACACTTCACTGAAATAACTCAGCATAAGTGTTTATTTCCAAAGGCTTATGCAAAAGATATTCACTATAACCCTCTGCTGCCCGGTCATTTCATGACTTCTAAACATCTTTCCTGCCCAGAGAGGTTATCTGGTCTTGTCATTGGCCTTTTCCCCTGAGATCAGGAAGTATCACAGCGTAGGGCAACAGCTCTGGATTCAGAACTTTAAACTGAGAATTTAATAAAGTGAACCTGCATATACCCATCGCCCAACTTCAGCAATTATAAACCCACAGCCAGACTCAGTTCCTCACTGCCACCCACCAACCTCCTGGTTCAATAGGTCGACGCTCAACCACTAAGCCACACTGGCCGGGCTCATTATATATTTAAAATATACCCTTGCACCTGTACTGGGTTGAATAGTGTCTCCTTCCCACAAATTCATGGCCTTCCTGGAACCTCAGAATGTGACCTTACTTGGAAATAGAAGCATTGAAGAGATCACTAATCAGATTAAGATGAGGTCACAGTGAAGCAGGCTGGGCCCGGCCCGTAATCCAATATGACTAGTGTCATAAGACAAGGAGGTGCACACATGGGGAGAACACGGTGTGACAACGGAGGCTGAGTTTGGAGTGATGCATGGACGAGCCAAGGAATGCCAAGATTGTTGGCAGCCACCAGAAGCTAGAAGAGGCAGGGCGTGATTCCTTCCCCAGGGCCTTCGGAGAGCTCAGACCTTCATCTCTAAGCCCCCAGACCTCAGACAATAAACTTATGTTGTTTTAAACCCCCATTGCTTCTGGTACTTTGTTATTTCAGCGCTAGGAAACTAAGACATACTCGTAACTAATTCCAACAGAATAGCACAGGATTCATTCCAGCCGCCACGTTTTCTGTATTTGTCCCTTTTCCAACGCTAGGACAACCTGATGTCCATTATTCTTCATCCATGAATTAATCTATTCCAACGACATCCTGAACGTACTACAAACAGGGTGGCTTAAAACAAGTTCCGTGTTGTCTCACCGTTTTGGAGACTAGAAGTCCAAGATGGAGGTGTGGGCAAGGTTGGTTCCTTCTGAGGGCTGGAAGGGAAAATCTATTCCATGCCCCTCTGCCCTAGCTTCTGGAAAGCCTTGGCATTCTCTACCTTGTAGATCTTCCATTCCAGTCTGTACCTTCACTTTCACATGGCCTTCTCCCTGTGTGTCTGCATCCCAATTTCCCTTTTCTTATAAACACACCAGTCATCGCCAGCCAATGTTGCTCAATAGTTGAGCATTGACCCATGAACCAGGAGGTCACAATTCCATTCCTGGTGGGGGCACATGCCTGAGTTGTGGGCTCAATCCCCAATAGGGGGTGTGAAGGAGGCAGTCGATCAATGATTCTCTCTCCTCATTGATGTTTCTATCTCTCTCTCCCTCTCCCTGTTGTAATGTACCCTGCGAATCACAGAAGGACGCCTCAAGAAGTCGAATTAAAGAGTCACATTTGTTGCAATCCAGGACTATGAGGGGCCATTTTGCTTTCCCAAATCTCATAGTAATAAGATGGTCGCAACTCCAGGTTTATATAGGCAAAAATCACAAAGGTATTGATTACATCCCAGGGTTTGGAATGAGGAACCTGGTTCTCAAAAAGCAGTTTACAGAAGCAGAATTAAGCATGTTAATTACAGTTTTGAGTCTCCGGATCACTGAGTTGATAGAAACACATTATCTAGAGCCCTCGGGTCTTGAGACCACTGAGTTGCCAGGAACACATTATCTAGAACCATCGAGGCAATTTAGAGTAATTGTGCTGTCCCGGTCTTGGACCATTGAGTTGACAGGGAAACATTATCTGGAACCCTCAGGTCTTGGGATAATTGTGCTGTCCTGGTTCCCAGGTATAGAGGAATGTGCTTTCTAACACCAGTAATATCACAATCAATGGGATAGTCACGTTACAATCAATAAGGCATTCAATCAAATGGGATGATTTATACAATTCAGAAAATCAAAGTAGCTTTTCTATTGTTAAACAAAGCAAATAAGTACAGAAGCCAAACAGCAGGGTTAAAGTTAAACTATAGTTTCTACCTGAGATGATTGCTACCATACTTCATCCCTACTCTCTGAAATCAATTAAAAAAAAAAAAAAGACACCCCTGGGCACCAATTAAAGATATAATGCCACCCCTATTACCTAGCTCCCCTTCTCAGCCCTTGGTTTATATTGTTTTAACTCATCTTTAACCATTTCTTATTGTTTCATATCCTCCCATTTCGAAGCCCTAAAGCTACAAATGGTCCTTCACATAGAACCGCAGACGAAGGCTGCTGCATCCATCGTCTGTGGGCCCTTAGTTAGCCCACTTCCGATGGGACCCTGACTGCCGCCTGCCCCCCAAACTACAACCCCTTTGCCAGCAGGAAGCAGCCAGATAGATCAGTGTCCATTGTCCCCAAAGGCAGTTGGGGTTTCCTAATTGGAGGGGGGGACTGAAACAGGAATTTTAGGGGAATATAGGCAGGTTTAGGGAATTTTTATAATTGCGGTCCAGGGAAAAAAAACCACAGGGCTACAGACTGGGAGAAGGTACGTTTCCATAACACAAGGAAGCCTGGTGAAGTTATATTTCCACAAGACAAGGGAACTGGAAGTAGCCAAAAAAGGTCTATATTTACAAAATAAAGAAGAAGGAAGAAAGCGCAGAAGGAATAGGAGGACAATGAGGGAGGAGGGCCTCAGGAGTCACTATAGTAACCAATTCGAAAGGGAATATTGACCAATCAGAGGGGATGTCAGGACACAGGAACTGCAGCCTTTATAAACCATGGAAACAGGAAGTCAGTGGGACTCTTTCCCTCTCCCCACGTGGGAATCTGTACTTATTCTTCAATAAATTTCCACCTTTGCTATAAAAAAAACAAAAACAAACACCAGTCATGCCCTGGATGGGGAGCTCAGTTGATTAGAGTGTCATCCTCATACCTCAAGGTTGCAGGTTTGATCCCCTTTCAGGGCACATACAAGAACATATTAATTAATGCATAAATAAGCGGAACAAGAAATCAATGTTTCTCTCTCTCTCTTCCTCTCCCTCTAAAATCAATCAATAGCCCTAACCGGTTTGGCTCAGTGGATAGAGTGTCGGCCTGCGGACTGGAAGGTCCCAGGTTCGATTCCGGTCAAGGGCATGTGCCTGGGTTGCGGGCACATCCCCAGTGGGAGATGTGCAGGAGGCAGCTGATTGATGTTTCTCTCTCATTGATGTTTCTAACGCTCTATCCCTCTCCCTTTCTCTCTGTGAAGAATCAATAAAATATATTTTAAAAAAATAATAATAAACAATAAAATCAATCAATAAATTTTTTTTTAAATATATTTTATTGATTTTTTGCAGAGAGGAAGGGAGAGAGATAGAGAGTTAGAAACATCGATGAGAGAGAACCATCGATCAGCCGCCTCCTGCACATCTCCTACCGGGGATGTGCCCGCAACCCAGGTACATGCCCTTGACCGGAACCGAACCTAGGACCTTTCAGTCCGCAGGCCAATGCTCTATCCACTGAGCCAAACCGGTTTTGGCATCAATAAATTTTAAAAAAGATACCAGTCATATTGGATTAAGGCCCACCCTAATGATTTCATCTTAACTTGATTACATTGGCAAAGACTTTATTTCTGAATAAGGTCACATTCATAGGCAGCAGAGATTAGAACTTGAACATATTTTTTTGGTGTTGGGGGGGGGACGGACAGTTCTACCCTTAACACCTTGTATGGGTGAAAACCCATCTATCTGTGTAATGAAATATATTTTACTATAGGTATTGCATTTTTATTAAAAAGGATTAGTTTTTAAATCTCCATTTGTCAATTGTATGATTTCATTAATATGAGGTATCTAGAATAGTGAAACTCATGGAAGCAGAAGTAGAATGGTGGTTTCCAGGGCTGGGTGAAGGGTGAAATGGGGAGTTGTTTAGTGGGTATAGAGCAGTGATGGCGAACCTTTTGAGCTCGGCGTGTCAGCATTTTGAAAAACCCTAACTTAACTCTGGTGCCGTGTCACATATAGAAATTTTTTGATCTTTGCAACCACAGTAAAACAAAGACTTACATTTTGATATTTATTTTATATATTTAAATACCATTTAACAAAGAAAAATCAACCAAAAAAATGAGTTCGCGTGTCACCTCTGACACGCGTGTCATGGGTTCGCCATCACTGGTATAGAGTTTCAGTTTTGCAAGATGAAAATGTTCTAGAGATTGGTCTTACAACCATCTAAATAAATATACTTCCCATAAGCCCCTACTCTAACTGGCAGCCCATGTCTACAGAATGACTCAGAAAGTGTGATTAGGCCCTAGCTCAGTAGGTTAGAACATCGTCCTGATACCCCAAGGTTACAGGTTCAATCCATGGTCAGGGCACATACAAGAATCAACCAATGAGTGCATAACGAAGTGGAACAACAAACCGCCGTGTGTGTGTGTGTGTGTGTGTGTCTCTCTCTCTCTCTCAAAGTCAATAAAAAAAAGAAAGTGTGACTAAAAGTGGTACAGAGCCATGAGAGACATCCAGAGCTCAATCTGATGTCTTCTAAGCAGCCTTAAGAATTCTGCGGTCCGAACAGGAAGAACAGGAAAAGACTTGAGACTAGAATGAAGCAGCACACAGATCTTTGTTCCATGGTTCTCCCCCCGTCTGCATTTTAGAATCACCTGGGGAGCATTTTACAAAAATCCCAATGTCTCAGCTCCACCCCAGACCAATTAATCAGAGTCTCTGAAGGTGGGGCCTGGGCACCATATTTACTGAATAGCTCCCCAGATAATTCTAATGTGCAGGTGGGATGGAGAGCCGCTGCCTTGGCTAATGGCGAGCAGGCACCTGGGCGGAGGTAATTATGTAATCCTTAAACCCAGGAGCCTCATCTAGGAAACAACTGCTTTCCACCCCTTTTGAGTTCCAAGGTCTCACTTTCGGCAGCTGTTCTGATCAGCTGTTGCTGAAAAATGAACTGCCCCATGGCTACAAACCCAAGAGAATTGATACAGGATCTCAACGAGATATTGGTACACTCATGTTCATAGCATTATTGATGATGGTCAAAGGTGGAAACAACCCAAATGCCTACCGATGGATGAACAGAAACAAAATATGGTCTATACTTATAATGGAATATATTCAGCCTTAAAAAAGGAAGGAAGTATCTTATACATGTTACACATGAATGAACCTTGAGGACATGATGTTAAGTGAAATAAGACAGTCACAAAAAGACAAATATTGTATGATTTCACTAATATGAAGTATCTAGAATAGTGAAACTCATGGAAGCAGAAGTAGAATGGTGGTTTCCAGGGCTGGGTGAAGGGCGAAATGGGGAGTTGTTTAGTGGGCAATGAGTTTCAGTTTTGCAAGATGAAAATGTCCTAGAGATTGGTTTCACAACCATCTAAATAAGTATACTTAACACTTCCCTAGCTGGTTTGGCTTAGTGGATAGAGCATAGGCCTGGGGTCTGAAGGGTCCCGGAGTTCAATTCTGGTCAAGGGCACATGCCCGGGTTGTAGGCTCGATCCTCAGTAGGGGGCATGCAGGAGGCAGCCATCAATGATTCCCTCTCATCATTGATGTTTCTATCTCTCTCCCCCTCTTCCTTCCTCTCTGAAATAAATAAAAATATTTTAAAAAATATTCACTTTCAGTGAGCCTGAAACTTTTAAATGGGTAAGGTTTGCATTCATTTTCTAAAAGAATATCTGTGCCTTTAAGATTATGTCTTAATATAATGTCCTGGGATAGAGGACGTATCAGATATTAAACTGATAAGAACAGGTACTGCGCATGAGGCCGAGAAGCCATTGCCACACTCTTGTGGTCAGTCACCAAAGCCAGCCCAATTTCAAGGAAAGGCAATGAACATAGACCACCTATCCCCTCAATGGGAGAAGTTTCAAAAGAATGTTATAAGAGTATGTAGGATGGGAGATATTGTCTTAGCCATTTTTTGTTGTTGTTGTTGTTAATCCTCACCTGAAGCTATTTTCCCATTGATTTTTAGAGAGAGTGGAAGGGAGGGAGAGAGGCAGAGAGAGAGAGAAACATCGATGTGATGTGAGAGAGACACATTCATGTGGTTGCTTCCTGCACGTGCTCTGACCAGGGCTGGGGATGGAGCCTGCAACCTAGGTGCGTGCCCTTAACTGGAATCGAACGTAGGACCCTTCAGTCTGAAGGCCAATACTCCACCCACTGAGTCAAACCAGCTAGGGCTGTCATAGCCATTTTTGCAAAATGCAATGGGCCACAACGATGATCAAGAGAACTTAGTGAGCCCTGGCGGGTGTGGCTCAGTTGGTTGGTTGTCCCAAGCACTGGAGAGGTTGCTGGTTGATTCCCTGTTGTGGGCTTGATCCCCAGTAGGGGGCGTGCAGGAGGTAGCTAATCCACGTTTCCCTCTCACATTGATGTTTCTTTCTCTCCCTCTCTCTTTCTCTCTCTCTCAAAATCAATGTTAAAACCTTTAAAACTAAAAAAAAAATGTAGTAAGAAATATATAACATAAATGGGGACATATGTAATACTTTCAACAATAAAGATTTATGAAAAATAAAAAATTAAATATATATATAACATAAAACCCACTATTTTAACCACTTTCAAGTGCACAATTCATTAACATTAAGTACATTCACAATATTATGCAACCATCATCACTACCTATTTCTTTTCTTGTCACCTACTGTGTCAGGGCTTTTCACTTACCGTATGTTTTGAAGGGTCATCCATGCTGCAGCATGTGTCCGTGCTTCATGCCTTCTTATGGCTGACTCATAGCCCATTGTCTGGATAGATCACATTTTGTTTATTCATTCATCAGTTGATGAAAGGATTGGGTTATTCCACCTTTGGATTGTGAATAATGCTGCCATGAAGATTGGCATACCAGTATCTGTTTAGGGCCCTGTTTCAATTTCTCTGGGTATATATCTAAGAGTGGAATTGCTGGTTCACATAGCTTTTTTTTTTTTTAATATATTTCATTGATTTTTCACAGAGAGGAAGGGAGAGGGATAGAGAGTTAGAAACCACCGATGAGAGAGAAACATTGATCAGCTGCCTCCTGCACACCCCCAACTGGGGATGTGCCTGCAACCCAGGTACATGCCCTTGACTGGAGTCGAATCTGGGACCCTTCAGTTTGCAGGCCGACGCTCTATCCACTGAGCCAAACCGGTTAGGGCTCACATAGCTTTTTTAAGGGGAGCCTGCCTATTTCTAAAGGCCTGGACCCAGAAATTGGCCAGGGGAGTGGAGGTCCCCAGCCATCAGCCAACATCAACTTGCCAGCCATGTGAGTGAGTCACCTTGGAAGGTGCTCTTCCACCCCAAGCCATCAGATAACTGCAGGCAAAGTGTGCATCTGACCGCACCCTCATGAGAGGCCTTGAATTAGAACCTCCCAGCCAAACTTCTCCTGAGTTCCCAACCCACAGAAACTATGAGATAATAAATATTTGTGTTTTGGTTTTTTTTAAAAAATATATTTTATTGATTTTTTACAGAGAGGAAGGGAGAGAAATAGAGAGTTAGAAACATCGATGAGAGAGAAACATCGATCAGCTGCCTCCTGCACATCTCCCACTGAGGATGTGCCCGCAACCCAGGCACACGCCCCTGACCGGAATCGAACTCGGGACCTTTCAGTCCGCAGGCCGATGCTCTATCCACTGAGCCAAACCAGTTTCGGCTAAATATTTGTGTTTTTTTTAAAAAATACATTTTTTTTTTTTTAAATATATTTTATTGATTTTTCACAGAGAGGAAGGGAGAGAGATAGAAAGTTAGAAACATCGATGAGAGAGAAACATCGATCAGCTGCCTCCTGCACATCTCCCACTGGGGATGTGCCTGCAACCCAGGTACATGCCCTTGACCGGAATCGAACCTGGGACCTTTCAGTCCGCAGGCCGACGCTCTATCCACTGAGCCAAACCGGTTTCGGCTAAAAAATACATTTTTATTGATTTCAGAGAGGAAGGGAGAGGGAGAGAGAGAAACATCAATGGTGAGAGAGAATTATTGATTGGCTGCCTCCTGCATGCCTGCCATTAGGGATTGAGCCCACAACCTGGGCACATGCCTTGACTGGAAATTGAACCGTGACCTCCTGGTTCATAGGTTGATGCTTAACCACTAAGCCACACTGGCTGGTCAATCAAAACATTTAAAAAAATACTTATTTAAATTGCATAAGAGGGCAGTTATTTTCTTTTTCACTGCTTTATCCCTAGCACAGAACAAGTGTTTAGTAAGTACTTATTGAATTAATAATAAAAAGGCATCTTGCCTACGGAAAATACGTATTAGCTATTACCAGCCTGCAAGGCCCTACATGATCCCCTACCTGCTTCATTTATGTTTTAACCTTTTTATCATTTACCACCCTCTCTCTTTGCTCCAGCCACAGTTAAACCATGCAAGCACACTTCATCTTCAGGACCTTTGCACTTGCTGTTTTCTCTGCCAGGAAATGTGCCTTCTCCCAGTTATGTGTACAGCTTGTTTCTTCGGATCTCCGCTTAATGTCTCCTTCCCTGCGAGGCCTTCCCTGTCCATTCCTGCCATCCTGTAGTTCCATACCCTGCTTTATTTTTCCCCAAAGCATTTAAGCATGGCCTGATTTACATTGATTTTATCTTGGGCCCTCCTCAACATCAGATAAGCTCCATGAGGGCAGGATTTGTCTATTTTATTCGCCATTCTATTTCACAAACCCAATGCCGGGTTTGCAGCAGGCTCTCCATAAATATTTGCTGAATGAATAATCTCATAGCAGTCTCCTTCCCTCGTGGGGGTCATAGACCCGGCTATCTTTTGGTCTGGAGGGGCTGGAGCAGTGGTTCTCAACCTTCCTAATGCTGCGACCCTTTAATACAGTTCCTCATGTTGTGGTGACCTCCAACCATAAAATTATTTTCGTTGCTACTTCATAACTGTAATTTTGCTACTGTCATGAATCGTCATGTAAATATCTGATATGCAGGATGTATTATTTTCATTGCTACAAATGGAACATAAAGCATAGTGATTAATCACAAAAACAATATGTAATTATATATGTGTTTTCCCATGGTCTTAGGCGACCCCTGTGAAAGGGTCGTCGGACCCCCAAAGGAGTCGCGACCCCCAGGTTGAGAACCGCTGGGCCGGAGACTCTGTCACGTGACCACCCGTGGCCGGCCTGCCTTTGAAGCTGGGGCGGTCCACGTGGTCGCCGGCTGCAGGGACCGGCGGGGGAGAGGAGCTACTGCGCAGGCGCGGTCTCCAGCGCAGGCGCAGACGCGTCCCGGCGCGCGGCGGTTGGCGGTTGGCGAGAGCAGAACCTGCGCTCGGGCAGCGAGAGCCGGCGCCATGGTGGAGAAGGAGGAGGCCGGCGGCGGCATCAGCGAGGAGGAAGCGGCGCAGTATGACCGGCAGATCCGTCTCTGGGGATTGGAGGCCCAGAAACGGTCAGACTAGTGCAGCCTGTGCGGCTGAGGGTCTGGAGGGCGCGTCTGGCCTGAGGCGTTCGCGGCCCTCAGGGAGAGGGAGGGTCTAATTTGAAGAGGGGAGGCGGGAATTCTGTTCCCGGGGAGGGTAGCCGGCCTGAGAGGGCTGGGAGGGTTGGTTTGGGGATATTTCTGGAAGGAATGGGAAGCCAGGACTTCCCAGGGGGTGAGAGGGCGGTTCTGAGGGTTTGGAGGCCTTTGGGGGGCGGGGAGGGGGTGATGGGGGAGTCCTAAGGGAACAGGAGGATTCGAACTTAGGGACTCCGCAGCCCGAAAGGGGGTGATGCTGGAGTTTAGGTCGGGGGTGGGGGCTGGGAACTAGGAGGGGCCGGGAATGGCTGGAAAGGGTGAAAGGAGCGGCGTGTTCATTCATTCCTAGATCGTGGGGACCTGGACGCTGCGGAGACAGGCGAACCTAACGTGCACCCTACATGCTTGTGGCCTCTAAGGGGTGGGTGGGCCCATCTGGGAGAATGAGGGTTTTTGAGCGTTTGGGGTTAAGTTATTTTTAGTGGGAGTCTTTTATTTATTTTTATTGATTTCAGAGAGCGGAAGGGAGGAGAGAGAGAGAAACATCAGTGAGGAGAGACACTCATTGATGGGGTGCCTCCTGCACGCCCCCTACTGGGGATGGAGCCTGCAACCCGGGCACGTGCCCTTTATGGGAATCGAACCCGGACCTTGCAGTCCGCAGGTCCACGCTCTACCCACTGAGCCAAACGGCCAGGGCTTTTAGTGGGAGTCGTGAGAGACTCTAGGAGTCCAGGGGGGCTGGAGGCACCTGCAGAGGTGGCTCGTGTCGAGGTATGGGGATGTGTCCCGAGAGGACAGGATGCGAAGGTTGGGCATACATCCCTGGGGTGCTGAGGAATAGTTACCAGAGATGAGGTCTTTGGAAGAGGTGATTGATTTGATCAAATAATTATCGAGCACCTTCCGCAATCACCGTTTTAGGCATAGAGCATATATCCCTGAACAACAAACTCCTTGCTCACATGAAACTTACACTCTAGTGTTGGCAACAAACATAAATAATGTTAGGTCCTAGCTGGTTAGGCTCAGTGGGTAGAGCGTCAGCCTGCAGACTGAAGGGTCCCGGGTTCGGTTCCGGTCAAGGGCACATGCCCGGGTTGCAGGCTCTGCCCCCAGTGGAGGTGTGCTGGAGGCAGCCCATCAGTGATTCTCCCTCTCCCTTCCTCTCCAAATAAAAATATATATATATATATATATTTTGTTTTTTTTTTGTTTTTTTTTTCCCAAATAAAAATATTTTTTAAAAAATCTACTGTTAGGTAATGCAAGAGCAAGGGAGAAGAATAAAGCAGGATAAGAGGCTCAATAAAGGATGGTGAGGCGGAGAGCTGTTTGGATAGGGTGGCCAGGGAGGTCCTCTGACAGGTATGAAAGGGAAGAGCCACCTGGAAGGACCTTCCTGCCACAGGACGAACGGCAAGTGTGACATCCCGGGGCCAGCGCACGCTTGGCAGGTCACACAGGACGGCTGGAACCAAATGAGTGACTGGCTTTTGTATTTTTTATTCTGTGTTGAATAGGTGTGGCATGATCTGATTTTTTAAAAGGACCATTTTAAAAGGACCATTCTGGCTGTGTGGGGAATAGGTTGAAGTGGGCAGACGTGGAAATAGGGGTTCCAGTTGGGAGACTACTGCAATATTTACTACAGTAACCCGCTGGAGACATAAGTAATGGGGCTTGGAACTTTAGAGAAGGGTCAGATACATATTCTGGACATCTTTGAGGACAGAGGGGACAGGACTTGCTGAAGGAGTCAGTGTGGGTTGTGAGAGGCAGAACTCCGGGATGACTGAGACTGGCCTGAAGACAGGTGGGTTGATTGGTTTTAGGGACTGCTCTTTGAAGGATATGGAATTCTTGGGAGGTGGGAGTTATTCTGAAGGAGTGGAGATGTGCGGAAGCCTGTGAAGAATCTGAAAAGGGTTGGCTGAGGATCCTGGGAAGGAAGGGGGTTATCTGTAATTAGGAAGCTATTTGGAGACAACCTTACAGACTTATTAAAGTGCTCTCATGGCCATTTTTCAACTGAGACTCTTAGCAGGGCTCTGGAGTGGAAAGGGCCCTTGTATAGAAAGGGAGGATGCTCCACAAAGCAGATTGACTTGCCTCTAAGGCAGCGGTTCTCAACCTGTGGGTCGCGATCCCTTTGGGGGTCGAACGACCCTTTCACAGGGGTCGCCTAAGACCATCGGAAAACACATATATAATTACATACTGTTTTTGTGATTAATCACTATGCTTTAATTATGTTCAATTTGTAACAATGGAAATACATCCTGCATATCAGATATTTACATGACGATTCATAACAGTAGCAAAATTACAATTATGAAGTAGCAACGAAAATAATTTTATGGCTGGGGAACTGTATTAAAGGGTTGCGGCATTAGGAAGATTGAGAACCACTGCTATAGAGCAAAATGTTACTATTTTCTACTTTTTTATGTTTGAAATTTTTAATAATGAAAGTTGGGGGGAAATGTGACCCTCCCCCCTCCCATCTGGAGATTTCATATAGAGTTTCTGATTTCTGTCATTTTAAAATTTTTATTTTTTTAAATAAGGTTTTCTAGTTAGGTCCTACTTCTGACCTTAACAGCTTTTTTTTAGAGTGATGAACTTTTATTGCTTTATTTTAAAAAATACATTTTTGTTGATTTCAGAGAGAAAAGGAGAGGGAAAAAGATAGAAACATCAATGATGAGAGAGAATCATCAATTAGCTATCTCCCGAAAGCCCCCTACTGAGGATTGAGCCTGCAATCCAGGCATGTACCTTGACTGGGAATTGAACCGTGACATTCTGGTTCATAGGTTAATGTGCAACCACTGAGCCACACTGGCTGGGCAGATTTCTTTCTTTTGAAAAATAGGAAAATCTCTTTTTTTTTGTTAATGCTCACCCAAGGATATTTTTCTATTGATTTTTAGAAAGAGTGAAAGGGAGGGGAAGAGACAAAGAGAGAGAAACACCGATTGGTTGCTCCTGCATGGCTCCTGACCAGGGCTGGGGATTGATCCTGCAACCGAGGTACATGCCTTTGACCAGAATCGAACCCGGGACCCTTCAGTGCACAGGCTAATGCTCTATCCATTGAGCCAAACCGGCTAGGGCTGAGGCCGCCTCTTTTACACAGCATGGGTTCTCTACTTTGCTGTCCTCCACCATTGCCTGGCAGTTTGCACGTGAGTTTGCGTCTTGCTGTGGCGCACAGCCCATCTTCTGAATGAGGTTCAGAGAAGGGAGCCAGCTCTTCCAGTGTCACACTCAAGTACACAGGCGGAGGACTGGATTCGTAGCCTCTAACTTCAGACTCGCTGCTATTCCCATGGCAGCTCCTTTTCCACCATAGGGGCTCATTCTTTCAGTCAAATGAACATACAGGGGATGCTAAAGCTGGCAGCTGTGTATGCTCTCAGAGTGTGTGCTTCCACAGTTTTGGCACTGCCTTTCACAGCAAAGGCGTGTCTGATTCTCCCACTCAACAGTGATTTATCCCCATATCTAAGACAGGAAGGGAGGGTGAGTGGAAAGAGGGAAGTAGATTATAAACTCCATTAGGGCAAGCAGTTTATAAATGTCCAATAATTAGAATGTGGGTTTGTACAGGTCTCTTAAATTTCCAGTGCTTACAAGTGTGTAGATATTTAGATACTTGTCGAGTGAATGAAATGACTATACATTGCAAAGACCTAGGACAGTGATGGCGAACCTTTTGAGCTCGGCGTGTCAGCATTTTGAAAAACCTAACTTAACTCTGGTGCCGTGTCACATATAGAAATTTTTTGATATTTGCAACCACAGTAAAACAAAGACTTACATTTTTGATATTTATTTTATATATTTAAATGCCATTTAACAAAGAAAAATCAACCAAAAAAATGAGTTCGCGTGTCACCTCTGACACGCGTGTCATGGGTTCGCCATCACTGACCAAGAAGTCAAAAGACCTGCGTTCAATCCTCATCTCTGCTAAACAGCTCTTTGCCCTTGGGTGAGTCACACAATTTCTTGGCTCCACATCTGCAAAAGGAGGGGTGAGTGTGACATCTTTAAGGCTTTTTTAACTGTGAAATTTTGATTTTACGAGAAAGGGACTAGGAAAACTTCCCTATTTTCAATCACTAATTACCCTACGCTGCTGGCTGTTCAGAGGAACTTCATTTGGTTCCATAGGCACATATTTGCCATTAAAGCGACTGGACATGTACTGGGTACTGGTTGTTTCTTTCTTTTTTTTTATTTTTTTTATTAAAGTATTACAAAGGGTATTACATATGGGCCCCCCCCCCCCCCCCCCTTGACAATCCCCTGGCCTCCCCTACCCCCCTGGTTGTTTCATATAAGGACTAATTTATTCTAGTGGTTGATAGTGGTGAGTTTGAATCTCAGCTCAAGAACATCTTAGTTATTTAACCTTGAATACCTTTCTTTATTTTTAAAATATATATATATATATATATATATATTAATATATTTTTATTGATTACAGAGAGGAAGGGGGAGGGGGAGAGGGAGAGAGAGAGATAGAAACATCAATGATCAGAGAGCATCACTGATTGGCTGCCTCTTGCATGCCCCCCACTGGGTATCAAGTTCGCAGCCTGAGCATGTGCCCTTGACCGGAATTGAACCCGGGACCTTCCAGTCCGCAGTCCAACGTTCTGTATTCTGAGCCAAACCAGTTAGGGCAATATATTTTTTACTGTGGACGAGAGGCCCGGCACATGAAATTCAAACATGGTGCGGTCCCTAGGCCTGGCCAGCGTGCATCTGGTGTGGAAGGTCAGCTGACCTCCACAGGGTCCCAGCTGACCTCTGGGCCCTGAGCAGCACCTGGGCCCCTGTGTGCCCCCCTCCACCTGAGTCACGGCACCCGAGTCCCCACACGGAGATGCAGTGAGCGTGCAGGACGCTGCGGACCGGGGTGCAGCTTGGGCCTCTAGGCTGCCCAGGGGCGCGACACAGAAGCCGGGCGGGCAGTGCGCTCTTTTCCGGCCGGCCTCACAGACCAGCTCCTGTGTGAACCCAAGGGGAGCCGACTGGCCCCTGTGGTCTCAGTGGCTGTGGCCCGGCTCACCCAGAGGCCGCACGGGTGTGGGACGGGATCCTCATGGGTGGTCACTGTCTGCTGGGTGATCAGTTGGGGCCAGGCCTCCCTGCCCGGCTCACTCAGTGCCTGGGAGCTAGGAGGAGGCACCCCCCTTCCCCTTGCCCCCTCTCCCCCTCCCCGCTAGCACTGCTGGGAACCATCTGCAGGGCATATTGGCGGGCGATCTTGCCCTGCTCACACCCGCCTTGGCATGGCACCGCCCACTCACCTGCTCCACCATCCCTCCACGGCCCTGATCTCCTCGGTGCCCATTAGGCCGGCAGCCACGTCAGTCATGCCCGCCATGTCAGTGACCACCTGGTGGTCAGCGCACGTCATAGGAAGCGGTCGAATTCCTGGTTGAACTCCAGGTCGAGGGGACAATTTGCATGTTAGGCTTTTATTACATAGGATAATATTACAGATATCTCCCATTTTATCCCCCTTTACCTCCTCCTCTCAGCACCCCCCCTTCCCCCTAGGTAACCTTGGATAGATACATCTCTTAACTTCTCTATGCTTCAGTTTTTTCATTTATCAAGTAGAGATAATATAATCTACTTTATAAGGTTATGGAGAACTAATGAGATAATGCATGAGTAGTGCCTAAGCACAGAAAGGAGTTAGAAAATTATAGTTACAGTTATTTGACAAGTATAAATTACCAGCAACAAAAGAAGGGAAACTACATAGGAAATAGCTTGAGATAAATAAGGCAAGTGTAAAGCATGAGTCAGTGGATTGTGTGGGGACTTCAGAAGGATGAGGAAGACTAGGAGGAACAGATTTGCTGAAGCAGATCACAGTGGGGAGCAGTGTTAGGTTATGGATTATGACAAGACATATAAGTACATATGATGAGTGGGCAGTTGGATGGAGCAGGATTGTAGATTTAAATGAAAAGTACCATACTGTTAAATGAAGAAGGGGCTATTTTTAGAAAGAGAAAGTGGTCAAATTTGCCAAATGCCAATGGCTTTACCATTTCCTGTAGCACAGACCAGAAACCTACTTCTTGGTTTCTCGTTGTCCCTTATTCTCACATCCAATGTATTGGGAAGTCCTGCTGGCTCTGCTTCAAACTTTATCTCATCTACCTTTCTTAACTTTTTCTCCTTTTATTTTTTGCTTAATCCTCACCTGAGGATATTTTTCCATTGATTTTTAGAGAGAGTGAAAGGGAGGGACAAAGGGGGGTTTGAGAGAGAGCAAGAGACATCAATGGGAGAGAGACACAGCAGTTGGTTGCCTCCCACATACAGGATTGAACCTGCTACCCAGGTATGTGCCCTCGATGGGGAATTGAACGTGAGACCCTTTGTTGCGTGGCCGACACTCTAACCACTGAGTAACACCAGCCAGGGCCCTTCATTTTTTAGTCTAAGCCACACCCATCATCTCAGATCACCTCAGCATTCTC
Organism: Myotis nattereri; assembly: GCF_964212035.1. NCBI lineage: Eukaryota > Metazoa > Chordata > Mammalia > Chiroptera > Vespertilionidae > Myotis > Myotis nattereri. The sequence continues at coordinate 47,720,991 of NC_138090.1, forward strand.
TTCACTGGTCTCCCCTGTTCTCTCTCTTTCTATTTTATTTTAATTTTTATTGATTTCAGAGCGGAAGGGAGAGGGAAAGAGAGATAGAAACATCAATGGTCAGAGAGCATCATTGATTGGCTGCCTCCTGCACGCAACTTGGGTATGTGCCATTGCTTGGAATCAAACCTGGGACCCTTTGGTCCGCAGGCTGGTTCTCTATCCACTGAGCCACACCGACTAGGGCAGTGGTCGGCAAGCTGCGGCTCGCGAGCCACATGTGGCTCTTTGGCCCCTTGAGTGTGGCCACGAAGTTTCAGTCGCACTGTACGTGCACACCGGCGCGTGGTACTTTGTGGAAGAGCCACACTCAGGGGCCGCAGTTTGCCGACCGCTGGACTAGGGCTATAATGTACTCTTCACGCAGCTGCCAAGTGAATTTAAATTAGGGGTCCTGCTTAAAGCCTTCCAGTGACCATTTCTGGTTCACGCAGAGTAAAATCCACAGCTTTAAAAATCCTTGCCTTTCATGCTCTGGCTTGTCAGACCGCCTACGTTCCATGCGCTACCTGAGTCTTTCCGTTCCGCAAATATGCTAGAGCTGTGTGTCCTCAGGGGCTATGTGCTTACCCTGTTTGAAACAGCCTCCTGCCGCCAGGTCTTCGCGTGACTCGCTCGCATGCAGGGGGGCCTTGACTTACGAGTGTCCCAACTAACGGGTTTTTCCGGATACGAGCCGTCTCTCGGCCGATTTTTTGCTTTGAGTTGTGAGCTAAAATTCGGGTTACGAGCCAGCTTCAGGTACCCCACCGCTAGTTGGCGCAGCGAACGCCACAGTGAACACCACATCAGCCCAGCATCACCTGTCTCACTCGTTCACTTTTTGATTTGACATACGAGTAATTTGAGTTACGAGCTCGGTCACGGAACGAATTAAACTCGTAAGTCAAGGCCCCACTGTATTAGACTCTCAATAAGGGTGGTTTGAATGTGAATTTGGTGGGCTTAAGAGTTTTTAATCGTGAATGGAATTCATTTACTTGACTTAACTTGAAGTGTGTGAATTCAAAGATTATATATAAAGGCTCTGGTTCCTGCCTTCCCAGAAATTTAAAAGATATTCATATGGGAGCAGAAGTCAAAGAAAGGAGAGTAAGTCATATATTTATTTAGAACCAACTGTATACAGGGAGCATGGGAGAGACATTGAGAGAAAAAAGTCATAGATCATGGTCAGAGCTGAATTCTGATCCTAACTCAGACCACCCATTAGCTGTGAGAGCTTGGACACCTTTCTGAGCCTTAGTTTTTTCCTTTCTCAAGGCAGACATGGATCCTTTCTATGGAAATGTGATGGCCTACCCCACGAGGTCTGTGGAGCCCCCTTGGACTCTTAGGAAGAGAAATGTTGTGCAATGTTTAGAGCAGGGGTCCTCAAACTACGGCCCGCGGGCCACATGCAAATACAAATACTGTATTTGTTCCCGTTTTGTTTTTTTACTTCAAAATAAGATATGTGCAGTGTGCACAGGAATTTGTTCATAGTTTTTTTTTTAAACTATAGTCAGGCCCTCCAACAGTCTGAGGGACAGTGAACTGGCCCCCTGTTTAAAAAGTTTGAAGGCCCCTGGATTAGAGCATGTATGCTTTTATTGGAGAGAGAAAAATGCTGAAGAACTAGTCAAGGTTTCAGGTTCTACATGTAATGGACCTAGCTCAGTGCCTGGTACTTAATGAGTCCTCTGTGGATGGTAATTACTGCCACTGTGTTACCAGTGGACTACGTATATATACAATATGTCACAATGTAATTTTACATTTATTTGTGATATTGAGAGGCAATATACCTTTAAGAGCACATGTTGCCTGAGTTGACATCTACTTTGCCTTTTTAAAAAATATATGTTTTTATTGATATCAGAGAAAGGGAGAGGGAGAAAGAGATAGAAACATCAATGAGAGAGAAACATCGATTGGCTGCTTCCTGCACACCCCCTACTGGGGATCAGGCCCACAACCCGGGTCATGTGCCCTGACTGGGAATGGAATGAGCAGTCTCCTGGGGCATGGGGTGATACTCAACCAACAGAGCAACACCGGCCAGATTACTTTGTCTTTTAGTAGCTGTGTGATCTTCAGCAAGTTCCTCAACTGTGCCTCCATGTATTTTCTTTTCTTTTTTTTTTTTAAATATTACAAAGAATGTGTTTTTTTAAATATTTTTATTGATTTTTTACAGAGAGGAAGGGAGAGAGATAGAGAGCTAGAAACATCGATGAGAGAGAAACATCGATCAGCTGCCTCCTGCACACCTCCCACTGGGGATGTGCCCGCAACCCAGGCACATGCCCTTGACCAGAATCAAACCTGGGACTCTTCAGTTCGCAGGCTGATGCTCTATCCACTGAGCCAAACCGGCCAGGGCTCCATGTATTTTCTGTTGCTGCTGTAGCAATTGCCACAAATTTGGTGGCTTCACACAAATTATCTTACAGTTCTGGCAGTCAGAGTCTGAAACATTTTCAGTGGTGGGCTTAAAATCAAGGCGTGTGCAGGGTTCTGCTCCCTGTGGAGGCTTTAGGGAAGAGTCTGTGCGCTTGACTTTTCTAGTGTCTAGAAGTCACTGCTTTCCTTGTCTCGTGGCCCCTTCCTTCATCTTCAAAGCTAGCAGTGTAGCATCTTCAAATCTCTCTTCTCTGACTATGGCCCCTGCTTTTGTCACCACATCTCCTCTGCCTGACTTCTGCCTCTCTCTTATAAGGACTCTTATGATTACTTAGACCCACTCCAATAATCCGGGATCATCTTCCATCTCAAAACCCTTCATTTAATCACAATATCAGTTCAGTTCTTTTTGTCATGTACAGTAACTTAGCCACAGGTCCCAGGGATTGGGGCACTATTTTGTCTATCACACTTTGGCTTTCTTATCTGTAAAATGAGAATAACAATAGCACCTATGTTCAGAGTTAACACATATAAGTTGCTTTGAATAGTACCTGGCATACAGTCACTGTTTAATAAGTGTTAATTGCCATCATTCTCTCTCTTTTTTTATAGAGAGAGAAAGGGAGAAGGATAGAAACATCGACGAGAAAGAAACATCAATTGGCTGCCTCCTGCATGCCCTCTACTGGGGATTGGGTCCATAACTCAGTTCCCTTACTGAGAATCAAACCATGACCTCTTGGTTCCTGGGTTAATGCTCAACCATTGAGCCACACCAGTCAGGCTGCCATCATTATCTTATTCTTTAAAAAAAAATTTTTTTATTGATATTTTACAGAGCGGAAGGGAGAGGGATAGAGAGTTACATTGAAGAGAGAGAAACATCGATCAGCTGCCTCCTGCACACCCCGCACTGTGGATGTGCCCACAGCCAAGGTACATGCCCTTGACCGGAATCGAACCTGGGAACCTTCAGTCCGCAGGCCAACACTCTATCCACTGAGTCAAACCGGTTAGGGCTATCTTATTCTTTTTTAAATCCTCACCTGAGGATACGTTTGTTTTTTTCATTGATTCTAGAGAGAGAGGAAGGGAGAAACATTGATGTGAGAGAAACCTCAATTGACTGCCTCCCATACATACCCCCAATGGAGATGGAACCCAAGACCATTAGGTGCATGTGATGATCCTCTAACCACTGAGTAACACCAGCCAGGTCTCTCTTATTTATAATGGCTGCCTAGTTTGACTGCCTAGTTTTCCATTTTGTGTGTGTGCGTGTACGTGTGTCCTTGTCCATAGGTGTAAGCTCTTTGTCCAATCTCTTCCCACACCCCCCACACTCCCTCCCCTGTGAGAATTGTCAGTCCGCTCCCTTTCCATGCCCCTGATTATATTACATTCACCAGTTCTGTTCATCAGATTTTTTATTCATTTGATTTTGAGATTCACTTGTTGATAGATATGTATTTGTTGTCACTTTATTGTTCATAATTTTTTATCTTTTCCTTTTTCTTCTTCCTCTTCTTAGAGAATACCCTTCAGCATTTCATATAATACTGGTTTGGTGGTGATGAACTCCTTTAGCTTTTTCTTGTCTTTGAAGCTCTTTATCTGATCTTCAATTCTAAATGATAGCTTTGCTGGGTAGAGTATTCTTGGTTGTAGGTCCTTGCTATTCATCACTTTGAATATTTCTTGCCACTCCCTTCTGTCCTGCATAGTTTCCATTGAGAAATCAACTGACACTCGTATGGGTTCTCTTTTGTAGGTAACTAACTGTTTTTCTCTTGCTACTTTTAAGATTTTCCCTCTGTCTTTTGCCCTTGGCATTTAATTATGATGTGTTTTGGTGTGGTCCTCTTTGGATTCCTCTTGTTTGGGGTTCTCTGCGCATACTGGAGTTGTAAGTCTATTTCTTTCACCAGGTAGGGGAAGTTTTCTGTCATTATTTATTCAAATAGGGTTTCAATATCTTGTTCTCTCTCTTCTGGCACACCCATAATTTGGATGTTGGTACGTTTGAAGTTGTCCCAGAGGCTCCTTACACTATCTTCATATTTTTGGATTCTTTTTTCTTTTTTGGTTGGGTGTTTTTTTGCTTCCTTGTATTTCAAATCGTTGACTTGATTCTTGTGATCCTCTAATCTACTGTTGAATCTCTGTATATTATTCTTTATTTCAGTCAGTGTATGCTTAATTTCTGACTGGTCCTTTTCCATTTTTTTGGCATTCTCACTAAGATCCTTAAAGGTCTCACTAAGTTCCTCAGAGGTTTCTAGAAGATTCTTGAGTAACCTTATAACTGTGGTTTTGAACTCTATATCCAATAGTTTGCTTTCATCCATTTCTTTCATTTGTGACATGTTTCTTTGTCTCCGCATTTTAGCTGCTTCCCTGTGTTTGTTTCTGTATATTGGGTAGCTGCTAAGTCTCCTTGAGTTGATAGAGTGGCCTTGTGTGGTAGGTGTCCTGTAGGGCCCAGTGGCTCAGCCTTCCCAGTCACCTGAGGTGGACACTCTTGGTGCACCCCTTTGTGGGCTGTGTGCACAGTCTTGTTGTAGTTAAGCCTTGATTGCTGTTGGTATCACTGGGAGGAATTGACCTCCAGGCCAATTGGCTGTGAGGACCAGCTCTATCTACAAAGGAAGAGCTGCTGTGTAGGAGACACCCTTATGGGGCAGGACTTGCTTCAGTGGGGCTTTGGTGCTCACTGAGTCTGCCCCTTTAGAGTGTCTCATGGATGTGAAGAGTTGTAATCAGGTATGGTCTCACACTGACCACTGGGTACAATGGCTCTTGGATCTCCAAGGAGGTGCAAAGTCAGCCACTGCCTGGGGCCACCCAGCAAGAGCTACAGAGAGATCTACAGATTCCTCCTCTTTGTATCGGGTTTGCAAGGGTTTGCAAGTGGCCAGATGAGGCTTAGCTGTGTAGCAAGGCAGGCTGCTTCTGCTGGATTGATTGCTGTGGGGCTCTCTGACCCAGCTGCTGCCTGTTTGACAGGTTTTAGGCTGAGAAAGGACAGGCTATTAATATGCAAAAGCTGCTTCGCACAGCTTGGTTGGGGTTGTAAATTGGGTGGGGCAGGTTCTCAGGGAATCACCAGGGCGGAGCATACAGCTATGGCTGCCAGTCAACCCTGCACTGAAGAGGTCCCTGCATCCTTGCGTCCCTGCGCAGGAACAATGATCGCTGAGAGCACCTCTGAAAGAAAGCCACCCTCGCGTTCCTGTCCTGATGCCAGACAGTCCAGTTGCTCCCCGTATGTGTCTGGGTCCCCCAGAGTCTCGCCTGGAACTGGAGTTCAGAACAAGCGGGGAGCTTGTATCTTCCTCCCGATTAAAAAAGCCGCATAGCCAGCCCTTTCTGCACCTCCGCACCCCCTACGAGTTTCAATACGCTTTCTTCACCTCTAGTTGTGGAACTTCCACTCAGCCAGCTTTCCCACGGTTCTGGATGATAGTTGTTCTGCCTTTTGTAATTTTGATGTGTTGTGAGAGGCAACAAGTGTAGGTGTTTACCTATGCCACCATCTTCTTAATCTATCCAGAGCTACCATCTTAATAGCTCTACCTTATTGTTGCCCTTACCTGCTAGCTCATATTAGCCACTTCTAGTTGTGTAACCTTGGTTAAGCTAGTTGACTTTATGTCTGTTTTTTCGGCTGTAAAATAGTGATAACAAGGTACCAGCTGATAAGATTGTCATGAGGATTAAACAACAAAGAGTTTGGAACAGTGCTTGGCCATAGTGAGTGTTCATTTACATGCCAGACATGTATTTCTGCTGATGGACACTTGGACTTGTTTTGGTATATCTATTAATTCAACAGCTATTTGAGTAACAGTATAAGTGCCAAGCATAGTCATAACTGCTAGGAATGTAGTGGTTTCTGGAGTTTACATTTTATAATCGTCACTATGATCTAGGCTGGAGTTAACATTTTAATGGAAGAACAGGCAATGAACATAAGCAATTAGCATAATTCCAGATTGAAGAGGGAGTGGACATATTTTGGATTAGGTGACCAGTGACAGTTGAGCTGAAACCTAAAGGATGGGTCATGTGAAAAGTTTGGAGAGAACAACTAATGCCAGAGCCCTATCTCTGCCTGAGATGGGGACAGTGCAAACAGGGAGGCCGGGTAGGAGACTGTTGAGTTCTGTAGGTGAGAAATGATGGTGGCTCAGACCAGACACTGTGGTGGTAGGGGGAGGCAAGTGGATGGTGTTGCTGTGAATATATTTGTACATGACTTTTGTGACCACTTGAATATTTCTGTAGGGTTGATTCCTAGAAGGGGAATTGCTGTGTCAGAGTATGAATAGTAATAGCTGACATTCATTAAATGCTGACTCTATGCCAGGTACTATTTTAGGTGCTTTTCATGTAATTGAGCCATAAGTAAGCTGTAATCTTGGGGCCCCTGGCATGGTTAAGGATTAACAACATAAGCATGAAGGTCAGGGGTGATGCCACTTGAATAAAAAAAAAAACTCGCAGAGTTTGAAGAGCTCCACAGGATGTAGGGATCATGGAGAGGACACGTGGCTATAATGTGACTTATCAGAGGCATTTATATGTGGCATTTGCTCTGAATTCAGAGGAGAGAGTATTCGAGCCTGTCATAAGAAAAGACTTGCTGAGGAAATGGCACTCAAGTTGGGGTTTGAAGTCTGGGGAAAGGCTTGACTGGGCGTAGAGAGGAAGAACAGGTGCATTTCAGGTGTGTGGAATATGGTGATTTAAAGTTTGCAGGTGGTGGCCCGACTGGTGTGGCTCAGTGGTTGAGCATCGACCTATGAACCAGGAGGTCACGGTTCAATTCCCGGTCAGGGCACAGGCCCAGGTTGGGGGCTAGATCCCCAGTGGAGCGGCATGCAGGAGGCAGCCGATCAGCGATTCCCTCTCATTATTGATGTTTCTATCTCTCCTCTCCCTTTCAGAAATCAATAAAAATATAGGCGTATAAAAAATAAAGTTTGCAGGTGGAAACTGAGGGCATGTCTGGGCTTGAGCAAAGTGATTTGGTGGCAGCAGGAGGTAAGGCTGGAGAAGTCAGAGCTAGCCGATACCTGAATGGCTTTAGATGCCAGCTTCAGATTTCTTTGTGAGTTTTATTTTTTATTGTGTGTGTGTGTGTGTGTGTTTTGTTTGTTTGTTTTTTGTTTTAATCAGAATGAATCCTCTACTGAGCCATTTGTAATTAAGGCAATGGGATTGGGGAGAAGTTTAATAAATTCAAGTAACATAAACTGAGCATCTGTTACATGCCAAGGATTATGCTAGATGGCTTTGTATACACATTTTACCAGGTTGTTGAGATTAAAAACCATTAAGTCAGAATTAGTATCCCCATTTTACAGGTGGATAAACTGAAGTTTAGAGAGATTGTCTAGGTCAGCCAGGTAGGAACTCAACAGAGCCAGAATTTAAACCCAAGTCTTCACACATAGAGGCATGAGTGATCGGTAATGCCTGTTGCTGAAGGAATATCAAGGAGAACAGAGCCTGAGAAGTTAGTAGGTGTGGAGATTAGGAGGCCATTGGTAATATTTGAAGATACGGATTCCTAGACGAGAGCAGGGCTGTATCTTTGCGGTACTGGAGCAGCCAGACAGCAGAAAGCCCACTCACTCCGACTGGAAGGGAACTTAGAGTCTGGAGTTCCAGGTGCAGCAGAGTCAGGGCCAGGTGCTGGGAGGGCTCGTAGACTCAGTGATAGCAGAGACTTGGAAAGTACAGCTAAATGCAAGGGTGCTCAACCTTTCTGCGCAAGGAGGCCAGGTAGATGCCTGGTTTGACATGTACTATATTCTTTTAGGAAACATTGCCTATTACATTTGCTGATTCTTGAGGGATTAGGGCTCCTCTGGAAAGCCAAATAGTTTTCCTCCCTCCTCCCATCCGGTGGTATGATGCTCTACATCTCTGATAAAGGACCTGCTCATTGTCTCCTGTAAGCCCTCTTCTCAGCTGTCTCCTGTTCTGGTGAAGTGGAGTTGTCACTTGAAAGTCCTGTCTGCTCTCCTGTGATTGGCAGTGAAAGGGCCCATAGATTGAAAGCAATAATGGAGAAACTGAGACCCAGACATATCCCTTTGAGGGAAATATTGTCAATATTCTCCCTCTTTCCCCATCTTATCCTTTTGACTGTATCAGCGAAGAAAATCCAAAATCTGCTAGCACCAAGAACCAGCACAGGACTCAGCCACCATTCTCATTAAAGACTTCTAGTCTACATGCAGCATCCATAATTATTAGAACCATTGGAACATAGCTTCTGCATGTTCTTCCCAATACTTGTTGAGAATGGACTCATTTCATAAATTAAGAGCAAACTCATTGTCCAGGAGAAAGAACTTGAATTTATGTGAGGCTGTTCTTAGTTCTTACTTATCCTTTTCAGTGTGAATAATCATATATTTGCTGCAGAAATATTAAGGCATTTAATTACAGAGTGCTGTCTAAGATCCTGATGGGGTTGTTTCATAATATATGATGTAAAGAGAGCAGGGTTTACATTGTAAACTCTTTTATTTCCTTTTTATAATGTCAATGAATGAGCACTTTTTTTATTGTATTTTTTTAAAATTTAGTGTTCAATTACAGTTGACATAAAAGTTTATGTTAGTCTAAGGTGTATAACAGTACTAGACATTTATATACCTTACAAAGTGATGACTCCATTAGTTTAGGAACCTATATGACATCATATTCTTTATTCCTGTTTCAAATCAAAAATTGTGATTCTGAAACACTTGTGCTTCAAGGGATTTTTTCTTTTTTCCCTCATTGAAAAGAGCTTGTGCCTTTATTTTGCCACTATATATGGGAATTTTGTATGTTTTCCTCCCCTCCAAGGGAATTCAAATAAGATATTGTAGACCTATATACTGTCTCCACTGACTTCAGAGTTAAGTCCAGACTTCTTGGGATAGCCCAACCTCTTGACTACCTTCTGTTAGCCGTGTCTTCTGTCACTTTATATGTAGAATGATCCAAACATTTCCTTGGTACACCCTCTTTCATGCTGCCACGTTTTTGCTTGTTATGGCTTAAATAGTACCCCTTCCCACCTCTTCTTCTGCTATCATACTAGTCTAAGCCCTCATCCTCTCACCTTAACTGTGATACCCTTCCCCTCCAGACCCCACTACCCCATGCCTTTTCATCAGGCTTAGAATAAAATCCAGAAACCTTACAATGCCTGTGAGAGCCTTCATGATGTAGCCCCTGATTCTGTCTACAACCTAATTTCCTACCAGTTTCCCCATTGCTCACTGCTCTTCCTCTCCCTCAAACATGCCACGAACTCCTGCCTCAGGGTTTTTGCTCTTGCTGTTTTCTCTGCCTGGAATGCTCTTCTCCCAAATATCTATATATTCATCCTTTATATCATTTTCATTTGTGCTCAGCACCTCCTCAGAAAGGCCTTTTCAATGAGTTTGACTAAAATAACATCCTCCATCAGTCTTGATCACATCATGCTTGATTTTCATCACTTTTTGGCATAATATACAGGGTGAGGCAGAAGTAAATTTACAGTGTGAGTACCTGAAACAGTTTATTCTTGTATTATTACTTGTTAATTTTGTATTATTTTCCCTATGAACAACTGTAAAACCTACTTTTGTCCCACCCTATATACTCTCTTATTTATCTGCTTTCTTCACAAAGTATAAGTTACAGAAGGGCAAGGATTATGTTTGATTTATTTCCACACCTTAGAGAGGAGCCTGGCATAGGTGCTCAACAAATATTTGTTGAATGAATGTGCTCTGCAGGATGGATTGGAGCATCTCTTTTCTAGTTTTGAGGCTGTGCTGCTTCAGTGCAGTGAATGAAAACTAAAATTATTGCCCTGTTTTGTTCTTCAATGATTTGGCGAGTTTCTGCTGTTCTGTAATCCAGTTAACAATGTTTGTGTTACAGGCTGCGGGCCTCCCGGGTGCTTCTTGTCGGCATGAAAGGGCTCGGGGCTGAAATTGCCAAGAATCTCATCCTGGCAGGAGTGAAAGGACTGACCATGCTGGATCACGAACAGGTGAGATGTGCAGCCACCGCATCACTCTCCAAAGCAGTCTCCCCTCTTAGCTATAAACACTTGGGGATTTGGGGAGCTCCTACTTGCCCCTTCAGGGCTGTGAAAGGAGGGCTGGCATGAATGGAACTGTAGCCTTTGGAGACTGATGGTGCTAGCACTGCGTTTTATTTCAGCACCACCACTCCTGTCTCCTTGTTGAGCTTGTTTATCTGCACGTGGAGTTAAGTTCTCTCTTGGAGAGTGATCCTGAGGGGTAGAGGAGTAGCTTTCCAATTTGTGCTTATAAATCAACTGAATAATTAAAAATATACAATTGCCCGGGGACTTTGTCATGGGATAGTCCTTCACCCTCCACTGATTCTACTTTAGAAAAAAAGTCTGAGACCAGGCTCAGGAATAAATACATTTAAAAGGTATCTCAACTCAATTTTTAAAAATTAAAAAAATAGCCGGCCAGTATGGCTTAGTGGTTGAGCGTCAACCTATGAACCAGGAGGTCAAGATTCGATTCCCAGTCAGGGCACATGCCCCGGTTGTGGGCTTGATCCCCAGTAGGGGTTGTGTAAGAGGTAGCCAATAGATGATTCTCTCTCATTAGTGATGGTTTCTTCTTTTTTTTTTGACAGGCAAGTATTAATATATTTTTATTGATTTCAGAAAGGAAGGGAGAGGGAGAGAGAGAAACATTAATGATGAAAGAGAATCATTGATCGGCTGCCTCCAGGACACCCTCCACTGGGGATCGAGCCCACAACCCAGGCATGTATTTCTGACCAGAATCAAACCCAGGACCCATCAGTGCGCAGGCTGATGCTCTCTCCACTGCGCGAAACCAGCTAGGGGTTCATCACTGATGTTTTTATCTCCCTCTCCCCTCCTCTCTGAAATCTATGAAAGTACTTTTTTAAAAAAAATTCAAAAAAATAAAGTTATCCTAGGAGATCTTGTTGTAGATGGTTTGCAGACATTACTTTGGGAAACATTGGATCAGAGAGGATGTATTTGGACTGCTTAGCATAGTGCCTGCACATAACAAGCAAAGCATCCAATAATTAGTAATTATATATATAAAAGCCTAAGCGACCATTAATGACTAGACAACCGGCTGGTAGCTATGATGCGTACTGACCACCAGGGGGCAGATGCTTAACGCAGGAGCTGCCCCCTGGTGGTCAGTGCACTCCCACAGCCAACCTCCCATGGTCCCTTCCCCCGGCCCGCTGGTCCTGATTGTGCACTGGCCTCTAGAATGATATGATTTAATTGATGATATAATAGTAGTGCCCAGCTCCAGTGTAGCTTTCCTCTGATTTGTCTTTTATCTACAGTGAAAATAACTGCTTCTTACTCTACATTCTCATGCCTCAGTGGCATTTTAATTTTTTAAAATAGAAATTTTCAAATATATATAAAAGGAGAATAATATTTGACATCCCATCTACTTGGCTTCTCCAGATAACAATATTTTGTTGATTTTTAAAGAAATTTACTAGTATCTTTCACCCTGTCTATTTTTTGACAGTATGTTATTTTATTACACATATATATTTTTTAAAAATATTTTTACTGCTTTCAGAGAGGAAGGGAGAGGGAGAGACAGACAGAAACAATCAACGATGAGAGAATCATTGATCACCTCCTGCACGCCTCATACTGGAGATTGAACCAGTAATCCGGGCATGTGTCTCACTGGGAATCAAACCTATGCCTCCTGATTCATAGGTCAACACTCAACAGTATTTTATTTTATATATATATATTTTATTGATTTTATTGTTTTTTTACAGAGAGGAAGGGAGAGGGCTAGAGAGATAGAAACATCGATGAGAGAGAAACATCAATCAGCTGCCTCCTGCACACCCCCTACTGGGGATATACCCGCAACCAAGGTACATGCCCTTGACTGGAATCGAACCTGGGACCTTTCAGTCCGCAGGCTAATGCTCTATCCACTGAGCCAAACCAGTCAGGGCTTGACAGTATTTTAAAGCAAATTCCAGGAATCATGTCTTTTTAGGTAAAATACTTTAAAGGTTGTGTTGTCCCATCCTATAATTTGTGGGCAATGAAGAGGGGTCCTGTCTCACATTATATAATAGTACACAGTATGAGGTATAGCCTCTATGGACAAAAATAAATGTTAATGAATTTTTTATTTTTTAACTTTTTTCAAATACCTTTTTTTGTAATCCTCACCCAAATGATATATTTTTATTTTAAAAAAAAATATATATTTTTTTGACTTTAGAGAGGAAGGGAGAGGGAAAGAGAGGTGAAACATCAATGATGAGAATTATTGGCTGCCTCCTGTATGCCCCCTACTGGGGATCAAGTCTGCAACCTGAGCATGTACCCTTGACTGGAATCGAATCTGGGACTCTTTAGTACACAGGCCAATGCTCTTTTCACTGAGCCAAACCAGCTAGCACTGTTTTTATTTATTTTAGCAAGAGAGGAAGGGAAAGAGAGAGAAACATGATGTGAGAGAGAAACACTGATTGTTTGCCCCCTGTACACTCCCTGACAGGGGATTGACCCAAAACCTGGGTATGTGCCCTGGCTGGGAATGGAATCTGCAACCTTTTTGTGCACTGGATGACGCTTCAATCAATTGAGCCACCTGGCCAGGGCTGCAATCATTAATTTTTAAAAATTTTACTGCAATATGAAAAGAAACATGAGTTGGCTTTCTTTTTTTTTTTTTCTTTTTTTTAAAATATATTTTACTGATTTTTTACAGAGAGGAAGGGAGAGAGATAGAGAGTTAGAAACATCGATGGGAGAGAAACATCGATCAGCTGCCTCCTGCACATCTTCTACTGGGGATGTGCCCGCAACCGAGGTACATGCCCTTGACCGGAATCGAACCTGGGACCTTTCAGTCCGCAAGCCGACGCTCTATCCACTGAGCCAAACCGGTTCTGGCTCTTTTTTTTTAATTAATAATATATTTTTATTGATTTCAGAGAGGAAGGGAGAGGGAGACAGAGAAGCATCAGTGATGAGAGAGAATCATTGATCGGCTGCCTCCTGCACGTCCCCTACTGGGGATCGAGCCCACAACCCAGGCACAGTGCCCTTGACTGAAGTAGAACCTGGGACCCTTCAGTCCACAGGCTGACACTCTATCCACTGAGCCAAACCAGCTAGGGCGTGTTTTGGCTTTCTTAATATCAGTCATATATTGATTTTTGACTTGAATTTAAAACCTTTTAAGCCCTAGCCGGTTTTGCTCAGTGGATAGAGCGTTGGCCTGCAGACCAAAGGGTCCTGGGTTCGATACTGGTCAAGGACACATACCTTCATTGCAGGCTCCTCCCCAGCCTGGGCCCTGGTCGGGGTGATAATCAATTGATGTGTTTCTCTCACATCGATATTTCTCTCTGTCTTTCCCTCTCTCTTCTACTCTCTAAAAATCAATGGAAAAATATCCTCAGATGAAGGTTAAAAAAATAAATAAAAATAAAACCTAAGGAAGGAAAATTCCAGCAAGCAAACTTTCAGGTTATTTAACAGTCTGAGGACCTGCTGCTTTGACATCTCCCCAACCACAGTGCCCCCTAGAGGCAGGAACACCTCATCTAGACTAATGTGTAATGTCAAGAGAAGTTAAGAGTTAGAGACTCAAGGAAGGATAGTTCCTAAACTTGGAGGCCTTGGTGTGGAATAAATGAAACCACATGGGGATGCTGACTTCCTCATCTGGTTGGAGAAATCCAAGAATGGGGAACGATAATCTAACAGCGAGGGGTGTGTGCTATGGTCCTGTCACTGCCTCAGTCCAGTGATGGAGGCCACCCAGTGTTGACGTGAACAGGCTGATTGTCATCCCTACCTCTTCACTTTGAGGACTTAGAGTGCCTTCTACTGCCTTCCAATGCAGGGCCTGACTCCTCTGACTGGTTTTAAGGCTTCACACAGAGGTTCTCAGTCCCATCTGTGCTTTAGAATCTTTGGGGGGTTATCTTACTAATAATAGACAAACATGTAAAGTAACCGTCCCTCCGCTACACTCACCAGCCGATCAGGAGAGTATGCAAGTTAACCCAAAAAGATGGCGGTTAATTTGCATACATAGGGACAAAGTGGCGGAGTGAAGACTGAAGACTCCGGGCCGGAGCGAAGGCCTGGGTCCCAGGTGCCAGAGGAAAACCAGTGCCGGCAGCCAGGGAAAGGGAAGGCCTATTGCACGAATCTCTTCGTGCAACGGGCCTCTAGTTTTAAAATAAAAGGTCTCCAGGTGAGCCTGACAGTCAGGGAGGGTAGAGAACCTCTGGCTTCATGTAACCTGGTTCCAGTCAAGTTACCCTCCCTAACCCCCATCTCATAAATCTAATAGCTCACAAACACTGTGGTTCCTCTGCCCTCTTGCAGTTTGCTTATGCCCCCCGTTTCTTCCCCCCTCCCCACGATGAGAAAAATCCCAGGCAGACAGTGCTACATACAGCAAAAGCTTTGGAATCATGTAGACTTGAGTTCAGATCCTCCCTCCTCAAGGTGAGCGAAGGACTAGAGGTTTTCATTTTGTTTACATCAGTAAGCATCCAAGATCCCCTTCTGCTACCCTGAAGTATTATAGGTATTTGCTTCCCATTCTCAATTTTTCCCCAGAAACCAGAGTGGGCTCCCTGACTCAGGTTGTGATAGGGGGACATAAAAGTCTTCCTGAAGTTCTAATCTGAGCTGAGTATTAAAGAACAGTAGAGATTGATCAAGTCGAGGGGCTGTATTTCAGGCAGGGGCCATTAGCAGTGGCACAAAACAGCAGGGGAGAAACAGACTATAGAAAGCAGTGTGGAATGTATAGAGTGTGAAGCTCAAAATGGTGGGAGGTGGGACCAGGTTGCAGGTAAGGTCCAAGTCCTGAAGAGCCTGCTGGCAAGCCCCGCTGTGAGCTTTTACTTACACCCCTGGGTGATAAGGATTCATTGAGGAGTTTCCAATGTGGGGAGGAGTGACCTGGTCAGCTTTGGACTTTGGGTAGATGACTAATTTCTGTATCTACTATGGTTGGCACAAGATAAAGAGTAAAAGACCACTTAGAAGCTTGCTTTAGTCGTTTTGGTGAGATGGAAAGGATATGAGTGACGGTATTGGTGATAGGGCAGGAAGCACACAGAGGTGAGAAAAACTTAGTAGAATTGATAGGATTGTATATGAGCTCGTAAGGAAAAACAAAGAATATCTTGCAACAGTGGACGCTTATTGAAGGTGCTGGACACTGTTCTAAGAGCTGTGGCTATAGTGTCATTTAGTCCGCAAAACTCTGACTTGTAGAGTTTATCATCCCTATTTTACCTGTAAGAAAACTGAGAAAAGGAAGTGAAGGACTGGCCCACTCAAGGTCACACTAGTTGGTGGGAGACAGTGACTCAGTCAGTCTGACTCCTGGCAGAGCCCATGCTCTTAGCCACCTGAGCAGATGACGGCTACCGAGGAAATAGCAAGGATTTGAACACCAGGTTTCTGGTTCGGATGACTGGATGGGCAGTCTGATGGGCTTATCAACAGAGACAAATACAAAAGTCAAATATGAAGGGCCTGTGGGATATCCAGGAGGAAGTATCTGGTGGGCAGTTAGTTCAATACAAGGCTCAGATCAGGAAGAAATCTGTACGGGTAAGAGTGATTTAAGAAATACCAGGAAATTCTGGTAGGAATTAAAAGAAGCATTGAGTTGGTTTATGGTGTTATACAGAGTGAAAAGATGAGTGATTCTGAGATGGAATCTTGGGACCCATGTAGAGGCTGGACTGTCTGTGGAGGGAGGAGGAGAGCCAGGGTCTGAGAGGCCAAGGGAGCAGAGCATGGGTAGTTATAATTAGTATTGGAGTAATTAGTAAGTGCATTGTTTTTATTAACATCTGCATTTGACCTGTGATTCCCTCACAGTAAGTGGTAGAGTCACATTTGAACAAAAGATTTGATTCCTGCCTGAATTATTTCAGAGCCTTGCCCTTAGCCACTATGGTGTATAGCAGGTTTCTGGCCTGTGGGTCGTGTAAAACTCTCAAAATCATTTGGTCTGGCTCTGCCAAGCATTGGGGGGTGAATTAATTAAATGTTTGACCAAATACAGCCGGCTAATGTTTAAGTTGAAAATTTTGTGTGGCCTATGAATGATGTTATAAATATCCAAATGGCCCTTGGCAGAAAAAAAGGTTTCCCACCTCTGGTGGGTGGCTTCTCATAATATAATGAGATCTCTGAATAAGTGGGATGGAGTGGGTCAAGGATCCTGTTAGAGGGCTGGCCTGGAATGGGAGAAGGACCAGCTCATTTTCTTGAAGGAAAGGTAGTGAGGCAGTGCTGTGAGAACCTGGCAGGAGGGGAGGAGGGAACCCAGTCTTGGTGTAGGTGACAAAGTCACATCTAGAGATTAATGATTAAATTAGATGTTTGATTTGGGGAGAGATGCTTTGTGAACAACATGGAGTTTGTAATCCCAGTGGGAACTGTCATGTGATTATGTTACCTGGCTTTGAGGCTCTCTGTGGTACATCCAGCCTTATGGGTGAAATCATCTCTCTGCTCCAGTCCCCACTCATCTTTCCTCCTCTGAGTTTTCATTGAATTTAAGAGTTTATTTCAAGCATTCTTTTTTTAAAAAAAAAAATATTTTATTGATTTTTTACAGAGAGGAAGGGAGAGGGATAGAAAGTTAGAAACATCGATGAGAGAGAAACATTGATCAGCTGCCTCCTACACGCCTCCCACTGGGGATGTGCCCGCAACCAAGGTACATGCCCTTGACCGGAATCGAACCTGGGACCCTTCAGTCCGCAGGCCGACGCTCTATCCACTGAGCTAAACCGGTTAGGGCTCAAGCATTCTTAATTGTGTCTGAAATTTGCACTGGTCTAATTTTAAACCACTGTAGAAAGGGACTTCATCCTTTATACTACTTGTGTTTCTTTCTGAATGCTTAGAGTGGGGCACATGGTAGGTATCTGGTAAATGCTTACCACTAATAATTACATCATTTTGATAGCAGTTACAAACCTAAGTTGAAGAAGAAAGCATGGACTTGCCGAAACCGGTTTGGCTCGGTGGATAGAGCGTCGGCTTGCGGACTGAAGGGTCCCGGGTTCGATTCCGGTCAAGGGCATGTACCTGGGTTGCGGGCACATCCCCAGTAGGAGATGTGTAGGAGGCAGCTGATCGATGTTCCTCTCTCATCGATGTTTCTAACTCTCTATCTCTCTCCCTTCCTCTCTGTAAAAAATCAATAAAATTAAAAAAAAAAAAAAAAAAGAAAGCATGGACTTTTCTGTTTAGTGTGAATTTTCTTTATAAACACAAGGGGGTGCTCTTTAACCATCAATGCCCAGTAAAAGTTAAATGTCTGTTTCAAAGCCTCAGAAGCAAAGAGTATAGGGCGTCTGCATTAGGCAGAGTCCTGTAGGAACAGTAATGCAGTCAAATGGTAGGTATTTTAGTTATCCTTTAAAAGGGAAAGGTTCATTGTCTTTGAGATACGATTTTCTCCAAATTTAAGTATTTAAGAAAAATTTCTTCCTAGGTATCGCCAGAAGACCTTGGAGCTCAGTTCTTGATCCGTACTGGGTCTCTTGGCCGAAACAGGGCCGAAGCCTGTTTGGAGCGAGCTCAGAATCTCAACCCCATGGTGGAAGTGAAGGTGGACACTGAGAATATAGAAAAGAAGCCCGAGTCATTTTTCACTCAGTTTGATGCCGTAAGTTTCATAGAGAGTGTCTGATCTGGGGAAATTAAAGCACTAATGGTGTGTGTTGTAGGTACACTAAAGCATTAGAATCTCGAATTCTGAGCTTTTTCCCAAGTAAGTTTATAAGCTGTCCTGTTCTGTAGGTTTACTGTACTGCCTCAGTAGATTGACTGTGTTGCCAGGCGGATCCAGTGTGTTGGGTCTGCTATAGCTGTGAGTTGCTGTCTTTTGGTTTCTTCTTTGGGCATCTGTCCCCCTAGACCAGGTTTCATCCTTGGTGTTTGTCTTCCTTCCAGAATCTTTGCACATGGCTTTGATACATATTATTGCAAATGTTTTCTCCTGAAAACTTAACAAGTTGGTGATTAATTTCTGTAGCAGAGTCATTTTTTTGGTTAGAAATACCAAACTACAGCTTGTGTTTTGTCTTTAAAAAGAGCACACCTGATCTTGGTCTGTCTCTCTCACACAGCCACTTTGACCATGTTGCCATGGATATCTAGACAAAATCACTATAGTCATAAGCCAAATGAGGCATATCCAACCTCACTTGGTTTCTCTGCCAAATCTCTGCAGAGGTGAAAGGATAAGTTAAATTCTGTTTCAGTGCCTGTGACCTTTCAGACATGGTTCCTTGTACCCTGCAAGAAGCTTGAAAAATTGTGAAATAGTCACAGATGATCTACTTGTTTTTTAAATGAAAGGCCCATTATACGAGAGGTTAGAATTCGGGTTGAGTAGTTTGTTTTTCACGCTGTTATATTTCATATGCGCATCTGTTCAAATATGGGCTTGAAATGATGGATCATCTGTGCATTTTGTCCTTTTTTTCTTTTTAATTCATTCTGTTTTATAACTCCAGATATTGGAACATTTTCCATGTGGATGAAGGTCTTCTCTTCATTCCTTTATTCATAGCAACCACATTTGATTTATTCTAGGTGTCCCTCAGCCTTCTAGCAACTAGAAGCTTTGTTAGAACTGAAGTGTGGGGCCAGTTGCTTGTATAACGCATGTGCACGGGGCAGGCGAGACTGCCTCACGGGCCATGTTTGACTGGGCTGGAATTGGGTTTAGCCACTTGTGACTCTGTATGTTTCAATTTGGTCAGTTGATTGCATGTTCAGTCGTGGTCGTCTCACCTTTTTAGATTTGATTTTTCCTTGGGAGGCTGTGTCCTCTGAATGACACTAGACGCACGTATTTCTCCATGAGTGTTATTTCAGTAGTCTGCCTGCCAGACAACAGCAGAGAGGTTCTATCAAATGAAAATATCCTTTTGTAATTTATTCTCCAACTTTCTATGTTCAGATGAAAAAGGTCTACATTAGAAGTTATCTTCTTGGCCGTGATCACAAAGCTTCTCCAGAAATGATGGTGTTTTATGCCATGAAATTTAGCCATTTCCAATCCCTTAACTTATTGGAATAGAACCTACAGGCCTCAGAGCAGCATTGATAATTCCACTGAGTGAATCACCAGTTCATTGTCTAAGTCTGAATGGAAGGTCACTTGGTCTATAACCCTTTTTTTTTTTTTTTGTCCTTAAATTCAGATAAAGTTTTCACATGGAAAAATAATCTCAACAGGACTTGGTTATCTTTTTTTATCTTAACACATTAATCAAAAGAAGGGGGAAAAGTGCCCTTGTATTTAAACGTGACTAGGGGTCAATTTTAAAAACTGGTTTTGCTCCTTGTTGTAGCTTATTCAGATTTTAATATATTTAATCACTTAGAAATAACTTACACTTGGGTTATTAGTGTCTTTTTCTTTTCATGAAAACCATGAAATGTGGTTTATATGTGTTCATGGATCAGGGGAAACAAATTCATTAAAACGCTTTTACTTTCTAGTTAAACACATTTCATTTTGGTTGCAGAAAGTAACCGTCTCATAATTTACATTTTCTACGCACTGAAACCTGCAACTTTTCTTTTGTCTTCTAGCCATAGGATCCAAGGAACCTGTTGTACCAGTTTGCAACTGGCTTTAGACATGCCTAGTGAGACTGTTCATTAAGATTTATTTAGACATCAGGACAATGATTCACGGTTTGCAGAACTCACACCCAGCCAATTTCTTTCTTTCTGCAGGTATGTCTGACTTGCTGCTCCAGGGATGTCATAATTAAAGTTGACCAGATCTGCCACAAAAATAGCATCAAGTTCTTTACAGGAGATGTTTTTGGCTACCACGGATACACATTTGCCAATCTTGGAGAGCATGAATTTGTAGAGTAAGTGTTGAGAGAGGAGGAGAGAATGTAACATTTTCAGTGTCATTTTACTCACTGCTAGAAAATGAACCATTAAGGAAAGTCTTTAACTATAACACTTAGAGCATTGGGAAGCCAATTCATTAACAGCTTCTGATACATAGATTGTGTGTTCAGCATTGTGGGAGATGGGGACCTTGCCTTCCACAATGATGGTCTAATTTAAAGCATAAAGAAAGCAGTGTTCGAGGCAATTGAAGTACATCACCTGGGGATTTGATCACTCTGGATTTCAGGGGGTGAAGCACGCTTTTAGGGAAGGCTTCTTTGGATTGTAAACATTTTTGTCCAGCTTAGCAGGTCAAACTTTTCAGGTTGAGAGATAGTAAAATTAGTACAAAATATGTTAGATGGGCAACTCTGGAGGCACACTCAGCCAAAACCTGCCTTGGAAATAAAAGGCCCCATGGTCCAAAGACTGCTCTGTGCAGCCAGCAGCCCTGTCCTCTCATTTTGAACACTGCGGCTGCAGACCGTGGTGATTCTCACATGATGGGACCTGCCGTGTTTTGAACTTGTAGCTTCTAGATGAAAGATGGTACCAGTGTTGTAAAACTACATGAGTTGGGGTTTTTTTGGTTTTAATTTTCTGACCACTGACATCCCCTCTCCGCCATGAGATGTAAAGATTGAGAGGTAAAGAGAGTCCCTGCTGTGTGCAGGTGAGCTTCCTATCAAGTCAAGAACTTTCTTTAGTTCAGCTTCTCAGGCAAGTCACTGAAATTTCTCTGGTCTGCAGGTTTCTTGCCTGTAAAATTGACATGGGGGAAGGACAAACATGTTCAGGATCTCCCATAACTGCAACGTTTTATGGCTCTAGAAAATCTAGTTCTTTGGGCACATTATAAATGGCTAACGAAGTCATAGAGGAAAGCAGTCCAGATTATTTTAATGTGAGTTCCCCATGGCAGAGGGGAGGGATTCAGTTAGAGTAATTCATGATTCAAGTGGTACGTTCACAAAGTTTATTGAGAGCTTACTAGGCAGTATGCTAAGAAATGTATGTTATTTCTCTTCTTTTTTTTTTTTTTTTTTTAAATATTTTTTATTAATTTTTTACAGAGAGGAAGGGAGTGAGATAGAGAGTTAGAAACATCGATGAGAGAGAAACATCAATCAGCTGCCTCCTGCACATCTCCCACTGGGGATATGCCCGCAACCAGGTACATGCCCCTGACCGGAATCGAACCCGGGACCCTTCAGTCCGCAGGCCGACGCTCTATCCACTGAGCCAAACCGGTTTCGGCTATTTCTCTTCTTACAAGAATCTTTTGTTAGCAGTTGTTACTCCCACATAGTGGGTGACTGGCTCGTCAGGTATTCGGTGGCCAACCTGTGATTTGAACCCAGATCTGTTTGACTCCAAAACTTTGGCTCTTAACCAACATCCCATTCTGTGAGTTGGTAATGCTCTATTTGTTCTAACGGCATGATTCATAGAGTAGAACTGGATTCTCTCCCTTGTCATCCTCTAGGGAGAAGACCAAAGTTGCCAAGGTTAGCCAAGGAGTAGAAGATGGCCCTGATACCAAGAGAGCAAAACTGGATTCATCTGAGACAACTATGGTCAAAAAGGTATGTGTACTGTGGGGGGAGGGTCATGAACACAGCCTCATGGGAACAGGCAGTTACAGTGGCATAGGAGGGAAGCCAGCATGGGGGGCTTGGAGGGAGGGTCTGGGGAGACTGGGCCAGTGCTTGTCCCATTTAAAGGGGGATAGCTGCTGCTTAGTGCCAGCCAGCTGAGCTATGAGGGGATGTGTGGATCCAGGATGCCAGATGTGGTTTTTAAAAAAATATATATTTTACTGATTTTTACAGAGAGGAAGGGAGAGGGATAGAGAGTTAGAAACATCGATGAGAGAGAAACATCAATCAGCTGCCTCCTGCACACCCCCCACTGGGGATGTGCCCAGAACCAAGGTACATGCCCTTGACCGGAATCGAACCTGGGACCCTTCAGTCCGCAGGCCGATGCTCTATCCACTGAGCCAAACCGGTTTCGGCGTAGGGCGTGATTTTTAAGACAATCAGAAATGTGGCTCAGTAGTTGAGCATTGACCTATGAACCATAAGATCACAGTTCCATTCCCGGTTAGGGGCACATGCCCAGGTTGCGGGCTCAATCCCTAGTGTGGGGCGTGCAGGAGGCAGCCAATCAGTGATTCTCTTTCATCATTGATGTTTCTATATCTCTCTCCTTTTCCCTTCCTCTCTGAAATCAATAAAAATATACTTTAAAAAAATGTAGATTTTTTTTTTTAATGCTCTGTCTCAAACTTTTTAATACTGGCAACCTAGTCACAAGTGCTGATCTTGTCAACAGCAGGGGCTAAAGAGAACATGTTTGCAGGACTTAAATGGTCTGTGGGCCACCAATATGACTCCTGGTGTGTGTAGTAATATCAGAAAGACTGTTTTTGAGCAAAGGCCATGAATTTTTTTTAATTGATTTTAGAAAGAGAAACATCAGTTTGTTGTTCCACTTATTTATGCATTCATTGGTTGGTTCTTATATGTGTCCTTACTGGGGATGGAGCCGCAACCTTGGTGTATCTGGACAACCCTCCAACCAACTGAGCTACCCAGCCAGAGCCAAAGAGCATTACTTTTGTTTTGTCTGTGTTTTTTTTTATTTTAAAGAAAGGTGAGATTGATAGACAATTTAGTAAGGTCCTAAGTGGGCAGAAGACAGTTTAAACTTGAATTGTTTTGTTTCTTTAAAGCTTTGTTTTGGTTTCACCAAATCTTTCAAGAACAAAGGCCTCAAGGTTGGCCAATGTTATCAGGTGTATACTTTTAAATTTCTACTTAGATTCTACTTGGAATTGGTGCGGTAATTTAAATACATTTTCTAAGAAGAGGAGTGGAAAGGGAATCAGAGACACTGGTTTCTAGTTGGTGGTGGAATCTGAGAAGGAATCTTGTGGTGGGGAAAACCAGGTGAAGTGGTCAGAATTGGTTTTGTCGAACTGAGAGGAAAGATACGACCAAGCCCATATTTACTCTTTGCTTTGTAGATTTAAATGTTGAGAAAGAAAAACAGCTGGTCAGAGCATTGAGTTAAAATTGCTCTAAAGGGGGGATTCTAAGAGCACAGAAACCACAAAAGAGACTGCAGAAACCACAGAAGTGGAACTCTTCAAGTTTCCAGCAAGGCTTCGCTGGAGATTTTCTCTTTCTTGCTCTTTATGTTTGTACTGGAATAGTTTGATGCTGTGAGTGTGATACAGAGGAATTATTAAGCCCTAATTTTAGTGTCTATTCACAGGACCATAATTATCCTGAGTGAACATTGGTGTTTGGGCCAAAACTTGGGTCCTTTTCTTTCTTCCTTTCTTTCTTCTTGAGGCCCAGTCAAGCCTTATCTGAATAGCGCCGTGAGTTTGGTGGGGGGAGATAAATTGTTAACTAAGGGAGGAGTACAAAAGCAGCTTTGTGGGTGCTGTCAATTTATAAATCACACCCTCTTACAAGTGTGACACTTGGCCTTGGTGTGAAGGGTTTTATGGCTTAAGGGCTTCTTTGATTGAGGCGGGTCTTTCACATTCAAATAGAGAGTGCCTGGCTTTGTTAGCCCTTCACAGCTGGAAGTTTCCCGGGAGTCACTTCTGATGGTGCCCACTGGGGCTGATCTGGAAACCTCTTTTGGGAGCCACTTTATCTAGCTATGAGGAGAATGCGGCAGCCCTGGCAGGCGCTGGGAGGCCTTCGCGTACCATTCCTAGGGCTCTTCAGTCACAGAGCTCTTTGTGCAGCCCCTTCCTACATGGGGCCGAAGTTGAAGGTATCAAAATATGCCCAGCTGACATTGTTAGTCAGCTGTTTCCCTTGGACAATTCAGGCCGGGATTCCAACCTCGAGCCCTTGAGGTTGCGAGGCATTCAGTGCATTCCTCATGACAATCCCCGGGATTCCAGACCTTGCCTTTGTGCGGCCTCCCCACGAGCGCGGTGGAAGGACTGGGCCGCACGGTCTGGGCCAGGACTTCGCCACCCTGTACCGACAAGTGTCCTCCGTTTTGGCAGAGACCGCTCTGAGGTGTGGAAGTTTTCCTCCAACTCAGAAATCCTTTGATTCAGATTCTGTCCTTTTGCCTAAATTGTATGGAATCACTAGTTGGGTTATGCTCAGAGTGCAGGATGGGGGTGGGGAAGCAGCCACTTCCTGTTTCCTGTGAAAGGTTTCTGGTTAGGGTCCAAATGTTGTAAAGCCACTTTTGCTTCAAGGTACGCATTGTGCTCCTAAATTAGAAACAGTTAAAAAACAAAGAGGGAAAACAGAGGTTGTGGTTTTCACACCGTCTAGGAAGACACGGGCCTTCCTAGCACATGTGCCATCACGATAAATACAGCAGCAGGGCAGTCCGTGGCCCGGAGACGGGTGCTCAGTAGTTTGTTTGCTTCCTTTGCTGCCCAGGAGAAGTCGTGCAACAGATTTAATCAGAATTGGGTCTTGGGCACAAACCTGATGCACAGTGGACGAAGGAGAGAGTACAGTAATGGTTTTGTGGTGAGGAAGTGTTAAGAAAGTTTCCCAGAGAAAGAGTTGTTAGAATTGGCATGTGAAGGCCGGTTTGCCAGGCGCTGAAGCCAGGACCAGTCCTAGGAAGCAGCATCAACCAAAAGCACAGATGTGAGACAGAGCGACTCGGGCTTTCCTCACTCCAGAACAGCCAGCTCTTTCTGTATCTTTGAGTTGCAAAATGCCTACTGTGTGCAAGGCAGTGTTTTGGGTGCAGGGAATCACAGTCCTGTTGTCACCATTCACAGAAGATGCTGAAGCTAAGAAAAGTTAAATGACCTGCCAAGGTCACACAGCTCTGTGAGAGCAGCAGGTGGGAGAGCGCAGACAGAGGCTAAGGGCACTGGCTCAACATAGGACTTACAAGGTGATTCCCCTGGGAGTGTCTAGGATAATGGGAACTGTTATGAGGGTGGTGGGATACAGTATTGTTACCATGGGGATCATTCCAGAAAAACCTTTGGGAGAAGCCATTGCCACATTCCCATTTGCTGCTCATGTTTCTTTATTGTTAGGGGCTGCCAGACAGGAGTAGATGCCCGATGGTGGTTATTTGCCCTAGTCGCACTTTAAAAACTAATCATAAAGTAGGATTTGTTCATGACATGCTAAGAAATGCAGATTTAGTTTTACCTCTGCTTCTGAAAATAGAGGGTGACTAATTTGGGCACTGTTAATACTCCTCTCATGAATTAGTTGTGAAATTCCACGGTGGAGAAGTGATTCATTATTTTGATTCCCCCTTCCTGAGCAGTTTGTTGACAGCTCAGTCATCCTCCTCTCACTGCCATCCTTAAAGAAACATTCCTCATGACTGACTAGCTTCATTCCTCCTCTTTATGTGGCATCTTGATTTGTAACCATGATTACTCTTCAAATCACTTGTCAGTGTCTCTCCCATTAGAGTTTAACCTCCATAGGGGCAGTTTTGTCCACTGCTGTACTCCGAGACAGTGCCTGGTACGGTCATATCCAGGAAATGTCTGTGCTTCCTGCAGTACAATACGGTAGCTTTAGAGCAGATTATTGTCATTTAAAAAAGAATTGTTGAATTAACTTTCTCTGTGATCAACTAAATGGATTAACTTTGTAGTACATGAGGTTTCATAATATTGATTTTTTACAGAGAGGAACGGAGAGGGATAGAGAGTTAGAAACATTGATGAGAGAGAAACATTGATCAGCTGCCTCCTGCACATTTCCTACTGGGGATGTGCCCGAAACCAAGGCACATGCCCTTGACCGGAATCGAACCTGGGGCCCTTCAGTTCGTAAGCCTGAGTAAGCCATAGTCAGGGCAGTTTAGGTTTCTGAGCTCAGCCAAGAACAGAATTCCAAACAGGACAAGGGGCTGGGCTAGAAATCCGTAGAAGTCATTGAGTTGCCTAGACCAGAGCCTTCAGGCCCAAATGCTGGTAATTGTCAGAATCACTTGGTCTGGGGGAGGGGTGGCAGGGAGAGGCAGGTGCAAACTGCAGAAAGGTTGGTGGCATTCAGATAGCAGGTTTTTTTTAAGTCTGATGGTTGTAAAGTGTGGGGTGGGTGCTGGTGGTGCCCTGTCTCACAAGGGGAAAGTTTCTGGGCTCTAGGAGTGAGAAAAGAGGGTTCTTCCTAGAATCCAGCACAATCCTGTGTGTGTGTGTGTGTGTGTGTGTGTGTGTGTGAGAAGGGGGGGGAGATATGCATAAAAATCATGCCACATCAATGCAAGTTTTGGGACATAACAATAAAACACTATTCAATTTAAAAACAAAAACATTTCCAGTACTATTGTACTAATCTGTGTGCTTCTCTCTCCTCACCTGGCTTGCAGGCATTTGTGTAGACTTAATGTACCTGATATAGCCCTGCTTGGCATGGTGTTTTATCACGTGTTTGTAAGTCTAACTAGTGGAATAGAACTTATTGTGTGATGTTGTAGGTATAAATCAAGAAAGATATAGCTAACCATGTGCCCATCACCCAACTTAGAGCATAAAGCATTACCACTGTGGTGAGGGCTCACCCCTGACGGTCTCTCCCAATGTAATTAACCACTGTCCTCCATCGTGGTTCTCCCTCCCATGCATTTCTTCTCCTAAGTATGTATTTCCCAGCAATATAGAATTGTTTGGTGTGCTTTTTAACTTTTTAAGGATTGATTCATATTCTGTGAATGCCGCCACCTGCCTTTTAAGAGCAGTGTTATATCTCTGTAGTTCCCGGGCTTCCCCGTCCATGTTGGTAGCCACTGGCTACATGTGGCTATTGAAATTAGTTAAAATTAAATGAAATGAAAAATTTGCTTCTTTAGCCTCTCCAACTATATTTCACATGCTTGGTAACTACACGTGGCTATTGGCATCCGTATTGCAAAGACAGATGTTTCATCCTCACAGCAAGTTCTCTTGGACAGCACTGCAGGTCTCTCTCTCTCTCTCTCTCTCTCTCTCTCTCTCTCTCTCTCTCTCTCTCTCTCTCTCTCGGCTGTAGGGTATTTGTTGTATGAATAGATCACTATTTATTCTGCCGTTTGAGGGGCATTCAGTCTGTAAGTTTTGCTGTTACAAATTGGGTGGCCACAGTCAGTGTTTCGTGGGCGTAGCTAACCTCCTTGGGCGCCTGTGTGCTTTCTCCAGGGCAGATACTTAGGGTGAAAATTGGGATGTGTGCATCTCCACCTTCACCAGACCCTGCCTGCTAAATTACTCCCGAGTAGTTTTATCCGTTTACCTTTCAAAGCCAGCAATGTACAACAGTAACGTGTGCTAGCTTCAGGCCCTTTTGCCACTCTGTGAAGTGTGAAAACTGTCTCCGGTTGTGGTTGTCATTTATTAGAGTGCTTTGTTTGTTTGTTTGTTTTGAATCATATGAGCCGTTTATTCCAATACTGCTGGCAGCATGGGAGAGCAGCAGGTCATCCACAAAAACCTGCTGTTAGAGTGCTTTTTAAAAACTACAGTCTCCCATGAATAGGTATGGAAATTAGACCTAGAAACCTGTAGTGTATTGTTTTTTAAATAAGGTATGCATATGTTTCTTTTTTTAAAGATATTTTTATTGGTTTCAGAGAGGAAGGGAGAGGGAGAGAGAGATAGAAACATCAATGATGAGTGAGAACCATTGATTGGCTGCCTCCTACACTGGGGACTGAGCCTGCAACCCGGGCATGTGCCCTGACCAGGAAGCAAACTGTGACCTCCTGGTTCATAGTTGAGCCAAACTGGCCAGGTGAAGTTTGTAGTTTTAAAAGTTGTTTTGGTGCTGATTTATATTCAACTTTATTTATTTATTTACTTATTTATTTATTTTAAAATATATTTTATTGATTTTTTACAGAGAGAAAGAGAGAGGGATAGAGAGTTAGAAACATCGATGAGAGAGAAACATCGATTAGCTGCTTCCTGCAGTTTTGGTAGTTTTTAAAATCTGATAAAACTTTGTTTCCTCATTATGATAGCATTCCCAGCATACTGCTGATGGCTTGATCTGTGTTTAAAGCTCATTAAGAAGGGTCTGGCAGTCTGTATAAGGCACTAAAGGTCACTAGGCTGACTACATGACTTATCTTTTGAGGTCAAACAGACCCATTGACCCACTGGGGATGTGCACCGTAGACATCCCCACTGGGGATGTGCTTGCAACCAAGGTACATGCCCTTGACTGGAATCAAACCTGGGACCTTTCAGTCTGCAGGCTGATGCTCTATGCACTGAGCCAAACCGGTCAGGGCTCAACTTTATTTTATATCCAGAACTATATCATGTTACAGATGTTCAGCCTGATTTAAAAAGTAAAATTTATTCACAATCCCAGGTGGGGAAAACACAGAACAAGTTGAGAGAATGTGAACCCTGTTCCCCTGTAAGGACTATAACATTCTTCTCAGAACACTTTCTGTGCATGTGTACTTAATAAAGCTGGAGTACTAATTAATATATATGAATACTTATAAGGCATATAATGACATAATATGTATGACATGTATTGTGTTTTGCTTTTTTTATTCAATGTGTTTTTGGGAGCACTCCCGACTTACATCTACTTTGGAGAGCAGGTGTACATTGCCTTGCTGTGATCTGTTGAACCAGTCTCCTTACATGGGCAAGGTCACTGCAGTTTCCCACACTTCTAAATGGCCTCGCACAACCCCATAACTTGAGGGCTGATAGGCCATGTGGAGAATTCACCTTTTATATTTACTGTTGGGATTTTTGGCAAATGAGAAGCAGCTCACAAGTATTTATTGAAATTCTAATCTATTCGGTGCTGTGTCTTTCACTGTGGTCCCTACCTCCAGAAGCTATAAGAGTGAGTGTAAGAGGGCTCGTCACTGTCTTAACTGAACTATGAGATTGAAATCCTTAAGGCTCAGGATTTCCCATGAAGGAATGGCTAGCAGAGGGGAAGCGTTAAGCATTCTAGTCAGAGCGGTCCAGGAGCCAAGGGAAGAGAAGTGGAAGGGCCACGTGAGATGTGGAAGTTACCGTCTTAGTGTGTTCATTCAGGGAGATGGTGGATGCTACTGCTCAGCAGACACTGTCCTGGGCGCTTCACCTGAAAGAACCTTCATTCCCTGAGAGCACAGTCGAGTGTTTTCTCTGTAAATCCAGTGCCGGCGAGCTGAGTGACACAGACATCGCTTCTTGCACCTGTCCTACTACAAATTAGGTGACTTGGTTAAGTTTTGTTTTATTTATTTTTTTAATATATTTTATTGATTTTTTTACAGAGAGGAAGGGAGAGAGATAGAGAGCTAGAAACATCGATGAGAGAGAAACATCGATCAGCTGCCTCCTGCACATCTCCCACTGGGGATATGCCCGCAACCCAGGCACATGCCCTTGACCAGAATCGAACCTGGGACCCTTCAGTCCGCAGGTCAACGCTCTATCCACTGAGCCAAACGGGCTTCGGCTTGTTTTATTTTTAATTGTTGTGAAAGTCGATAGTAGACTTTTGGTAATTTGGAAAACAAAAAAGGACATTAGCCCTGGCCAGGGCTAATGGTTAGTTAGAGTGTTAGCCTATGCACCGAAGGGTTGCAGGTTTGATTCCCGGTCAAGGGCACGTACCTGGGTTGCAGGAGCCTTTCCCTTCCCACCCCCAGTAAGAGTGCCTGCAGGAGGCAGCCAGTCAATGTGTCTCTCACATCTCTGTGTCGATGTTTATCTCTCTCTCTCCTTCTCTTTCTCCCCCCTTCCCTCCTTCTTTCCTTTCCACTCTGTCTGAAAAGCAGTGGAAAAAATATTCTCAGGTGAGGATTAACAACAACAAAGGGGGGGGGGGCATTACTTGGAGGCAGGCTGGAGTAACACAAGAAGCATTGAATAACTGTTGTGATCTGAGAAGGGTAAAAAACCAGGCAGCTGGTGGTAGGAATTTGGCCCGTCTCTTAAGAGCCCTGCCATTAATATGGCTCCGCTTCCAACTTTCAAATTCTCACTTCCCCGGATAAAGACTCCGATTGGTCAGTCTTGGGCCATGGGCCCTCCACTGCCTCTGTCACCTGTGGCTGGAGGGCTAGTACATATTACAGATAGGGCCACTGTGGGCCTCCTCCCCAGATACCAGGGAACTTCCTAAAAGTTGTCTGCCACAGTCAGGCCTGAGACGTAAATTCATTCGCCTGGGGTCACAACTTAGTGTCAAAACTGGGATGGTTCTGTCCTTAGACTTTGGGAGGCAAAAGGGCCTCTGTCCTTGGCCCTAGTGCTCTAGAAGGTCCCAGTTTGTCCTCCTTCCAGCCCTTCCTCTCATAGCGTGAGGATTCCATGGCATCAAGGAGATGTGTCCACTGGAGCCCATAGCTTTTGCCTTCAGTTCTAGACCACATTCTGGACACCTGGGACCCTGGAATTTTCTACCCAGACAACCCAGGCTTGCTTCCCAGGTGTTTTTGGGCTTCCTCCCTGATCTGCCTCTGGAGTGCTGACTTTACCACAGTGTCTACATGCCTACGCCCCGGGAGGGGATTTGGTGGGAAAGGACGAGCTTAGAGGACAAAGCTAAAAGAGAAGGGAAAACTGGGGGACAGCTTTCCCGGTGCACCTCGTCCTGGCAGAGAACCCCAAGGAGTGTGAGAATCCCAAATTTGAAACTGACCTTCCAAGATGGCTGTGGAGAAGGTATATTTATTAAGGCAGGAGAATACAATATCTTTGACTTAGTAGCTTGCTAGTTTGATTTATAACTAAACATGTAGACGTGATATATGGGTTTTCATTTGTACTCTTGTCCCAGTGTTAGAGGTGGGGCTGAGACTAAAACACAACTTCTTTTTCTCATTCATTATCCAAGAGTGGCTTAACGGACCAGTGGATTGTTAGCATTGTTCCTGGGGAGGCAAACTACAGAACCTCTGAATTAAGGTCTTGGTAGTTTTTCAAATCTGATAAAACTTTGTTTCCTCATTATGATAGCATTCCCAGCATACTGCTGATGGCTTGATCTCTGTTTAAAGCTCATTAAGAAGGGTCTGGCAGCCTGTATAAGGCACTAAAGGTCAGTAGGCTGACTACATGACTTATCTTTTGAGGTCAAACAGACCCATTGACCCAAAGGTTTGAGGGCACCGTAGACATCTTGTTTACCAACTCAGAGGCAGAAAGCCATCTTAAAACCTTGACTATTGCCTGGCCAGTGTGGCTCAGTGGTTGAGCATGGACCCATGAACTAGGACAGTGACGGTGAACCTTTTGAGCTCAGCATGTCAGCATTTTGAAAAACCCTAACTTAACTCTGGTGCCGTGTCACATATAGAAATTTTTTGATATTTGCAACCATAGTAAAAGAGTTATATTTTTGATATTTATTTTATATATTTAAATGCCATTTAACAAAGAAAAATCAACCAAAAAATGAGTTCACATGTCACCTCTGACACGTGTCATAGGTTTGCCATCACTGAACTAGGAGGTCATGATTCAATTCCCGGTCAGGGCACCTGCCCAGGTTTCGGGCTTGATCCCTAGTAGGGGGCATGCAGGAGGCAGCCAATCGGTGATTCTCTCTCACTCTCTCCCTTCTTGTCTCTGAAATCAATAAAAATACTTTTTTAAAAAAACCTTGACTGTTTTGCCCTGACTGATGTGGGTCAGTTGGTCATCCTTTGCACCGAAAAGTTGTTGGTTAGATTCCCGGTTGGGGCACATACCTGGATTGTGGGTTCCATCCCAGGTCGGGGCATATATGGAAGGCAGCCCATCGATGTCTCTCCCCCCCGCCCCCCTCCCCTCTTCCTCTCTAAGCGTGTCCTCAGGTGAGGATTAAAAGAAAAAGTAAACTTCAAGTGTGTTTAATCTTCATTAACAATTTGGAATTTCATTTATAATATCCATTTTGGTCCTTAGTAAGCTATGTAAATTGCCTGGTAGCTGATAGATCTTGGTTCAGTAAGCCTCCTAAATTATACTCTTGTTGTTTTGAGTCAGTCTCTCTCTCTCCCTCTCCACCCCCCCCCCCCCGTCTGTTTTAAATATCGAGGGGGGAGGGGATTTGTACGATGCCGGTGTGTGTGTGTGTGTGTGTGTGTGTGTGTGTGTGTGTAGAGAAAGAGAAGAGAGGACCCATACCTCTGTAAGTTTGAAATTATTTATACACATCCATCTTAAACCCAGTAAAAGTAACCAGTACTGAGAAGCATTTTTTCCTGAATTGTCAGAGAGTAAGATGCCAACATAATGCCCCAACCATCATTCCCAGATATTTCAGTTTGTATTTTCTCAAATAAGTCATCCTTCATAACCACAACCACAACATCAAAATTAGGAAACTCATCCAGTTACATCATTACTGTCTAATCCTCAGACCCCATTCAAGTGTTGCCAGTTGCCCCAGTCATGTCCCTTTGGCAAAGGGTCCAGTTCAGGATCATGCGTGCATCTAGATTTTCATGGCACTTTTAAAGATTACGAGCCAGTTAGTCTGTAAAATGTCCCTTAGTTTGGGTTCATCTGATGTTCCCTTATGATTAGATTCCAGCTACACATTTTGGCAAAAATATCATGGTACGGATGCTTCTCATCACGTTCTGTGGTCTGGCGCATGATTTCCATATGCCCTTTACTGCTAATGTTCACTTTCATCATTTGAGTGAGATTATGTCTGCCAGACTTCTTTGAGTACAATTCCTCTTTCCCTGTGTGACTAATATGTATTTTATAGAGAGGTATTTTGAAAATATGTAAATATTCCATTCCTCATTAAACTTGATTAATTTTAGGTCTGTGGACTAATGGATTCTAGTTTATTTTAAGTGTTGCAATCTATTATTATTTCTTTTTACCCTCAAATTGTTCCAGATTTGACCAGTGGGTACTTCCTTAAGCTGTGTCCTGTTTTCTGTTTCATGTCCCCATCATTCTTTGAGCACTTCCTTGTTTCAGGGAATTGCATCTACATTTATTTCTTTATCTGTCCATACATTGAAAATGAGTTTATCCCCAAAACCACAGACTTCGTTCTAGTTTTCTCCCCATATTTCCAATTCTCTTCTCTGACATTGAGAAGCCTGGCTTCCCAGAATCTCAGTATATTTACTAGTTGCAGCCAGTCTGTGGATATAGTCACTCTCTCTGCTGTCCCTGGGGAAGCCCTTTTTATCATGCTCTGTCTCCTCCAGCCAGGCCCCCAGCTCCTCTACACACACACACTCTCTTTCCTGCCCTTCCTCAGTCCCAGTACATGACTTTGGATGGAATTGTTCAGGAAAGGGAAACCATTTTCTCATTCATATTTAATTGTTTACATTTTAAAGTATATATTATGGCATTTTCCAAGATTATTTGGTTTAGTTTAATAGGTTTTAGCCATACTTCTCCTACCACAGGGCTTTTGCCAATGCCATTTCCATTTCCATAGCCTGCAGCTTTTGTTTCATCCCTGTTGTTCTTTTTTCTTTTTATAGCTTTCTTTCAAAATATATTTTATTGATTTTAGAGAGGAAGGGAGAGGAAGAGAGAGATAGAAACATCAGTGATGATAGAGAATCATTGATTGGCTGCCTCCTGCATGCCCCCCACTGGGGATCGCAACCTAGGCATATGCCATTGGCCAGAATCGAACCTGGGACCCTTCTTTCCCCAGGCCAACGCTCTATCCATTGAGCAAAACCAGCCAGGGCCCGTTATTCTTTTTCTTGCTGTTACTTATTAGTGTTGTCATCCATCAGCAGCAGCAAACATTCCTCTACTGAGAAACATTTATTAATTTTTGTTCGTTTTTATTTACTATTAAAAAAAACTTTTATTGAATATCTCTAGACACATATTTTTCTTCGCTTTTATTTCTGTAGTGTAAATACAACCAGTAAAAGAAAGAACCAGAATGGTATTAGGGCTTTCGCTTTGCTCTGTCTTTCTTCAAGGCAGGGAGTATGTTATTCATTTCTGTGTCCCAGTGCCCAGAGGAGCACTCAGTAAGTGCTTAATAAACGTTTATTGGATTTGAGTGGCCTCAGCTTCCTTTAATGAACAGTAAACCTTAGATAATGTCATTTCTCTCAATGGTGAAGAGCTGTACTGCCTTGTGAGTTAAAGCCGAGCATAGTTTATCCCTGAGCTGTTTTGCCTTTTTTTCAACAGAAAGTGGTCTTCTGCTCCATTAAAGAAGCCCTGGAAGTGGACTGGAGCAGCGACAAAGCAAAGGCCGCTCTGAAGCGCACAACTTCGGATTACTTTCTCCTTCAAGGTGAGGGCTCGAGGCTTCCGGTGAGCCGGGAGCGCCTTGGGCTTTGATTTCTGCATATGTGGCTGCAGAGTCCAGATGGTTTCTTGATGTTCTCCCTGAGTTAGGTTCCTCTTTAGTTGATTCTCAGGGGCCACACATCTGAGTGAATGAAGACGAGGACCATCATGGAGCTCTGGTTTCTTAATCATTTTTGCTTTTTTCAAATCTCTTTTTTTATTTGTTGAAGTGACCTACCCTCTAAAGTTGATCCTGAGATAACAGTGTCATAAATCAAACCTTTTCTCAGCACCACTTTTCCCTCTACAGAGCACTTCCTTGGCCCCCAAACCAGTTTTCCTCTCCTGAAAGGTCTCCCTCTCTCCCTCCCTCCCTCCTTACTGGGGCGGAGGGTAGGGGGGCGGCAGGGGCTGTTAGCTAAGTATTGTTTGGCTCCTTCTGCTTGGCACTTTTAAGTAATTTTTTTAGTGTTGTTTTAAAAATAATCACTAACATTGAGTGCTTAGCACAAGCTGTGGGGCTAGATACTATTACTAACCCTTTTTTACAGACAAGGAAACTGAGGCACAGAGAGAGAAAGGTGACTCATTCTCCGTTACACTGCAAGCACATGTAAAAATACCAGTTTGTTAATTAGTGTAAAAATAACTCATTTACTGCAGAAAAGGCCAGAAAAGTAGAGAGAGAAAAAATCACCTTGACCTTCTGGGGATGTGCTTCCCAACTTCCTTCCTTTTCCACGCCCCAGTTCATGTAGCACAGCTACGGTATTGGAGGCCCTCAGTCACCTGTCCCAGGCGCCATGTGTTCATTCAGGCCTGCAAGAGTCAGTATCTCTGCAGAACCATCACCCTTTTGCAGGGAGACTCTGAGGTGGAGATGTAGCTTTTCTTTGTAAAATCTACCAAGCATTTTTGGTTGCATTTAGACAGTATTTGGTCTTCTTTCCCCAGGGAAGAGAGTGGAGCTGCATCCCTCCTCCTTCCTTCCCTTGGTCTGTGCAGACTCCAGGAACTCCCCCTCCAAGTCAGCACAGACGAAGTGCGTGCTAGCTCTCCAAAGGGAAATACATAAAGCTGTATAAAGCCTCCTTAATAAACTAGTAAGGAGATCAGACAGGGCTGAAGTTTATCTTTACATTATTTATGAGTAAAGCTCTTCCCATAGTAATTAATGGTGTTGACCCAATTGGGGACAAGGAAAGTTGGGGGATGAACTATTTTGAAGCACTTAATATCCATTTGTATAGAAATAATGAAATGGGTTAAGTAGGAATGAGTCTTTGCATGTGAGTGTAGGACTCAGAAAATAGCCCCTTTAAGGACTGGGGCAGTTCAGCAAGGAAGTGCTAACTGGAGTCACAGCAGCACCCTCCTGCCTGGAGTTCAGAGAGAGCAGCGGGCCAGCCCTTTGGGAGAAGCTAATTGCTCAGTGCCAGGCGCATAGAAAGCCTCAGTAAATAGTAGTTGTCCTTTTGCAAAGGTTTTGGGTATAGCTGCTTCTTATAAATTAGTCATGCTGGTCAACTGGTATTTGAGTTTACCATGATGTGGTGATTCCCAACCAGGGGCAGTTTTGCCTGCCAGACTGCTTGGTGTGGACTAAGTAAGGTTCCGGAAGTAAAGCGACATGCTCTTATGTTCTCATCCCCTGGTTCCTGCCAGCAGCTTAGAGCCCTCAGCTTGTAAGCATTAAGGTGACTCTGTGAGCACATCAACTCATTCTTGTTTAACGGTGGCAGTATGGTTTATTAAGCTGGGCCTGAGTGCAGGCGCTGGGGCTTGCCCCTGGTGCTCTTCATGTACAAAGCCTGAACGTTCTGCCAGTTC
Organism: Myotis nattereri; assembly: GCF_964212035.1. Lineage (NCBI taxonomy): Eukaryota > Metazoa > Chordata > Mammalia > Chiroptera > Vespertilionidae > Myotis > Myotis nattereri. The sequence continues at coordinate 47,757,452 of NC_138090.1, forward strand.
TTTTTGAGCAATGACACCAGGAAATTGACAGCTAAGTGGATGTTGTACACAAGCTCATCATCTGTCATCTTCACATGGCCAGCAGCCCCTGCCAGACACAGCACCTTCTTCATCTGGAACTTGATTGTGGTTTTCACTTCATCGACTTTGGCCACCATGTTCTCATTGTGGGTCAACAAGGAAGGGAACTTGCCAGCCTTATTCAGGCCTGGGCCCAGGATTTGTGAGATCTGCTTGATCAGAGACTCTGAAGCCAAAAAGGCATTGTACTTCTTGGCCAGCTTCTTGACCAGTTTCTTATTCTTGTTGAGTTTCTTCAACAAGAGTTTCCTCGATGTCCATGTGCGGGATGTCCACGGCCTTGGCCTCATCACAGTGCTGCTGGTCCCCCAGCGCACACACGGAGAAGTTGGGGCAGGGCGGGGACTTAAGCCTGACGGTGCCCGAGAAGCGTTTGTCCTTCTGAGGGTCATAGTTCTTCAGGCTGATCTGCAGCTCCACTGGCTCCAGAAACTTCCGGCGCTTGTGCTGGTTCCCGTGCAGGACCTCCCGCACTGTCTCGTAAAGGGTGTCACGGGAGACTTTGCTGCTCATGGTTCCTCGCGCTGCAAAAACCGGAAAAGAGCTCTTTAAAAGATTTTTTTTTCCATAATCAAAACTTTATTGAAAAATTGATACCAAAATAGGAGATCACTGTTGTATACTTACAAAATTAAATGTAATCGCATTATCCTGGTAGATTAACTAGAATTACTAACCTGATAAGGCTTTTTGTGATACAACCCAAATTCAGGAAGCTGTGTGGGTCATCAGTGTTGCTTTCTTCTAAATGAACATCCTTCCGTGAGCCTAGCCTTTCCTCCTGTCGGCGGGCACAACCACCGTCTGAGCGTGGCTGAACACCGTGGTGATCTTGTAGCAACCTGCACATTTTACATCCATAAAAGAAGAATTTGGACTTTGAACTAGCCGTTTCTTTTTATGTTTTTTCTTTCCCTCTTCCAAGGATGGGTGTAGTAAATCTCGCCAAAGGCATGTTGATCCTCTCGCAGGCACAGCCCGTCCCTTCCCGTCCTCTCTTTTTAATTTTTTAATTTTTACTGATTTCAGAGCAGGAAGGAGAGGGAGAGAGATAAAAACATTAATGATGAGAGAATCATTGATCGGCTGCCTCCTGCACATCCCACACTGGGGATCAACCCTGCAACCCAGGCATGTGTCCTGACCAGGAATCGAACCATGACCTTCTGATTCATAGGTTTACACTCAAACACTGAGCCACGCTGGTCGGGCACCTTATTCTCATGTTCAGAGAAATACTTATTTCAGTTTTCTACTCAGCCATTCATAGAACTAAGATTCTCCTGTAATTTGACCTTGTTGGACTTATGCAGGACATAGCAGCTTCCACAGGTGAACTTGCCTTCTGCCAAATACACTTGCCATCATCTGTCTTTGTGACCTTGGGCATAGATAAGTCAGTTTGCCTCTTTAGGATTTTATTTCCTCGCCTATAGACATGGGAGGACTATGTTAGCCAGCCTCTCTCTGAAATCTCTTCTCATTCTAAATAGTCAGTGAAAGTGTGTCTTGTTTTTCTGTATTTTTTATTTTTATGCTTTTAACAACTTTATTGAGGTATGATAAATAAACAGAAAGTTTACCCATTTTAAGTGTACAGACAGGTTTTGTGACCAGTCTCATCCTGAAAGTCACATAAATCGTTTTTAGTTTTTCCCAGTCCTGGGAATTTGTTCCCCAGACCTTTCTAGGAATGTGACTGGCCCACCTGCCTCAGGAATTCCCAGTGAGGACAGGTGTTTGGCTGTGATGCGCACCTGAGAATACCATACAGGGAACCTGACTTGGTTTCACCATTGGCGGACATAGGTGCTTGGTAAGGGTTTTTGGCATGAGTGGCTGGTATTGCTTATCTGGTCATTTACTCCACTCTGGAGGGAGAGCAGCCGGCCCACTGGTGACCCCGCAGGATCCTCTCACCTGTCTGCTGCCCCGGGCACCCAGCAGGCTTTGGATTCCAGTGCCGTCCTGGCCCCAGCCCGCCTCACATGTGGACGGCTCTTACTGCCCCGTCCACGATTCAGTGTCTGGGGAAGCAGCTGCCCTGCGTCCATGGGTGTGTGTGTGCCTTGTTTGGGTGCTGAGTGTTTTTCCAGTTTACTTACTAAGATAGTGGCCAGACTGAGCGCTTCCTGCTGCATTTTTCCACTATCTTGAGCGTTGGCCTCGCCATCTGTGAGCAAAAGGTCTCATCTTTTTATTATTCTCCCATGGCATGTTGCAAAACATTAAGCATGAGCTGGTTTCCTGTGGCAAAAAGTTGACTTTGATTTGTTCTTTTTGAGGTTAGTGTGAGTTTATCATAACAGGAGTGCTAAAAATATCAGGTCTGGTATGGAAACAGCATTCAGTTACCAGCATGAACAATAACAGGCAGGTTTAGTCCAGAGCAGGAAGAAATGGACTTCATCTCAAAATGAGAATTACTTAGCACAGAGTCCTTCTTCGTCTCTGTTCTGAAGACTCATGGAAAAGAACCTAGGCCATCTTTGAGCCACAGGGTTAAAGCTGCAAACAATCTTAGACCAAACATTTTTGAGCACCTTGTGTTGTGTGCCAGATCCCGTGCCTGGGAATCATCAGAGGAGGGAGAGGAATTCTTGTTGCCAGTGGAAAAGACAAACACAGATCATTCTGCTTCTCTCAAGGAGCGCTGTAACAGGGCAGTGGAAAAAGCTGTCGTGTTGTGCTGGTCTGTTTTTCAGTGTGCGGATTATTTCATAATCAAAAGCAAACTCTGGGAGCTCAGGGAACGGAGGGTGTGGCCATGTTGGGGAAGTTGGAAAGTCTTCATAGAGGAGGAGACTTCTGAGCTGGGTGTTAAGCGAGGCGGTGAAGAGGCGAGACCGTTGCCGGCAGAGGAGCCGACGTGTAGGCAAGGCAGGCAGCACTGCAAGCACCGTGTCCCCGTGAGACTGGACTGGGTGGGAACTGGCCAGAGATCATCAGGCCCTGCTTTTAGGCCTTTTATATTACAGCCAGTGCTTCTCTGGGAACATTTGTAAAATACAGATTCCCTGGTTCTCGCTCAGATTGACTGAATCAGAATAACTAGGCGTGGCTGGCATTGCCTCATTTCTGTAAAGCCCCAGGTTTCTGAAGGGTCAGCCAGTTAGCGGGAGACCATTGCCACAGGAGAACGGAACTCACGTCTGGTGTCAAAGCCTTGATGTACTATTTTAAAAATTTTTGTGGACTCAGACACTAGGGTGGTGGGGGCTTGCCCTCGGGGGTGGGAGTGGCCGGGGGGGTGTTCACTTGGGGGAAAACGGAGACATATGTAATACCTTAAACAATTTTTAAAAAAGGGTTTTAATTAATTTGATAGAAATATCGATTTGTTGTTCTACTTACGTATGCATTTATTGGTTAATTCTTCTATATGCCCTGACTGGGGATCAAATCCACAACATTGGTGTATTGGGACGATGCTCTAACTGAGCTTCCCGGCCAGGGCTGATTAAGTCCTGTGTGTCAAATGGCGGCATTACTACAGGAAAAAAAGGAACTAACCCATGTACTAAAGAGAAAAAAACTATAAACAAATATTGAATTCTGGTTAGTAGGTTTGTTTTTCACAGTGATATGGGTTAGTAATTCTGAAACTATGTATTCTAGAATTGAGCAAATAAATAGGTAAGTACAGGGTGGGGGCAAAAGTAGGTTTACAGTTGTGAGTATGCGAAATGCAGTTTATTCTTGTTTTAGTGATTAATTATTATTTTCCATACGAGCAACTGTAAACCTACTTTGCCCCACCCTGTGTATTGTGGATAATGTTTGTTTGTTTATTGCCAGAAAAAGGAGTTTCTCTAAATACGGAAAGTGGGAAAGGCTAGAAGGAACCCTGTGGGATTGGATTGGAATTAGAGTCATCAGGTGAAGCCATGGTTTTTTATTTGTAGCTATAGAAATAGTTGTGTGTGTGTATGTTTTCACATTTATACATATATATTTTCTAGCACTTGTTGAGAGGGCTTAGAAGCAAAGACACTCCAATAGCAATGAACCCACTTCATACCCAGATTATAATTGTTAGTATCCAAGAAAACAGGGATCCTTGGAGAAATGGTTGATTCTGGGGCTGGGGTAAGAAAATTATAGGTGAGCTTGGAATATCTGCTATGCCAGAAAATAGGGAAGTGCTCAAAGAATGGTGGGTCATGTCAACAGGACCCAGGAGCCAGCTTTTTGGGCCAATTAAAGGATCAAATAAATAATGGTAGTAATAGATTATAACCCATAGAATAAAATAAGAACCCATGAGTCTACACTGACAAGTAAATAAATGGGGGAAAGGAGAAAGTTCTTTTGTTTTACAGTAGAATAGTAAATGAAGCAGGAATGGTACAGATAAAATATCTGTATTTTCACCATAGTGCTAAAAATTATTTGTCAAGAGTCATTGATGGATGCTAAAACTAATGGGAAAGTGTGCTGTAAACAGGACAGTTGTCTCCTCCCACGATGCTTTGTTTATTTATTATTTTTAATCCTCACCAAGGATATTGTTTCCATTGATTTTCAGACATAGTGGAAGGGAGGGAGGTGGATGGAAAAGAGAAACATCGGCGTGAGAGAGAGACATCGATTGGTTGCCTCCTGCATGAGCCCTGACCAGGGCCTGGGCCGAGGAGGAGCCTGCAACCAATCTACATGCCCTTGACCGGAATCAAACCCAGGACACTTTGGTCCACAGGCAGATGCTCTATCCACTGAGTCAAACCAGCTAAGGCTAAAAATACATATTTTTAAATTTATTTTTATATTTCTTTTTTAAATATACTTTTTATTGATTTCAGAGAGGAAGCGAGAGGGAGAGATAAGAAACATCAATGATGAGAGCGAGTCATTGATCGGCTGCGTCCTGCATGCCCCACACTGGGGATCGAGCCCACAACCCAGGCATGTGCCCTTGACTGGAATCAAACCTGGGATCTTTCAGTCTGCAGGCCGACACTCTATCCACTGAGCCAAACCAGCTAGGGCATATATTTTTTTTATTGATTTCAGAGAGTAAGAGGGAGGGAGAGAGAAAAACATCAATGAGAGAATCATCGATAACTGCCTCCTGCACACCCACTACTAGGGATCAAACTCTCAACCTGGGCATGTGCCCTGACAGGGAATCGAACTGTGACCTCTTGGTTCATAGGTTGATGCTCAACCACTGAGCTACACCGGCCAGGCCCAAGATGCTTTTTAATACTGAGAGACACTTTAGAGCAGTGGTCACCAACTGGTGGTCCGTGAGGTCTGAAAGGTTGGCGACCACTGGTTTAAGGAAACCTTTGGAGCAGCGGTCGCCAACCGGTGGTCCATGAGGTCCAAAAGGTTGGCGACTGCTGCTTTAGAGAACACTGGCAGATTGTTCCTCAACCAAGAGATCAAAGTTAGCGTTCCAAGAATAGGACAAATGGATCTCATGCCTGCTGATAGTATGCACTGAGAAAGACACACACAGGGTTTCCTGTCCAAGTGTGTAAGGACACAGCACCACGCAGGAATTCTTGTCCAGGGCTGGTAGTCGGAATTTATTATGAAGAGACATCAGACAAACTCGAATTGAAGAATATTCTGTAAACAAAAATATGGCCTGTACTCTTCAAAGTATCCTAAAGGACTGAGGAACCCAATTTCAGGTAAAAGGCCAATGAAGAGACATGATAATGAAATGGCATGTAGAATCCTGGAGTGGATCTGAGAGCTGGGAAGATTTTTCTTTATGTTCTCAAGGGCGTTAATGGGACAATTGGTCAAATTTGATAAAGGTCCGTAGATTAGATGAGAATACTCATATCAGTGTTGATTTTGTAATTTTGATAATGGTTATGTAAGAGAATGTTCTTGTATGTAGGGGTGAATTTCAAATTATTCAGGAAAAATGTGTATGTATAGATAAAAATATAAAGAAATAATGAGTGCAGCCACTATGGAAGACAGTATGGAGTTTCCTTAAAAAACTGAAAATGGAACTCCCATTTGACCCTGTGATCCCACTTCTAGGAATATATCCCAAGAAACCAGAAACACCAATCAGAAAAGATATATGCACCCCTATGTTCATAGCAGCACAATTCACCATAGCTAAGATTTGGAAACAGCCTAAGTGCCCATCAGTAGATGAATGGATTAGAAAACTGTGGTACATCTACACGATGGAATACTATGCTGCTCTAAAAAGGAAGGAACTCTTACCATTTGCAACGTCATGGATGGAACTGGAGAGCATTATGCTAAGTGAAATAAGCCAGTCAATGAAGGAAAAATACCACATGATCTCACTCATTCATGGATAATAGAGACCATTATAAACTTTTGAACAATAATAGATTCAGAGGCAGAGCTGCCTCAAACAGATTGTCAAACTGCAGTGGGAAGGCCGGGGAGGGTTGGGGGGCAGGAGGTAGGGGGGTAAGAGATCAACTAAAGGACTTGTATGCATGCGTATAAGCATAACCAATGGACATAAGACACTGGGGGATAGGGGAGGCTGGGGGACTGTCTAGGGCGGGGGGATAAAATGGACACATATGTAATACCCTTTGTAATACTTTAAGCAATAAAAAAATTAAAAAAAAAAAAGAAAGAAATAATGACAAATGTGGTAGCATATTTACATTTGGGAAATCTAAATGCAGTTATTTGGGGATTCTGTATAATTTTTCTATGATTCTACAATTATTCAACATAAAATTTAAAATAACCAAATAAAGCCGGTTCTTAGCACCTGGGACAACCTTGATATTTGATGACCGGTTGAATAATGCCTGCAAAGGGCTTTCCGATCTGGACCGGGTCCATGGGAAGGGGACCCATTTAGCAGTGTATCCTCATCATCTCTACAGAGGGTGGGGGGTCTTAACCTGGTGTTCTTTGTGTACAGTTCTTCTGGAAAGGAGCCATATAGGTTTCCCCAGATTCGCCAGGGTGCCGAGAGAGCTCTGCCGTGGGAGAAATCCCACACCCCACGAGTGGAAATACAAAGCTTTGATGAACCAGGCAAGAGGTGTAGTGAGTACAACCCCACTGCTAAGCAAGGTGGGATGGCCTCCACCTTGGGCCCTTGCTCTGCAAAAAGTATTTCCTCTGGCATACAGTAGTGTTAGGCCCACTGTAGGGGGTATATTTGCATATAAACAAGTTTCCAGCTGCAAACAGGCCTTCAATTTTTGTCTAGAGCTGGGTAAGACCTTACTAGGAATACAAGCAGTGGCTTGGAGGCAGGTCCTAGAGGGGCAGAGGACCTCCCGTGGTGGCCTTTGGTGAGGCACTTTCTCCTGCTGACCCTGAGGTTGGTTGTGGATTGGATTAAGGATAAGGATTAAGGATAAACCAGGAAATGTTCTAATGGGCCGCCTATGTGCATCTGGAGCTGGGATGAGTCTGTTGGACCAATGCTCCAAATTGAGCTGTTACTGAGTTTTCTTCCAACCATTGCCCATCTTCTCTTCTGCAGACCATTAATCAAGTTCATTTAGAGTCCTAGGCAAGCACCATCTGTAGCACTCTATGAAGTTCAACCTAGACCCCTCTGTCCTTCCTCTTCATGTGCCCGGAGTTCTTCCAGAGGACTGATTGCCTCCCAGCTGCCCTCTGCCTCCCATTTTCCATTTTCAGTTACCAAACTAGTCTACTGAAAAACTAAAACCCTTCCATGATTTTATTTTGCCTTCAGAATACAATTTAGACTTCCTGGATTAACATCCCAGACTTAGGGCCAGCTGACTTTTCTTTCTCATTCCATCCCTTCTGCCCTCCTTGAACCCTACACTCATGTCAGACTATTTGTTATCCCCCAAACATCTGTCACCTCATGCTGTCAATCTCATTTCTATACATGTTCATATTCCTTCCCCCGGGAATACTGCTTTGGTCCTTCCCTCTTATCTTTACTGCTCAGCTCTGGTGTTACCTCCAAAACCTGACTCACTTGTTTGAGTTGGGTTTTCTTCCTCTGAAATCCCATCCCACCCTCTGGACAACAGGACTGACTTGAGGGCAGGGACCATAGCTCCTTATCTCTTGACTGTCCAGAACAGGGCTTGGTAGATGTACATTGATTGATTGCTGTGATCACCTGTCCTGTTTGGAGAATCTTGCCAAATTTTTTTTTTAATCAATTTTTTCCATGGCTTTTCAGAGAGAGTGGGAGGGAGAGAAGGAGTGGGTGAGAGAGACACATTGACTGGTTGTCTTCTGCACATGCCCCAACTGGGGAAGGGGAGTGAACCCATGACCCAGGTACATGTTTGGTGCCTGGGCAGACACTAACCATGAAGCAGCTCTGGCCAGGATGAATCTTGCCAATTCTTAACTTAAGGCTTTATTAATTTACTAGAGGCCCGGTGCATGAAATTTATGCATGAGGGGAGGCTGGGGAGGAAGGTCCCCTCAGCCCAGCCTGCACCCTCTTCAATCCGGGACCCCTTGGGGGATGTCCGACTGCTCTCTCAAAATCCTGGACCGCTGGCTCCTAATCGCTCAGCTGCCTGCCTGCCTGATCGCCCCTCACTGCCTCTGTGTGCCTGCCTGATCGCCCCTCACTGCCTCTGTGTGCCAGCCTGATCGCCCCTAAGTGACCCCCACTGCTGGCCAGGTCACCCCCAACTGCCCCCTCCCTGCCGGCCTGTTCACTTCTAACTGCTCCCCCCACCCCCCAAGCCTGGTCACCCCTTACTGCCCATCCGTCTCCCCCCCCTTCTGCCAGCCTGGTCGTAGGCAGCCATCTTGTAAGGGCATGAGGGTTAATTTGCATATTACCTCTTTATTAATTACCTCTTTATTATATAGGACTGGAGGCCCAGTGCACAACTGGGGCCGGGAAGGGACCATGGGAGGGCTCCAGGGTGTGTCCAGCCTGTCTCGCCCAGTCCCAATCTGCCCGACCCCAGCAGCAAGCTAACTACCAGTCAGAGCGTCTGACCCCTGGTGGTCAGTGCGCTTCATAGCGACTGGTCAAATGAACGGTTGGACACTTAGCATACTAGGCTTTTATTGTATAGGATAGGATTTGAGGCCTGTGTAAAGCCATCTAGGTGGTGCTCATTTGCATAGTTGACCATGACCTTTTCCCACTGTGCCACACGTGAAAGACAGGAAGTGTCTCTAAACCCCAGGGTTTGGCTGCAGGACTTTGCCTAAACCTCCACAGGGCTGGGGAACACTTCCACTCTCCTTTAGCTCCTTGTCTCCCGGCAGCAAGGGCCCGTCACTCTCCAGTAGCTCCTGTCTCTGCTAGAGTTCGCGAGGTCAGCCTAGGGGCTCTCCTTGGGGGGAATTTGTATCTTTTCTAAGATGACCGGTTGTTCTTGGTTCATAAATCTAGCCAAATGAGTTTGGAGTTCACGTCTGCTTTGTCCTGCCAGTAGAACCTTCTCAGTCACCAAAGCCTTGAGGTCTCCAGATTTGGATTTGGAAGAAAGAAGTTTAGGTCCCACCTCTGCCATATACTTCCTGGCCTTGAGCAAGTTCCCCCCACTTCATGGCTTCTGTTTTCTCATAGAAACGGAGATTTTTTTTTTAATATATTTTAATGATTTTTTCACAGAGAGGAAGGGAGAGGGATAGAGAGCTAGAAACATCGATGAGAGAGAAACATCGATCAGCTGCCTCCTGCACATCTCCCACTGGGGATATGCCCGCAACCCAGGCACACGCCCCTGACCGGAATCGAACCTGGGACCCTTCAGTCCGCAGGCCGATGCTCTATCCACTGAGCCAAACCGGTTTTGGCGAAACGGAGATTTTTGACAGTCCTCTCTTCCCAATGGTCATGTACAGGAGAGCCTTAGAAATAGTTCTATTTTTTCCTTTTCTAAGTTGTAAGTAAAGGTAAGGCAACTTAGTAAAATATTCAGATACCTCAGAGGAAACTGCCATTTCTTGCATATTCTTCCAGAACTTTCTAGCATTTTATACCTCACCACTGCATAGATTCTTTTGCAAGATTTCCTGTCGGCGGACACTTTATAATTTTTTAATTGTTGTAGGTAGACTTTAGGGAACTTCTTTAATTCCTCCTTCCTCAATTCTGCCTGCCCCCAGTACACTCCCAACTTCTCTGTTTTTATGATTTTTTTAAAAAATATATTTTATTGATTTTTTACAGAGAGGAAGGGAGAGGGATGGAGAGTTAGAAACATCGATGAGAGAGAAACATCGATCAGCTGCCTCCTGCACATCTCCTATTGGGGATGTGCCCGCAACCCAGGTACATGCCCTTGACCGGAATCGAACCTGGGACCTTTCAGTCCGCAGGCCGACGCTCTATCCACTGAGCCAAACCAGTTTCAGCTATGATTTTTTTTTTTAATTGACTTTGTCTCCAGGCCTCAGCTTGATTTGATGATCAGTTCTCTTCAGAAGGAGCTTCTTATTTTAGAACTTGTCACCTTTGTAAACCAGCCCGAAGGCAGCCATCCCCGTTTGGACCTAGTGTTCCCCAGGGGGTGTTTGGCCCCAGCAATGACAAGAGCTGCTGAGGAGGAGACAGCCACAGGGAAATGGGTTCCGATAATGGGGCAGCAGCTGAGCACTTGTTGATTTGCTGCTGTCATGACCACAGAGTTTAAAAATAATTTGTAGGGAGGGAGAAAGAAAAAACAGTGGTTTTGGGTTTTTTTTGTTTGGTGCCACTGCTTTATCTATCAGTGGTAGAGAGAAGGCAGACCACAGTCATTCAGAAAGGAAGGAGGCACTGTCATGCAGAGAGGGGAGGGCAGAGGTGACCCACAGTGCTGTTCGGCCATCAGCAGGTAGAGTGGTGAGAGCACCGACTCATAGGGCACAGGGACTGAATGAAGATCTGCCACATTGTGTATTGATAATTGTTGATTAGCACTCTGTGCATCATGATCACATTAAATCTTCACAGCGCCCTCGCGAGAGCAGATCTTATTGTGATCATCCCATTTTCACAGGAAGAAATTGAGTCTTGGAGAGGTTAAGTCATTTATCCAAGTTCTCTACACCCAGAAAGTGTTGAAGCATCACCGAACACTGCATATTTCAGAGCGCTCAGTCAGCTTTTAATTATTAGCATCACTAATAATAGCAGTATGTCCGTTTTTTCAAATCTGAACTTCACAAGAACCTTGTGACATTTTCTTAATCCCCTTTTGCAGATGGGAAACTAAGGCCCAAGGAGACCAGATTGCAATAATGGGCAACATTGTCAGCAACCTGCCTTGTTTTTCTTTGCAGGCCCACATCTCCCCCACCCCCGGCTTTAGCCTGTTTGAGCAGCTCTCGGGCCCCAAGCCCAGCTGCGATTCTTGTTTAAAGCCTCACATCTTTTCTCTGAGTGTCAGACAACAGTCACGGGAATGTCCTGTGCCATCTTCCCTCGGTGAGAGTGGTTGGCAGAGAGCAGCAGATGCCCAGAGTCAAGGTCATGTGCCACTCAAGTGCTGGGCTGGAGAAAAGACCCTCTCTCCCTGCTGCTTGTGACTGGGCAGGGTGGGTCTGAATGGAGAGGGCTCTGTCAGACTCGTTATTGAGTAGGGGGTGCAGTTGGCCAAGCTGATCCGTGAGGGGCCCTGCACTGGGCATGGAGCACTGTCCTTCTCTACATAATTCACCTCTGCGATTTAGAATTTTTTGTCCCCTTCTTTTGTAAATTGCAATATTTTCTTACTAGGCAGAATGTTCTACTTGAAAGGTGAGAGTTAAGCTCAGGAACCACTTGACACTTTTTAGAGGAGAAATAGAACATTTGGCTGCAGAGTCTTAATGGGTAGTTTGTGTTATTCCAAACTTGTGGGCTGTAGGGTGGAGAGCCAAACCTATTTGAAGTGATTTTTAACAATAAGCATGTTTTCTGTCTTGTCTCTGTTCCTAGGGAGACAGTATAACATAGAGGTTGGCAGTGCAATGACTTTTGAGTCCATTGTGATCCTGAGCCTCTCCAAAGCCTCAGTTTCCCACCTTTAAAATAGGGATGGTAACAGTTATACATAGAGGAGTATTCTGAATGTAGGATATCAAATGCCTTTTTAAGAAACTAAATGTTGCAAAAATCTTGACTAAAAACTGCTTAGACATAATCTTAGTAGCTGAATAATATTCATTCTGTCAGTGTATCATATGAAGCCACCCTATTATTGGATGTGAGATTATTTCCATATTTTCTGTAGTATAAATAACATGGCAATGACCTTTTTTAAAAATATATGTATATTTTATTGATTTTTTACAGAGAGGAAGGGAGAGGGATAGAGGGTTAGAAACATCGATGAGAGAAACATCGATCAGCTGCCTCCTGCACACCTCCTACTGGGGATGTGCCTGCAACCAAGGTACATGCCCTTGACTGGAATCGAACCTGGGACCTTTCAGTCCGCAGGCCGATGCTCTATCCACTGAGCCAAACCAGTTAGGGCGGCAATGACCTTTTTTTTTTTTTTTTTTTTTTTTAAATATATTTTATTGATTTTTTACAGAGAGGAAGGGAGAGAGATAGAGAGTTAGAAACATCGATGAGAGAGAAACATCGATCAGCTGCCTCTTGCACATCTCCTACTGGGGATATGCCCGCAACCCAGGTACATGCCTTTGACCGGAATCGAACCTGGGACCTTTTTAAAAAAGTATTTATTAATTTCAGAGCAGAAGGGAGAGGGAGAGAGGGATAGAAACATCAGTGATGAAAGAGAATCATTGATCGGCTGCCTCTTGCATGTCTCCCACTAGGGATCGATCCCGAAACCCAGGCAATATGCCCTTGACTGGAATCGAACCCCTGACCCTTGAGTCCACAGGCCAACATTCTATCCAATGAGCTAGATCAGCCAGAGCCGCAATGACCTTTATAAAGATCCTCAATACCACATTCTCATGTCATTCTCAAGACATATATGCAGAGCACTCACACTTCCACCAGCTCTGGGTGACAGAGCCGAACCCCGGCCTTCTTGATTAGGTTGAGTAATCTTGGTCTTTAATTTGGTAGGCAAAAAATGGCATCTGTTCTCAGGTCATTTCTGAGAAAAAGTACTCTCCTTTCCTCCATCAACAACTTCGTCTGGCTGCCTCAAATTCTTTTCAGAAGAGATTGAAATGTAAATAACAAGCGACAGCTTTCGCTCTCTGTTTTGAGCTGATATATGATGAGGTCATAGGTTGGGTTGCATTGAAGGGTGGCCAGGACTTGGAGCCCCAGGGGGCATTTCAGAGTAAGTCTTCGGGGGAGCCACTCTGGAAGTGATGCTCTGGAGCGAGAGACCCCAGTGCTGTGAGCCATGATGCAGGGGCTAAGAGTGTGCTCTCCGTGGATTCTGAGCTCTGCATTCAAGGGCAGGGCCTGGTGCCACCTGGGTCACTTCTGGGTCCCCAGCACAGCTCTGTGCTGAATGTGGGGGTGGAGAGCAGGTGCTCAAGACATGTTTGTGGATGAAAAAGATGAATGAATGAATGAATACACTGGCATTTTTTAAAAAAAATCCTTGCCCATGGACATGCTCATTGAATTTGGAGAGAGTGGAAGCGAAGGGGCGTGGGGGGAGAAACAGATCCGTTGCCTTCCCATACGAGCCCCTCTTGGGGATCGAATCTGCAACCTTTCAGTGTAAGGGATAATGCTCCAACCAACTGAGCCACCTGGCCAGGGCCACACACATACTTTTAAGTTTCTGGCTTAAAGAGAAAAACTAAGGGTGAGGTACATGAAGGGGGGAGTTTGTGGCGCCGGGGTGAACAGATGACCGGATGCTGGAAAAGCGGCTTCCTGAGGTGCTCCCGCCTTCCCAGTTCAGCCCTGTCCCTCCCTGAGCTCATGCCCGGGGGCTGGCTATTCTGCACCTTTAGACCAAAGGCATGGCCTTGAAAGCTGGACTCCCGTCTTGTTTCCCTCCTGAGGGCAGATGTGGTGTGCTGTGTATCTTTTTTGTTTCTCGGTGGGTATTCCATGTCTAGCATGTTTGTAAATACTTGATAAGAAATCCATCTTGGGCCGAAACCGGTTTGGCTCAGTGGATAGAGCGTCGGCCTGCGGACTGAAGGGTCCCAGGTTCGATTCCGGTCAAGGGCATGTACCTTGGTTGCGGGCACATCCCCAGTGGGAGGTGTGCAGGAGGCAGCTGATCGATGTTTCTCTCTCAGCGATGTTTCTAACTCTCTATCTCTCTCCCTTCCTCTCTGTAAAAAATCAATAAAATATATTTAAAAAAAAAAAAAAAAAAAAAAAAAGAAATCCATCTTGGGTATCCTGAAACTATTCAATTCGATTAATAAAAGAGCAGGCCTGGTTGAGAGCCCTCGCCCCTTACGTGTGACTGTCTCCCTTCCCCAAACATTTAGGCTTCCCATGAAGCCTACTTTCTTGGTGCCTACCAGGAGGCACGCTCATGTTAGGCATTAATTAAATAGTAGTGAACAAAATAGAAACGGTCTCTGCCCCACAGAGCAAACATCTAGGGGGGAGAAGCAGGCCAGTCCTTGTACAAGTGAATTTACACAGATGATTGTAAGATAAACGGAGATTAAGAGTACCTGTAGTCTCCAGAGCTCACAGCTGCATTAGTGGTGGGAACTCAGTTAACCGAGGAAGTTGCGCATAAACAAGCATGTCAGCTCCAAGGGGCAGGCAAGCTGGGTTGATGGCGACTGGGGAAGAGTAGCCACAATCCTGGAGTGTTGGCACTTACTAAATTCTTACACTGTGCGTGGCGCTGTCCTAGGTGCTCTACGTGGATTAGTTCACGAAATCCTTAAACCCTGCAAGATAAGTGCTCTTATGATTCTTATTTTATAGAAGAAGTCCAGGGACATTGTCACTTGCCCAAGGTGACAGTAAGTGGAAAAGTAGGGGATCCAGCCAAGGCAGTCAGTCTGGCTCCAGAGCCGAGCTCCTCACTACTGTACTCTGCTGCCTGCCCATTCCTAGGAAGGACCTCGCAGAGAGAAGGCAGCGGTGTTTGGGCTGGTTGGGGCGGGGGCCAGGGGGCACGTGAGAAAAGCAGGTGGTCCTGCCCTGTGGCCGGGAGCCTGGCTGCTACATACACTGCCCATTCTACCCTCATAACTCAGAGCTCCTTTTCAGGTTCCCGCCTTTTATAAACTTACTAGAGGCCCGGTGCACAAAAATTTGCACTCGGGGGGTGGGGGGTCCCTCAGCCTGGCCTGTGCCCTCTCGCAGTCTGGGACCCCTCGGGAGATAACGACCTGCTGGCTTAGGCCTGCTCCCGGGTGGCAGAGGGCAGGCCCAATCCCTAGGTGCAGCCCCTGGTTGGGCTCAGAGCAGGGCTGATTGGGGAGTTGGGGCGCCACCCCCTGTCATGCACAGAGCAGGGCAATCGGGAGGTTGTGATGCCACCTCAGTCACGCTCAGGGTAGGGCCGATTGGGGGGTTGGGGCACCATCCCCTGTCACACTCAAGGCAGGGTCGATGGGGAGGTTGCGGCGCCACCCCCTGTCACTCACAGAGCAGGGCGCATCAGGGGGGTTGGGGCTCTGTACCCTGTCACGCACAGAGCAGGGCCCATCAGGGGGTTGGGGCGCTGCCCTCTATCACCCACAGAGCAGGGCCGATCGGGGGTTGGAGCGCCGCCACTCTCACACTCAGGGCAGGGCCAATGGGGAGGTTATGGCTCTACCCCATCACACACAGAGCAGGGCCCGTGGGGGGGGTGGGGTGGTTGGGGCGCCGCACCCTGTCACACACAGAGCAGGGCCGAGCAGGGGGTTGGGGCGCTGCACCCTGTCACACACAGAGCCGCAGGGCGATCAGGGGGTTTGGGCGCTGCCCCCTGTCAGGCTGATCCCGGTGCCGGGAGCCATATTACCCTTTTACTATATAGGGTAGAGGCCTGGTGCACGGGTGGGTGCCGGCTGGTTTGCCCTGAAGGGTGTCCTAGATCAGGGTGGGGGTCCCCACTGGGGTGCCTGGCCAGCCTGGGTGAGGGGATGATGGCAGTTTGCAGCTGGTCACACACCCTTCAGGGTGGGGGTCCCCACTGCAGTGCCTGGCCAGTCTGGGTGAGGGGCTGAGGGCTGTTTTCATGCTGGGGGTGACTGAAGCTCCCAACCACTCCTTTTTTTCTTTTTTATTCTGGGCCAGCTTTAGCTTTGAGGCTTGGCTCCAGCTCTTCGGCCTCCGTTGCTTAAAGTAGGTTTCTGGCCTTTGCTTACAATGTTGAGATCCTGCTGGCTGAAGCCAGGTAGGTTTTGTTTAGCTTCTATATTTGTTACATAGTTGCTTAGAGTTGCAGCTCAGAGGCCTGCAGCAGCAGGCGGAGAACGTTGGAGTCCTCCGTCACTGAAGCAAGCAAGCCTCATGTTAGTTTCAAGCTGCCTGGCTGCCGGCCGCCATCTTGGCTGGCACTTAATTTGCATATCGCCCTGATTAGCCAATGGGAAGGGTAGCGGTCGTACGCCAATTACCATGTTTCTCTTTTATTAGATAGGATAAGTAGTTTGGATTTGCCACCCTCACCAAATGCTCTGTGGGGGCAGAGTGTGTATTGTGCTCTCACCTGCCCAGCTCAGGGCCTGGCACAAAGCCATGCTTAGTACGTACTTATTGAATGAACAGTTAACTACATGTCAGACCTAGTGTTTTGCCTTAGAAGATAGGCAGTTGTCTAAGAGGATAACTATCTTCTTGGAAGTTTATGTCACACAGAAATAGAGCTGGTTTCCAGGACGTTTCCAGAGTGCACGGGAGAAGGGTTATCGATAGGTTGGAGCGCGCCAGAGACTGAGGCAGGGGTACCTGACACACAAAGCCTTAGCTGTCAGTCAGGCAAATGAGGTTTTTATATAGATGTAGCTTTCCCCTTTAATTGAGCTGTTTTGGGGGACAGAAATAGAGTTGGGGCTTATTTGCAACATTGACTTTATTTCCTATAAAAATACTATTTTTTCCGATGACCTTAGTGATTATGCTAAATATAATCACACTGTTTAAATGCAATAAGATATTTGTCTAAAGAAATA
Source organism: Myotis nattereri (assembly GCF_964212035.1). NCBI lineage: Eukaryota > Metazoa > Chordata > Mammalia > Chiroptera > Vespertilionidae > Myotis > Myotis nattereri. The sequence goes on from NC_138090.1 coordinate 47,774,468, forward strand.
CAGTGATTAATAATACTCCTTTCCAAATTCCTGTAGTCATAGCAATCTGGTATTCTGGTTCAGAATAAATATGAATTTGAGTTCATTTCTTTTTGCAGAATTAGTAGTTAATCACATGTACACAGTTTTCCTTTTAGTACATGAAAAGGTGCTTGTCTTTTTTGTTACATGGGCAAGACCTGAACTTCAGCAGAGACACCAGCCTGTCATCTGTAGCAATAAATGTCATTTTCCTGGACTTCAGCAACCTGAGTTAATTAAAAGGTTCAGATGAAGTTAATCAGGTTTGGGACTCTCATTTTGTGCACTGTTTTGATGCGATTCAATGAGTCATCTTTTGGCAGAGCAGCTCTCCATTCCTGAGTTTGATCTTAATGGGGACAGTTTTATAATCTGGAAGCTGGTGGGGAGGTGCTCTTCAGAAATGCAGAGTCAACACTGATGTGTGTGTGTCTGGCTATTTGGGAGGGTGGAGAGCAGAACAAAGAGGAGAATTTAATAAGCAAGAACTCGTCAGGGGCTAGGGTCAGTTCTGAGCCCAGAACATGGGCTTCTTCCCACCCCCGTTAACTGGAGTGCTGACATTCGAAAAAGAGTGAAAAATACAGCTTCTGTTTGCTTTGCTACAAATAAGTGGCCTTCTGACTGGCCTCCTTCCCAGAGGCCCTGAGAGGACTTCAGATGTGGTCAGCGAGGTATCTGGCTGGTGCCAGCCTGCCGGCCCTCATCCAGGCGGCCTGCACCAGAGAAACAGCGGGGCCAACTGCTGGCTGCCTTCACTCCTCCTGTTAGTGCCATCTTACTTCTTTCTGAGATGAAACTGGTCTTACTCTCTGAAGATGGATGGGCAAGGTTTCGTATGGCGTCCGCCTTCGCTTCTCACCCACTGAATTAGTAACTTAAAATTAATGGGCCAGTTGAGAGAGGGCAGGGCCTATCTGGAAAATGCATAAAAATGTGGTTGAATGGGAGTCCTCTGAGGTGAGGGGCAAAGAGCCAGACCGCTTGGAATCCTTGGGGCTGCATTCCTGATGGTCCTGCCATTTCTCCTGGATTCGATTAGGGTTAAGAAGCACAGAGTCTAAATGCCAGAGTTGGCATTTCTGCACTAATACTTATTGACAGTTACACTGAACAAGCCACTTAACCTCTCTGAACTTCAGTTTGCCCATCTATAAAGTAAGGAGAGTAACAGGACCTTCCTACCTCACCAGGTTATTGTGGCTGAGTGTTAATTATGTAAAATGCTTGGCACATACTAGGCACTGTTGGTTTTACTATTAGGATGGTTTGAGCTTTCTCCAAGGGCTTATATTTAGCCAAAAGATGAAAAGCTTTGTGGTGAGAGCTGAAAAAATGACCCTCTCTTCTTCCTTCCGTATGACAGTTGATGCTTCTGTCCCAGTGACAAAGAAATGAGAGCATCACATGGGCGGCACCATGTGGGGCCCCCACTGCTGTCCACCACCCTGACGGCCTGAAATTAAGCAGCCTCCCTGTCCACGTGGTTGCCACTGAGCCTTGAATTGTGCAGTATGAGCGGCTGTACTTGGCATTGCGTCCGTCATCTGCTCAGGCAGCGCTGACACTCATTCTGGGTTTGTGGTTCTGTCCTCTCAGAAGCGATAGATGGAGCAGCGCTGACGTTCAGGGCAGTTTGCTCGGAGTATCCTCTGCTTTGGCTGGACTAGACTAGCAGGTTTCCAGATTCCTTTGTCTTCACAGGACACTGTTGGACAGGAGGTTGGGTCTAAACGGGGATTAACTGCCTCTTCTGCTGTCTCCTCCACCCTCCCCCAAAAGCTTCTGTGATTGCATTTATTTACTCCAAATGGAATTCCAGCAACACATCTGCAGAGGTAGAAGCTAAGCTCAGGTGAAGGCAGATCAGTTTAGTAGCATCCAAATGGTCATTGGCCTTGAGTTGACTGCCAAGTGATTCGGTACAATCGAGGGTTCTAGGAGCTGTGTTCTTACAAAGAGGAGAGTCATGTTTCCAGATGGCAAACCATGTCCAAAACAGGTGTCCTAAGCACACATACACACGCCCCTGTTTTTAAACCTGCGATGTGCAGAGCCCGACCTGGGCATTAGGAAGTTGCCAGAGAAGCAGACCCGGGCCTTTCTCTGGCTGTAGCACCGAGAATGGCATAGCACAGGAGCAGGCCTTGTCTTCTACCTGGGCCTCTGTGGTTTCGGATCTTCTTGGAATACTTTGTAATCAATCCCTTTATGAACGTCTCAGACTTGGACCATCTGTTGTGACTCCTGAATTCTCTGTTCTCTGCCCATCGCCTTCACATGTGCAGACACCAAGACTCACTCGCCTTCCCTTGCACCTGCGATGCCTGGGTCTGCCGGGCACACGGTGAGTGCTTGGCCTTGCTGGCTGAGTGAGTGAATGTGTACTCTTTCTTGGAGCGGGTTCTCAACCCAGGCTGCTCATCACCAGAACTCTGTGAGTCTTAAGAAAACAAGTAGAAAGAAGGACTCATTTCTTACTCTGGGGTGAGTTCCAAATGCATTTTTAAAGAGCCTCACAGCAATTGCCTGAGTTTTCAGTCCACCTTTATTTTTAGGGAGGCGCCCGTTGTACCGATGGAGAGTATAATTTGCCGAATCAGTTGACTTTTTCAGTTCGCAAATAATGATGAAACTTAAATGGAAGCACTTTGTAAACTGTAAAGTCCTCTCCAGATACAAGGTGCTATCTCATAGCAGCCAGGGATCCACTTGTCTCCGTCTCCGCTGATACACAGTCTGTGTGACAAGGAGGAGGAGGAGTGCCCCAGAGACCGCTGTGCGCCTGCCTTGGGGAGCACGTGGGGAACAAGAACACCGCCTGCCCAGCTCGCGGTGAACATTGTGGACGGTGCAGTGGAGGAGAAGGGGTTGGCATTTGATGGACCTTATCGTGCTCCTGCCTGTGTGTTTTTGGTTGGGCTAAAAGTTCAAGGCTTGTTAGAGTCTTGTTTCACAGTAGCTCTGATTTGCCACCATCCTCTCAACCTCTCTCTGGTTCAAAAGCAAAATTAAACACTCGTTTCTGGAGGTTGATGAATTGTTGTACTAAGGGAGGTTTTGTTTGCAATGACTTGCCTGTCTGATGAGTCTGAGCGTTTGGCTGGCCTTTCTGGCTGAAGCAGCCCTTTGAACTGATGCCTAGAATGCATGCCTCCCGCCCCTGACCTCTCTTCTGGGCCAGAGTCGGGCCTTTTCCCTCTGCTGGAAGTTCCCCGCTTCTCCCCAAACACATTCACTCAGTCGTGCTTCCTCGGGGAAGCCTTACCCGGCACCACCGTGTGGGTAGTGCAGACCCTCTGCTATACCGTCCTGGCACTCATCGCAGTCATGGTAGTTATCTTTGTAATTATTTGATTGCCTTTCTGACTGTATTTGTTGAATAAATGAAAAGTGTATTCCCTTTCACTTGGCCCACATTTTAATTAATGTATAATTCCTAGAGAATGAAAAAAAACCCCACTTAATTCTCCACGTCGACAAGCATTTATTATGAAAAGACTTGCTTTTTAACCTCCTTCTTTTTCCTTCCCCAGTGCTCCTGAAGTTCCGCACGGATAAGGGAAGAGACCCTAGTTGTGATACCTTTGGGGAAGATTCTGAGCTGTTGCTCCAGATTCGAAACGATGTGCTTGACTCCCTGGGTGTTAATCCTGACCTGCTTCCTGAAGACTTTGTCAGGTTGGTCTCGGCATTTATTAGTTTGGCCTGGATTGATAAACATCTGCGTATTTGCCTTAAGTTGGGGAGGTGCTTTACTGAGACCAAAAGCCCTGAGGGGAGCCCCCTGGGCCACGTTCTGCCAACTTCGCAGGCCTCTGCCTCTCCGTTGGTGTAGCCACAGCGTGTGAGAAAGAGATGTGCAGATTGTTTGTTCAGTAGTTAAATGGTTCAGAATTCAAGGTAGTGTAAAATCTGTATGCACTAGTGCAGCGGTTCTCAACCTGTGGGTCGCCTAAGACCATCCTGCATATCAGATATTGACATGACGATTCATAACAGTAGCAACATGACAGTGATGAAGTAGCAACAAAAATAATTGTATGGTTGGGTCACAACATGAGGAACTGTATTTAAAGGGCCAGAAGGTTGAGAACCACTGCACTATTGTGTACCTTTTTCACTTCAGTGTCTTCTGGGGTGTTTCCCGATCAGTACATAGATTCCTCTCTCGTTTCCCCAGCTCTGTATAGTATTCCAGCACAGGAGCAGTAGCGGTCACTGAACCAGTCCCCTGCAGCCTCGAGTTGTGGCCAGGCTTTTGTTACCATGTATGCTGCAGTATATGGCCTTGTGTGTGCAGGCGCACCTGCAGGGTAAATTGATAGATAGTAGCTGAGTCAGAAGAGTGATTTATTACTTGGTAGATATTACCCCAGTGCCCTCCACTGATGGCTCACCAGTGTCTACTCTCAGCAGCAAGGACAGTTGTGTTCCCAGCATCCTCTCTCTTGGGCACTTGGAGGTTTTCACCTTGGTGACCAGTCTGATTGGAGAAGTCCAAACAGTGACTAGGCCAGGAGCCCCTTCCAGGCAGTTCTGAGATCATCAGTGCACTCTTGTTTTCTTTCATTGTCTTAGGGAAAAGCTCCTAAATTGCTTTGCTGTGCCTAGCCTGTAGCAGTAATAATAATGGCTGCAATTTATTGAGCATGTATTATGTACATGTTCTCTCTTCACAACAATTCTTTTTATAGGTGAGAAAAAGTTAAAGTTCAGGAAAGTTAAGTGCCTAATCCAAGGTTTATATGTATAGCTAATGGCAACAGTACCACGTATTGAAGATGTTCTATGCTTTACCACATTTAATTGCCACAATATCCCCTTGAGGTATGATTATTTTCCCATTATTTAAATGAAGAAACTGAGGCTCAGAAAGACTTTTCTATCACTTGCTCAAGGTTTTAGTAAGTAGCCAACCAAGACCTCACCCAAGTCTCACCATGTAATCTGGTCGTAGCATGCTTCTTTGGTTTTCTTCTAGCAATAAAGTGAGTCAGAGTCCCTTCTCCAGTCGTTTCTTTCTCGTGTCTGGGCACCGTGTTTAGGCAGTAGCAGACCCCACCGGGTTTAGGGCCAGCAGTAGCCTTTGGGGTGCTTTGGTCAGTTGTACGGGGAGTTCAGGGCTAATGACACTGCAGGCTGGGCTCCCAGCCGTGCACGCATGTCTTGGTAAAGAGAGGACAGTACGTGGAAAGCAAGTGTTACCTGCTCTGGCTCATGCAGGGCTCCGTTTGCAGGAGACGCTGCCAGGGGGACCAGGCCGCCGAGCAGACCCGCGCCTGGCCGTGCGTATGCAGCCAGCTGACTAATTTGGGCATTTAGAGTGAGTGGCATGGCTCTGTCGCGAAAGTGGCCGCGGCCCTGCTCCGCAGAAGAGAAAGCCACCACCTAACTGCTAACGGCCTAACTAGCTGCTGGCTGGTTTTCTCTCCAAAGTGCTTCCTTCCCCTCCCACCTGCTCTGCGGAAACCACTTTCCCATGTCCGGGTCCTCATGTGCTCAGGTGTTCCCGCGCTATTGCTCTTTAAGTAAGAGGGGTTTGGTGGCTCTTCGAGGCCTGACATGGGATGGGGTGTCTGGCTGCTCAGGCACCCTCACAGATTGCCCACTGCCAGCTCGGAGCAGGGCTGCGCACTTGAGTAGGGAAGGCTGTGCACAAGTCTCCGTTTCCCTCATCTGTCCTGGTGTGCTTGCGCTGTGCTTTATGTGACCTTAGTTATTCTCTTTTTAGAGAGCTTTATTGCTTTTCTGATTAGGAAAGTCACAGATGCCTGTTGCCAGAAAATGTAGAAGGGAAGAAAAGGATCACCCACGGTCCCACCATTGAGAAGTAGCCACAGCTAACATTTCGGGGTTTAGACTCACAGATTTCTGAGTATATTTACCCATACGTGTTCTCCTTTCTAAAGTCAAAATGAGATCAGATTTTCCATGCAATCACCCTCTTTTTTCAGCATGTCATGCCTATTTATGTCAAAATACAGATCCATGTCCTTGTCTGACACATGGTTATTTATTCATCCATCACCTTATCAGTGGGTATTTAAGTTGTTTGTAGCTTTTCACTATTATATATGTTTATGACGAACATTCATAAATTATATATGTAAATATAACTTTTACTGTTTAAAATTTTTATTGTGGTTAAGTATACACAACATAAAATATAACATCTTAACCATTGAGTACATTCACATTGCTGTACAACCACCACCACCTTCCACTAACTTCCCTTTCTGTCTTCTCCAAGCCCATGGCAACTTCTGTCTTCTACCTCTATAAACTTGGCTATTCTAGGTATCTCATATAAATGGATTCATACATTTATGAATTTGTCCTTTTGTGAACTTAACTGTTTTTTTAAAATACAGAATAATATACATGTTATGGAAAAATCAGTACAGAATAAATTCTAAGGTGAACGTGAAAACCACTTGTAATTCCATTACCCAGGGAAAATTACTGATGACTGGTACTGTGTCTTCTACATTTTCTATCAGAGCATAAGTAAAATCAATAAAATCCTTTGTAGATTTTTTTTTAAGACTCATTTATTGTTAGCAAGGGTGGTGGGAAAAGTTGCAACCTTTTTAGTGAACACTTTGGAAATATGTATCAAGAATCATTAAAATGTTCCCTGTTTGACACAGTAATTCTTCCCCTTACTAATAAGATTATACCATAAAGAAATAATTTGAGCAAACTTTTATGTACAAAACATACTTATTATATTTTAAAAAAGAGAAATTGGAGAAGCAATTAAAGAGTTATTGATAGCTCTGGCCAAGTAGCTCAGTTGGTTAGAGCATCGTCCTGATACACCAAGTTTGCGGGTCCAATCCCCAGTCAGGGCACATACAAGAATCAACCAATGAATGCATAAATAAGTGGAAGAAGAAATCTCTCTCTCTTTCTCTCTCTCTCTCTCTCCCTCTCCCTCTCCCCCTCCCCCTCTCCCTAAAAACCAGTCAATAATTTTTTTAAAAAAGAAATGCAGGACAATGCAATATTATGCATGGATTTAAAATGATGCTTTTTGTCCTGGCCAGTGTGGTTCAGTTGCTTGCAGTGTCGTACCGTACATCCAAAGGTTGTGGGTTCAATCTCTGGTTGTGATGCAGAGGCAACCGATTGATGTTTCTGTCTCTCTCTCTGTTTCTGTCTCTCCCTCTCCCTTCCTCTCTCTAAAATCAATTTTTAAAATGGTATTTACCATGGAAAATGTCAAGCATACAGAAAAATGAAAGACTAGTATAGTAGTGAATACCTATATACCGCTCAGCTAGATTCAGTTGCTAATATTTTGCTTTTATTTTGGGGGAGAGGAGCATGATACAGACACGAGGCTTTAATATACTGCATCCAAATTCATCTCTTGCATTTGGTTCTGTGTCTCTTAATCAAGGGGCTGGCAAACTATAGCTTGCCACCTGTTTTTGTAAACAATGTTTCATTTCATACCTACTCGTGTATTATCTGTGACAGCTTTTATAGAGTTTTTACAACTTTACAACAGCAGACTTAAAGAGTTTAAACAGACCATATGTCCTATAAATTCAAAAAATTTACTGTCTGATTTTTCACACACAGTTTTCCAACTCTTGATCTAGAACAGTTTACCACTTTTTGGTATTATTATTATTATTATTATTAGTCCGGTCCAGTTATATTGTAGAGTATCTCATATTATGGATTTGTCTGGTTGCTTCTTGAGATGTTTGTTTTGTCTTATTTAATTTCCATTATTTAGACTCCCATACAGTAAAATTCATTTTTCTTTTTTTTATTCATTTCAGAGAGGAAGGGAGAGGGAGAGAGAGATAGAAACATCAATGATGAGAGAAGATCATTAATTGGCTGCCTCCTGCACACCCCCCACTGGGGACCGAGCCTGCAACCTGGGCATGTGCCCTTGACGGGAACTGAACCCGGGACCCTTAAGTCCGAAGACCTATGCTCTATCCACTGAGCCAAACTGGCTAGGGCTAAAATTCATGTTTGTTTCCTCATATGTTTTTTAAAGCTTATATACAGCAAAATTTATTTATTTTTGTTACACAGTTCTATGAACCATGTGTATTTTGTTGTTATTGTTAATCCTCATTTGAGGATATTTTTCCCCATTGATTTTTAGAGAGAATGAAGGGTGTGAAGTTGAGGGGGGAGTGGAGAGAGAGAGAGAAACATCAGTGTGAGACACATTGATTGGTTGGCTCCCACACTCACCCCAACCAGGGCCGGGGATCAAACCTGCAACCCAAGTATGTGCCCTTAACCGGAAATCAAACCCGAGACCCTTTGGTGCATGGGCCGGCGCTCTAACCGCTGAGCATGCTGGCCAGAGCTGTGTGTGTGTGTTGTTTTTATTTTTACAGTTCCATGAATTTTTACAAAGACATAGAGTTAGGTAACCATCACCACAATCAAGATACAGGAAAGTTTCATCACCTCAAAAAGTTCCCTTGTGGTGCCTTGTAGTCAGCACCTTCCCCACCACTAATAGCTGATCCATTCTCTATTCCTGTACTTCTGCCTTTCCCAGTAATATAATATACAGGCATACCTCAGAGATAGGGGGCTCAAGGTTCCAGACCACCGTAATAACTCGAGTATCACAGTAAGTGAGTTGTAATCTTTTGCTGGTGGAGGGTCTTACAAGAGTTCTTTATATATTCTAGATACAAGTCCTCTTTTCATATATAACTAACAAGATTTCCTCCCATTTTGTGGATTGTCTTCTTACTTTCTTAATGGTATCCTGTGTGGGGTTTTTTTAGTTGGTATTTGTGTGTGTGTGTGTGTGTGTGTGTGTGTGTGTTGTTAATCCTCACCCGAGGATATTTTCCCATTAATTTTTATTATTATTATTATTATTATTTTATTTTTTTAAGAGCGAGTGTGTGTGTGGAAGTGAGGGGGAGAGACACAGAGAGAAACATCAATGTGAGGGAGACACATCAATTGGTTGCCTCCCACACGTGCCCTTGATCGGATTTGAACCCGGGACCCTTCAGTCCATGGGCCGATGCTCTATCCACTTAGCCAAACTGGCTGGGGCTTTAATGGTATCCTTTGAAGTTTAATTTTAATGAAATACAGTTTATCTATTTTCTTTTTTCACACATCCTTCTGGTATCACACCACCTAATCTAAGGTCATAAAGATTTATTCCTGTATGTTTTCTTCTAAGAGTTTTCTAGTTTTAACTTTCACATTTAGGTCTGTGATCCATATTCAAGTTAACTTTTGTACAAGCTGTGAGGTAGGGGCTCCCTTTCATTCTTCTGTATGTGGAGACCCAAAAGTCCCAGTACCATTTGTTATAAAGACTTTTTCATTCCCCTTGAGTGGTCTAGGCATGCTGGTCAAAAATTAATTGACCATATATGTATGTATTTATTTCTGGACTCTCAGTTCTATTTCATTTATCTGTATGTCTGTTGTTTGATTTGTTTTGTTACTTTTTTTGATTTTTGTTAATCTTCACCCAAGGATATTTTTCCATTGCTTTTTAGAGAGAGTGGATGGGAGGAGGTTGAGGGGAAGAGAGAGGGGGAAGGAAACATCGATGTGAGAGCAAGCTGGCGTTCTAACCATTGAACACACTGGTCAGGGCTGTGTATCTGTTTTTATGCCAATATAATGTGATGTTGATTACTATAGCTTTGTTAGTAGTAAGTTTTTAAATTGGGACACATGAATTCCTCAACTTTCTATTTTATTTTATTTTTTAATCTTTATCTGAGGACATGTTTACTGATTTTAGAGATAGAGGAAGGGAAACATCAATGTGAAAGAGAAATATCGTTTGGTTGTCTTCTGTACACACTTTGGGCATCAAACCCGCAACCTAAATATGTTTCCTGACTGGGAATCGAACCTGCAACCTTTTGGTATATGGGACTACACTCCAACCAACTGAGCCATCTGACCAGGACCAACTTTGTTCTTCTTTTTGCAAGATTATTTTGGCTATTCTGGATCTCTTGTATTCCCATAGGAATATTAGGATGGATTTTGCCATTAATACAAAACAGGCACCTGGAATTTTGATATAGTTATTTCTGTCAGATATATAATTTTGGGAGTATTGCTCTCTTAACATTATTAAGTCTTCTGATCCATGTACATGAGATATATTTTCATTTATTTAGGTCATTTATTTCTTTCAACAATACATTGTAGTTGTTGTTTTTTTAATTAAATCTTTATTGTTGAAAGTATTACGTATGTTCCTTTTTTACTCCATGGACCCCTTCTAGCTCGCCCCTGCCCAGGCCTTCACCACCCTACTGTCTGTGTCCATGTGGTATGCATATATGCATAGAAGTTCTTTGGTTGATCACTTACCACCCACCCGCCCCCACCTTCCCTCTGAGATTCCACAGTCTGTTCTGTGCTTCTGTGTCTCTGGATCTATTTTGTTCATCAACTTATTTTGTACATTAGATTCCACATAGGAGTGATATCAGGTGATACTTGTCTTTCTCTGACTGGCTTATTTCGCTTAGCATAATACTCTCCAGGTATATATTGTAGTCTTCAAAATTTGTTTTACACCTCTGTTGTTAAATTTATTTCTAAATATTTTATTTTGGATGCTACTATGAGTGGAATTCTTAACTTCATTTTTACAATGTTCAGTACTAATGAATAAAAATACAATTGATTTTTCTATGTTTATTCTATATCCTGTAAGCCTTGCTAATTAATTTAATCGTCCAAGTAATTTTTCTGTGAATTCCTTAGTATTTTCTATATGCCAGATCATGTTATCTGTGAATATGTATTGCTTCTTCCTTTCCAATCTGAGGTCTCTTATTTCTCTTCTCCTTCCTAAACTGCCCTGGCTAGAACTTCAGTACAATGTCCAGTAGAAGTGGTGAGAGCCGACATCGGTATCTTGTTCCTGACCTTGGGAAAGCAGCTTTCAGTCTTTCACCATTGAGTGGGTGACAGCTATGAATTTTTCATAGATGCCCTGTATCGAGTTGCAGAAGTTTTCCTCTATGTTTCTGGTTTGGTTTGCTAGCATTTAGTTAAGAGAATATACTTAGCTGTGGCCAGTATTCTCGGTGGTTAGAGCATTGGCCCGCCCACCGAAAGGTCTCATGTTTGATTCCCAGTGAAGGCCCATACCTGGGTTGCAGGTTTGCTCCCTGACCCTGGTTGGAGCGCATGTGGGGAGACTACCAGTTGAAGCATCTATCACATCTATGTTTCTCTTTCTCTCTCCCCCCCCCCCCCTTCCTTCCTTCCATTCACTCTCTGAAAATAAATGGAAAAAATAGCCTCTGATGAGGATTAACAAACAAAAATAAGAATAATAATATACTTTAAATTTTTTCAATTTGATTTTTTTTTTTTAAATTTATCGGTTTGAGAGAGAAAAACATTGATTTGTTGTTTCACTCGTTTATGCACTTTGGTTGATTCCTGCATGTACTCTGACCAGGGATTGAACTGCAACCTAGGCGTATCGAGAAGACATTTTAACTATCTGAGCTACCTGGCCAGGACACGATCATATACTTTAAGAGAGAAAAGGCAGAATGTCACATTGTGTGGCATGATCACAAGAGATTGTTTTTTTTGTTTTTGTTTATTTTATATATATATTTTTTGTTTTGATTTTTTACAGAGAGGAAGGGAGAGGGATAGAGAGTTAGAAACGTCGATGAGAGAGAAACATCGATCAGCTGCCTCCTGCACATCCCCCACTGGGGATGTGCCCGCAACCCAGGTACATGCCCTTGACCGGAATCAAACCTGGGACCCTTCAGTCCATAGGCTGACGTTCTATCCACCGAGCCAAACCAGTTTTGGCAAGAGAATACGTGTTTTTTGTTTTGTTTTGTTTTGTTTTTTAATAAAAGGGGAAATTCTGGCATTTGATTATCTTTGAGTAGTAGAATTCTGAGTGATAGTGTTTCTTTGTGATAGTTCTCTATGTTTTATAGTTCTATAATAGACCTTGATAAACAGTAGGAAAAGTTACCTCTGGCTGAACAGAGGGAGTACTGATCCTGGCTGGGGTTGGGGTGGGGAGGTAGAAGGTAGAAGTTGGTGGAAGGTGGAAGTTGTGATAATAGCCTTTCTAAAGGGCTTTTTTTTAAAGGGGCAAAATGTATCAGAACCCAGATGTATGATTGCAATGTTGAACAGTCTAAATATCCATCAGATTATAGTGTGGAATGAATAATAGTTGATATTATTTGGGTTTAAAATAGTATATGTTTAGCCCTGCCAGCATGGTTCAGTGGTCGAGTGTCGACTTATGCACCAGGAGGTCATGGTTTGATTCCTAGTCAAGGCACTTGCCCGGGTTGCATTGTGGGCTCAGTCCCCAGTGGGGGGCGTGCAGGACGCAGCCAATCAATGATTCTCTCCCATCATTGATGTTTCTATCTCTTTTTTCCTCTCCCTTCATTTCTGAAATAAAAATATGTATATATGTTAAAAGGAGAATCATCGATCAGCTGCCTCCTGCATGCCCCACACTGGGGATGGAGCCTGCAACCTGGGCATGTGCCCTTGACTGGAATCGAACCCGGAACCCTTCAGTCCACAGGCTGGAGCTCTAGCCACTGAACCAAACTAGCCAGGGCTGGAGGTGGTCTCTTGATCATAGGGTTCCTTTGGGAAGCTGCAACTTGTCTATGTCCCAGTTTGTTCATTTAAGAAATATCTTTGAGTTTAGGGCTAGGAACCGGGGAAGTAGTGGAAGATAGGGTTTAGCTACCCAGGATGGGTGATTTGAAGGGTTGGTGACAGTATCAGCTAACATTTGTCCTCTGGCCCAAGAAGGGCTGGCATCTATGTGGGTAGTGAAGACTGTTTTCTATCCCCATACTTTCATATCAGATCCCAAATTTCCCATGCCTCCTGCATGTTAACACAGGCCTTCTCCCTGACCTGTGTCTGGGAATAGCATATGGAACCCACCGCCCATTGTGGGTAAGGATAGAATTGCTAGAATGTGACCGGGGCACTGACACATCTGATATTTGAAGGACCTTATTTTTAGGATGCACAGATATAGTCTTTCCTTTAACCTAAAAAAAAAAAAAAAAAGTGTTGTGAAACAGCTCCTGCCTGCCAAGGTTCAAAGGTCTCCCAGCCACCATCTGACCCCTGGACTGGATTTAACCTTCACGCCTAGATGCCAGCATTAGCACTGCTGTCGGAATTGACTCCCTGGCAGATGTTTCATTCAGGCAGCCCTTTGCCGGCCCTTCTACATGTCCTACCCCCTTTCTGTTCCTCCGTGTTCATTTCACTTGTCTTCCCTTCTAGGTTCTGCTTCTCCGAGATGGCTCCTGTGTGTGCAGTGGTTGGAGGGGTCTTGGCCCAGGAAATCGTGAAGGTAAGCAGTCGCTGTGGAGACGACAGTTCATCCCCCGCACACCTTGTAGATGTGCCGAGAGGGCGCTGGGCTCTCTGGGCTCCCTGGTTTCTCTGACCCCGCTCGTCCTTGTTTCATGCCCCGCCCTTCCCCTTCCTTCCCTTTTCCAGCCCAGGTGGGCATTCAGCAAGTGACCTCTGAGTGCTGCTCTGTGCTGAGCCCAGAGCTGGACATAGTACTGCCCCCCACCCCAGCTGACCTGCCCAGGGGGCTGGTGCTGATGCTGTTGGCCAACTATTCTCTTCTCCTGGCTCTAGGAAGTGGGTGCTGTCGTGATGCCCTCTTAAGGAAGGACACTGCTGAGGCCCTGAGAGGGACTCCAGTCCGTGCTCTTCTCCTCGACAGGGTTTCTCTGTCCATCACCATGGCCCCAGAGTTGCTTCTTGTTAATCCCACCCGTAGACCCGTAGTATTTACAGAGGAGGCGGACAGCCAGGACCAGTGCCTGTGCCTGTGCAGGAGCCCACAGGCTCTGCAAGGGGGGCCTGTGACATGTTGTGTAGCTGTCATTGGCACTCTCCGAGGGGAAGTGTCTTACCTGGGGCCATAGCTAGGGCAGCATTTTTCATTTCTTCTGGAAGAACATTTGGGCTGCTAAAGCTATAGCATACCCTCAAAAAAATTTTACTTCCTCTGGGAACTTTGCTATTTGCCCAAAGACATTAGAGTGGCCTTTGTCAGGGTCTAGGTGCTCATGGACTTGCAGTGTTTTGTCCTCTCCGTGGGCAGCGTTGTGCTGGTCCATGACAAAGTGCAGTGACGGAGAATCAGAAGGTGGGAATGGGAATGTAGGTATTCTTGTGGCCTGTAGTGATAATCCTATCCTATATAATCCTATATAATCAAACCCTAATGTGCAAATCGACCAAACAGCAGAACGACCAGTCGCTATAATGTGCACTGACCACCAGGGGGCAGACACTCAATGCAGGAACTGACTCCTGGTGGTCAGTGAACTCCCACAGGGGAAGCACCACTCAGCCAGAAGCCGGGCTCACGGTTGGCCAGTGCAGCGGCAGTGGGTGGTAAGGAGCCAGGGGTCCCAGGCTGCAAGAGGGCACATGCCAGGCTGAGGGACTCCACCCTCCACCCCCACCCCCCAGTGCATGAAATTTCGTGCACTGGGCCTCTAGTAATAGATAACCAGTGCCGTACAGAGACTGTTCCTTACATGGATGAGCTAATTTATCCTCCCAGCAGCCGCAGAGGTAGAAGTGTGGTGATCCCTGATGTATAAAGTGGGGTGGAGGTACAGGGAAGTGGGGAGCCAGGATTCGAGCCTAGGCAGTCTGGTTTCTGGGCCTGTGTTCTTCCCCACTTGGTCATCATGCCTCAGGCACTGTCCCAAACTGACACCCAGTCCAGCGGCTCTGCGTCTGTGTGGACCCAGAGCTGCTGTCCTTGCACCCCCAGGCTCGCTCTGCACATCCCATGAGAAGCCGCTCCCTGGATTTTTCGTATGGGATGGAGATTTGGGGTCAAGGCAGGTGGCCTTGACCCGATTGCTTGCAGCGGCTTCTCTGCATCCCAGTCCTAACCTCTAATGCAGCCCCCTCCTCGCCGCCTGCTGGGGACAGCTGTTGCCAGCATCTTGTTTCTGTTTATCCCAGCGAGCCAGAGCGCTCTGCATTCTCGGTTGCTGGGCGTGTCTGGAATCTCCTCCTGCCCCCATCTGGCTTGGGAAGCACTTTACCTTTTGCCCCATGTTCACCCCGTGCCCTGCTGTCTGGTCCCCACCGCTCACTCCACTCCCCCTGCTTAACACAGGTCAGCCTTCAGTCAGCTGGCGGTAGGCTCTCCTGAGAGGCCATCTGACCGTCAGAAAGTGAACACTAGGAGGTGGGGGACAAATGTAAACTCTGTCCCCTTGGAATCATCTGTTTCCTTCCTTCTGCATATCAGACACCATGTGTTCTGCCCGCGTCCTCACGGTGTCATGCTCCCTTAGGTGGAAGTCGTCCTTCCTTCCCCGTCCACAGTAGGCCCTGCACTCAGTGCACAGGTGACCGTGACAGCAGTGGCCATCTCGGGCTCCAGGGTAGGCCGCATTGCAACCCGTAAGTTGGGTTCCTTCCAGGCTCTAGGAGTTCTGGCTGTGGGCTCCTGGGCCTTCCACCCGGCTGAGGGCTTGGGATCCTCAGCCATTGGCAGGGGGTGCTGGGCCCCATTAGTCGTAGCAGCTCCCACTTACTGAGCATCTGCTCTGTGCCAGGTACATTACAAGACTGGTCGCATTTCATTCTCCCAGAAACCCTAGCAGGCAGGAGCGAGCCTGTCAGATCCGAGCCCCCTCCTCAGGATCTAGCACTGCACCTGACGCAGGTTAGACGCTAACACATCTCCTTGGACAGGTGGCTGAATAGCCCCTTAAAGTAGGTACAGTTGTCCCCACTGACAGATGAGGAAATGGATTGGGATTGGCGCTCAGTTCAAGGAGAAGTTCAGGATGTTTAGAGCAATTTCTAACCTTGTAAGTGAGATCATACCTTATGAGTGACAACATGGAGCTCCCTGGGACCCACTGCTAGAAGCTGGCCAAGGTGATGGTAGCCCTGTTTGGGTTCAGAACCTCTTAGGTCACCGGCACGTATGGGCCCAGAGCTGTGCGCACATGACTCAGCTTGTGAATTCAGGTTGTCTGACCCTATCCTTAAAAGTGCTGGGTCCCTCCCTTCCACTCGCTCTAAAAATTGGTGGGAAAAATATCCTCAAGGGAGGATTTAAAAAAGTGCCGTGTCCTTCTGTTAACCCCACGAGACAGTCATCGTGTCTGGCTGAAGAGCTGCTCCCAGGCCTGTCCTGCGGCCGGGAGGCGAGGGCTCCGGAAGCCACAGCGAGGTGTGTTGGAGGGAATCGCTGCCCTTCTGTCACAGCCATGACAATTACCCCTGCTCTTCGCCAGGTGCTGCTCCTTCGTGCCAGGCACTGGTGAAGGGATTTGAGGTACATCATCTCGCTTTTCTTTTTTTAATCTTTGTTGTTGAAAGTATTACAGATGTCTCCTTTTTTCCCCCATTGACCATCTAGCCCACCCCCGACCCAGGCCTTCACCACACTATTTATTGCCCGTGTCCATGGGTTATGCATATATGCATACAAGTTTTTTTGATTGATCTCATCTCTTTTTCTTTAAAAAAAAATACGTTTTTATTGTTGTGTGGGTTTTTTTTAGAGAGAGGGGAAGGAAGAGGGGAGAATCATTGATCAATTGTCTCCTACTGGGGATCAAGCCTGCAACCCGGGCATGTGCCCTGACCAAGAATCAAACTGGGCCCTCCTGGTGCCTGAGTTGACGCTCAGCCACACTAGCAGGGCTCACCTCTCAGTGCCTAGGATAGTGCATCTGTTATGTGGGCTTTACATGCGGAAGTAAGGCTCAGAGAAGCTAAGTCACCTCTCCAAGGGCACACAGCTGGCAAAGGCCAGCGCAGAAACGTGACCATCCAGAAGGCCTCCATGCTCGAGCTCACGGGAGCCTTTCCCTGCTCCTTCCCCTGGGCGTCTTGCCTCTGCCTTCTCTTCTCTCTCCTAAACTCCAGGGGCCCTTCTTTGGCCTCTGAAACTTGTTTCCTGAGCCTGTGCAGCCCAGCTGGCTCACTTTTTCTACCTCTGTGACTCTCTAAATAAACTTTCGCTTGTATTTAAAAAAAAAAAAAAGTTTCCAGACATGGCCAAATGGCCCCTGGGGAGCAAAATCGACCTCTATTGAGAAACCGCTGCCCACACCGCTGGTGGAAGGTCTGGTCTGGGTGTTTTCCCTCCATCTTGTCCCTTTTAAAGCACGTGAGCTGAACCCTCTTGTTTTTCTCCCCAGGCCCTGTCTCAAAGGGACCCACCTCACAACAACTTCTTCTTTTTTGACGGCATGAAGGGAAACGGGATTGTGGAGTGCCTCGGCCCCAAGTGAACCCACCACACGGCAGCCCTGAAGATGCCGACCCCCAGCGTGCCCGCCTGCGTTCCCTGCCCTTCCTCCCACCAAGGCACCTCCCGGCGAGAGAAGAGTGAAGCCATTGGACCAACGCAAACCCTTTCCTGTGAACAGTGAGATCGTGCAGATGTGCTCCTCGCGAGCACCAACAGCTGCTGCACATGAGGGGGCGGAGGGCCCGGCGGGCTCCCTCCCGCACCGCGCAGGACTGTTTGCCAGCTCCGCTGAGCGGGCAGCACCTGCAGGCGCCCTCCAGCGCCTCTCTGTCCCGGTGCCGTCACGGCATCGCCACACCCCTGGGTACCGCCAGGGTTGCCCGCCAGGGACCGGCACACCTGGTTGCGTGGGAGCCTCTCGCCACCTTCCTGGACTTCTCCTCCGCCTGCTGTCACACTGCGGGGAGCGCGGCCTCGGGGGAGTGAGGCCCAGGCCCCATGAAACACGAGGGGAACCGCAGTTCCAAATGCAGACAGGTGCCCGGGAGGAAAAACATGGCAGGTGGGTGTGTTTCCTCCGCAGTTGGAAATCCTGAAAAACAACAGGTGGCCTCTGGTGCGCGGGTCCGAGTGTTAGTTGAGGATTAGTGAGTCCAGCCGGGGCTGCGGGACAGAGGAACCGGCACCGGGTCCTCTAGGGCATTCGGGCGAGGCCTTGCCAGTTGAATATTAGGGCTGAATATTAGGAAAACTGTTCTGAAGGCCCCGCCCCGGGGATTCTGATCTGTGGGCCCCGCTGGGAGGGAGGAGCCTGGCTGTTCACAGCCGGCGCTGCTGTGGCGCGGAGCCTGTTGCATTTAAGGGCTGTGTCGTCCTTCTTACCCCTGAGTGGCAGCTGCTTGTGTTTTGGTTTTTTTTTATATTTTCTAGATTCCCATGGTCCTTTAAGAAGGAATGGTAGAAATAAAGTTATTTGCTTTAGGATCTGTTTGTTTTTCTTCCACATTTGAAACTCCTCTGACAGGGAGTGATCCCCGCAATTGCCTTTTGAAACCTGAAGAAATTCCACTGGACTCTAACAGGACTAGGATTTCTCCCCTCCGACATGGTTCCTGCCACCTTTTTTCTGGGTAACACAGCACAGAGGTGCACGGAAGCCTCTGTTCCAGCTGTGTGCTGAGCATTCAGCGAGCTAGTGGCTGGGCGCAGGGACAGGAACTGCAGCAGGAAAGGAGTAAAGTGTGACACCGATGCCACCTTTAGTGGAGCGCCTCTGTGCCAGGCCTTGCACGGAGTGAACGTGGCGATGGCCTCCTTTTGAAATTGACCTTAAGTAATATGCCCCACTCCCACGGCCGGTACCAGTCAGCTGTCCGCGGAACACCACGTCTGAGTGGGTTCCTCCTCGATGTAAACATGAGTGAGGTTTGGGCCCGGCCAGTTAGAATGAATAAATTGGCTCCTTTGTTGTTGTTGTTAATCCTCCCCCAAGGATATTTTTCCATTAATATTTAGAGAGAGTGAAGGGAAGGGGAGAGACAGAAACACCAATTGGTTGCCACCCACGCGTTACCTGACCAGGGCCGGGGATCGAGCCTGCAACTGGGGTACTTGCCCTTGTCCAGTGTCGAACCCGGGACCCTTCAGTCCATGGGCCGACGCTCTGTCCACTGAGCCAAACTGGCTAGGGCTCCTTTCTACTTTAATCCTGTTGCACTGGTGAACGAGAGCTGGTCTCTGGGAGGTAGAACTCAGTCCTGCCCCTTTGCTCCTGCCCTGGGTGAGGCGAGGGCTGCGTTTCTGGGGGGGCCGGTTGTGGGCCCCATGCCTGTCAGGCACTGAGGTCAGTGGTGTTATTGATGCGTGAATTTCACTCCGTGTTAGGAACGTTGAGCTAATTATTTCCTTTACTTTGCAATGTGGGGCCTTGGTCACAAGGGGGAGCAGGCGGGTCCGGATGGATAAAAACAAAATTGTCATTGTAGAATCTTTGAGGCTTTCAAACTTTTCTGCCGGGTACCTCTCGTGGCGGAGATTGAGTCATCCAGAGGGGAGCCCTCAGGAATCAGGGAGGTGGTGCTGGCAGCTGCCAGCCCCGGGCAAGAAATATCTTTATTCTCGTTTCTTCAAATTGCATATTCGCCCATAGTACACATCAGTATTATCATAAAGTGGGTTTCCCTGAGTCTCCAGGAGGTGCACAGTGGTTATCCATGGTTTCTAGTACCTCCAGGAGCTATGTAGCCACGTGGAAAGGAGGCTCTGCTCCTGAAAGTGCCACATGTTGGGGTGCCGGAGCTACCGGGTGAAGGGAAATGGGCTGGTTTCGGGGCAGCCAGGTTTCTCCACTGCACACCCCGCTCTGTCTGCGCAGTTGCCAGATTCTGGGCAGTGCTTACTGTGCTGAGGGCTCAGGCGGAACATGGCAGCGGACCAGGCGAAAGATTAGAGCAGGAAGCTCTGGGTTCCGTCACAGCCCCACGTTCTTGCAGTGCAGGGCCATGGTCAGTTTCTTTTGTAAATATGTGTTTATTTATTGAGCTGTGTCCTGCTCGCCCTTTTACAGGTGGCGAAATGGAAGCTTAGGTGGTGGTTTTCAGGTCAAAGAGTTTAATGATAATGCTAGCATGTCACACTACCTGCCTGGTGCATTTTTTTTTAAATATATTTTATTGATTTTTTACAGAGAGGAAGGGAGAGGAATAGAGAATTACAAACATCGATGAGAGAGAAACGTCGACCAGCTGCCTCCTGCACACCCCTGACTGGGGATGTGCTCGCAACCAAGGTACGTGCCCTTGACCGGAATCAAACCTGGGAACCTTCAGTCCGCAGGCCGACGCTCTATCCACTGAGCCAAACCGGTTAGGGCCCTGCCTGCTGCTTTCCAAAATGCTTGTGCTTTAGCTAAATTGAACCCTCATAGCAGCCCCGTGAGGGTTGTTACTGTTGTGACAAGATTGCAGATGAGGAACCCGCTTCACCCAAACAGCTGGCAGGGAAGGCCTTCATGCGGGACATGCAGGAAACACTCACGTCGTGGCACCGCTTAAGACAGGGGTGGGCAAACTTTTTGACTCGAGGGCCACAATGGGTTCTTAAACTGGACCGGAGGACCGGAACAAAAGCATGGATGGAGTGTTTGTGTGAACTAATATAAATTCAAAGTAAACATCATTACATAAAAGGGTACGGTCTTTTTGTTTTGTTTTGTTTTATTCATTTCAAACGGGTGGATCCGGCCCGCCGGCCGTAGTTTGCCCACGGCTGGCTTAAGACCTCGGTGAGGACGAGGAGACGGGCTTTGCCTTCAC
Organism: Myotis nattereri; assembly: GCF_964212035.1. Classification (NCBI taxonomy): domain Eukaryota; kingdom Metazoa; phylum Chordata; class Mammalia; order Chiroptera; family Vespertilionidae; genus Myotis; species Myotis nattereri. The sequence goes on from NC_138090.1 coordinate 47,795,078, forward strand.
AGCTCCGGAGGCCTAGCAGTCACCATGAGGACCACTGGGCAGCCCCGGTGCGAGGGGAGGACCTTCAGCTGGGTCCAGAGGGGCAGGTGGATTTTGTTTTTAAGTTTGTACTAAAACTGTCAAGCAAGCCGAAACCGGTTTGGCTCAGTGGATAGAGCGTCGGCCTGCAGACTGAAAGGTCCCGGGTTCGATTCCGGTCAAGGGCATGTACCTGGGTTGCGGGCACATCCCCAGTAGGAGATGTGCGGGAGGCGGCTGATCGATGTTTCTCTCTCATCGATGTTTCTAACTCTCTATCTCTCTTCCTTCCTCTCTGTAAAAAATCAATAAAATATATTAAAAAACAAACAAACAAAAAAAAAAACTGTCAAGCAATATACCAGCATAAGCCCGTCCGGCTCCATGGTTGAGCATCGGTCTATGAACCAGGAGGTCACGGTTCGATTCCCCATCAGGACACATGCCTGGGTTTTGGGCTCAATCCCTAGTGGGGGGCCTGCAGGAGGCTCCCAATTGATGATTCTCTCTCATCGTTGATGTTTCTATCTCCTTTCCTCTTTGAAATCAATAAAAATTATACACACACACACATATACATACCAGCATATGAGTAAAAAAGATTCCGCCCCCCCGGCGTCACAGCCTGTCAGCTCAATGTTGGCCATGTGGCAAGAGCAGCTGACTTCACAGCTAAACTCTTAAATGAATTAACTATGTTCTCTGAGTAGAAATTGCTCCATGTTACCTGCTATTATGCATATTTATAAATGTTTTTCTGCAACTTGCTTTTTCTCATTGCCTTGGAGATCCTTGTCAGTGCATCAGGCATCAAATTCCAAAACCACAGATGAACCATAAGCTATTTAATCAGGCTGCTGTTGAGTGACATTGAGCCTGTTTTCACTGTACACACTTGGGAAAGACTGCGCAAAGCCAGACGCTCGGGTTACAGAGTACATACATGCATTTGAGATGGTGATTCTTTCCAAAAGGCTGCGGGCTGGTAGCATTGTACCGCTCACTTGTTGTTTGCATAGACAGGACATGCATGTAGCACAGGATTGAAAGTTTGACAAAGGCACACGGTCATGTTGTTTTTTTACGGAAGAAAAAAAAGGAACAATGAAAAGTAAATCTCTAGAAGCAGCCATTGCAGGAGAGAGCATTTGGAGGTGGTTCGGGGTCAGCTTGCTAGAGGTTGCAGTTGGCAGGGGGCAGGGGCTTAGCTGAGGGCCTCACTGCCAAGGTCCGCAGCCTCAGCTCTGCCAAGTTGCAGGACTGGTCTGCACCTCAGTTCCAAGGGAGAAAGCCGCCCAGACCGGAGCAACCCACCCCTTTGGACTTTGCTAACAAAATGTGGCCTCTGCCCCTGGGTGTCTGCCTCTTTCCGTCTGACCTGGGTGGTGGGGCAGGACTCCCCGCTTTCCCTCCTAAATATGACAGATTTGGTTCATTCCAAAGAAGATACCAAAGTTCTGTTTCTTGTGCGGTGGAGTAAGTTTCTAACAGATAACCCCACTTGTGAGTAACTAAATTCTAGACAATGCAAAGCAAAAAAACAGAAACCCTACCCAAGAACAACTATTAGATGGCTCTGGGGAGTGACCAAAGGCAGGTGGATGTGAGAGGGGAGTTGAAAGTTGCAGGAAGAGCTGGCCACAAGGTAAGTCTTCTGGGGTGTGTGTGTGTTTGTGTGTCCCACCGCGTTAACCTGAGGCACTGCTCTGCGCCAGGCAGCTAGGACTGCGGTAGGAAGCCAGCTGTCTTACTGACCTGAAGAACCAGAGGAGGGAGTCAGAGTCACCAGAGCTACTGGGGAGGAAAATGCCAAGGGAGGAGAAACACAAGTTGTGTGTGTAAACTCAGCCCAGGACTCCTGCCGACCCCTGGACTGTGAAGCGTGGGGCAGACAGGAGGGCTGAGGTGAACTGTAAGCCGTGGCCACTGCCACAGTTTCAGACTAGCAAACACAAATGTCCCCTGAAACTAAAACAGCCACATCCTTGGGAGGCGATAACAAGATCCAGAATGTCTACAACATCACCTCCCAGGATGCAATCCGAAATGACCCAACATACGTGGGATCAGGAACTAGGATTCAAATGGTCCCGGCTTCCTCATCAGAAATGGAGACAGTGAAACAGCATCTTTTAAATGTATCTATTTCACTTTTAATTCTCACTCGATATGGTTTTCATTGATTTTAGAGAGAGGAAGAGAAAGAAACATCGATGTGAGAAAGAAACATTGATCAGTTGCCTTCTGAACAGGCCCCAACCAGGGATAAAACCCAAAACCTGGGTGTGTGTCCTGACCAGAAATCAAACCCGCCACCTTTTGGTGCACAGGATGAGGCTCCAACCAACTGAGCTACACTGGCCAGTGCTATTTATTGTATTTATTGATTTTGAGAGGCAAGGGGGAGAGAGACACATTGATTAGTTATTCCATTTATTTATGCATTCATTGGTTGATTCTTTTTTTTTAATGTATTTTTATTGATTTCAGAGAGGAAGGGAGAGAGAGATACAAACATCAATGATGATAGAGAATCATTGATTGGCTGCCTCCTGCATGCCTCCTAATGGGGATCGAACCTGAAACCCAGGCATGTGCCCTTGACTGGAATCGAACCTGGGACCCTTCAGCCCCCAGGCCGACGCTCTATCCACTGAGCCAAACCAACTAGGGCCATTGGTTGATTCTTGATTGTGCTTTGACCAGGGATCAAACCCACAACCTTGGCATAGCAGGATGATGCTCTGTCCAACTGAGCTGCTCGGCCATGGCCCAAAACAACATTTTTTTTTTTTTTTAAATATGGAACGCTTCACGAATTTGCGTATCATCCTTGCGCAGGGGCCATGCTAATCTTCTCTGTATAGTTCCAATTTTAGTATATGTGTTGCCGGAGCGAGCACCAAAACAACATTTTTAAAATGCTGAAAGGCCCTGGCTGGCTTGGCTCAGCGGATGGAGCATCGGCCTGTGGACTGAAGGGTCCTGGGTTCAATTCCAATCAAGGGCACATGCCTGGGGTTGTGGGCTCGATCCCCAGTAGGGGGCGTGCAGGAGGCAGCCAATCAATGATTCTCTCTCATCATTGATGTTTCTATCTCTCCCTCTCCCTTTCTCTCTGAAATCAATAAAAAAAAATTTTTAAATGCTGAAAGGAAACAGTCAAATGTAGAAGTCTATTACCAGTGAAAATAGGTACTATTTTCAGATAAAACTAAGAGAATTCGTCACCAGCAGAAATTCATTATAAGAAATGCGAATGTTGCCCGGCCACATGGCCCAGTGGTTGAGCATTGACCTATGAACCAGGAGGTCACAGTTTGATTCTACGTCAGGGCACATGCCCAGGCTGCAGGCTCCATCCCCAGTGTGGAGCTTGCGGGAGGCAGCCCATCAACGATTCTCTCTCATCGACGTGTGGGCCAGCCCTGCATGGAGAGGACACAGAAGAGCACGGGCCAGGGCCGCTGTCAGGAAGGTAACCCAGGCCGCCGCCTTATATTAAGTCCACACCAGCTCTTGGTGCCAGGCCGTGTGCTGGGCCTTAGGAAGCGCTATTGTCTCGCTATGTCGCTGCTTCCCGTGTCACCTAGTGCCTTCATGAGAGCAGGGACAGCGTCTCATTACTGACGAGTTCCCCAGGACTCCTCCCGGTGGTGCTGCTGAATGAGCTGCAGGTCACTCATTCACTCAATAAATACGGAGCCCCCACGACCTACTGTATCTGGGGGAGATCGCTGGGAAAGTGCCCCAAGCCCCACCCTCACGGGACTTTGCTTCCAGTGGGAGCGGAACAGGCGCCCAGGAGGCTGGGCTCACACAGGGCGCCGGCTCCTTGAGGAGCAGCTGCGGACAGGGGTGCCCGTGGGCCCCGGCCGGACCCCGCAGCTCTGCCCAGGTCACGGGCGGGGAAGGAGAGCAGAGAGAGGATCCACTGTTCCAATCTGATTTTATTGAAAAGGAAACATACAAAAATCATGTACAAAAAAAATTAACCAAACATGTACAGAAAATCCATTCCGGTATCTACAGCAGCGCATGTACAGTAATTTACAGGCTGGGCCATCCCTCCCCACTCCCAGACTCCTCCCTCTTCCGAGACTCCCCCTCCCTGACTCCCCTCTTCCCCCCAGCGCTTCGCCCTGGGGACTAAGGCTGGGGCGGTTTCCGCCAAAATATCCCACCCCCCAAATGAATGCCAGTGGTCACACGTGCTCTCTCTAAACCTATGCAATGGATTGATGGGGGGGCGGGGGTGGTCATGGGCAGAGCACAGGATTCACAGTCTGGGCCCCCCTGGCCACCCCCAGATGAAGGTGAGGCAGGCATGCCCACCACCCGCCGGCTGGCTCAGGGAAGATGGCTGGGCGCCGGGCTGGGGCAGCCGTCAGATGCACCCCATTCTCTGGCTCCAGGAGGCTAGTGGTCACGTTTGGCTCATTTGTTCTTCACGGGCCCCCTCCCCAAGAGGAGGGGGGGAAGCACCAGGGGCCTGAGGCCAGGCCCAAAGTGAAGGAGCACTGGGAGGGACCCCCCAGTGTCCCCCCTGCAGCTGGAACGGGCAGCCAGCACCAGCAGCCTTTCCTGAGATGGTGGTGGGCGGCAGAGGCGGGCGGCTCAGTCCCCACCCCCTCGGTCACCGCCGCCTTCAGACGCTGAGTCCATCAGCCCTCTCTCCCCTGGCTTCTCGGCCAGGGACCCAGGAGTCCACATCTCCGACAGTGCACCCCAGGCTGGGCCGGGGCTGGGTCTGGAGTGGCTGCCCGGGCCCGCCCCTGGGACAGGCAGGGCTCGTAGTCCAGTATGCTACATGGTGCAGAAAATGTCCCCTGTGCTGGCCAGGGCGTCAGGCTGTGGGAGGGGCCTGCCCCCCAAGTCCCCGACGTCCACCAGGCAGGTGCAGGCACCTAATTGGGCTCCATCTCCGGGGCTCCGCGGCCCCTGGGCAAGGGCAGCAGTCCCAGGAGGAGATTGTACAGGACCCTCCAAGGCGAGGGGCCGTGTCGCTGCTGCTCCTCTTGCCTCTGGGGAAAGAGAGAGAAGAGGAAGGTAGAAAGTGGTCAGGTCCAAGGGCAGGGAGGAGGGCGGCACGGGGGTCTCCGAGTGAGCTACATCCTCAAACAACCCTGCGAAGCAGCTGCTGCTATTGTCAGTCGGGCCCCAATCCCAGCTCCTCCGCCCGTCTGGGCCAATGCCGTCACCTCGAGGAAGGACAGCAAGTGTCCGGTGCTTATTAGCTGTGATCGTGTCACCGACTGCCGGGTGAGACAGTCACCCAACCAACGTCCCATGGGGCTGAGCGGCGGGGCTGGATTGCAGCCCATCCTGCCCGCCCCTCAGAGGCTGGCGAGATGGAGAGAAGGGAGCAGGGAGCCCACAGTCAGCGATTCTAGAACAATCTGTGGACGGAGGAGAGCTGGGAACAGCTCACCACCTGCGCTGAGGTTGCACAGAAGTACATCCAGGCAAAGCTGACCCCTGCCCTCTCTCTAGGAAGAGCATGACCCCTGACCTCTCTCTAGGAAGAGCATGACCCCTGCCCTCTCTCTAGGGAGAGCATGAGGACTTGGGGTGCCTTCAGGACCCTCCCAGCTCGTGTTAGGGAAGAAGGAAGCTAGACACAAGACTCCCACCAGTAAAAATGAAAGGTACGTTACAGCACTCTCCCACCCGCAACCTGGGAAGAGAAGCCCATCTCAGAGATGAGAACAAGGCCAGATAAGCCATCCTAATGATGGTCCTAATGGGCCTGGGGTAGGGTGCCTGGTACCAGACCTGCCTCCTTATCACTTCCCACCAACTCCTGTGGGCAGGAGGTAGCAAAGGGAACACCTCAGACTGGCACCAGTTAAAAGGCCTGCCACCATCACACGGCTTCCGGGGGCTCCACGCCACAGCCACCTGGGTGAGCAAGCAAGCACCAATTTACTAAGGCTGAGGGTGGGCAGACCACCCAGGGATGTCCCGTGGAGACAAAGAAGGGCAGCCAAAAAAGAAAGCCAATAAATCAAACTTGAAACATTTTAAAAAATTCCTAAAGACCCAACAATGGGTAAATGACCACGGACACTAGATGCTGATCCAGGGAAAATGAGGGACTCAAAGCTCTCCTGCCCATATGGGTGAAGCTCATGTATAAATGGAGAGGGGGCCGAAACCGGTTTGGCTCTGTGGATAGAGTGTCGGACTGCGGACTGAAAGGTCCCAGGTTTGATTCCGGTCAAGGGCATGTACCTTGGTTGCGGGCACATCCCCAGTGGGGAGTGTGCAGGAGGCAGCTGGTCGATGTTTCTCTCTCATCGATGTTTCTAACTCTCTATCTCTCTCCTTTCCTCTCTGTAAAAACTCAATAAAATATATTTAAAAATAAATAAATAAATAAATAAATAAATAAATGGAGAGGGGACCACGTTTGGAGAGAAACACACACTATATCTACAGGGCATCCCCCCCAAAATGTATACACACACTTTGAATAATTATAAAGGAAGTGTTTATTAAAATACATTTCACTTTCAAAATGGAGCTATCAGCGGTTAAAGTGTGTATACATTTTTGGGGGACACCCCGTATATTATGCCAAAAACGCCCCACAGTCCTAAGCATGGTTTGTGGCTGGGTAAATACGGAGTAAAAGAATCAACACCTGGCCCTAGCTGGTTTGGCTCGGTGGATAGAGCACTAGCCTGCGGACTGAAGGGTCCCAGGTTCGATTCTGGTTGAGGGCATGTACCTGGGTTGCAGGCATATCCCCGGTGGGAGATGTGCAGGAGGCAGCTGATCGATGTTTCTCTCTCATCGATGTTTCTAACTATCTCTCTCCCTTCCTCTCTGTAAAAAATCAATAAAATATATTTAAAAAAAAAAAAAAAGAATCAACACCTGGCCCTAGCTGGTTTGGCTCGGTGGAGAGAGCATTGGCCTGTGGACTGAAGGGTCCCAGGTTCGATTCCACCCAAGGGCACATGCCTGGGTTGCGGGCTCGATTCCCAGTAGGGGGCGTGCAGGAGGCAGCCAGTCAATGATTCTCTCTCATCATTGATGTTTCTATATCTCTTTCCCTTTCCCTTCCTCGCTAGAATCAATAAAACATATTTAAAAAGAAAAAATCAACACCTGCAGAGGAATGGGACCCCCAATGTAAGAGTTTTTCCTTGGGAAGCGGGGGAAGAGACGGGGTCACGGAGGGAACAAGGGGCTTCACAACATCCGGTGTTTGTTTTCCTTTGAATAAGCAGGCAGTGCGGGTGTCGTGTTCGGGCCGGACAGAGCCGTGGGGACGCCCTGATGTTTCGTGTTCTCTATTCTCGGCTTCAGGCTTCCAATATTTTGTTTTCATCAGAGGCGGGGCCGCGGGCTTGGGGGCGGGGCCTCCGGCGGGGAGGAGCCCTAGGCCCCGCCCCCGAGCGGCCGGGGGAGCGGTGTGCGCGCCGCCTGCCGCGCGGCGGGTGGGAGGGGCGGGCGCGGCCGCGCCGCCGCTGCTGACTCACCGGCTATAAATAGCCCGGGATATATGAGCCGCTCGGGCGAGCGCCGCCCTCAGTCCCCCGGCCGCGGCCCGGGCGCGCCGCAGCGCTCCGCCGCCCCGGCCCGGGCTGTGCCAGCCGCCGCGCGGGCGCTCGGCAGCCCCGCGGCCACGCCGCCCCTCCCACCGGCCTGTCCCCGGCGCGACCCCGCCGCGCAGGGCAACAGCTGCCGCACATCTGGCGGGGCCGCCCGCCGCCCCTCCCGGCGGGAAGTCCCACCTGCCGTCTACCCCTCCCCCAGCACTCACCCGCCGCGCGTACAGCGCGTCGAGGTCGTCCGCCATTCGCCGCAGCTGGGCCCCGATCTCTCGGGCCCATTGCTCCTCCTCCCCCCGGATGCCCGGGGCCGCCTGGGTGGGGCCGCCCGCCAGGGCCCCCGGGGCGCTGGGCACCGGCGATTCCAGGTGGTGCTGCTCCGCGGGCGAGAGCGAGGGCTGAGGACCTGGGAAAAGCCGAGGGGTACGGTCAACGCCCATGACCTCAGCGGGCCCCGAAGTGCACCCGAGGGACCGGTTAGCCGGGGCCTGCGTCTCCCTTTCCCCAGCGCCCGATTTCTCTTCTGCCCCCGGCTCGTCTCTAGGGGTTCCGTTTCCCGCTCTTAGAGCCACATGTGTCTCCCCAGGCACCATAGGGCGAGAAGAGGTCCCGGGGCGGCCTCTCTGGAGGCGCCAGTCCCGCCCGGGTTGGCCTGGAGGACCTTCCTCTGATCCCCACTAAGCACCTCTACTGCAGACACTGCCTGCTCCATTTCACAGATGGACTGACTGAGGCCCATGCTGAGAAGTGGCCCAAGGTCACACGGGGATACAGGCACTGACTACACCCAGAGTCACAAGCCTCAGGTCTCCTGCCCTCTGGTGTCCAACCGCAGGGAGGCCACACCCCCGGAAGTGGCAGGGCCCTGACCAGAGGCCAGGCGGGCTGCTCGGCGCCCCGGCCGGGGAGGGGGTGGGGGCGCTGGGATGCGGGCGATGCCTTTCTGCCCCACCCGCTCCTCTGACCTCTCTTCCTCCTGTCACCCCAGGCCCTGGCCCGGGGGGATCCCTACAGCCAAACATCAGGTCCTCAGTTTCCACACCTGAGACTCTGGTCTTGGAATCGAGTCCCATCTTGCCTCACTGCCAGGGAACTGAGTTTGGAGAAGTTTCTCTCCGAGCCTCCCCGGGCTCCAGGGACAGGGTGGGGCTGGAGGGAAACCGGGACAGTCCCCCCACCCCCCCTGCTCCCGCCACTGAGTGCCGGTGGGATGGGGCTGCCGGGCACCACGGGGTTAAAGGCCCATCAGGCAGGGGACCTTTAACCCTTCCCGCCCCAGGCTCACCCCTCCACACACAGGCCCACTTTCCCAACACAATGGCCCCTCCCCCCTCCTTCCTCCTGGACCGCATAGAGGGCGGGCCCTGGCCCCAAAGACCCAGATAATGGCCAAAGGCCACCCTCGACCCCTCCCCAAAGTCCTGGAGTGCCCATCCTCCCTCTCTGCCCACACGCTCTCTCACTGCAACCCCAGGGGACTGAGGGCACCCAGAGGAGGGGAGGGGAGCGGGGCTGGGAAGCAGCTGTCGCCCCAGGCCCGGAAAAGGCCACGGGCTGCCACTCAGGGACTGCAGTCAGATTCCAGGAGGGACTTCCCACCCGGCCTCCCCCGCCCCCAGCCTCCTACTCCGTCTTCCTGCTTCTTGCAACACAAAGACCACACTGGCCACACCCTCCCTGTGGCCGGCCAGCTCGCCACCTCCCCCCACCCGCTCCCACTTGGCCAGTTCCTCAGAGTCTCTCTCCCGGCTCTCAACATCCCGGTGTGGGGTGGGCACTCACCATTGGGGTGCGGGCCTCGGGGGCGGCTACGGGGACCCCCAGGCCAGCGGGGGGCCCCGAGGGCGGCAGTGACAGCGGGCAGGGCAGTGGGGGCGCAGAGGTAGGCAGCTGGCAGCAGGGCAGGGGTGGCAGGGGCAGGCGGCAAGCCAGGCTCACAGAGGCCGCAGGACACAGCTGAGGGCACCAGGCGGCTCAGTGGGAAGGGACGAGGGCCGTCGCGGGCCAGGCCCTCTACGGGCTCCGGGGAGCTGCCCTCCTGACGTGCTCGGGCCATGGTGCTCCCTGGGGCCTGCAGGACAGGAAGAGAAGGGTGCCGTCAGCCGGCAAGTGCCGGGGTCACCAGGGCCCCACAACACACCCCCCTACAGGGTCCACAGGCACCTCCACTCCTGCACACCACGATGGGCACACACAGGGCAGGGCTGGCGCCCTCCACGCACACTGGGCCCAGAGGGAGGCATGTGTGATGGTCACACAAGATACACACCCACCGAGGGACCCAGGGCTCCGCAGCCTCCCAAACACATGGTGATGGGCACGGCACACATGAGGGGCAGGGCGGCACAGGCTGGCTCTCACAGCAAGTTCGAGAGCCAGATGCGGGACCCAGATGCGGGGGGCTGTCGGGTGTGTGAGTGTGAGGGTTGATGGCCCCCCAACACAAACTCACCCAACAGGACATGGGCTGGGGGGGGGTCACTTTTGGGACACAGTGATGGGCACACATGGAGGGCAGCCAGGCACTGGGATGGCTCCCCCAACACACACACACACACACACACACACACACACACACACACAGACTCAGGCAGGACTGGCCAGCCTGACCTCCCACCTCATCTCCCATTTGCACAGAAACATTGAGATGGTCCCAGTGTCGGACATTGCTACTCAGTACACAGGACACACACACACACACACACACACACACAGAGAAACACTGACCAAACGTAAACACACAGACCATCACAAGAGCTATACAAACAATGCATGCTGCCTGGCACAACCCATCCCCTCGCTCCCCCCCATGCACAAGTAGTCGGAATCTCACACACTGACCCACTGTTGATATGCCCACGGACACACACACACACACACACTGACACACACGCACGCTGACACACACAATGCAGCCAACACAAGCACAGACAGAAACACACACACTTCTCAAACACATCTACACCCAAGAGATAAGGCATGCCCACCTCAGGACGCACACACATATCAACACAAAACAGACACCCACGGACTCACACAGACCAACACAACGGAAACACGCCTACCTGCCCACCAACTCTTAGACCCCCAGGACACACGTAAATCAGGCACACACAGACACATGTCAGCAGACCCAGACGCATCCCCACGCATCCCAGCAACGACACACAGACACGACAGCAGAAGAGAACATCCACCCACCCTCCTTCCCTCACCTCAGAACCCCATCACCAACTGTCAGTCCCGGACACACACCACACACACCAGCCAGCCCTAATCCCGCACCGCCCTGGCAGCGCGCACACCTAAAGCTCCCACAGAACAGTGGTCTCACGTGACCGACATAAACACTACACACACGCAGCCCACATGACACACATGAGCCAGCCGATCGCGGAGACAAACCCCTCCGACCCAACACACACACACACACACACACACACACACACACACACGGGCTCAGACAAGCCCCATGCAAGAGGCTGCCAGCAACACCCACTGACTGCACTGCACAGACCCCACAGAGACGCGGTCCTCAATTCCCAGACACCGATGCCAGACATACAAGCCAAACAGAGGCGGAGACAACCCCCCACCACACACACACACACACACACACACACACACACGCACGCACACACACCATGCAGAACTCACAGACACCTGGACGGAAAGCAGGCACCACATTCAGCAGGCACTCATCACAAACATGCCCCGGAGACATACACAGTCACAGGCAGTCCACGCAGGAGCACACACAAACAACACACGGGGCAGGACACACAGAGAAGCACACAGACACGGCTCACTCAGCACAACACACAACAGCCCAGCACGCCCCACCACACGGACCCATAGGGTCCCCCCAAAACACCATCCACAGGCAACTCTCACTCACAGGGCACACACACGGGTACCCCAATAAACAGAGCCCACCCCTCAGGCAGGGCAGACACAGACAGCACTCCACACAAACACACATGCGGGGGACTCACGCGCACACACACCCGGAGCGGCCACAGCCCCAACATTCCCCCGGACGGACGGACGGACGCCACCACTCCCTGCGGACCCCAGCAACAAACTCGGAGCCAGACACACGCACACACCCAGGCGAGACACCTGCAGATCCACAGCCCCGCACACGCGCGCTCCCACGGCGGGGCCAGACGCCCCCCTGCGCTGTCACAGCCCCCCAACCCCGCCGCCGCCACGTGCGCCCGCCCCGCCCGCCAGGCGAGCGCGGGGCCAATAACCGGCTGTTGCTGGGGCGCAGCCCCCGCCCGCAGGAGCCGCAGACTCCGCGGCCGCAAGCCGCCCCCTGTCGCCGCCCCCAGCGGGTGCGCGCCCGGGGTGTGGCCGCCCCTCCATTCCGTACCCCCACCCCCAACCCCCTCCCGGACTGCGGACTGCGGGGGACGGGGCAGTCGGGGTCGACTCACTTCCCCGGGGCCGCACTGACCGCCAGGGGGCGCTGTCGAGCCCGCACCCCATTGTTTGTAAACAAACCCGCCAGACCGCTTAGGCACCTGCGCTCCTGGACCTTAGTGCCTCCAGCCCGGCGATCCCAGCCCAGCCCAGCGACCCCAGCCCAGCCCAGCGACCCCAGCCCAGAGACCCTGGTGGGGGTAGAGGGTGGGGAGAGAGGGAGGCAGGCGGTGGGGCTGCAGTGCGCCCCCAGTGCTCTCCGCGTGCACTCCCGCCACCTCCTCCAGGGAGCCCACCGGGCCTGGCCAATCGCGGCCCGCGGGGACTCGAGGTGAGCACACTCACCCCGGGGGCATGAACACGCCAGAGGGGGCGGTGATGGGGGCGGGCGGCTTCCTTCAGGAGGGCGCGCCCGCGAAGCGCCGCTCCCTGCGGCGGCGGCGGCGGCGGCTGCTCTGACTGCAGTGGCTGCTGCTGTCGCTGTGCCGCTGCTGCTCGAGCCGCAGGCGCGTCCCCGTCGTGGCCGCCGCTGCCGATCCTGTCGCTGCGGCCGCCAGGCGCCCGCTCGCATGTGGCTCGCGCCGCGTCTCAGGCCGCCCGGCGGGTCCCGGGCCGCTCGGCTGCTCCCGCCCCGCCCCGCCCCGCCCCGCCCCGCCCCGCCCCGCCCGGCGGGTCCCACGCTCCGCCCCCGCGTGACGCCACGGCCCCGCCCGCGCGCCCTGGACAAGTCGGGACTTGCTGGCGCGGGCCGCGCCCCCGAACTCGGCGCGGGGGGTTTCCCTGCAGCGGGGGCGGGGCGGGGCCTGGCCCAGGGCGACCGCGGGACAGCCGGACAGGGACGCTGACACACTGACACACTGACTGGGACCCACAGACAGACACACACACACACACACACCCCGGAACCGCGCTCCGGGGTACACAGAGTCACGTGCTGGCCGGGCCGCGGGAAGCAGCCGATCGGACGCGCGGCCGGGACTCCCACGGGCGCACCTTGGACAGGGGCGCGGAGACACAGTCACACTCACCTGGGGCAGGTGCCCGCACACACCCCGGGCACAGGGACGCAGGAGGACTCTCTGACACAGTTGCCTGCGGGACAGGCAGACGGGCCCAGTGGGAACCACACACACGGATATCTGTACACACAGACACCCACCCGGATGAGCGCATCCAGAACCACACACCGACCGAGCGCGTTCACATTCGTGACATTCCCACTGAGCGGGCCCGCGAGTGCGCGCGCACCCACGCGCACACAGCTGTCATGGATACCTGGACATACAGCGTGACCTAGATGACACTCACCCGGGGACGCACACAGACACAGCCACACCAGCTCGCAGCTGACAAACAGTAACGCCGGCCAAAGTTGACCCCCACAGCCCTGGCTGGTGTGGCTCAGTGGATAGAGCGACGGCCTACGGGATCTGGTTCCATTCCGGCCAAGGGCACGTGCCCGGGTTGTGGCCTGATCCCCACTGTGGGGCGTGCAAGAGGCAGCCAATCAATGATTCTCTCATCATTGATGTGACTCTCTCTCTCCCTCTCCCTTCCTCTCTGAAATCAATAAAAATATATTTTTTAAAAAAGGTTGACCCTCACAGACATAGATCAAGTCAGACAGAAAGAAACTGGCCATGCCCGGCCAGTGTGGCTCAGTGATTGAGCATGACCTATGACCCAGGAGGTCATGGTTGGATTCTGGTCAGGGCACATGACGGGGTTGCAGGCTCCATCCCCCACCAATGATTCTCTCTCAGCATTGATGTTTCTAGCTCTCTCTCTCTCCCTCTCCCTTCCTCTCTGAAATCAATAAAAAAATATATATTTAAAAAGGAAAGAAACGAACTGGTCTCCAACACACAGTCACAATCACAACCTGTGACAAGTGGCTGCTCACTGGCTCACACGCTGGAGCAGGCGCACGGGGCCACACTCGCCACGGGTCTGGCAGGGAACCCAGGGCCAGACGGAACCCCAGGCACCTGGCGCGAACATGCCCGGGCAGCCCCTGCACCGACTCGCACCCCGTCTTGTGGGTTTCAATTCCCTTTTCCTTCTCAGTTGCCCATGGTCACTCCCACCCAGCCTGGCTGGCTCATCCCTATCCTTTCTTCCCCCAGGGCCCTGGGCTCTGTCTCCCCGGAACTCTCCATTCCCTCCCTGCCACACCCCTACCCGAACCACGTCACCACAGGCTGTGGCCTCTGAGCGCCTAGCTCTGAGCGGGCCAAGAAGAGGTGCCAGTCCTGAGCAATCGTGGGCTTGCCCAGGTGCTCCAGCTCGCTTCCACCAGGGCCAGATCCTACAAATTCCCAAGGGACGCAGGACGTGCAGACCTCACTTGAACTCTCCCAACTTTAGATTTGGGGGGACTGGTTCGACCTCCCTCCTTCCTTCCCTTTCCCCATTCATTCATTCATGCATTCATCCCCCCTTCCTTCAAACTGTGGGTCATGAGCAAACCGTGGGTTGTGAAATCACTTTCGTGGATCCTATTGTTTTTATTCAAGTTTATTGAGATATATGTACACACAACAAAGTTCACTTTTTCAGAGGGTAGTTGGTGAGGCGTGAAAAATGTACACTCTTGTATACCACCTCAATCAAGATTCGGAACATGTCTATCCCCCCAAATACTTCCCTGTGTTCTTTAATAGTCAGTTCCTTCTACCTGCAACTTGAATGGCTCTTGACCAGACTGAAAACAATACGAAATAGAGTGTCATTTAAAAAAAAAATCATGAAGTCAAAGGAAAATATTGTTTTGCGAAAGAGGACACAAAGAAAGTGTATTTTTTACTTTAAAGAATGAGTTTAAAGGCATTTGAGAAATGCGGCTTTACGTATTTATTTAAAATATATTTTTATTGACCTCAGAGAGGAAGGGAGAGGGAGAGAGAGATAGAAACATTAGCGATGAGAGAGAATCATTGATGGGTTGCCTCCAGCATGGAGCCTGCAAACCCTTGGCATGGGCCCTGACCAGGAACCAAACTGTGACCTCCTGGTTCATAGGTCAATGCTCAACCGCTGAGATCATGCATGGAAGTCACTGAATGCAGTGCCTGACATGTAGTAGGCGCCTAATAAATGTTAGCATGTATCACTCGTGCAACTGGGTATTGTGTTTGCTCTGTGCCTGGCAGTGATGAAGTTGAGAGGCAGGCCTCAGCCTTGGGCTAGCTCACGGTCCGGCCAGTACCCCTCACTCACTGGTCATTGCCCTCAAGCTGCCCAGTCTAAGACTAAATACCAGTAGACTAGATGTGCTGGAATGATTTTCTGAGCAGAAAATGAGTGTGAAGAACTGGAGGAATCTGACTGGGTGGGTAGGAGCGGGGGGGGGGGGGGGGGGACCAGGAAAAGGCCAGGAGTCACCAGGCCATAAACAGTGTCACCAGTCAAAATCCTTCCCACTATTTAGTCCAGATCCTGTTCCAAATGATGATACACTAGCTTCCGGGACCAGGCCCACAGCTGTGGCCCATCCCCCACAGCCGACAGGCTGAGCTCACCAAGGAGGCTTCTGGGTCTAGATGGCCAGAATTAGAATTCCCAGCTCTGCCATCTGCTGGCTGTGTGACCTTGGGCAAGTGGCCATGTCTCCGTGCCTCAACTTCCACATCTGTGAATTGGGACAACACAGGGCCCTATCTCAGGGGATTTTGCAGTGAGGAGGTCAATAAAAATAAAGCACTAGGGCCTAGTGGGTGCTTCATACACGTTACCCAGCATTCCTATTACCAGAGGGGGGGGGGGGGCTCCTGACTCTCTGAGCATCTAAACAAGGACTTTAAACTATGGCCCTTAGGTTGGGGCGGGGGTTTCAAACCAGTGGGCCGAGGGCCAGCCACCGGTGGGGTTTCGCTGGAAGTGCACAGCTTCTCATTTTGAATAGCAGCGCCTCTCAAAGGGGTGCACAGCACAGCGAAGTGATGAAACGCCCACACTGGGGGCTTCAAAACGCTGGTCTTGATCAAGTCGCTTCCCCTCTCTGTGCCTCAGTTTCTTCATCTGTGCAAAGGAGACGACCACAGGACCCAACCTGAAATGTGAAGGTGAAACGAGTGCACCTGTGTAAGGCACGGGGCGCGGTGCCCGGCGGGAGCAGCCTCCGTGCCAAGTGCTAGTTAGAGACAGAAGTGTCCCAGCTACTTCCCTGCAGGCCCGCGCCCCTCCCCAGGCTCCTGCGGGCCGTTCTGGAAAAGTGGATTTCTCGGCACGGCGAGAGGGAGTTGGGGACGACTTAACTTTTCACTGCAGGGCCTGGGTCCTGGCTTTCCGCGGAGAGGAGGGGGGGGTCTCCTGCATCTCCCCCCCACCCCCCTACTGTGAAGCCCGGAGGCTGGACCGGAGCCGGTGGGGGGCTGGGCGGGGGGCGCCGGCGTCCGCGGGGTCCGAGAGGCCGGCGCGAGTGAAGGTTACCGCTCCCTGGCGGGGCGGGGGCAGCGCGCTGTTGCTGGGGTCTGCGGGGCCTGCCTGCGCCGAGCCCCCCTCCTTCCCGGCCAGCCAGTGAGCGGTACCCGCCGCCGTTGCCAGGGGAAACTCGCCGCCCCGTTACCCAGCAACAAGCCTGGCCCAACCAGGCGCGAGGACCCCCCAGGCCCCGCCCGCCGCTGCCCACCGCGTGCCCAATGCCAGGCGGGCAGAGCCGGCCCGGCTCCCGGAGACGGCGAGCGCGCTCATTGGTGGCTACCGCGCCCGCCCGCATGCCCAGATCTGGGGGAGCCCTCGGCGCGGGGAGGGGGGGGTGCGGGGAGCCGGGCCCCCGGGAGCTGCTGGGCGCACGGCCTGCAAGCCTGCAGCCGGCCCGAGTGAGGTCCGGACTGGCTGCGGTGCTCCCGCCTCCGCCCCGCACTGTCGGACGGGGATGGGCACGGGGGATGGGTGGGAAGCAGGGGCTCCATATCCGCCCCGCTCCCCGGGAAGGTACGCTGGGGTGGGTGGGCCTTGGGAAAACGGGGACCCAGCGTTCCCCTCCCTGGAGCCTGGGCCTCCTGACCCCCATGAAGACAGGAGCTGGCTGAACCCCCAAACAGGATTCAGGCATCGTGGCTCTTGAAAACAGGAACTGAGGATCCCCCCCGAAAAGGACCCAGGCGTCCTGACCCCATAAAAGTAGGGGCGCCCCCTCCCTCCCCAAAGAACCCAGGCACTCCCTGACCTGTGACAGAGACAGACGATGTGAGTTCCCTCCCCGAGGGGGTGCTCATTTGCCAGCCCCAGGACACAAGGGCTGAGGGTGCCCCCAGAAAGGGGACCCAGGGCTGGCTGATGCTGTGAGAGTTAGAACTAAGCACCCTGCCTCCACCGGAAACAGGACTCAGGCTCTTGGGTCTCCGGGCTCTGTCCCAGCGGCACCCCAGCCCTGGCTGTGTTTATACTGGGAGACCCTCGCCCCCGCCGGCCTCCCCTCCCAGCCATCGCCAGACCCCAGGAGTCCATTTCATTCAGATGACCACCTGCCCGGCCCAGGGTGCCCACCCACCAGCTCCCCTCCCCCAAGGTCCAGCTTGTTGATCTCCCAGGCGCCTGACCACAGCCACTCCCTTTACTCCGTGGCACGTACCTCCACCCCACCCCAGGGTGCCAGGCCTCATAGTGCCAAGGACCCTGGAGTCGAAGCCCTGAGTCTCTCAGAGCCACCCCGCCTCACCCCCTCCAGACACCTGGCCAGGTGACCCAGCCTCTCATAGTAGTCCAACGTGTGTCCAGGGGTGCCCAGGACCCTGGGTCTGGAAGATCCGGTCCCCCAGAACCTTTAGTTGGCCAACAGGGACCCCAGCTTCAAGGGTCCCTGGTGTGAGCCCCCGGGCCACTCCGGGGAGGCTCAGCTTCCTCGGTCCCCATCCCAGGGAGACCCAAAGCCGCCCAGCTCCCCCCGCGCCCGGCCCGGCGAGCCCAGGTGCAGCCCGCCGCTTCCCCGGTACCTGGGGGGGCGGAGCCGAGGATTACTCAGCCTCCAGAATGAGGCGATGACATCATCTTAGAGGGGGTTTGACTAATGGCCGCGCTGGGGGGGGGGCGGGGAAGTTTACCCGGTAACAGCGGCTGCCGCTCAGCCCCGCCCCCCGAGAAGGGCCGAGAGGGGGAGGCATGAGCACATGCACACCACACACACACACACACACACACACACACACACACACGTCCACTCAGCATCCCCTCCCCCAGGATCCCACATCACCATCACACACATCTTACTGGGACAAGGGCGGGGGGGGGGCGGGGGGGTGTTTGTGTGACTGTGTTTGGGTGTTGGAGAGTCCTCTGTAAGTTTGTGGAGTGGGTGTGCTGGGTGTCAGGGTGTTGGCATATGCCAGGGAGGGTGGTGGTTGTGTCAGGGTGCTGTGTGTGTGATCATGTCAGTGCATCAGTTGATTGGGTGTGTCAGGGGGATGGTGTTGTGTGTCAGCATGTTACGTGTGTCCCATGTGTCATGGGCAGTTGTGACTGTGATTGTGTGTCAGTGTGCTATCAGATGACGTGCTGGTGTCTTGTGTGTGAGTGCGATGGTGTGTCTGTCTGTGGGTTGTTTGTGTCCGCATGCTGTTTTGTGCGGTGTGCTGGTGTGCATGGGTGAGACGGTGTGTGTCCATGGAGCGTGTTGGTGTGACACTGGGATTGTATAAGTGTGGCAATAATGTGTTAGCAGGAAGGTCTGTGAACATGGGGTATCATTGTATTGTATTAGTGTGGTTGTATGTACCAGGGTATTGCTGTGTCCATGTGCTTGTATCACGATGGTTGTGTCTGTGTCATGCTGTGTGTCAGTGGGGTTGTGTGTGTATGCCATGGTGGTGGTGGTATGTGTACGATATGTCCATGGGATTGCATGGGTCGCTGTGTGTGTCAGTGGAATTGTGTTATGTTGCGTGCATTATGAGGGTGTGTGTTCCTGAGCTTTGCCGTGTGTCAGGGGGTGGATGTGCATGTGTGCCACTGCTATTGTGTGTGTCGGGACAATGTTGTGTATACGGGGACTGCGTGCATAACTGTCATCAGAAATATTGTGTGTCCGTGGGACTGTGTTATACAGTATGTGCATCTTGCAGTGTTGTGTGTCATTGTGATTGCGTGTCCTTGTAAATGTGTGTCACTGTGGTTGTGTTTGTCAGAGTGATGTTGTGTGTCCATGGGACTATATACACGGACATATTAATGAGATGGTGTGTCTGTGCAGTGTAGCGAGTCACCGTGATCATGCCATTGTTGTGATTGTGTGTGTCACTGTGATAGTGTGTGTTGGGACAAACTGTGGCTTACGAGGGTGTCGCTGTGATCACGTTTGTAGCTGATACTGTGTCTTCTAGGGACTAAAACCATCAAGACTGCATGTGTGTGTCATTGTGTATTGTGATTGTGGGTCTGGGCAGTGCTGTGTGACCCGGGACTGTATTTGTGTCCCTGAGACTTGGGGTGTCTGTGTGTCTGTGTGTTCCTGGGACCGTGTGTATGTCACTCTGTGTGTCACTGTGATTGCATGGGGGGGGGCGATGCCGCGTGTCTGGGACCGTGTGAGTGCGTGTGTGTGTGCGTGTGTGTGTGCGCGCGTGTGCGCGTGTGTGTCGGTGCGCGCGGTGTCGGGGGAAGGTGCGCGTCTCCAGGCCTCCAGCCCGAGAACAGCGGCGCTGCGCGCTGATTGGCTGCGGCCGCGCCAGTGAGGAGCCGGCGAATCCTGCGGTAACTTGGTAACTCGGGGCTCGGCCGCGCCGCGGGCTGGGGCTGGGGCTGGGGCTGGGGCTGGGCGGGAGAGGCCCCCAACTCCCGCAGGGCCCGCTCCTGGGGGCGCCCCCAACCCCGGACGCCCCTCCTTGGCTTCCCCTCGACTCCACCTCGGTCACCGCGGCCCTGCTGCCCCATCTCCGCCCCGGGCCAGGTCCCCCCGCCTCTCCGTGGGGGGCTCTCCGCCTCTGGGTCCGGGTCCCCCGCTCTACCTTTGTGTCTGCCCGCCACCTCCCATCGCTGCCTCTCCGTGCCTCTGTCTCCACCATCGCTGTCTCTCCTTGTCTCCCCCGACTCTCTCTTCCGGTCTCTGCCTCTCTCCATCTCTGTCCCTCCATCTCCTTGCCCAGGCTGCCTCTCCTCTCTGTGTCGGTCACCCCTTCTTCTGCCTCAGTTTCCCCACCTCCCTCCCCCTACGCCCTCACTCCCACAGCCATGCTCAGAATTCACTTTTCACTCTGCGGAGACAGCCAGGGCACCCCCTCTCTCAGCGGTTCTCAACCTGTGGGTCGCGACCCCTTTGGCGGTCGAACGACCCTTTCACAGGGGTCGCCTCAGACCATCCTGCCTATCAGGTATGGACATGACGATTCATCACGGTAGCAACATGACAGCGATGAAGTAGCCACGGAAATAATGTTATGGTTGGAGGTCACCACATGAGGAACTGTATTTAAAGGGCCAGAAGGTGGAGAACCACTGCCCGGGCCCCTCTGTTTCATCCTTGCCCCCTCCCGCAGGCCCCACGCAGGGCAGACTTCAGGAAGGACTTCCCGCCTCGGTTGGGCACCCGGGCTTTATCACTCGGGCCAGGCGGAGGCCGGGCGGCCCCGTGGCTTCCGGAGGCGCCCGGGCGGGATGAGCTCACTGCGAGTTGGCTAGGATTTCATCAGCTTCCTCCGCCCGAGTTACCCCCGGCTCCTCACTCAGCCCGCCGGACCGCTAGGCCGAATCCGCCGGGCGCCTGCTGCCCCCTCGTGGCAAAAGGCGGGAGCGCAGGCGCCAAGAAAAAAGCCCCCCTTTGCTCCTCAGGGCCCGCTCAGAAAGGCTGCAAATCTGGACCCATTTAATCTTCACCTTAATCCCATGAGATAGAGGCTATTTTTAAAATATATATATTTTATTGATTTTTTTACAGAGAGGAAGGGAGAGGGATAGAGAGCCAGAAACATGGATGAGAGAGAAACATCGATCAGCTGCCTCCTGCACACCTCCTACTGGGGATGTGCCTGCAACCAAGGTACATGCCCTTGACCGGAACCGAACCTGGGACCTTTCAGTCCGCAGGCCGACGCTCTATCCACTGAGCCAAACCAGCCAGGGCGATAGAGGCTATTTTAAATCCTGCTTACAATGGGGAAACTGAGGTCAGAGAATTGAGGTCTGCCTCCTAAGGTCAGATAGCAGGGGAATGGAGCCTCTGGATTTCCAAGGGGAAAAAAGGGGATGTTTGTAACCAACAAGGTGCCAGTGGTCATTCATTCATTCATTCATTCAAGGACTTACCAGGGCGTCCTCTGTGCAGGCACTGTTGTGGGTACTGGGGATACAGCAGTGAACAAAACAGATGGAATCCCTGTCCTCATGGCGCTAATACTCTGGTCTGGGGAAGACAGACAATGAAAGACACAAGCAACAATACAAAGTGAGTCTTTTTTTAAATTTTTATTGATTTCAGAGAGAAAGGTAGAGGGAGAGATAGAAACATCAATGATGAGAGAATCATTGATCAGCTGCCTCCTGCACACCCACAACCGGGGGTTGAGCCCGCAACCCTGGGCATGTGCCCTTGACCAGATTCGAACCTGGGACCCTTCAGTCCTCAGGCCCATGCTCTATCCACTGAGCCAAACCAGCTAGGGCCAAAGTGAGTCTTGAAGTAGAAAAAGGAAGCAGGGAAGGGGGCTGGAGAGTGTTAAGGGTGGTCTTATTCACTAGGATGTCCAAGGAAGGTCTTCCTGAGAAAGTGGTGGTTGAGTAAAGGTCCAAAGGAAGTGAGGGAGCAAAGAGCGTCCCAGACAAAGGTCAGGGCAGGTGCAAAGGTCCTGAGGCCAGAGCAGGCACGTCCAGGACAGCGAGGACCTGTTGAGCCGCTGGAAGAGCTGGGATTAAGGGGAGGGAGAAGGTGTGCGGGAGGAGGTCCGAGAGGGGGTCGGATCACGGGGAAGACTTGAACTTTTACCCCGAGTGAAGTGGGAGCCACAGGAAGGTTCTGAGCAGAGAAAGGACGTGAGCAAATTTAGTTCTAAAACGCGCCCCCTGGCGGCCAAAGTGGAAAACAGACTGTGAGTAGAGAGCAGGGAGCAGAATCAGGGAGGAGAAGTGGGGTTGAAGGTGGATTAGATGGGGATTAGTCGAGGCATTGGGTGTGGATGTGGGCGGGGGCAAGAAGAGTTTGGGGAGTTCCTGAGTTTGACCTTTGACCTAAGCAGCTGGAAGGATGAGTCAGCCGAGGTAATAATAATAACAATGGCAGCTCTCACATTCTGTGCACCTACTGTGTGCCTGACTGCGTTAAAGCCTTTTGACTATTCTGAGAAGCAGGAGGTGGAGGTGGGAGATGTGGTAGGATCCTGGATTTTTTTTTCAAAGACACACTTTATTTTATTTTATTATTTCAGAGAGGAAGGGAGAGGGAGAGATAGAAACATCAATCTTGCATGCCCCACATTGGGGATTAAACCTGAAACCCAGGCATGTGCCCTGACCGGGAATCGAACCGTGACCTCCTAGTTCATAGGTCAACGTTCAACCACTGAGCTACACCGGTCGGGCAGGATTCTGGATTTATTTAGGTTTATTTATTACTTATTTAGGTTTTTTTTTAAATTTGCTCAGTAGCTATTTGTGGAGTCAATGGATAATAGCGATAATAGCAAACACATGTAGTGTGTGTCTGGCACTGTTCTCAGCATTTTACCTACCATCACTCAGCACTTTACTGGATGTTTATGCTGCCTCCTCCAGGCAGCACCCCCTGATTGCCTCCCTGTCTACCCCTCCCCTCCCGCATAAGAGGTTATCTTGTCCTTACCTCGGACTGTGCAGCTGGCCTCAGAATATATGCTGCCCTTTGCCTCCTATTAGGCCTGTCTGGGCCTGCCTCAGTCTCCCTTTCCATCTTACAGCCGGTTGAATGGAGCCATCATATTCCCTTTCTCCCCCTGGGACACCCCCATATTCACCTAGCTTGCCCCTGCGTTTCATTCTGGTCTTTGCTCAAAATGTCACCTCCTCGGAGAAGCCTTCCCGGATTACCTCTGTCCCCCCACCCTTCCTTATTTTGCTCCACGTCACTCCTATTACATATGAATTTGTTTAGCTGTTTACTGTCTGCCTCCTCTTGGAGAAAGTAGCTCCATGGCGGCAGGGACGTGCCTCCGGCACAGCTCTACATTCGAAGCCCCATTGCACACATTAAAAACTAGAACGAGGCCCGGTACAAAACAAAGTAGCTTTTATGTTTCTAGAACTATTTGTTGAATGAATGCCTGTCCCGCCGCTAAAGCGGCTGGGAGTGTGCCATGCCGCCCTCTGGTGGTGAATGGAAAACTTGAACCGTCAAAATCAGCCTGCTTGGCTATCAAATTTCTACCAGATCTTCATGTGGTAGCCTGATGATTATAGACTAATTCTAGATGAAAAAAATACGTTTAGATATAGATATAGATAATATAGATATAGATATAGATATAGATATAGATATAGATATAGATATAGATATAGATGATATAGATATAGATGATATAGATATAGATTAGATATAGATATAGATATAGATTATATAGATAGATATAGATATAGATATAGATATAGATATAGATATAGATATAGATATAGATATGATCCTGGCTGGTGTTCCAAGGGGTTAGAGCCCCGGGCCCATGCACCAAAGGGTGGAGGGCATGTGTGGGAGTCATGCATCTCTCTCACATGGATGTTTCTCTCGCTCTCCTTCCTCTCTCCCTTTCACTTTCTCTGAAAAGCATGGGAAAAATATCCTCCTGTGAGGATTAACAACAAATAAAAAAGAAAAGAAAAATATGTTTTTATTGATTTTAGAGAGAGAAGAAGGGAGAGATAGAAACATTGATGAGAGAGAAACATCAACATCGATTGGCTGCCTCCTGCACCTCTGCTGGGGATTGAGCCCGAAATCCAGGCATGTGCCCTGACTGGGAATTGAACCGTGACCTCCTGGTTCCTAGGTCGATGCTCAACCTCTAAGCCACGCTGGCGGGGCCTAATCTCTTCTTATAGTGGATGAGGGCCCACCCTCATTTTCACTTAATTCCTTCTGTAAAAAGGCTTGTGTCCAAATGAGGTCACATTCTGAGGCACGGGGGGTGTCAGAGGTAGCTGGAGCACTGCACAGCACTGCTGCTCTGAGTTGCTCTGAGTCCATAGATTCTTATGAATTCTCCTCGACGATGCCAAGTATCAGGGCAGATTCCTTCTCGAACCCTGCCCACTGCACTAACTGTTGGGCCCGAGCCCCTCTGCCTAGGGCTGGACCTTCTTGGATGCAGGGTCTTAGACGGAGAAGCCATGAGAAGTTGTGGGTGCCCTAACTGGTTTGGCTCCGTGGATAGAGCATTGGCCTGTGGACTGAAGGGTCGCAGGTTCGATTCCGGTCAAGGGCACATGCCTGGGTTGCGGACTCGATCTCCAGTGAGGGTCATACAGGAGGCAGCCGGTCAATGAGGCTCTGTCATCACTGATGTTTCTGTCTTTCCCTCTCTGAAATCATTAAAAATATATTAAAAGTAAAAAAGACGGAGTCTTTATTGTAGGAACCAGTGGCCATAAGCCATTAGACAAAACAGCTCTTCACGGCAAAGCCCATTCAGGCAACAGCACATCAGCTGGTACATACACATCTTCCCTGCACAGTAGCCTTCATCTCTTACCCACAGCTGTTGTCTGAGCAGCCGCACGCTGCCGCTGGATCAGCGGTTCTCAACCTGTGGGTCGCGACCCCTTTGGCGGGCAAACGACCCTTTCACAGGGGTCGCCTACGACCATCCTGCAGATCAGATATTGACACGACGATTCATCACAGGAGCAACATGACAGTGATGAAGTAGCAACGGAAATAATTTTATGGTTGGGCCACCACATGAGGACCTGTATTTAAAGGGCCAGAAGGTTGAGAACCCCTGCTCTAGACCTATAGCTTTGCAGAGCAACTGTAGCTGAGCTCTCCCTTCGAGCGGCAGCCTCAGTGGCCTCTCCGAGCCGCTCCGGCTCAGCAGCTTCCCCTGTCCCCCGCCCCGCACGCTGGCCGTTCTCTGGCCTCACATAGTAACGACCTCGGGGCTGCTCCGTCTGAGCTCTCTGGCCTCAGTCACATACTTTTCATGCTCCTTAGACAAAGGAGGCCAGTTGCCAGCCGTGACATCGATCATTAGGCCTCGGCAAGGCTCGCCTGCGCAGTGTGCTGTCTTTGTCGTCCTTGCGCCTGCTTGTGGTTCCTCAGTCCTGAACGTTTGATTAAGATCCCCGTGTTCAGAGTGGCCTTGGCTGTCCGGCATACTGTCCACACGGCCTCTACACTCTGATCAGCCTTGACTATCTGGGGACTCTGGCCTGGTTCCCACAGGGGGTTAGGACTTCAACATATAGATTTTGGGGGGGGGGAAGGGGAACACAAATGAGCCCATAAGAGGGGCTGTTATGTTAAAGCAGCTGCAGACATTCTGGCACGCGACATGCCTTTTGGTGAACACGTGCGTGCATTTCCATTGGCCAATCTCTCAGAGGGGCCTGGCCGGCTCATAGAGTACGTGGTGTGTGTGTGTGTGTGAGTGTGTGTGTGAGAGAGTGTGTGTGTGTGTGTGTGTGAGAGTGTGTGTGAGTGTGTGTGAGAGTGTGTGTGAGTGTGTGTGTGAGTGTGTGTGAGAGTGTGTGTGTGTGAGTGTGTGTGTGTGTGTGAGTGTGTGTGTGTGAGTGTGTGTGTGTGTGTGTGTGTGTGTGTGTGTGTGTGAACTGGAGTAGAACTTGCCGAACAGCCCTCAGTGTGGCTGGAGCATTTTACGCCCCGTCCCCAAATGGATGAGCGCTCCGGCTGCTCCAAATCCTCGTCAGCTCTGGACAGTGTCAGTCTCTCGAATTTGAGACATTCTGTGGTTGGTAAACAAAATATGATTTGCCTGGTTTTTTTTTTTTTCTTTTTAAATATATTTTATTGATTTTCCACAGTGAAGAGGGGAGAGGGATAGAGAGTTAGAAACATCGATGAGAGAGATCGATCAGCTGCCTCCTGCACGCCCCCCAGTGGGGATGTGCCTGCAAACAAGGTACATGCCCTTGACCGGAATCGAACCTGGGACCCTTCAGTCCGCAGGCCGACGCTCTATCCACTGAGCCAAACCAGTTCAGCGATTTGCCTGGTTTTCATACAGCCTGAATTTCCCATGGATGCAATTACTTTTTTAAAAAAATATATATTTTATTGATTTTTCTTACAGAGAGGAAGGGAGAGGGATAGAGAGTTAGAAACATCGATGAGAGAGAAACATCGATCAGCTGCCTCCTGCACACCCCCGACTGGGGATGTGTCTGCAACCCAGGTACATGCCCTTGACCGGAATCGAACCTGGGACCCTTGAGTCCGCAGGCTGACGCTCTATCCACTGAGCCAAACCGGTCAGGGCACTTTTTAAAAAAAAAAAAAATTTTATTGATTTCAAGGAGGAAGGGAGAGGGAGAGAGAGAGTCATGGATTGGCTGCCTCCTGCATGCCCCACACTGGGGATCCAGCCTGCAACCCGGGCATGTGCCCTGACTGGGAATCGAACCCTGACCTCCTGGTTCATAGTTTGACGCTCAACTATTGAGCCACGCCAGCTGGGCACTTTTTTAAAAATTTTTTTTTTTTTAGAGAGAGGAAGGGAGAAACATCGATTTGTTGTTCCACTTCTTTATGCATTCATTGGTTAATTCTTGTATGTGCCCTGACGGGCGCTCGAACCTACAACCTTGGCGTATGGAGATGACTCTCTAACGAACTGAGCCACCCGGCCAGGGCCACAACTACTTTCCAGGAAATATTGTACTATGTTTTGTTCAGAAATCAACCAGGGGTTATTCACCCTTCTTGATAATCACGTCCCCACTGCAACCCCACTTCCGGCATCCAAGTCACATCAAAGAGTTTCACCACAGCACCTGTGTCAGACGGCTCTTCCAGCTGCTGCATTCTCTCTCTCTCTCTCTCTCTCTCTCTCTCTCTCTCTCTGTCTCTCTCTCAGCCCTTTCTCAACACCTCAAGTATAACAAAAGGGACGGACACTATTCCATTGGCGATTTTTCTAATTCTCTTATACTTAAATATATGCATTATAAGTAGGTGAAAGCACTTGATCATTTATGTTTTCCAGTGTAGTTGTCCTAATGCATTGTTACATGTTTTGCTTTATTATAAATTACTTCACTTCTATTTTATGTTAGGTTATTATATTGATTTTTTAAAGTGATGTCTGCCAGTAGGACACACTATCTACGCATTTCATTTCATAGAGTGGGGTTGGGACCTGCTGTCTAATGGGTTGGGGGGGGGGGATTGTAAAGGCTCCGTGAGAATCGGCTGCTTTACTTGTTCAGTACGTACTGAGAACTTCTGTGTGCACGGCCCTGTCTGGACAATGCTGGGGACGCAGCGGTGACAGGGACAACCCCGGCCCTGCCCCTACAGGGCTCAGAGTCTGGGGAGATACTGACTTGTTCCGGGATAGTGTGGCCCCTGAATGGGCTGGGCTGGGCTGAAGGAATCTGGGGGGAGTAGGACAGCCCAGAGGGCCACCTGCCCCGGCCTGGGGTCCGGGAGGGCTTCCTGGAAGAGGTGGTATCTGAGCTGAGCCTGGAGGATGAGGAGGACTTAACCAGAGGAAAAGGCTTGGAAGGGTGTTCCAAGCAGGAGGAACAGCCTATGCCAAGGCCCAGACAAGAGGGAAAATGTGTTGTGTTCAAGGAACCAAACGCTGGGTATGTAGCTCGAGGAGGGTTTCTCACCTCGGCTCCTTGTGCCTGGGCAGCCTCTTCTGTCTGCCGAGGCGTCCGTACAGGGAGGCCGACGAAGTATAAGCTTCTGGCCCCTCACTCCCATGGCTCTGCCAACACCCTTGGAGGTGCCCTTGAAGTCTTACTTTGTGTTGTTGTTAATCATCACCCGAGAATATTTTCCCCCATTGATTTTTATTTTTTAAATTGATTTCAGAGAGGAAGGGAGGAGAGAGATAGAAACATCAATGATGAGAGGGAATCTTCCATCTGCTGCCTTCTGCACATCCCCCACTGGGGATCAAGCCTGCCAACTCGGACATGTGCCCTGATGGGGCATCGAACTGTGCCCTTCTGGTTCATGACTGATGCTCAAACACTGAGCCACGCCGGCCGGAATCCATTGATTTTTAGAGTGGGAGGGAGGGGGAGAGGAAGGAGGAGAGAGAGAGAGAAGAGACAATTGGATTGGTTGCCTTTAGCAGGGGCTGGGATTGAATCTGCAACCCAGGTACATGCTCCTGATTGGGAATTGAACCCACAACCCTTTGTTGCCTGGGGCAACACTCTAACCACTGAGCAGAACCAGCTAGGGCTGTCTTGCATTCTTTTATTCGTTTTCAAGAGGGCTTCCTACTTGTGTAAACTTCAGGCCCTACACAACCTGGGTCCACCTCTGTCCATTCTTGGTAGTAAATTAATCTTTGATCCAGCAATTTGTCTTTTCAGAAGTCATAAATGGTCTCCATTTATCGAGAACTTACACTATTTCAGGCCTTGTGCCAAACACTTTATATGTATTAATTCACTGATCCACTGAATTCTGCACAACAAACCTGGGAGGGAGGTGTCACAATCTCTATTTTACAGATGAAAACGCCAAAGTCCAGAGAATTTTCCTATATTCCCCAAGGTCACACAGCAGTAAATGACAGAGCCAGGATTCAAACCCATGCCTTCTGGCTTCAGAGTCCAGTCTTACCACACAATTATGAGTTCTTTTTTTTTTTTTTAAAAAAAATGTTTTTATTGATTTCAGAGAGGAAGGAAGAGGGAGAGATAGAAACATCAATGATGAGAGAGAATCATTGATACGTTGCCTCCTTCAGGCCCACTACTGGGGACCCAGCCCACAATCCAGGCATGTGCCCTGACCGGGAGTCGAACCCTGACCTCCTGGTTCATAGGTCGATGCTCAGCCACTGAGCCACGCCGGCCCCGCATGAGCTCTTTTTGAGCAAAGTTACAGACCGCGTGCAAACAGAGACGTGTGCTTCTAGTTCAATGCAGCACTGTGGGCAACCTCCCCAAACTGGGAACTATTGCAAACGTCCACGGAACCAGGTGGGGCAAATTATGGCCCATCGACAGGATAGAATTTTACCCAGCCGTTTAAAAGGTTAACCACCCCTTGTTAAGTTAAAGATACAGAATTTCAGTGCAGTATATCTACCTTTTGTTTGATTAAGGAGGCAAGAAAATAGTAGTAATAAAGATTTACTCATTCAACCAACGTTTGTCGAGAGCCTGCAATGCACAAGGCACTGTCGGAGGCACTGGGACAGAGCACGGTGGACAGGTGATGTACAGAGACAGACTGTGGACAAGACTAGTAAGAGATACAGTCGCCCTGGTCGGTTTGGCTCCGTGGATAGAGCAGCGGCCTGCAGACTAAAGGGTCCCAGGTTCGATTCCGGGCAAGGGCACCTGCCTGGGTTGTGGGCTCGATCCCCTGTGTGGGGCGTGAATGAAGCAGCCAATCAATGATTCTCTCTCATCATTGATGTTTCCATCTTTCTCTCCCTCTCCCTTCCTCTCTGAAATCAATAAAAATATATTAAAAAAAAAAGAGAGAGATACAGCCCTGACCGGTTTGGCTCAGTAGATAGAGTGTCGGCATGGGGACTCAAGGGTCCCAGGTTCGATTCTGGTCGAGGGCATGTGCCTTGGTTGCGGGCACATCCCCAGTGGGGAGTGTGCAGGAGGCAGCTGATCGATGTTTCTCTCTCATCGATGTTTCTAATTCTCTCTCTCCCTCTCCCTTACTCTCTGTAAAAAATCAATAAAATATATTTTAAAAAAAGAGGTACAGTCGTTTAGAAGATGAACAGTAAATAGAGAAATATGGGATTGGATGCATTGCAAGTTCTAAACGCGTGGTTTCAAGGAACGCCCCTGTGAAGAGCTGATATTTGAAGAAAGAGTTGGAAGGCTGTAAGCAGAAGCCGCATGAAGGGCAAGGGACTACCAGGGATGTCCACTTCCAATGTTTTAGTTTTTAAAATATATTTTATTGATTTATTGATTTTTTTTTTTACAGAAAGGAAGAGAGAGGGATAGAGAGTTAGAAACATCCATTAGCCGCCTCCTGCACCCCCCGCCCCCCACTGGGGATGTGCCCCCAACCAAGGTACATGCCCTTGACGGGCACCGAACCCGGGACCCTTCAGTCTGCAGGCCGACGCTCTATCCACTGAGCCAAACCGGTTAGGGCCACTTGCAACGTTTTTTATTTTTATTTTTTAAAAAATATATTTTATTGATTTTTTACAGAGAGGAAGGGAGAGAGATAGAGAGTTAGAAACATCGACGAGAGAGAAGCATCGATCAGCTGCCTCCTGCACATCTCCCACTGGGGATGTGCCCACAACCCAGGTACATGCCCTTGACCGGAATCGAACCCGGGACCCCTCAGTCCGCAGGCCGACGCTCTATCCACTGAGCCACACCGGTTAGGACCACTTGCAACGTTTTAAGCCACAAAATGAAATGACGGGCAACCTCAGGGAATCCGGTCTGCCCACTAATAACTGTCACCACCTCCGGGAAGGGGACTCCACAGCATTCATCATCGCTTCGAGTAACGGGCTCCTGCCTAAGTCCTGGTGCATGCACAGCCCCCCGGGGTCCGTAGGCCAACCCGCTGCCCCCCTTCCGAGCGGCTGCCGGCTCACCCGCCACAGGTCCTCTGCACAGGCTGTGGTCTCCCGCCGGCACGGCCGCCCCCTCACCCCCAGGCCTCTCCTCCCGCCCCGCCTCCAAGCCCGCTCCCACACTTGTTCGCCGTTTCACGCTGACTTGTGCCTTCCCTCCTGTGGGCAGGGATGGAGCCTACGCCTTTCATCACTCCGACCCCCCTTACTTCCCCGGGCACCAGCCGGGCAGCTCAGGCTTCCGGGAGACACTGCCCAGGGCCTGGCACGCGCCTGCTTATTGCAACCAGGAAGTCCGGGAGCATGCCAAGGCCAGAGAGAGGGGAGGGTGTCTCCTTCCTTAGAAGAGGGCAATCCAGGCAGAAGGAAGTCGGACAAACTTGCAGAACACCCTGGCGGATCAGCTCGGCCCACTCCCGCGTCCACTCGTGAGGCCGCGGCGCCTTTAAGGATTCCGGAAACGGGCCGCCGGACCGGAAGTGACCCTCTTTATTTCCCCTCTTCACGTGGTGCAGGCGGGAAGTGACGCGCGGGGCCCCGGGAGCTGCGGACGCGGAGGCCGACGGAGCGGGAGTCGCGGACGCCGCGGGGTCTCCGGGACAGGTGACCGGGAGAGGGGGCCGGGAGCGCGCCCGGAGAGGGCGGGGCCTGACGCCCCACGTGGAGGCCAGTGAGCGCGGGCAGGGGAGCGAGCAGCCCGCGGGGGCGGGATCGGAGTAGTCTGCGGGGGGCGGGGACTGGACGCCCACATGGGAAGCTGGTGGGGCGCTGGCGGGGCGGGACGATGGCGAGTGGGCAGGGCCCCGGCGGGCCCGGAGCGTGGACGGGCAGCGGGAGGGGGTGAGGCCGAAAAGTTATGCCCGCGCTGGGGGGCGGGGCCAAAATATAGTCCGGAGAGCTAGGGGGCGGGGCCGGGGCGCTGGCTGGAAAACGCTGGAGGCGGGGCCAGAAAGTTTTACCTGATCTGGAAGTGGGTCCAGGTCCCTGGCGGGGGAGTCAGGGGCGGGTCTAGAGGCTGACGCGAAGGCGAGGGCGGGATCCAAAAGTTGCCGGAGGATTAAGGGGCGGGGCCAGGGTCCTGGCCGGGGAAGTGCTGGGGTGGAGCCAGAAAGTTTTGGGGGGCAAGTTCAGAGCTTTGGCGGGGAAGCCGGCAGCTCCGTGGCTGGGGGGTGCCGGGGGTGGGGCCAAATATTGATTGACCTGGAAGGGGCGGGAGCCAGGGGGCGTGGCTTGAAGGTCGGTTGGTTAAGCCGGAGGCGTGGCCGGTGAGAGCTGGCGAGCCGGGGGCGGGCCCGGCGTAATAACGCGAGAAGGAGGGGGCGGGTCCCAGCTGTTGCTTAGGGACGGGGGGTGGGGCCAGAAGGTTGGTGGGGGAAGTCGGAAGCCGGGCCAGATCAATGACACCAAGTGTGGGCGGGACCAGAAAGTTTGCCCCGGCGGGGGGGCGGGGCCATAGCGTTCCCGACGGAGTGGACGTTGGCTCTCTTTCCTGTTAAGCCACGGGCGGGTCGGGGAAACTCCGCGTCCGGGCGGGGAGAGCATCACTGGGGAGGTCGGGCCAGGCGCAGGAAGCCTCGCCAGTGGGTACCGGGCCTGTTTTCGGGATCTTTGCAGGGAGGCAGCTGCATTTTTTTCGCGAGGGTGGAAACGCGGCCGGGACCCCCCCGAGGGAGGCGTGGGTTTAGGATGTTCTCTGGGCGTCGGGGCAGCCTGTAGGAGTGGGGTTCGAGCTCCTTTAGAGTGTGGAGTTATGGGACGTTTCTGAAACTTTCCTGGGAATGAAGTGAACTTAGAATGTTCCCTGGAATGTGAGCGGCATCACAATGGGCACAGGGAGGTGGGCCCAGAACTTCCTTGTACAGGTTGGGGGGCGGGGAGCATGTAGCTAAGGCTCTCCTGAGATGGAGGCGCGGTTAAAACTCTCAGCACAGGGTGTGGAGGCTGGACTGGGGAACTTCGTTTGGAGGGAAGCCGCGTTAGCTGGTTTCTTAAGCTGTGGAGTGGGGCGGAGCTTTCCTAAGGCGGGTGTGACGCTAGTGTTTACAGGGAAATGGGTGGGTCCAGATGTTCACAGGGGGCGGAGCTTAAAATTTTCCAGGTAAGGGGCGGGCTGGTATTTCAAGTGGAGCGCTTGAGAGTGAGGGCCAGAATTCTTTTGGGGTGCAGGTGTGTGTGTGTGTGTGTGTGTGTGTGTGTGTGTACTATGATGGGGGAGAGGAAGCAGGTTGGGGTGGGGCATTGGTCTTAGTTCTGTTGTTTCTTCTGCTCTCAGGAACCCCCAGTGCTGTATCCACATTTTGTAGGGAAGGTTTGCTGGGACCCTGGCCCCACCCAGTCAGCAGAATGGTGAGATGGCAGGTTCTGCATCTGAGCTTTGCAGCCAGGGGGCTTGGGAGGAGGGGGTCCAGGTGCCAGACTCAGAACTTGGTTTTTCTCACTGTCCCTCACCTGTCTCCCTGTCTCAGTCAGCCACGCTGGATCTGAAGTCGAAGGAGGAGAAGGATGCCGAATTGGACAAGAGGATCGAGGCTCTTCGACGGAAGAATGAGGCCCTCATCCGGCGCTACCAGGTGCCCTAGCCCTGCCCTGGGAGACCCCATCCCCTCTCCTCCCTGCAGTGAGTTTCCCTCACCTCTCCTTTTCTTAAAACCTTTTCATGGTTTCCCTTCCCTCTCAGGATAAAAGCCAAAGGCCTTAGCCTGGCATTCCTTCCTCCATGCCATCATTCCATCGTTCATTCACAAATATTCACCGAGGTCTTTGCTGTACCAGGCCCCGTGCTGAGTGGTGCTGGGGAAACAGCTGTGCCTGAGACAGCCCGGGACCTGCCCTTCCAGGGGTGACAGTCACTCGGGGCACAGAGCTGTCTTCAGTCAGTGATGACCCAGAGTAGGCAGGCTGGGATCTTTGGGGGTCTTTGGGAGCCCAGCCTGGAGGATGTTGTGGAGGGCTTCCTGGAGGAGGGGATTCTGAGACCTGAAGTTGAAAAGTAGAGCAGAGCATGTTTCAAGCAGAGGAAACAGTTTGTGTAAAAACTTGGAGCTTAAAACTAGAGGGTCAGTGGGGAATATTGACCCGGAGAGGTGAGCAGGGGTCAGACTAAGAGTTTGGACTTCTTGAGGGCACTGGGGAGCCAGGGAGGGCTTTGAGAGGAGTGGGGCCAGGTCAGAATAGCTTTTTATGAAGACCCCCTCTGGCTGCTGTGTGTGGTGGTGGATGGGGGAAGGCAGTGTCGGAGACCAGAGGCCAAGGAGGAAGCTGAGGCAGGGACCTCGGGGGGGGGGGGGGGCGGAGAGAGGAGGTGCTTGGCTTGGGACAGAGCAATGGGGAGGGACTCAGTGACTGATGGGCAGTGGTGTCAGGTGGAGAGGAGTGGGGAGAGTCCAGGACAAGGTCCAGGTCCCTGCCAAAGGTGACAGTAGGTGGTGGGGCTGTCCCAGAGACAGGGCCTGGGAGGAGGATGGGGTTTCATGTATTCATTCTTCATTCATTCATTAAAAAAAAAGCATATTGAGTTTCTGTTGTGTGCCAGGCAGTGTTCTAGCCTCTGGGATACATTAGCAAACAAAACCGACAGATGTCCCTGCCCTCAGGCAGATTCTGTTGCAGGAGGAGGCAGACAATAGGCGAAATATACATGATGCCAGGGATGAAGACCAGGGATGAAGAGGGAGAGGTGGGAGAATGGCAGGGGCGCTGGTCTCTATAAGCTGGTCAGGGAAGGCCTGCCTGTGAAGGGGAACATTTGAGCGGAGGCCTGAAGGAGTGAAGGACTGAAGGATCGAAGGGTCTCTGGGGGAAGAGTGTTTTCGGCAGAGGAAACAGCAGGTGCAAAGGCCCTGAATCAGGTCTGAGCCTGCCATGTTCTAGGAGCAGTGAGGAGGCCGGAGTGAGTGAGGGGGAGAGGGTGGGAGATGAGGCTGTGAGGGAGCCTGCAGACATACAGAGCCCATCAGAGACAGACAGACAGACAGTGCCAGGAGAAGAAAGAGACAGGAGAGGGAAGGCAGGTGGACAAGCACACACTCAATGGCAAAGTAAAAAAGGAAATCAGGAAGAGACAGGGAGGGTACACACACGCTCTGGTCAGGAGGGGGAGAGAGGGCCAGAGCAGCTTGGAGCTCTTTTCTCCCCTGGAAACACTCTTCCCCCAGAGGCCCTCCGTCCCTCACCTCCTTCAGGCTCCGCTCAGATGTTTCCTTTCCCCTTACGCAGAGACGGCACCACAGGAGGGCCCTGAGCCGCGAGCACTGGCTGCAGTTTGGGGGAAGATGCCGAGGTCACCAGCTTTCTTGCCTGGAGCTCAGGAGAGAGGCCTGGGCTGCGGCCAGACTCGGGAGAAACGCAGGGGCTTTGGGAGGCAGCCAGGCACTCACCCCGACACTCACCTCTGATGTTTGCTCCCAGGAGATCGAGGAGGATCGTAAAAAAGCTGAACTGGAGGGCGTCGCTGTGACAGCTCCCCGGAAGGGCCGCTCGCTGGAGAAGGAGAATGTGGCAGTTGACGTGGTGAGCCCCACACTGGGGTGGGGGGCACCAGAGGACAGGGAAGGGGGGGAGAGCTGAGACCTGAGAGCCCTCCCCACTGCCCAGATCTGTGGGTGCCTTCGTCCTGGCAGCTGCCCTGGGCCGTCCTGGTCTCCTTGCTCCAGTGACTGGAATTTTCCTCCCTCCTCCCCCCTCTTCCAGGAGAAGAACCAGGGTCCTTTCCGGAGGGCTCCTGGGACCCCTCGCCCCCCGGGGACCCCTCGGCCCCCGGGGACCAGCAGGGGAGGAGGCCGGACTCCCCCGCAGCAGGGAGGCCGGGCAGGCATGGGCCGGGCCTCCCGCACCTGGGAGGACAGTCCTGGGGAGCAGCCTCGAGGAGGAGCTGGTGGCCGCGGCCGGAGGGGCCGGGGCAGAGGGTCCCCTCATCTCTCTGGAGCTGGAGATACCTCCGCTGCCGACCGCAAATCCAAGGTAGGAGCTGGGAAGGGGCCCCCGTTGTTTCTCTTCCTCTCTCAGATGCACCGTTTGCCTGTTTGTCCATCTTTCTGTGCGTCTCTCTCTCTTTCAGCTCCTCCATCCGGCTCTTTCTCTCCCTCCCTCTTGACCAGTGCCTGTGTGTACGCTCCCTGTCTCTGCTGTCCTTCTTCATTTTCTTTTTTTTTTTTTTTTTGCTGTCAGGTGTGTGCTTGCCATCTGATTTCCTTCACCTGTCTCTTTCTTCTCTGTCTTTTTAAAAAATATATTTTTATTGATTTCAGAGGGGAAGGGAGAGGGAGAGAGAGGGAGAAACATCAATGATGAGAGAGAACCATCGATCAACTGCCTCCTGTGAACTCGACACTGGGGATTGAGCCTGCAACCTGGGTATGTGCCCTTTTCCGGAATCAAACCTGGAACCTTTCAGTACACAGGTCGACGCTCTATCCGCTGAGCCAAACCAGCTAGGGCTCTTTCTTCTCTTACTGGCTCTGTCTGTCTGTCTGTCTCTGATAAACTCTGTGTGTCTGACAGGCTCTGTCCAGTGCATGTGCTTCCTCTCTTTCTCTAGATGTGTTTGTGGGGAACAGTGGCATTCTTGTTGTGACTGCTGCTCTGCCCTGGCACTCAGGTTAGCGGGGCGGGAGGCTGTCTAGCTTAGTGGCTCAGAGCCCGCCATGGACTTGGGTCACCCTCGTTGTATTTGTTCCCTGTCCTGGGGCAGCTCACTTCCCTCTAGAAGCTTCTGAGTTCTCGCTCTTAACTGGGAAGAACATCTAGTTTAAAGGTTATCATAAGTATTCGTGACATCAGGCACTGAAACCTTCAGGGTAAGTGCTCAGTGACCTATGGGTGTTTATTATTTTATATGCTAAGCTGCTGTTAACAAAAAGACCCCACTTAAATCAGGTGGCAGTGTATTTCTCTCTATATGCTGAGCCCTGGGAATGAAAACGTCAGCTCTAGCAGCTTGGCCATGTGCTTGTATGAAATTCTGTTACCATGGGGGAAGGGGAGAACGGATTGTGGGGGGTCACCAAGCCATCTGCCAAGTTATTACTGTCATTATTTCTATGGCGACCATGGTGTCTCAGGGTCCCAACCCCTCCCCCAGGTTCAGTGTTTTGCTAGAAAGATTCCTGACTGAAATATGTTACAGTGAAAGAGTTCAAAGCAAAATCAGCTAAAGGGAAAGGCACGTGGGCTGAGACCTGGAGGAAACCAGCTTGCCCAGTGGGTCTTTGCACTCAATTCCTCAAGCGTCGCCCTGGCCGGAGCGGCTCAGTTGGGTGAGCGGCATCCCGTGCACGGAAAGGCTGCTGGTTTGATTCCCGCCAAGTCACATCCTGGGTTTCAGGCTCAGCCCCTAGGAGGGGGTGTGCAGGAGGCAGGTGGTCAATGTTCCTCTCTCACATCGCTGTCTCTCAAATCAGTAAAATCATATTTTTAAAAATTCCTCAGGCATTGAGGGTCACCTACCAGGGACTCTAATAGAAACCTAGTGCCCAGAGTTGTTTTTTCATATATATATATATATATATCTGATTTCAGAGAGGAAGGGAGAGAGACAGAGAAGTAGAAACATCAATGATGAGAGAGAATCATTGATGGGCTGCCTCCTGCACGTCCCCTACTGCGGTGCGTGGCGGGGGGAGATTGAGCCTGCAACCCGGGCATGTGCCCTTGACTGGAATCGAACTGGCACCCTTCAGTCCACAGGCCGACGCTCTATCCACTGAGCCAAACCGGTCAGGGCGTTTTTTTCCCCCTTCATATATATATATTACTGAAACATCAACGATGAGAGAGAATCATTGATTGGTTTCCTCCTGTACCTCCCCTACTGGGGGGATTGAGCCCACAACCCGGGCATGTGCCCTTGGCCGGAATCGAACCTGGGACCTTTTAGTCCGCAGGCCGACGCTCTATCCACTGAGCCAAACCGGTCAGGGCGTGTTTTTTTTCCTTCATATATATATATTACTGAAACATCAACGATGAGAGAGAATCATTGATTGGTTTCCTCCTGTACCTCCCCTACTGGGGGGATTGAGCCCACAACCCGGGCATGTGCCCTTGGCCGGAATCGAACCTGGGACCTTTTAGTCCGCAGGCCGACGCTCTATCCATTGAGCCAAACCAGCTAGGGCCAGGGTTTTTATTGGGGGCTAGCCATGTAGGTCCCCTCTGCTTGGTCTATATCCAGATTCCTGACCCCAATATGGCGTTCAGCTTACACCGTATTGATGGCACAAAAGGCACAGCGAGTCCTCCTTATCAATGAATGTTAACCCGGAACACACTGGAGTCAAATTCCCGGGCCAAGGGCTGGCCTTAAAGCAGGCCCGTCCTGAGGAGACACCCAGGCCTGTCATGTTAGCTCTTAAGCACAAAGGGTTGAGCGGTTGGTTCTTCTGACACCGGGTGCCTCTGTAACCTGCTCCCCTCTCCCCCAGGAGTGGGAGGAGCGGCGCAAGCAGAACATCGAGAAGATGAACGAAGAGATGGAGAAGATTGCGGAGTATGAGCGGAACCAGCGGGTCAGTGCCAGGGTGTCCCCGGTGTGAGGCCCGGCCGCCAGGCCTGGGTGGACCTGCCAACCCCGATCCCTGTGCCCGCAGGAAGGCGTGCTGGAGCCCAACCCGGTGCGGAACTTCCTGGACGACCCCCGGCGGCGCGGCGGGCCCCTGGAGGAGCCGGAGCGGGACCGCCGGGAGGGCAGCCGCAGGCACGGGCGCAACTGGGGGGGCTCGGACTTTGAGCGCGTGCGCTGCGGCCTGGAGCAGGAGCGGCAGGTGGGTGCTGGCAGCGGGGCCACGCCGGGCCAGACACCTGCTGCGGCCAGGATCTCACCTCAGCAAATGGTCCTGGACGTGTGCTGAGCGCCAGGCACAGCAGGGAGCGAGGCAGAGCAGGGAGGCAGAGCAGGGAGAGGCAGCGACTGGCTGGCTCTCACCCCAAGTGACCTGCTGGTTCTGTGCCGGGACGCACTGCTCTCTTTCTCATTCCTGAGTGCCAGGCACTGTCCTAGGTGCTGCAGCCAAGGGTTTGAAACAAGGCAAAGCCCCTGCCCTAAAGACGTCTATTCTGGTGGGAGCGGAATGAACGGGCATATAGGGTGTCTCACAAAACCACACACACTTTGAATGATGATAAAGTTAGTGATTATTCACACACAGTTCACTTTCAAAATTTAAAAGAATCTACAGAAATGAATAATATATTTTTGTCAATGCCTGTTTTCAAACTGGTGACCATTCTGGTCCTGGCACTGCTGATAACTCAAAGCAGCAGAATCGCAAATATAAAGAATAATTTTGTTTGGTTCTTATGCGCCCTCAGTTTGTCAACTGCTGCTGGTGTTGTACTGTAAACTTTATCTTTTTTTTTTTTAAATATATTTTATTGATTTTTTACAGAGAGGAAGGGAGAGAGATAGAGAGTTAGAAACATCGATGAGAGAGAAACATTGATCAGCTGCCTCCTGCACACTCCCTACTGGGGATGTGCCCGCAACCCAGGTACATGCCCTTGACCAGAATCGAACCTGGGACCTTTCAGTCCACAGGCCGACGCTCTGTCCACTGAGCCAAGCCGGTTTTGGCTAAACTTTATCTTTTATATCACCATAAAAAAGTCTAGTGGATACATTGTCTTTGTTCAAAGCTTAGTCTGGCTTCACCCATTATTTCAAATCCGTTAAAGGAGTGAAAATCAGGTGAGTTATCAGCTGCTAAAGTGTGTCCACACACTCTGAATAATTGTAAAGGCGGTGTGTGCACTGCCACTGCGTTTTCAAACTTCCAGTAGCATTTTTGGATGAATTTCCTTTGCTCAAAGCTTTGGCTGGCTGGAAGGAAAGAAACCTCCATTGAGCTACCAGCTGTTAAAGTGTGCGTACATGTTTTTGGGACACCCTGTGTAATGAGATGTCGGGTAACGCAAATGTCACGAGGAAGAATCCAGCAGGGTGAGGGGATGGGTCTGGGATGGTCTCTGAGGAGGTGCCACCGGAGCAGACCTGGTTCTCATCTCTGCCCTGCCGCCTCCTGTGTGACTTGGAGCAGGTGGCTCTGCCTCTGAGGTGGGGGACGTGGGGTAGAGTGGGCTGGGTGGCAGAACAGGGCCCTGACTGCTGTCTGCTGTGGACAGGGCCGCCGGGCTGGCCTGGGCGGTGCCAGTGACATGACACTCTCCATGACGGGCCGGGAGCGGTCAGAGTACCTGCGCTGGAAGCAGGAGAGGGAGAAGATCGACCAGGAGCGGCTGCAGAGACACCGCAAGCCCACCGGCCAGTGGCGGCGGGAGTGGGATGCTGAGAAGACCGAGGGAATGTGAGTTCGTCCCTGCTTGCCCCTGCGTGGCTCCTTGACCGGGGCCTGACTGGTGTGCTCAGTGGTTGAGCGTTGGCACTCCTCTGACTGGCTCTGGTTTCTCACCCTGTATCAGTTCGTAATCGCCATGGCGGTGTGTGTAACCACCAGCTCCCAGGGGCGTGTAAAAGCGCTCCTTTCTCATGTGTTCACGGGTCCGCTGCGTTCAGCTGATGACAGGCCGTGGCTTCTTGAAGCAGGTTGAACTCAGTTCCGCTCCGTGTGTGTTCATTCTGGGGGTCAGGCTGAGGGGAGCAGAACGTGACTGGCAGATGTGCAAGAGGGAGCGTGGATAAACCTCCCGTTTTATTAGCCAACAGACCCAGCATCTCCGGGGCGGGAACTTAAACTGCCCACCCCAGTGGCGGGTACAGCCGTGACTCCATGGTGAGGGCGTGGATGTGAATTCTCACGCAGGGAGGGCAGGAAGAACTGCTAACAGTGATTAGACCTTTGCATCCTCCCTTCATCCCTCTGATTTGTATCCCCGACTCAAACCCCTTACCCAGTGGCATCATCATCCTCAGGTCTGACTTTGCCCCCTTCCTGGTCCAGGAAGAACCCCGTTAGTCAAACTTAAAGCGAAGGCATCTTTGCATCATTGACAGGAGGACCAATTCCATATCAAAGATGGCGGGGTTTCTGAAAGAGCTGACAAGTCTTAAGGTCAGCAGTTGTTTTTACCCCGTTCTCTGTCCTTTGCTGCGTTGGAAGATTTCACACCTAGAAGTTTTTTTGTTTCGTTTTGTTTTCAATCTTCACCTGAGTATATATTTTTTAAATTGATTTTAGAGAGAGAGGAAGGAAGAAAGAGAGAAACATCGACCGGTTGCCTTGATTAGGGATCCAAACCGCACTTTTTTTTTTTTTTAAAAAAGTTTTTAGCCTAGCCGGTTTGGTTCAGTGGGTAGGGTCGGCCTGCGGACTGAAGGGTCCCAGGTTTGATTCCGGTCAAGGGCACATGCCCGGGTTGCGGGCTCGATCCCCAGTAGGGGGGCGTGCAGGAGGCAGCTGATCAGTGATGCTTTCTTATCATTGATGT
The DNA here is from genome assembly GCF_964212035.1 of Myotis nattereri. NCBI lineage: Eukaryota > Metazoa > Chordata > Mammalia > Chiroptera > Vespertilionidae > Myotis > Myotis nattereri. The sequence continues at coordinate 47,836,131 of NC_138090.1, forward strand.
TTCTATCTCTCTTCCTCTCCCTCTCTGAAATATATAAAAATATTTTAAAAAATGTTTTTACAAATATGTTTTTATTGATTTTTAGGGAGATTGGAAGGGAGAGGGATAGAGAGATAGAAACGTTGATGAGAGAAACATCATTGATTGGTTGCCTCCTGCACGCCCCCTACTGGGGATCAAGCCAGCAACTCGGCTGGGAATTGAACTGGTGACGTCTTGGTTAATGGGCCAATGCTCAACCACTGAACCACACCAGCCAGGCCACACCTAGAAGTTTTATTGTCGATGCTGGTCTGAGAAAAAAGGGGACCTTATCTGTGGGCCTGGTGGTCAGAGCATTTACTTTTGGATCGGGTGCTAAGGTTGTGTGAGCGCGAGAAATAGTATTTTGTACAGATATTGTCTCTGATCTTTCTAAAGTGTAGGCAGCTGGGCTTTGGGGAGATGTTCTCAGGGGTTAAGAATGAGAAAGTAATTTTTTTTCTCTTCTGTCCCCAAAGCAGCCTGCAACAAGTTTCATCAACCATGTGTGAGTTGACTTTGTCAACAGATGTTTTTTGAGTCCCTCCTATGTGTCATGGAAGGTTCTAGGTGATGGGGATACAACAGGGAATAAAACGCTTCTGGCTTCCTGGAACTTAGAGTCCTGTGAGAAAGATGGGTCATGACTAGATCTAATGTTAGGTCGAGCAGAATAATTGAGCAGAGTGCACAGAGGGATGGAGGCTGTTGTTTTAGATTAGATAGTATGTAATAAGCTATGATTATTTTATTTTAATTTTTTAAAAAATATATTTTATTGATTTTTTACAGAGAGGAAGGGAGAGGGATAGAGAGTTAGAAACATCAATCAGCTGCCTCTTGCACGCCCCCTACTGGGGATGTGCCCGCAACCAAGGTACATGCCCCTGACCAGAATCGAACCCGGGACCCTTCAGTCCGCAGGCCGATGCTCTATCCACTGAGCCAAACCGGTTAGGGCAGATATGATTATTTAAGATGGGGGTTTAGGGAGGCCTCTGAGCTGAGGTCTGAAGGAGATGAGGGAACAGGCCCCTGAAAGATCTGGAGGAGCCCTGGCTGGGTAGTTGAGTTGGTTAGAGCGTCATCCTGATACGCCAAGATTGTGGGTTCAATCTCAGGTCAGGGCTGGTCAGGGCACATACAAGAATCCACCAGCCCGGCCGGTGTTGTTCAGTGGTTAAGCATCGACCTATGAACCAGGAGGCCACCGGTTAATTTCGGTCAGGGCACATGCCCAGGTTGTGGGCTCAGTCCCCAGTGGGGATGGGCGGGAAGCAGCCAATCAATGATTCTTTCTCATCATTGATGTTTCTATCTCTCTCTTCCTCTCCCTTCCTCTGTGAAATCAATAAAGAAAATTTAAAAAACAAAACAACAACAAAAGAGTCAGCCAATGAGCCTGGCTGATGTGGTTCACTTGGTTGGGTTGTACTGAGCCTGGGTTGCCGGCCCTGTCCCATGTAGGGGACAATCGTTTGCTCTCACATCAGTGTTTCTCTCTAAAAATCAATTTAAAAACAGAAAAAAGGATCAACCCATGAAGAGGTAGAATAGCAGATCAATATTTCTTTTTCTCTCCCTCAAAAAAAAATAAAAAAATAAAAAAAGACCTGGAGAAGAGTGTCCTGGAAGCAGCAGGTAAAGTCCTGAGGCAGGCGCTCCACTGGCAGGAGAACCTGCTTAGCTGGGCAGGTGACAGACAGTAACAGGAGCTGAGACCAGCAGGAAGCTAGGGATCATGTACTTATCAAATTTTTGTTCTGGGGGGGTCACATACTGAATTTTTTCTTTCTGTATTTGTCATATGATGTCAAATTGTTTTTTTTAAAATATATTTTATTGATTTTTTACAGAGAGGAAGGGAGAGGGATAGAGAGTCAGAAACATCGATGAGAGAGAAACATCGATCAGCCGCCTCCTGCATACCTCTTACTGGGGATGTGCCCGCAGCCCAGGTGCATGCCCTTGACCAGAATCGAACCCGGGACCCTTCAGTCCGCAGGCCGACGCTCTATCCACTGAGCCAAACCGGTTTTGGCATATGATGTCAAATTTGCCTCTTGTCCGTCACCTGATCCTGTCCCCCCGCTGATCAGTAACACCCCTCTGGTTGACCATGTCTCCCATGACCTTGATTTCTGACCCTGGCCCCCATCTGCCTCTTTGGTTCTGTTTTGTTAAACCTCATCTGGAGGACATTTTCCCACTGATATTTAGAGAGTGGAAGGGAGGAAGCGGGGGCAGAGAGAGAGACACACACACACACACACTCACACACACACACACACACACACACATCCCTTGGTTGCCTCCTGCATATGCCCCGACCAGTGCCTGGGGTTGAACCTGCAACCCCGGTATTTGTCTTTGACCAGGAATGGAACCCATGACCCTTTGGTGCTCAAGCCGACACTCTAACCACTGAGCACACCGGCCACGGCCCATCTCTCCCTCTTACCTCTTCCCACCCCTCTTGCCTCCACTGTTCCCCCAGCTTCCTGCTCACCCCTTTTCTCTTTCCCCAGGTTCAAGGATGGCCCAGCCGCTGCCCTTGAACCATCTCACCGCTATGGTGAGTGGGTGTCCCTGGGTGGGGTGAGGCAGCTGGCTGGGCCAGGTGTGGGGGTGGGTGGTTTGTGCTGTGTCCCCCACCTCCGATGACTCCTGGGTTCTGTTGCAGATGACCAGGCCTGGGCCCGGCCCCCCAAACCCCCCACTTTCAGGGAGTTCCTGTCCCAGCACAAAGCTGAGGTCAGCCGCAGGAAGAGGAAGAGCAGCCGACCCCAGGCCAAGGCAGTCGCCCGTGCCTACAGGTGGGCACCCCTTCCCTGGGCATGTGTACACCCAGTGGGGCTGGCTGGCCCTATACCCTGTTCTCTGACTTGTTTATTTGTGGTTGGTGTCTCTCTGGGTACTTGTCTCTCTGGGTCAGGCCCTTCGTTTGGGGGGGTGGGGCCTGTCTCTCCACTTGTCGCTCCTCTGTCCCCTCCTCCTCCGCCCATCTCTGCTCCTGCCACCTGGTCTTCCCTCCATTGTCTGTCCCTGTCCCTGACACCTGAGGACACACCCCCATTTCCTCCTGAGCCTCCAACACACCGAGCCTCCTCTGGAAATCCTGCAACCCCTTTCTCCCCCAAGTTGAATTTGGAACCTCTTCTCTGGGAGGAGCAGGAGGGGGAAGCCCCTTCCTCCCGTGCCCCGCGGCCTCACCACCCTTCCCTCTGACCTCTCCAGTGACCACGATGACCGCTGGGAGACCAAGGAGGCAGAGCCCCCAGCCCCCGGGGCCCCACAGCCCGCTCCCCCCGAGGAGACGCCCACACAGGTAAGGCGGACTCATTTCTGGGCAGGAGGTGTGGGCGTGCTCAGGGCCCCCACCCTCCCTTTGACTTGCCTTGTGTTCCCCACAGCTGCCCGAGACCCCAGCCCCTGCCCACCGGCCTCCTGAGGACCAGGGGGAGGAGGACAGGGGGGAGGAAGACGACGAGGAGGAGGACGAAGGGGAGGATGAGGAATGGGAAGATGTGAGTGAGGGCGAGGAGGAGATTGAAGAGGAAGAAGAGGCTGATGATGAGGAGGAAGAGGAGGAGGAGGAAGAACCAGCCCAAGACCACCAACCCCAAGAATCTGAGCCCACTGGGAGCGCCGGCAGTGAGCAGGCCAACGAAGAGCCCGCCAGCCCTGAGGAGCCACGTCCCCAGTCCCCTGCCACACCGTCCAGCCCCTTCTCACCCCCTGGGGGCCACCAGCCTGTGTCTGACTGGGGTGAAGAGATGGAGCTGAATTCTCCCCGGACCGCCCACCCGGCTGATGCCCTCTCTCCGGGTGAGGCCTGGCCTTTTGGAAATGCATGAAGCTGGCTGCTTGTGTGTGTGTTCAAGGGGTGCATGGGCGGGGGGACCCTCAGGGGCTGGGCCCCGGGATCCCGTGCGCCCCACGGCCCTGGCGGCTAGGGAGGACAGTCCATGCCCACGTGTGTGCTGTCCTTACTGATCTCTGAAATGCCCGTCCCCAGATACTGCCCCTGCTCTGGGTCCTGCCAGAGCGCCCTCTCTAATAAAGAGTTCACCATCAGTGACATTCCCATTCAAATGACATTCCCCAGGTGTGTCCTTGAACCCCCTTTCCCTCGGGCCCTTCTGTCTTGGGGGGCTACTTGGACGGGGAGGGGCTTGACCGGGCCTCCTCCTTCTCCAGGAGGTGACCAGCCAGCCCCTGCCTCCTTGGAGAGCCGGCCCAGCCTCCCAGGAACCCAGAAAGCTGAAGAGGAGGGGTCCGAGGCGGCTCCAGGTGGGGGAGCGGTGGGCCCTGGAGGTGGCTGCTTCCTTCCTCTTCCTCTGGGGCCGAGGGGAGGAGGGCTTGGTGGGGGGTAGGATGGAGTGGAGCTGGGCCCCATCATCAGTGTGTGGGGTAGCAGCTGGACCTGGGGTGAAGTGAGAAGGTCAGGGGGTGGAGCTAAGGGAAGGATTCCTGGGGCCCAGTTACTAGGAACCCAGTGTAGGGGCCTGGGGATGAGCCCTGATGGGATTGGGATTTAGAGGCGGACCTCAGGGGTTTGGAAAACGAAGAGGTGGGGCTAAGGGCGGGATTAGAAATTTACATAGATTTAAAAAAAGAGTGGGAAGGGCGGTCTAATGGGTTTAGCTGTGAGCCCGATTAGATTTTTGATGTGTAACTGAGTGGGGTAAATTAGAATAGAAATGCGGACCCTGTTAGAATGTTGGGTCCAACGGAGTAGGAGGGAGACTGAACCCCATTTCTCCACCTCCACTGTGTGCAAGCCAGGTTGTGAAGCAGGCAGCTCCCCCCAGGAGTGGGATTAGGATTAGAACCGGGGAAGGTCTGGTTAGAACTCAGGAGGCGGGCGGTCACCTTACTGAGGTAGGTTTAAGGCCATGAGGTGGGTGAGGCCAGGTGTCCTAGCGCGTTGTCTGTGAGACACGTGTTGGCCAAGTGACCGTGATGTCGTTATTCCAGTTTATTCTCTCGATTTTACTGTAAAGAGGGTTCTGCTGCTTCGTGGGTCCACGGCGAGGATTAGAGTCTGAGGCCCCTAAACCACTGAGAACGGGGGTGTCGGTAGCCCAGCTCAGTGGAGATGAGGGGCAGGGCCGGGCGGGGTGTCTTGGGACTGTGCCCCTCCGCTGACCGCCCCTTCTCTCCCCAGAGGGAGGCCCCGAGGGCCAGGAGACGGCGGAGATCACCGACTTCCAGAGGGTGCGTTTCTGCAAGGTGGTGGCGGCCGCCCCGCCCCCGGGGGCCGCCCGCTGACCGCGCCCCGCCGACTCTGCACTAACTTCCCGCAGCCTCGCTCCTCTGCCTTTTGCTTCTGCCGCACTCCAGCCAGGAGGGGGTTAATGTGAGGGGGGAGGAGCCTGAGACCGACCGGCGTGGGGCCGGGCATCAGTCCGGTTTCACCAGTGGGGGGCCGCCGGGGACCTGCATGGCCGAGAGGTCTCCGAGGGACCCAGCTGTGGAGGTCTCGGCGGGTGGGTGCTAGTCTCCGGGACGCGGTCCCCGCCGCCAGGAGCTGACATCTAAGGCCTGGCTGCCAGCCGGCGACTCTTCCGAAGGACTCGGACTACTCGGCCACCACTTGTCTATTAAACGCAGCGCTTTCGCTAACCTTTGCACCGTGTTTCTGGCGGGGGCCACTGGCTTGCTGTGCTTGGCAGGCTTTTCTGTGGCGGGAGGAAGGGGTCTTGCTTTCTCCACCCCCTGACACCTCTCCCTCCCCCGCCCACAGGCCTCCCCGAATTCCTGAAGACGCGGCTGGGTGGGCCGAAGCTTCCCTGCCTTGATGGGTGGGGCGGCCGGAGGGGTTGGTCTGGCTGACCTGGCTGTGCGCCCCCCTGGAGCCACTGTGGACCCCTGGCTTAGGGAGAGGGAGAGATGGAAGGTGGTGGGGGAGGAGCTGGGGAAGGGGCGTGAGTGGGGGTGGGGTTGAGCTGCAACCTGGGACACACGGGGAGGAGATTCGGCTTTCCCGGAGGGCCAGAGTCCCGGTGGGCGGGGTGAGAACGGGAACGCGTTAGGATGCGAGGGGCCCCCAGAGCCGGTTTAGATGGGAGTTCCTAACTGGTGGGGGGCGCAGCCACCTCGGGGAGGCAGTGGTTAGAATTCGGTGCTGGAACGAGTGGAGTGCGGGAAGAAAAGCGATGGAGCCTGGACTAGAGAGGTGAAGCCAGGGCCAGAAGAGGACAGAATCGAATGCTGGAGTGTAGTCTGATTCAGAGGAAATTAAGCTGGAACGGGGGCTTGCGACGCCTGAGCCAGGCAAGGGGGCGAGGCTCGGGGCGAGGCTAGATGCCAGGAAGAAGTCTGAGCCCCTTAAAGGGGAGAGGGCTAGGGCGCGCGGGAGGAGGTAAGCGCTGGGGCGGCCTCGCGTGTGGGTAGCCCTGGCTGGTGGGCGTCCTCCGGTGCACCCTTCCCCGTCAGGGCACCTGCCCGGGTTGGGCTCTGTCCCCCAGCAGGGGGCGTGCAGGAGGCAGCCGATCGTATTTCATTCTCACATGATGTTTCTCCCTCTCCTCTAAAAGTCAATAAAGATAAATAAGTAAAGTAGGGGACTTTTTCTAAAAAATAAGAGCCGTGGGTATAGCCCCGAAGCCTGACAAGAGTCGCCTGGGCTAGACTTGTATTTGGGAAAAAAACCAGGTAATACAATTCTGGGGCGGGGCCAGGGCCCAGTGGGCGGGGCTAGGACGCCGAGGTTCGGTCTTAGCTTGACCATGGTTGGCCGGAGGCTGAGGGGGGCGGGTCTAGAAGGCGGAGGAGGCCGTTCTGCGAGGGGGCGTGACCATGCTGGCGGGGGCGCGGTTGGACCTGGGAGCTTTAGGGCGCGGGGTTGGCCTCCGAAGGGGCGGGGCCTAGGGCGCGGGGGCGGGGCCTGTGCGGGCAGCGGCGCCGGCCGAGTGGGCTGCGGAGATGCGGGGGACGAGCTGCGTGGGCGGCGGCGGCGAGAGCCCCGGGGGCGCGGGGCTGAGCGAAGGCCCGCGCGGTCGGTGGCTGCGCCTGGCTCCCGTCTGCGCCTACTTCCTGTGCGTCTCGCTGGCCGCGGTGCTGCTCGCCGTCTACTACGGGCTCATCTGGGTTCCCGCGCGGCCCCCCGCGGCCCCCGCCCGCCCGCCGCCGAGCGCGCCGTCCCCTCCATGCGCTGCCCACCCGGGCGCGCCGCCTGCCCCGGCGCCCGCCGCTGCCTCCGTCTCCTGCCTCCTGGGAGCCGCCGGCGGGCCGCGACCCCAACTCGAGCTGCCGCGCAGCCGCCGCCGCCGCCGCCGCCGCCACAGCGACCCCAGCCGCCACCCGAGCCACCAGATGCCCGGAGAGACACCGGAGGCCGCGGGGGGGCGACGACCAGGGTAACCACCCCTTCCACCGGACCGCAGGCCCTCGAGAGCCCGCGCCCCACCGAGGATGCCCGTGCCCGTCTGGGCCAGGATTCCGTCTTCATTGGAATAGCAGTGTTTCTGGAGCTGTCATCCTGAAGAATGGGGGTGCGGGGGAGCTGGCTCGGGGCGGCCACCATCTGGCAGACCACCTCCTGACCCGCCGCCATAGGATCTGAGCACAGCGCCCACCGCCCTCCTCTCCGACCTCGGTGTCTTTCCGTCCACCTGCAATAAACTCCAGACCCGCCTGTCTGGTGCTGTCTGTCTTGTCTGCTCAAGTTTGTGAGGGAGGCCTTTCCTGGCGTCTGGTCTTTGTCTGTCTTGCTCGGAGGGGCCGGTGTGTGCTTCCCTTCCTTCGGGGCCCCTTTTCTTGCACCCCCATCGTGCAGTTCTCGGGGTGGGATGGGGATGGGAAACAGGCTTATCTGCAGCAGGGCAGTTGAAGGTCAGACAGCGAGCAGAACTCCACAGGCTTTTGCATGCCCTGGGCCCGCCCTCCTGTCACAGCACAGGGGACGGACGGGCAGAGAGGTGGGACTTCAAGCAAGAACCGGGGTTCGGGGGTTTGTGCTCAGTGTAATTACAAGGTCGGGGACAGAGGCTACCCCGCTCTGAGGTGCCAGGATGCTGCTGGGAGGGGGTGCCTTCTTCCTGGGGCCTGAGGCCGAGCGCGGGCCGCGAAGGTGGTGGGCTGCTCTGCCGCCCTGGGAACCACGGAGGAAGTTCTCAAAGCACCCGGCGGCCTTTGAAGACTATACCACCTCCCTGGGCTGCGGCGGCTGGCAAACCGAGGCAGAGGCACTGGTCCTGCTGAGAGAGGTAGTGGGGTACATTGTCCTCCCTCGAAGCCCAGGCCTGGCGCTGGGCGGGGCACGGGGCCCCGAAGGCAGGAACCGTTTTCCTGTCCAGCCTCCTCCTTTGAACTGGAGCAGTGATTCGCAACCTTGGCTGCCCATGAGAATCACCTGGGAATCTTCTTAAAATCCTGATTTCTGGGCCTCACCCTCCGGAAATTCTGTTTCTTTGTGACTAATGTTGTGGCCCCCTCCCCATCACAAAGAAACAGAATTTCCGGAGGATGAGGCCCAGAAATCAGGATTTTAAGAAGATTCCCAGGTGATTCTAATGGGCAGCCAAGGTGGAGAACCACTGAACTGGAGACTCCCTGCAGAGTGAAGCTCAGCCTCCTCCCTCAGGCTGGGGCGTCTGTGCATTCTGTGCTGGGAATGTCAGTCATTCATTCTCTCTACCTCCAGCTCCCCTCGGCCCCTCCAGGACCATTTCCCCGAGCGTGTCTCCGGAAGGAAGGGGGACTCAGGAAGCCAGCAGCCATGTCCCGTTAGCATAGGTGGTGGTTAGGGGAGTTGATGTCCAGATTGAAATCCCAGCTCTTCCTCTCATGAGCTGTGTGACGAAGGGCAGGTCTCTCAGCCTCTTTGGCCTTGTAAAGTGAAGATGATGCTAATATTTATCATAATTTCTCTGAGGATTAAATAAGCTAGTGAGCTTAGAACAGCATCATAGTCTTTCTCTGCGTTCACCTCTGTCCCCGGGGCTTTAAAAACCAAAGCTTGGCCGTCGCCGGTTTGGCTCAGTGGAGAGAGCGTCGGCCTATGGACTGAAGGGTCCCGGGTTCTATTCAGGTCAAGGGCACATTCCTAGGTTGCGGGCTCGATCCCCAGTTGAGGGAGTGCAGGAGGCAGCCAATCAATAATTCCCTATCATCATTGATATTTCTTTCTTTTTTTTTTTATTATTAGTTAAGGTATTACAAATGTGTCCTCATCCCCCATCATTGATATTTCTATCTCCCTCCCCCTTCTTCTCTGAAATCAATAAAAAAAATATATTTAAAAAAAGATATTCATCATATTTCTCGTCCATGTCCCCCACTCATCTGTCAGCTCCATTGAGAGCAGGAAGTTTTTCCTGTTTTGTTCACTGCTGTGTCCCCAGTGCTTAAAATAAGGCCTGGCACATAGTAAACACTCCATAAATATCTATAATCATAAAAGCGTAATATGCTAATTAGACCAGACGTCCTTCTGGATGACCTTCCAGATGAAGCCGTGGCTGTGGGGGAAGCCCGGGTTCAGGATGCCAGATGGAAGCCAGTGCCAGCACCCGGGGGAAGGAAGGCCTACTGTTGCATGAATTTCATGCCTCGGGCCTCCAGTTTGTTAAATAAAATATTAAAACACAGCAACCTACCTGCCCAGCCATTGTGGCTCAGTGATTGAGTGTTGACCTATGAACCAGGAGGTCATGGTTTGATTCCCGGTCAGGGCACATGCCCTGGTTGCAGGCTCGATCCCCAGCGTGGGGCGTGCAGCAGGCAGTTGATCAATGATTCTCTCTCATCATTGATGTTTCTCTCTCTCTCTCTCCTCCTCCCTTCCTCTCTGAAATCAATCAAAATAGAATTTAAAAAACATAGTGACCAAAAGAGAAGCTGAGGCACCTGTGAACCCCTCACTCCCATCCAGCAAATATAAGGCGGCTTTGCCCCGACGGATGAGCCTGGGGGCTTTCCTTCACTCTGGTTGGCTCAGCCTGGGTCACATAACAACCCAGAACCAACGCCTGTGCCAGCTGATTGGTTAAGACTTGGGAAGGCGGGATGACTCTGAAGGTTTAGACCAATCAGGACCCGTCGTTGGGTCTGACCAAAGCTAGGAGGCGTCCTAACTCTGCAGCCCCACCGCAGGGCCTGGGACTGCCAGGAGGGGGCGATGCAGAGCCGCCGTGCCCCTGGACCCTGCGGGCCCTCCCGCGCCCACCCCTGGGATCAAAGAGTCACAATTACAGCAGAAATAGACGTAGCTGCACCTGTGAGGAGCCTGCTAACAGAATCCCGCATCCTTTGTCTGCAGTTCCAACTTCCCCAAAGCTCTGACAACCAAAGGATGTTTTTTTGGGAGGGTAATTTTGGCCCCGTTTCATATGGTGGCAAATCTCCTAATATGAGTTATTTACACTCTTTATTTATCTTCTCTGGTGTGAATTTTCACACATTTTGCTGCAAATATATCAACATATCTGATGGGAAGGAGGCTGCGTTAGCCCTTGGGGGCGTTACATAATATACGGCGTGGGCGCAGAATTACCTTCCTAAAATTGGAACAACTCTGAGTTCTGAGAGGCATCTGTCTCCAAGGACTTCAGCTAAGAGATTATGGACCCCCACTTGGGCATGCTGCCAAACCTAGATTCATCTTAATTATTCGCTCCACATTTACTTAATGGCTTTGGGCCGAAACTCATTTTTCATTACAATATTTTAAAAATGGAACATGAAGCTCTTTTACTCAGTCCCCTTTGTTAATGCTGTGCGATCTTTACGGTTGTGTGTCTGTGTATTTGAAAGTGTGTCTATATGCGACTGTATGAGTGTGTCCATGTGTGAGGCTGTGTGTCTTGTGGGTGTGCAATATTTCTCTCTCTGTGTGTGTGCATCGGTTGGTCTGTGTGAGAGTGGGTGTGGGTTTGATCATGTCTATGTGTCTGTGTGTAATTGTGTGCGTGTGAGGGTGGGTCTCTGTGTGTGAGAGGAGGCATGGCTCAGGGTTAAATTTAATATGCCGAGCCCTAGCCGGTGCAGGGAGCGTCAGCCCATGGAATGAAGGGTCCCGGGTTCGAGTCCAGTCAAGGGCATGTACCTGGGTTGCAAGCTCGATCCCCAGCCCTGGGCCATGTGAGGGAGGCAACCAATTGATGTGGTCTTTCTCAAACTTTGATGGTTCTCTCTCTGTCTCTCCCCCTCCCTTCCACTCTCTCTAAAAATCAATGGGTAAAAAGTATCCTTGGGTGAGGATTAACAAAAAAAAAACCATCCTGAAATAAAGACCTCATTTTAGGCGACTATCTCTGCCTCCGTTTTAGAATCTTAGTGGACTGTACAGTGTAAATTACTCATCTAGAAAATTTTCACTGTCAAGCAATACCTTATATTTCCACTAGAGGTCGCCTGTCTACTTTGGCCAGAAAAATTTTTAAACATTTTTTTTTTTTTTGCCATTTAATTCCTGGGAGTTCGCAGAACCTTGCAGACAAATACCAGTGGCAGCTAGCTTAGGCTCACCTCACCTTTACACAGAGCAGTGGTTGTCAAACTTGTTGGTCTCAGGATTCTTTTACACTCTTTTTTTAAAAAAATATATTTTATTGATTTTTTACAGAGAGGAAGGGAGAGAGATAGAGAGTTAGAAACATCCATGAGAGAGAAACATCGATCAGCTGCCTCCTGCACATCTTCTACTGGGGATGTGCCCGCAACCGAGGTACATGCCCTTGACCGGAATCGAACCCGGGACCCCTCAGTCTGCAGGCCGACGCTCTATCCACTGAGCCAAACCGGTTTCAGCTACACTCTCAAAAAATTATTGAAGACCTCCAAAAGTGTTTGTGTTGGTGAGCTGTATCTATCAATATTTATGTGTTCAATTAAGATTGAGAAGTTAGGAAATTATTCATTAATCTATTTCAAAATAACCATAAAATTAATTGCACCTTTGGCAATTCTTTTATTGTGGTAAAATATACATAACATAAAAATTTACCCTTTTAACTATTTATTTATTTACTTATTTTTATTTATTTTTAATCCTCACCCGAGGATATTTTTCCATTGATTTTTAGAGAGAGTGGAAGAGAGAGGGAAAGATAGAGAAAAATATCGATGTGAGAGAAACACATCTATTGGTTGCCTCCTGCACAGGCCCTGACTAGGGCCTGGGCTGGGGAGGAGCCTCCAACTCAGGTAGGTGCCCTTGACCAGAATCGAACCCTGGACCCTTTGGATAGAATGCTCTATCCACTGAGCCAAACTGGCGAGGGCCCATTTTAACTGTTTTTTAAATGCACAGTTCAAGAGCATTAAGTAAATTCATATTGTTGTACAACCATCACTACCATTTGACTCAGGAATGTTTTCATCTGCCCAAGCGAAAACTCTACCCATGAAACAATAACTCCCTGTCTTCCCCCCTCCCAATCCTTGGCGATCTCTGTTCTATTTCTGTCTCAACGAATTTGCCTATCCTGTTTGCTTAATGCAAATGGAATCACGCAATATTTGTCTTTTTGCATCTGCCTCATTTCACTCGGCGTACTGTTTTCAAGGTTCATCCACGTGGTAGCATTGTTACGGGAGAGCCTCCCTCGTTGCTAGGGGGTCCCCCCTCCTTGGCTCTTGTCACACCGGTAAGAAAGATTTCAGACAAGCGACAGTGGTGTGGAAGCAAAGCAGGTGACTTTATTAGAATACAGTTGGCATAAAGCACAAGTGGGCAACTCAGCTAGTCTGAGCATCTTACCCACTGGGTTTTTTTTTAAAGACCTGTACTCTTTTTTAAAAAATATATATTTTATTGATTTTTAAAAAATATATTTTATTGCCGAAACCGGTTTTGCTCAGTGGATAGAGCATTGGCCTGCAGACTCAAGGGTCCCAGGTTCAATTCCGGTCAAGGGCATGTACCTCGGTTGTGGGCACATCCCTGGTGAGTGGTGTGCAGGAGGCAGCTGATCGATGTTTCTCGCTCATCGATGTTTCTAACTCTCTGTCCCTCTCCCTTCCTCTCTGTAAAAAATCAAGAAAATATATTTAAAAAAAAATAAATAAAATATATATTTTATTGATTTTTTTACAGAGAGGAAGGGAGAGGGAGAGAGAGTTAGAAACATGGATGAGAGAGAAACATCGATCAGCTGCCTCCTGCACACCTCCTACTGGGGATGTGCCTGCAACCAAGGCACATGCCCTTGACCAGAATCAAACCTGGGACCTTTCAGTCTGCAGGCCGACATTCTATCCACTGAGCCAAACCGGTGAGGGCCCATTGGGGTTTTATTTTTTATTTATTTATTTTAAATATATTTTATTGATTTTTTACAGAGAGGAAGGGAGAGAGACAGAGAGCTAGAAACATCGATGAGAGAGAAACATCGACCAGCTGCCTCCTGCACACCTCCCACTGGGGATGTGCCCGCAACCCAGGTACATGCCCTTGACCGGAACCGAACCCGGGACCCTTCAGTCCGCAGGCCGACGCTCCATCCACTGAGCCAAACCTGTTCCAGCCCATTGGGGTTTTAAGGGTTATATATCTTTTTGTTGCAAGCTTTCAAAATATATATATATATATATATATATATATATATATATATATATATTGATTTCAGAGAAAGAAAGTGGGAGAGAGAGAGAAACATCAATGATGAGAGAGAATCATCAATCGGCTGCTTCCTGCACGACCCCTACTGGGGATCAAGACTGCAACCTGGGCATGTGACCTTGACTGGAATCGAACCTGGGACCCTTAAGTCCGCAGGCCGACTCTCTACCCACTGAGCCAAACCAGCTAGGGCTCATCTATTGATTTTCTTTAACTTATTCTATTTTAACACAAATAACACAGAGAAATGTTATGTTTTCCAAAATGAAAAATCTGATGAGAATAGTGGCATTATGTCCCTGGTTGATTAGAGCTTCACCCTGATACACCCAAAGTTGTGGGTTCGATGCCCAGTCAGGGCATCTGCAAGAATCAACCAATGAATGCATAAGTAAGTAGTGCAACACCTTAAAGTTTCTCTCTCTCTACCAATGAATAATAAAAAAAATTTAAGTGGCATTATTTTACATTTTTGAGAATACTTACCATCTGCTCAATAGACAACAAGTGGATTCTCAGAGTGGCTTCTGCATTCGCTGTGTTGCAATGTCACACACTATCTAGCCCCTGGGAAAATCTGGGGGAGAGACAGCCAAGTCATGAGCATGGACTTTTCAAGCCGGTTAATCCCTGACCACATCACCCCGAAACTCATGTAGTTGCAAAACTGTCTTGAGCCTTCCAGGTCATCTGCTTCTGTACTTAACATCTGCTTCTGGGTATAATTTTTTTTTACCATTCTGCCAGCACCATCTTGCTATGTAATCCCTGGATCATAAATAAAATAAAAAATAGCCTGACAGTCGTCACATACTCACATTACAACGATGTCTGTGGATATACTGCTGATAATGTATCAGTTAATCATCATCTTTGGGTAACAAACAACCAAAACCTGTGTAATGTACACATATGGACATTTATTTAGCACATGCATCTAGGGGTTTGGCTGAGGGTCAGCTGATTGTGGCTGGGTGGCTCTGCTGATCTTGGCTGGGCTCTCCCACGTGTCTGAGGTCATCTGGGGCTTGACTGGGTCTGGCCATGGATCGATGGCCCAATGATCTTGAATGGGCTCCCTCAAGTGTTTGTGGGTGGGCTGATCTTGGCTGGCCTTGGCAAGTGCATCCAGTAGCTGGGACCAGAGGGCTATCCCAGGAATATTCTTCTCATGGTGGTGACAGTGAGCCCACGTCCACAGGTACATTTCACATCTCCCTATGTGTTCTATGTGCCATCGCCCTATTGGCCAATCAAGTCACATGGCCAAGTCCAGTATAAAGGTGCAGAAGTACATTCCTTCCTAGGAGATGAGGTGGATAGAGTGAAGGCTTAAAATATTTTTACAAAATCTATTTATTTTGAAGAGTAATCTAATCTGCCACAGGTGGGGTGGGGGTGGGAGGATGGGAGAACCTGGATGTTGTGCCCAAACCTCAAATAAGTATGTGTGTTGGGAGGTGGGTAGGTGGGTGGAAAGATGAAAACCCAGGCCCTCGGACCCAAATTGTACCCATTTCCCTCCTCATTTTGCTTCTCGGCCCAAACCGTACAGAGAGCCCACGTGTAGGGACTCTGTTGAAAATGCCAGCTGCCCTCCCATGTGACAGCCAGAACCAACCGCCGGCCATGTGCGCGAGCCGCCTGGGACACCCAGCCCAGTCGAGCCTTCGAGTGAGTACAGCCCCAGCCAGCATATGACTGCAATTGAGAGGCCCTGGGTGAGAGCTGCCCAGCCGTCCAGCCACAGACCCATGAGAGACAATATAAAACATTTAAAGCTCCTTTGTTTGAGACTTGCTATGCAGCAATATACCAATAAAACCGTGTTCCTGCCCGGCCGGGTGGCTCAATGGTTGAGCATCAACCTAGGAACCAGGAGGTCACGGTGTGATTCCCGGTCGGGGCACATGCCGGGGTTGCAGGCTCCATCCCCAGTGGGGGAGGGCGTGCAGGGGACAGCCAATCAGTGATTCTTCCTCATCATTGATGTTTCTATCTCTTTTACCCCTCTCCCTTCCTCTCGGAAGTCAATAAAAATATGAATATTAAAAACAACCACCCTGTTTGTGAGGCAGCCCTCAGCCCGTGGGTGGTGGGAGTGGGCGGATAAATGACCCAGCGTCTCCGTACTCTGAGGAGACCATTGTGAGGCACAGCAGCCCGGGTCCTCAGGCGGCCCCTGGGATGGAACCCCACCAGCTCTCAGCGGCAATCTGCTCGAGCACCCCCGTTGTTAGGGTTCTTCCCTCTCTTGTTTCACGTTCCTCAGTCGTGATTTCTGGAATCACCTCCTAGATAAACTACCTGCCCTCAAGTTCTTGTTTTGAGTCTGCTTTTGAGGAAATTCAAGCCAAGACAGTGATGATGATGATGATGATGATGATGATGATGGAGAAGGGAAGGAGGAGGGGGAGGAAGAGGAGGAGGAGTCCGGCTGCTGTGGCTCAGTGCTCAGTGAATTGAGCATCACTCCATGCACCAAAAGCTAACCAGTTCGCTTCCCCGGTCGGGGCACATGCTTGGGTTTCGGGCTCCATCCCCAGAGGGGGATGTGCTGGAGGCAGTAGATGTATGTTTTTTCTTTCTCACATCAATGTTTCTCTCTCTCTCTCTCTCTCTTTAAATATATTTTATTGCTTTTTCTTTTTTTTTTTTTTTACAGAGAGGAAGGGAGAGGGATAGAGAGTTAGAAACATCAATGAGAGAGAAACATCGATCAGCTGCCTCCTGCACACCCCCCACTGGGAATGTGCCCGCAACCCAGGTACATGCCCTTGACCGGAATCGAACCTGGGACCCTTCAGTCCACAGGCTGATGCTCTATCTACTGAGCCAAACCGGTTAGGGCTCTCTTTCTCTTTTTTAAAAAATATTTTTATTGATTTCAGAGAGAAAGGGAGAGGGAGAGAGAGAGATAGAAACATCAATGACTAGAGGCCCGATGCACAAAATTTCGGCCTGCCCTTGCAGCCCCAGCTTCGTCCAGACGGTCATTCTGCTGTTCAGTCTAATTAGCATATTAGCTCTTTATTATATATGATGAGAATCATTGATGGGCTGCCTCCTGCACACCCCCTCCTGGGGATCGAGGCCGAAACCCAGGGAATGTGCCCTGACCAGGAATCCAACCAGTGACCTCTTGGCATGGGGCAATGCTCCACCTACTGAGCCATACGGGCCAGGGCCACTGTCCATCTTCCACAGCAAGGCCAGAACCTCAGCATGCCTTCACCCTTCCTCCCCCCACCACACCTACATTTTGCAACTCCTGGTTTAATATCACTGAGCTTCATATACAAACTAGAGGCCCGATGCACAAAATTTATGCAAGGGACTCGGCCCTCGCAGCCCTGGCTTCGTCCAGAAGGTCATCTGG
Source organism: Myotis nattereri (assembly GCF_964212035.1). Taxonomy (NCBI): domain Eukaryota; kingdom Metazoa; phylum Chordata; class Mammalia; order Chiroptera; family Vespertilionidae; genus Myotis; species Myotis nattereri. The sequence continues at coordinate 47,853,101 of NC_138090.1, forward strand.
AAGGACACCCGCGTTAACGTAAAAAAACCATTGAAACCTGTAAAGAATTTTGTGAGTTTATTTGAGCCAAACTGTCGACATATGCCGGGAAGCAGAACCTCAATGAATGGAGATAGTGCTCCGGAGAATGGCAGGGTTACATCCGTATTTATACATGAAATTCATTGGTGACAGATTTAAGGAGGTGGGATTAAGCGAAGCAGGGGGAAACCTCTGTGATAGGATAAAAAGTAAAATGATGGACACATACTTAGGTGGGTGCAAGATCAATCAACATGATAATGAAGGAATTTGTAGTATCTGCCCTGGCGCCCAGAACATTTGGTTATGCCCCAGGGGCTCCAGAAAAAGGGAAGTTACAAGTTACCCAGACACTTCAAGGGTATGTTATCTTAGAGGCAAAAAGGCAAATGGGCTCAGTCAGGATCAAAGTTGATCTTGTCAGTGAAGACACCGGCCTAGGACATAACTGCCCACCATCACTGCTTTTAGTCAAAGTTTAATTTCAGACCATCCTGTGTGGTTATTTTAGGTCTCTGAGTCCGCGAGGCTGCCACGCAGGCCTTCCCTGAGCTTGTCAGGCCAGCGTTGTGGCCCCTTTCGGCCACACCCGGAAGGTCGTTTGGCTGTCCGGACTAATCAGCATATTACGCTTTTATCGTTATAGATCTGTACGGACAAGCACTTCTTTTTGTGGTCACTACTTGTTTCCAACGACTTATCACTTCCTCCCGAATTAATTCCTCTTCTCATGCGTCTCAAGTTCTTCCAAAGCGTGTCTATCGGAGGCGCATTTTCCGAGGTTTTGAATATCACCCTCCCCTTAACCGATCCTTCATCTGGTTCTTCAGGCCTGTAATTTATCGTCACACGCAGGAAGTTACTCCGTTGCATCTTTTTCATTTTACTTCTTAAAATATATTTTTATTGATTCCAGAGAGAAAGGGGAAGGAGGAGAGAGAGAGGTAGAAACATCAGTGATGAGAGAGAATCACTGATCGGCTGCCTCCTGCTCAGGCCCTACTGGGGATCGAGCCCGCAACCCAGGCAGGTGCCCTTGACCGGGAATCGAATCGTGACCTCAAATCGTGGTTCACAGGTCAACACTCAACCGCTGAGCCACACCAACCGGGCAAACCAGCACCACATTTCAGAAAGTCTGGGTGAATACACTCCAAACTGCTAGTAGGAAGCGTTTCAGAAGGTTTTGTGTGTTGTTCGAATGTTTGCAAGGTGCATAGATGACCTTTCATTTTATTTTATTTATTTTTTTAAATATATTTTATTGATTTCTAACAGAGAGGAAGGGAGAGGGATAGAGAGTTAGAAACATTGATGAGAGAGAAACATCGATCGGCCGCCTCCTGCACACCCCTCAGTGGGTATGTGCCCGCAACCAAGGTACATGCCCTTGACCGGAATCGAACCTGGGACCTTTCAGTCCGCAGGCCAATGCTCCCAAGAAAGGAGGCTTTTTACTGAGTTTTATAAATTCCCATCAAAGGAGGAGACTTGAAATGGATTAGGGAGGCGGGAGAAAGCAAAGCAGGGGAGAGGGGACTCTGGGATTGGATGAAAAGTGAAATGACAGACACTTGCTTCTTCTACGTAGGCGGGTACAGGATAGCTAACAGTCGACAATGATCACAGTAACAACATCTATGAGGGAATCCCTGGTCTGCAGCCCGGGGCCACGGGCTGTGGCCCGAGGGGTCCGGAAAAATGGAAGTTACAAGTTACCCTGACCTCCCACAGGGCAAAGAGACAACAGGCTCCGTCGAGATCGAGGCTGATCATTGTCAGGGAAGATGCTGGCCTAGGTCATGACGACCCACTGTAAACTGCTTTTTAACGAAACGGTTCTCATGTCGGACCGTCCTTTTGTGGTTACGTTAGGTCTCTGAGTTTGCGAGACCGCCCGCAGGCCCTTCCCCGAGTAAATCAGGTTAGCGTGCGGCCCCTTTTGTCCACCCTTTGCAATGAAAAGAAAGCTAGATCTTTATTCTGCCACTTATTAATTTATTATTTTTCTTTTATTGTCTAAAGTTTTACATATGTCTCCTTTTTCCCCAATTGACCCCCCTCCCCCAGCCATTGCCACCCCGGGCAAGCCCCCAGGGTCTGTGTCCATTGGTTACGCTAATAGGCATGCATACACGTCCTTTGGTTGCTCTCTCACCCCCCCTCCCCTGCCACTTGTCTCTAGGGCAGGGGTGGGCAAACTTTTTGACTCGAGGGCCACAATGGGTTCTTAAACTGGACCGGAGGGCCGGAACAAAAGCATGGATGGAGTGTTTGTGTGAACTAATATAAATTCAAAGTAAACATCATGACATAAAAGGGTACGGTCCTTTTTTTCAATAGTTTTATTCATTTCAAACGATCCGGCCCTTGGGCCGTAGTTTGCCCAGGGCTGCTCTAGATCGATCTATTCTTGTTCATCAAATTATGTTGATCATTATATCCTACATATGAGTGAGATCATGTGCTATTTATCTTTCTCCGACTGGCTTATTTCGCTTAGCATAATGCTCTCCAGTTCCATCCATGCTGTTGCAAATAGTAAAAGTTCCTTCTTTTTTTTTCTTTTTAATTTCTTTATTGGTTAAGGTATTACAAATGTGTCCTCATCCCCCGATTAACCCCCAACCTCCCCCCCGACTCATGTTCTCATCCCCCTGTTGTCCATGTCCATTGGTTTGGCTTATATGCATGCATACAAGTCCTTTGGTTGATCTCAAAAGTTCCTTCTTTTTTATAGCAGCGTAGTATTCCATTGTGTAGATGCACCACAGTTTTTTAATCCACTCATCTGCTGACGGGCACTTAGGCTGTTTTCAAAGCTTAGCTATGGTGAATTGTGCCGCTATGAACATAGGGGTGCATATATCCTTTCTGATTGGTGAGAAAGCTAGATCTTTAGAAAGCGGAGGTTGCTGTAGAAAAAAACCCTGTTTGTGGAGGGAAGATGGGGTGACCAGCTGCTGAGTTGCAGAAGGGCCTGGGGGGGACCCGAGCCTGCGTCCGTCTGTCCTCATGACCACGCGCACTGTGGTGGCGGAAGAGAAATTCCCAGTTACCCACAGCCTGCTTCCTGGAGCCCGTGGCGTGAACCTACACAGCGAAAGGGACTCTGCAGATACATGGAGGATCCGAGATGGGAAGTCATCATCCAGGGGGACCCTAAATCACAGGGCTTCTTCCATGAGCGGGGTTAGAGCAGCGGTTCTCAACCTGTGGGTCGTGACCCTCTGGGGGGGTCGAATGACCCTTTCACAGAGGTCGCCTAAGACCATCGGAAAACACACATATAATTACATATTGTTTTTGTGATGAATCACTATGCTTTCATTACGTTCAATGTGTAACCATGAAAATACACCCTGCAGATCAGATATTTACCTTACGATTCATAACAGTAGCAACATTACAGTTATGAAGTGGCAACGAAGATAATTTTCTGGTTGGGGGTCACAACATGAGGAGCTGTATTCAAGGGTCACGGCATTAGGGAGGTTGGGAACCGCTGGGTGAGAGGGAGACCTGAGGCCCAGCAGGAGCGGAAGGTGATGAGACCACGGGAGGCAGAGATGGGAGTGGCGGCCACCAGCTGAGGCCCTGACCTCCCAGCAGCGGCGGGAAGAGGCAGGCACAGGCCGCCTGGAGCCTGCAGAGGGGGTGTGTCCTGCCGGCTGGGTTTTGGGGCTGCTGCCTCCGGACTGTGAGAGGGTCCACACATTTCTGTTGTTTTAAGCCGCTCAGTTCGTGGCCCGTTGTGTCAGCAGCAATGGGACCCTCATGGAGGCTCCTTCCTCTACCCAGGACCTGCGTGTTTCTGTTAGGGGCAGAAATGGAATATGGGGGGACTCGCAACAATCATAAGAAATATTAAGCAAGCCCTGGCTGGTTTGGCTCAGTGGATAGAGGGTCGGCCTGCGGACTAAAGGGTCCCAGGTTCGATTCCAGCCAAGGGCACATGCCCGGGTTGCGGGCTCGATCCCCAGTGGGGGGCATGCAGGAGGCAGCTGATCAGTGATTCTCTCTCATCATTGATGTTTCTATCTCTCTCTCCTTCTCCCTTCCTCTCTGAAATCAATAAAAATATTTAAAAAAAGAAACATTAGCCGAAACCGGTTTGGCTCAGTGGATAGAGCGTCGGCCTGCGGACTGGATGGTCCCAGGTTCGATTCCAGTCAAGGGCATGTACCTGGGTTGCGGGCACATCCCCGGTGGGGGATGTGCAGGAGGCGGCTGATCAATGTTTCTCTCTCATCGATGTTTCTGACTCTCTATCTCTCTCCCTTCCTCTCTGTAAAAAATCAATAAAATATATTTTAAAAAAATTAAAAAAGAAACGTTAATTAAAAAAAAAGGAAAAGAAATATTAATCATGCTCTGCTAACTGGGGGGAAATGTGTCCCTTCCTCTGCCTCCGGGAGCGGCCCATTATCCTGAAAAGATGAGTGTTAGGTCTGATCAAATCATCCAATCAATACCCCCTCCCCCGGGAACTGGCCTTCAGGCCACTTCGCAACGGACATTCCACTTGCTGCGACCACATTCCACTTGCTGCGACCATCCTCTCTTCCCCCCCAAGTTTCCCGGAATCCGGACCTGCACAGAGAACGCTCCACCCAGAAAAAGCCCGCCTAGAGTCCTTTAAACAACCCCTGCTTCCCCGTCTGTGGGTGCTGGTGCCATTTTGGGGCTCAGCCCATCGGGTATCCAGATGAACTAATACATTTATAAGCCCTCACCACTTTGGCCTCGGGCTTCCGCCTTCCGGGACCCTGACAATTAGCAACCTTGTCTGCAGAAACCAGAGGCGCCAGCCCTTTGCATACCCGCCAGCCCTTTGCATACCCGCAGCCCTTTGCCAACCCCCAGTCAGCACACCCGTTTTTATTCCTTTAGCCAGCTTCCCCATGTCATCTTCATCCTTCTGCCCAATAGGAGCAGCTGGCTTCTGGGGGGCTGGCTTCTGGGGAGCAGATTTTTGTGGATGGCCTGCTGCTCTCCCACGCTGCGGGCAGGACTGGAATAAACGCTCACCTATGATTCAACCCTGTCTCTGCTGAATTGGCTCAAGCAGCGGCGGGCAGCCCAGACCCATTCATTGTCTGGTTACACATTCTGGCAAGCACGAAGGGATGTAAGCAAGGGACTCCCCTGGGGCGAGCACCCGGGACCCCACCTGCTTCTTGGACCGGAGGGTCCTGGGGCTGAGGCCTGGACTCTTATTCCAAGGGATGCCAGGAATTTTCCTGTTTTGAGTCCCAGCCTCCGCCTCCGCAATGCCCACTGTCTTACCTAAGGTCTAAGGTGAATCCAGCGTTTTTGTGTGACAGGAGGAGGAATCCAGCGTGTCTGTAAGGCACAGGAAGCACTTACTGTGTGCGCTTGGGGGAGAAGGTACTGCCTCTGGTCTGGGGTCTGGGCGAGCCTGCTCAGCTCCGAGTGCGAGACCTTCAGCGGTCCTTGCCTGGTCTCCAAACCCTTAGCCCAGTGGTTCTCAACCTCGGCTGCACATGAGAATCACCTGGGACTCTTTTTTAAAAACCTGATTTCTGGGCCTCATCCTCCGGAAATTCTGTTTCTTTGTTACTAATGTTGTGGCCCCCCCCCCCGCCCCCGCCCCATAACAAAGTAAAAAAATATTAAATATCTAGGTATTTTAGAATAACAGGATACTAAAATACTAATTAATTTGAGTTTGCCTACTTTTGGATTTTTACTACAGAGAATCTAGAGGATAGATTTGAATCTGTTAATAAATATGCCTTATATTTTACTTGAAATAGATCTCTTCAAATGTGAATGTATTACTAATATGAGAAATGCTAAGTATTTACTTGCCACCTAAAATTTAAGGAAAAATTCCAACTGATTGGAAAGAAATTGTATGGTTTTGGTAGTAGAAGGCATGTGGTATGGAGATCCATTTTGAAGGGAAAAAGAAAGTCAGTTTTTCTAAAGCTGAGTGGTTAAGAAAGTCTGTGAAAGTTATAGAAGGATTGTAAAAAGAAATCTTAAAGCCAAAACCGGTTTGGCTCAGTGGATAGAGCGTCGGCCTGCGGACTGAAAGGTCCCAGGTTCGATTCCGGTCAAGGGCATGTACCTGGGTTGCGGGCACATCCCCAGTAGGAGATGTGCTGGAGGCAGCTGATCGATGTTTCTCTCTCATCGATGTTTCTAACTCTCTATCTCTCCCTCTTCCTCTCTGTAAAAAATCAATAAAAAAAAAAAAAAAAAAAAAGAAATCTTAAAGGACATTATAGGCAATCTGAATGATAAATTTAATTAAATAAATGAATCTAAAGTAAGCTAATTTAGAATTTGGTTGGTCCTTTTCGTCTGTTACAAGAAAAAAAGTTTTTTCTGTATTTGCCCAGGAAGCAAAAGTTCTATAAATTATTGAAATAATTATATATTGTGTTATTTTAATCAGGTACTTAGTTACTTAAAAAAAGTGATCTTAATTGTGGGAACTGAAGTTTTTGCTGGTCTATGTTTGCGTTTAATACACTTTTGTCACTTTGAATGAATAAATAGTCTAATACTACTTAATAATAATGATGATATATAATCTTTTGGCAAATAAGTCTGACAACCTTTCCAGGGTTTGAATTTTAGGAAACTTTTTTTTTTTTCCAAAAATATATTTTATTGATTTTTTACAGAGAGGAAGGGAGAGAGATAGAGAGTTAGAAACATCGATGAGGGAGAAACATCGATCAGTTGCCTCTTGCACATCTCCCACTGGGGATGTGCCTGCAACCCAGGTACATGCCCTTGACCGGAATCGAACCCGGGACCCTTGAGTCGCAGGCCGACGCTCTACCCACTGAGCCAAACCGGTTTCGGCAGGAAACTTTTTTTTAACCTAGAATTGGCTTCAGGTCACTCCGATAGGCCCTGGAATGCCTCAGGGATTTTTTTTCTCTCCTTATGAAGAAAAATTTTATCATTAAGGTGCATGGGAACTTTGTCAAATAAAGAAATAATGACTATATTCTATTTATATAGGGATATTATTAAAGTAGATTCTGATATGCTTTCATTCATAATTCTAACTTATTATTCTGGAATATTGTGTTTTCCAAGAAGGACAAGATTCCATGTCATTTGCATATAATAAAATCCATAATCGTGTCATTTTTAAATCTCTTTTTGTCATTTAGAGACAGTCACCCTTTTGTTATAATGCATTTGGAAAAATGTTACATCTTCTGAAGGATCCATGGAAAGGACTCTGACATTTTCAGATCGTCCCCTTCGAACTGGATAAAAATTATTAGAACTCAATAGAATATCTTTATTTATAGAAGTACTGGCAGGAAAAAAATCAAGAGTAACAAAAAACTGCTTATGGGGATGAATGAATTGAAAATAATTATACCGTTTTTATAACTTTTGCTGAAAGTATTGCTGATTCTTAAACTTTTCGTGTTTCAGGTAGAAGGAAGCATTTTAACAGCAATTTGGTAAATCACATATTTTTCTCCCTACTGTATCCCTCCAGAATTTGGCAATTCTTTTTTTTTAATAAATATATTTTATTGATATTTTACGGAGAGGAAGGGAGAGGGATAGAGAGTTAGAAGCATTGATGAGAGAGAAACATTGATCAGCCTCCTCCTGCACACACCCCACCGGGGATGTGTCCGCAACCAAGGTACATGCTCCCAGCCAGAATCAAACCTGGGACCCTCCAGTCCGCAGGCTGATGCTCTATCCACCGAGCCAAACCGGTTAGGGTAGAATTTGGCAATTCTTAATGAGTGAATACGTTTCTTTGCATGAATTCAGTAAGAACAGTTTCCAATTGTGGTTTTTATTTACAGAGACTTTGGAATGTCATGTCTAACGTGCCTGGACTCTGGATGTCACCAGAATGTGGGAAACCTATTGCTAATATGTAAAATTATTCTATTCATTTTGGGAAGAAAGTCACCGATGGGGAGCTTCACATGCTGGGACCCGCTGTCCAGGAGGAGGATGCAGGGATGTTTTCTCTAAACATTTCCGCAGTAGCTCCCAGCGTGAATGTCGCCTTTCAGTATCTGATCACTACAACATGAAACGTTCTCATCATTGCACCCTCCCTTGTAGGAATGGACAGCCTGAGCTGCCGGCTGGTTGCTCTCTGATAAGTGGGGTGACTGTTTACTCATTTATCCCTGTCAACAGCATGGGGGCCTTGTTCCTGAGGATGACTGACTGTCTTTCTGCCCCTGAAACATCACAGGGTCCGAACCAAAAAAGGCCTTCTCACAGCGGTGGCACCCACTACAATGACCATCTCCACCGGGGAAGCCAGGCTGAAGAGATTGCTTTGACCACTTTTGTTATGCTGGTAATGGCGGGCTCCCTTAACGGAGAGGTGACCTGGCTGGCGCGTAGCACGGTAAAAGCCCCGAATGCCACTTCCGGAGCCGTATATATGGGATGCATCAAGAGCTGAGCCAGGCCCGGGGGGCAGTTCTAGAGAATCAGGCAGTGATAGGTTACTTGCTGTTGCGCCATAACCACGGCAGTGAGGAATGGGAAGGAATGTGCTATTTTTATTTTATTTTATTTTTAAATATATTTTATTGATTTTTTACAGAGAGGAAGGGAGAGGGATAGAGAGCCAGAAACATCGATGAGAGAGATCAATCAGCTGCCTCCTGCACGCCCCCCAGCGGGGATGTGCCCGCAACCAAGGCACATGCCCTTGACCGGAATCGAACCTGGGACCCCTGAGTCCGCAGGCTGATGCTCTATCGGCTGAGCCAAACCGGTTCGGCAAGGAATGTGCTATTTTAATCTTTCTGACAATTCTCAGTTGATAGCAAACAACGTTCAACACATTTAGGAAAACCATCTCCGAGGTAAAACAATGAGAAGGGTTTTTTTGGATTTGACTTACCCTGGCTACCCAACCTGTCTGGGCTGCGGGAATTCCTTTTAGTTTCTCTCCTGTTTATATTTTGTGGTCTGATAGCTTGCTGCTGTATGGGATGTCTCCCTCTTCTGAGATCCTGCATTTGCTGTGTTCCATCCCCAAGAGCTGCTTTCAAGGCAGAAGCAGATGCAGTCCAGATGAAAAGATGAGATTCTTCATCTAAAACTAATCTCAAAGCTATGAGATGATAGAAATAGCAGTGGGGAAATGTTAGTGCAGAAATAGAATATTGGGGACCAGCTATTATTATCCTATATAATAAAAGCCTAATATGCTACGTGTCCCATCATCTGGTCAGCTGGTCAACCAATCAAAGTGTAATACGCTAATGATATGCTAAGGCCGTTCAACCGCTCACTATGACATGCACTGACCACTAGGGGGCAGAACGTCAACCAGTCAACCAGTCGCTATGACGTGCACTGACCACCAGGGGGAAGACGCTCCAACCGGTAGGTTAGCTTCCTGCTGGGTCTGTCTGATCGGGACTGAGCAAGACAGGCCAGACATGCCCTGGAGCTCTCCTACGGTCCCTCCCCAGCTGGCCAACCTCCTGCGTTCCTCCCTGGCCCCAATTGTGCATTGGTGGGGTCCCTTGGCCTGGCCTGTGTCCTCTTGCAACCTGGGGCCCCTCAGGGGATGTCAGAGAGCTGGTTTTGGCCCAATCCCACAGGCCAAGCTGAGGGACCCCACTGGTGCACAAATTCGTGCACCGGGCCTCTAGTAAGAAATATTAATCAAGCTCTCTTGCCCTAGCTGGTTTGGCTCAGTGGATAGAGCGTTAACCTGCTGACTGAAGGGTCCCGGGTTCGATTTCAGTCAGGGGCACGTGCTCTGGTTGCAGGCTCAATCCCCAGCTGCTTGTGGGAGGCAATCAATCGATGTGTCTCCATCAGTGTTTCTCTCTCTGCCTCTCCCCCTCCTTTCCACTCTCTCTAAAAATCAATGGAACAATACCCTCTGGTGAGGATTAGCAAACAAACAAACAAACAAAAAAGGATCTCTCTCTCTCAAACCAATAAATAAATAAAAAAATTAACCATGCTCTGTGAACTGCGATTGTTTTGTTCTGATTAAATGTGAAGGCACATTCTAACCTGGCTGGGAGCTGCATGGGGGACCTTGGGAGCTCCCCTGGAAATCTGGCTCATCCCTCACATCTGGGAGCTGCTTATCATCCTGGAAAGAGTAACAGCCTTGTTGCAGAAGCCAGGGGCACCAGCCCTTTGCGAACCCTGAGCCAGCGTTACCTGCCAAGTGCCCATCTTGCATACCCCCATTCTTATCTCTTTCGCCTGCTTCTCCAAGTCATCTTCATCCTCTACCCAGTGTGAGCAGCTGGCTTATGGGGGGCTGCAGAGCAGATTTTTGTGGATGGCCTGCTGCTCTCCCTTACTGCCCGCAGGATTGGAATAAACGCTCACATACGATTCAACCCCGTCTGCAGAATTGGCTCAAGCCGTGACAAGCAGCCCGGACCCAATGATTGTCCCGTTTCATTGGGGCCTCGAAGCAACTTGCTTGGGAGGCTGGGCTCGCCCAACCCCTGCCCAGGACCTCAGGGGCGTTCAGGCAGGTTGGACTCTAAGCTTTTTAAAAATATATTTTTTTATTGATTTTTTACAAAGAAGAGCGAGGGACAGTTAGAAACATCGATCAGCTGCCTCCTGCATGCCCCCCACTGGGGATGTGCCTGCAACCAAGGTACCTGCCCTCCACCGGAATCGAACCTGGGACCCTTCAGTCCCCAGGCCGACGCTCCATCCACTGAGCCAAACCGGTCAGGGCAGTGATGGCGAACCTCTGACACGCGTGTCAGAGGTGACACGTGAACTCATTTTTTTTGGTTGATTTTTCTTTGTTAAATGGCATTTCAATATATAAAATAAATATCAAAAATATAAAGCTTTGTTTTACTATGGTTGCAAATATCAAAAAATGTCTATATGTGACACGGCACCAGAGTTAAGTGAGGGTTTTCCAAAATGCTGACACGCCGAGCTCAAAAGGTTTGCCATCACTGGTTTAGGGCACGGACTCTAAGCTTTTTGGCATAGGGGCCCTCGGAGGAGAGAGAGAGAGAGAGAGAGAGAGAGAGAGAGAGAGAGAGAGAGGGAGGGAGGGAGGGAGGGAGGGAGGGAGGGAGGGAGGGAGAGAGAGAGAGAGAGAGAGAGAGAGAGAGAGAAGTTCCTCAGCGCTCGGAGCCCTGATCCCTGCTCCCCTGGCTGCCCCACAGGGGCCCAGCCTCGGTGCCCGGTACCCCGAGTGCAGACCAATGAGGACCTCGGGGCCGAGGGCCGGGGGACGGGTCACTTCCTTCCTCCCCATCTGCACCTCCCTCGGGGCCATAAAAGCCACAGACCTCGGGCAGGAGGGCGCCGGTCCGCGGAGAACTAGGGAGACCCAACATGGTGAGTCTAGAAGCGGGGTGGGTGCCGGGGCCTTTGCTCTCTCCTTCTGGCACCCCCTCTTCCACTCCCTCCCCTTACTCCCCCCCCCCCCAATCATCGTCCATTTCTCCCCTTCGCCCCTGGCCCCCAGCTCAGACTCTCACTCCTGGGCTGGGACACATGCAGCGGTTCTCAACCTTTCATGCAGCTCCTCATGCGGTGGGGACCCCCAGCCATAACATTATTTTCGCGGCTACTTCATCACTGTGATGCTGCTACTGTGACGGATCGTCATGTAAATATCCGACAGGCAGGATGCATTTTCAGGGGTCGCGACCCACAGGTTGCGAACCGCCGCGCGGAGTCCGACCGCCCAGGAGTCCGCGCGAGGCCTGGGGGCTGGGAGCCTGGGGTCCCCGGGGCGGGGCGTTTGCGCCTCGGGTCCCCCAAGTACGAGGCTTTCTTCCCCACGGGGAGGGTCCAGGCAAGGCCGCGGGGCGGGAGCGCAGGTGGGGAGGCTGCCGAGAGCCGCTGGGAAGGACGCTGAAGGCACTGACCCGGACGGTGGGCGTTCTGGGCTGGAGAGGCAGGGAAACTGAGGCAGGAGCGGAGAGGGGCTCTGCCGCCTGGGGGGCCGGTTCCAGAACCGGGCGCGGTGGCCGCCAGGCAGGTGGATCTCGTTGCAACAAGGAAAGGAGACGGGGTCCCATCCAAAGCTCTGCCTGGGGGAGGGGGGCGCAGCCACGGCTGGGACCTGCCGTTCCCTCCGTGACCGGTTGATTTCCTCTGCGCCTTTGGCTGCACTGCACAGGCTGGGTCCCCCTCAAGCTCCTTCTGCCCACAGCCTGTCTGCAGAATCCCGGGCTGTGTTTCAACGTGGAGCAAGAATAGGGTTTAGCCCTGACCGGTGTGGCTCAGCGGATAGAGCGTCGACCTGCGGACTGAAGGGTCCCGGGTTCGATTCCGGTCGCGGGCATGGACCTTGGTTGCGGGCACATCCCCAGTAGGGAGTGTGCAGGAGGCCGCTGATCGATGTTTCTCTCTCATCGATGTTTCTAACTCTCTATTCCTCTCCCTTCCTCTCTGTAAAAAAAAAACAAACCAATAAAAATATATTGGGGGGGGGGCGGGGGAAGAATAGCGTTTAGCAAGAGCAGCTCAGAGTGTGAGATCCTTGTCTGATCGGAGAGCCGGGTCCCTGGTGGTTGGTTGGTGGGAGAGCCAGGCTGGTCCACGGATTCTGTGAGTGCCCGCGGGGGGGAGCCCGGGGTGAGGGGGTGAGGCCGGGCTGTGATTGAGCACCTGCTGTGCTCGCTCAGAGCTCTCGTCTTGCTTCATCGGGGGAAGGGAAGCAGGAGGGGGTTGGGGGGAGCACGGAGTTGCTTCATGCCCTCACTTCACCTTTTAGACCCTGCGCGTGCAGAGGGGACTTCAGAACAGGGCCCCGGTTAGCTTCGACTTCTGCTTCTTTCTGTAAACTAGTTCCCAGTGCCGGAGGGTGTGAACTGAAGAGCCACTCTCCGGCCCTCCTCAGAGCCTCAGGCTCCTTGCCACGGCTCGCGGAGCCTTCCACGAACATCCCACAGGTGCTCAAGGGCGGAGGCCAAGTCCTGCCTTCTCTGCGCTCTGAAGTCCTCCCCCTTCTCTTTCTCTTCTTGGTCGTCACCCCTAATCCAAGCTCCCGCCTCGATCCCTGCTCCAGCCTCCTCTCTGGCCACCTCTCTACTCACAGTGGCCAGAGCCATCTTTCTACGCTGAATGTTAACCCTGTCCCTCTGCAGCTCAAAGACCACCCATGGCTCCCCATTACCCCAGGATAAAGTACAAATTCTTTACCGTGGCATCTCTGGATCTTCCAGCCTCCTCTTGGCCACCTGCCAGCCACGCCTACCTTTGGTGTTTTGGTGGGTAGCACAGTCCCTGCCACTCACCACGTGGCTTCCTGCCTTGAAAGGGGGCCCCGTACTCTCGAGGCACTTTAAGCCTCTCAGGGAAGGCTCTCGAGTTCAACTCGCAGAAGTTCTCTGCCGCCTGCTAACCGTGAGGACTCAGGTCTCTGACATTCCCGGCCGCCTCAATTTTTCATCTGGGAAATGGGTGTTGCGAGAGCAGCAACCCCCATAGGGTTGTTCTGTGGATTAGATGAGATAATACACGAAAAGGGCTGAGAACAGAGCTTGGTGATTATGATTCTATTTTATAAGAAGTGCCCTGTCTCCTCCTTCACCCTGTCCTCCGGTCCATTCATTCATGTCGCCTCAGTGCCGCCACCCCAGTGCCAGCCACCGCTGTCCCTCACCTCAAGGGGACGGTTCCAATCTCCTCTCCTTCCGGCTTCTGTTCTGCAGCCCTTTGTCCACGCAGCAGACAAGGGCTCTTGCCACGAGCCTGGGAACTCAGGGACAATGGTAGCACCTTGCCCTCCTGGTGGCTGTGACATAAAGGCGGTCATTAGCGAATGAATGGCCGGACACCTGGCAAGTGCTTAGAACAGTGACACCTGGCAAGTGCTTAGAACAGTGACACCTGGCAAGTGCTTAGAACAGTGCGGGGGCAGGGAGGAATGCCTTGCCCCCCACGGCCATGTGCGGCAGCTGGAATTCAATTCACATGACACACCCACCAGGTCAGTTCCTCGGATGCCGCGGCCACAGTTCATGCCCTCCACGGTCAGGGCCACCTTGGACGGTGAGAGCGTTTCCCTGGCACAGAGAGCCCTGCGGATGGTGCTGTGGTTTTACTTCTCCGGGACCGGCCTCCCTTCTGCACACTCCCGGCTCAGTTCCTCTCTCCTCGCAGACCCTGACTTCCTGCCAGGGAAGTTTTCCTCCGGCCGGTGAATGTGTGTGCGAGGAACAAGTACCCTTAGGCTTTTCTGAAACGCCCAGATTCTCCATAAGACCCGCAGTGCGGGATGGGCGTGCACTCACTGCCAGGGGCCTGCGTCCGCCCGCCCACTGCCCTCTCCTGGGCACCACCCTGCCAGGGGCCCTCTGTCTGCTTCTTTCTTTTCTTTTTAAAAACATTTTTATTGATTTCAGAGAGGAAGGGACAGGGAGAGAGAGAGAGAGAGAGAGAGAGAGAGAGAGAAACATCAATGATGAGAGAGAATCATGGATCGGCTGCCTCCTGCATGCCGCCTCCCACTGGGGATCAAGCCTGCAGCCCGGGCATGTGCCCTTGTCCGGAATCGAACCCTGGACCCTTCAGTCTGCAAGCTGACGCTCTATCCACTGAGCCACACCAGCTAGGGCCTCTGTCTGCTTCTGGAACCAGACTGAACACAGGCGGGTGCCGCATGCGAGCGCGCGCACACACACACACACACACACACACACACACACATATACACACACGGATGGAGAGAATGACAGACAGAGTGGGAGGGGAGGGGCCGGGAGGGGGGGGGGTGCCAGTTCTGTCCTCTTTCGTTGGTAGCTTTACGCACTCCTGGGTCCGTGCTCGATCTTGGAGCTCTTTCCCCATCAGGGCCTCACTTCCTCCTTTTTGGTGGTTGCATAGTATTCTGCCGTCCGGATGGGCCGGGCCCCTGCGGCTGGGCACCTCGGTTGATCGGCGGGGAGCCCTTTGCAAGGCCCCCGGCTGGAAACCGCAGCGTTTGAATCAGCGTCTTTGTCCGCATCATCCTGAGAGGTCAGAGCCCAGGGAGCTCTGTCAGCTGATGAGAGGAGGGATGACGCATGTGGGCACGAGGGGGGGGGGTGTGGGGGGATGCTCCCTTTTTGGGGTCTGACTCATTCTGCAGCCAAGAAAGGCAGTTCGCTTGTGCAATCAGCAGGGGAAGGGTTAGCCTTCCCCTATATTTAACAACCTGCACATGCCCCCCTCCCCGCAAAAAAGCCAGGGAATGGAGCCTCCTGCTGTGCCTGGCGTTAACCTTTCTTGACTGGAGCCTGGGGGCCGGAAAGGGGAGGGACCCAGAGAAGCAAAAGGGGAAGGCAGGTCAGGATGGGGAGAGCTGGGGGTGACGGCTCAGGGCAGGTCTGTTCACCAGTGGAAACATGGCGATGATTTTAGCTTTCTACTTTGAAATATGTTCACACTTTATATAGAAAAACTAGAGGCCCGATGCACGAAATTCGGGCATGGGTAGGGTCCCTGGGCCTGGCCAGCGATCAGGGCCCATCTGTGGGGCAACCGGTGGGCCAATTGGGGGCCCCCTGCTGGCACCCGCCTTGGCTGGCCTGGGGCCTGCGGGTGGGGGCAGTTACCAACACTTTGTCATTCTCAGTCATCCAGAGCCTCGCTCCTCCCTCTCAGCTCCCCACTCCCCCCTCCTCCCTCCCCGCTCCCCTCCCCCTCCCCCTTCTTCCTTCCCCTTCCCCCCTCCCTCCCTCTCCTCCCTTCCCCTCCCCCCTCTTCCTCCCCCCTTCCCCCCTCCTCCCTCTGCCCTCCCCCTTCCTTCCTCCTCCCTCCTTCCCTGATTTCAAAGAGGAAGGGAGAGGGAGAGAGACAGAAACATCAAAGATCAGGCATGTGCCCTGACCGGGAATAGAACCAGTGAACTCTTGGTTCATGGGGTTGATGCTCAATCACTGAGCCACACCAGCCAGGCTAATTTTTAGTTTAAAAAAATAGATTTTGAGAGAGAGAGAGAGAGAGAGAGAAACATAGCAAAAGCATAAACACAATACTTGTCACCCTCAATAAAAGTAGCATCGATTCCTTCTTATTGTCAAATATCCACTTGAAAAAAATTTTTTTTTATTGATTTCAGAGAGAAAGGGAGAGGGAGAGAGAGAGAGAGAAACATCCATGATGAGAGAGGCTGCCTCCTGTGCGCCTCACACTGAGGATCGAGCCCGCACCCCGGGCACGTGCCCATGTGCCCCGACCGGGAGTCGAACCGTGACCTCCTGGTTCAGAGGCCGATGCCCAACCCCTGAGCCACGAGGTCCGGGCCAGCCAGGCCACTTTTAAACTTCCCGCAGTGTCTCAAACTGTCTTGTTTCCCAGTCGATTATTCCAGCCAGGATCCAAACGAGGTCTCCATATTGCCTTTGGTTGATATGCCTCCTAAATCTATTTTAATCCATGACACTTCCCTTCCTTCCTTCCTTCCTTTCTTTCTTTCTTTCTTTTTTTTTTTTTTTTAAAAAAAATGCTATTTATGAGGGGGAGAAAAACGACCATTTGTCCTGTAGAGTCTCCTACTGTCTGACCGGGTTCGTTTCGTCCCTGTGGTATTATTTATCATGTTCCT
Source organism: Myotis nattereri (assembly GCF_964212035.1). NCBI lineage: Eukaryota > Metazoa > Chordata > Mammalia > Chiroptera > Vespertilionidae > Myotis > Myotis nattereri. The sequence goes on from NC_138090.1 coordinate 47,869,662, forward strand.
CTCGCCCCTGCCTTTCCTGTAAACTCCTAGTTTTAGATTTAGAACCTTGATTAGATTCATGTTAATTTTTATTTTTTTTTGGCAAAAATTACTTCATAGGTGGTGCTGGGTCCCTTCTATTGCCTCATGCCAGAGAGTACAGGAAGTCTCCTTCTTCTTGGGGTGCTGGGCTGATTGCTGGGCTCGGGGTGCCAGCCCTACCTTATCGACGGTCAAGTTCCTGTCAATCTTTCACCTGCTGGTTTTAATCAGATGTCGATGATCTCCACCCAGATCCGTTATTTCCTTAATTCCATCATTCCTCCTGCAGCTGTTATTCTTTGATTCCCCTCCAAGGAACCACTTCCCGCCCTGGCTGGTTTGGCTCAGTGCATAAACTGTAGGCCCGCGGACTGAAGGATCCCGGGTTCGATTCAGGCCAAGGGCACACACATCCATCGCAGGCTCTATCCCCAGCGCTGTTCAGAGAGGCAACCATCCTATGTGTCTCTCTCACACCGATATTTCTCTCTCTCTCTCTCTCTCTCTCTTCTTCTCCCTTCCACTCTCTCTAAAAATCAGTGAAGCCCTAGCTGGTTTGGCTCAGTGGATAGAGCGTCGGCCTGCCGACTGAAGGGTCCCAGGTTCGATTCCGGTCAAGGGCACATGCCTGGGTTGTGGGCTCCATCCCCAGTAGGGGGCGTGCAGGAGGCAGCCAACCAATGATTCTCTTTCATCATTGATGTTTCTATCTCTCTATCTCTCTCTCTCTCCCTTCCTCTCTGAAATCAACAAAAATATATTAAACAAATAAAAAAATAAAAAATAAATAAAAATCAATGAGAAAATATCCGCAGGTGAGGACTGACAAACTGACAAAAATTAAGCACCCCTTTCCCACCCTGACTCTTACTCTACACACAAATGGCAGGATAAATGCTTGATTCCTTCCCGTTCCAGAACGTGAAGGTGACTACGGGTTTGCTTGTTTTTAGTATCGATGTGAACTCAGATCTTCATATTTAAACTAGAGGCCCGGTGCCCGGATACATGCACAGGTGGGGTCCCTCGGCCTGGCCTGCGTCCTCTAGCAATTCAGGGCCTCTCAGGGGATGTCAGAGTCGGTTTTGTCCTGATCCCTGCAGGCCAGGCTGAGGGACCCCACCGGTGCACGATTGGGGCCGGGGAGGGGCCGCGGGAGGGCTCCAGGGCGTGTCCAGCTGTCTCGCCCAGTCCCAATTGGCTGGACCCCAGCAGCAAGCTAACCTATCGGTCAGAGCATCTGCCCCCTGGTGGTCAATGTGTGTCATAGCAACTGGTTGAACGGTCAGACACTTAGCATATTAGGCTTTTATTATATAGGATTATTATATAGGATATGTGTCATTCCCTCACAGTTCCTCTTATTATCAGGTATTCAAATTTTCCCATCTTTGACTAGTGGGAGCCTTTTCAGACTGTCTTTTGTATCCCTTTGACATGTCCCCGTTAAAAATTTCCTTACTTTCTGAGAGGTTCTGGGGTCATCATATCTATTTCCTGTCCCAGAACAGGAATCAACCCTTCTCCAAGGAGTCCTGGCTTGTTTGAATGGCAAATGGTAATTAGAGACCATAATCTTTGTTCTTTTTTAAAACTTATTTTTTTTGTTGTTGTTAATCCTCACCCAACGATATTTTTCCACTGATTTTTAGGGAGAGTGGAAGAGAGAGGGAAAGAGAGAGAAACATCGCTGTGAGAGAAACACATCAATTGGTTGCCTCCTGCACGAATCCTGGCCAGGACTGGGCGGGGGAGGAGCCTGCAACCAAGGCACGGGTGCTTGACTGCAGTCGAACCCGGGACCTTTTGGTGTGCATGCCGATGCTCTATCCACTGAGCCACACCGGTTAGGGTGACACTTGTGTTCTTCCCACGTCGTGGCTATTGTACGTGAACATAGGGGTACGTACATCTAGTGCAACAAGTGCTTTTGATTCTTTAAAATATTGCATTACGATATTATTTGTCTTGGTGACTCCATCTTTCGGTGACCGCCTCTCCCCGCTGCCTTAAAGGTTGTGTCTGAGTTTGTGGGGCCTTGGGGAACAGCTGACTGCTCCAGGATGCCACTCCCAGACAGAACACAGAGCTGCCCCCGTGGGTGCCAGGCAGCAAAAGGGGGTGATGTGGTGGTGAGGGGTAACCGGGACCCTGGTTATAGTTATGGCATCGCAGTGTGTGGGTGATATTAAGCATGTCTAACGAGCAGCGTGTCATGGGTTGTGACCACAGCTTGCAGCAAGCCTAGGCGTTAATCATTTGATTGCTGAATTGTGGGGACCTCCAGGGACTTCACGGGGAGGTGGTGGTGGTGGGGGGGCCCGGGAGCCCAATCAGCAAGGAAGAATTTTCCATCTACGCTAATAAAAGAGAAAGATGCAAATTGGCCGTACCTTCGCAACGCCCACCAGCCAACCAGGAGTGACTATGCAAATTAACCCAACCAAGATGGTGGGTTAATTTGCATATGCAGGAGCCCAGCGGCCGTGGGTGGGGCAAGATGCTTGTGTTGTCGTCATGGTGATGATGCAGGCATTCCGCACCGCCCCAGCGGCTCCGGACCTCTGGGCACTGTGGGAAGGCGGAAAGGCGGCTCTGGCTGGAGTGAAGGTGGTGCTGGCAGCCAGGGGAAGGAAGGCCCATTCTTCCACAAATCTTCGTGCATCGGGCCTCTAGTCTATAATAATAAAAGCGTAATATGCTAATCAGACCGGACATCCTTCAGGATGACCTTCTGGACAAAGCTGGGGCTGCAAGGGAAGCCCGGGTCCCAGGTGCCTGCTGGCGGCGGGAGGGAAGCCAGTGCTGGCCGCCTGGGGAAGGAAGGCCTACTCTTGCATGAATTTTGTGCATCGGGCCTCTAGTATTTTAATAAGTGATGCGACACCCCTGCTGACTCTCAGCAGGCCCCCATTTCCTAGAGAAACCTGGGGTGATGGGCTCAAAGCCACGTGGCTCTGGTGGACCCCCTGGCACCTGTCTGCAGACTCACCTTCTTCCTGCCTCTCTGCTTCCACCCAGGACTCCCTGGAAAACGATGACTATGACTACCCTTACACCTGGGACCCCAACACGTCAGTGGATCACTCTTCCTACACCGTGAGGCTGAGCACCCCGGACATACTCGCCCTGGTGATCTTTGCGGTGGTCTTCCTGGTGGGATTGCCCGGCAACGTCATGGTGCTCTGGGTGACGGGGATCGAGGTCCGCCGAGCCATCAATGCCATCTGGTTCCTCAACCTGGCCGTGGCGGACCTGCTCTCCTGCCTGGCGCTGCCCATCATGTTCGTGACGATCCTGCATCACAATCACTGGTATTTCGGGGACGCCGCCTGCCACATCCTCCCTGCCCTCCTCCTGCTCAACCTGTACGCCAGCGTCTTGCTCCTGGCCGCCATCAGCGCCGACCGCTTTCTGCTGGTGTCCAACCCCATCTGGTGTCAGAATTACCGAGGGGCCACGCTGGCCTGGGTGGCCTGTGCCGTGGCCTGGGGCCTGGCCCTGCTGCTGACCATCCCCACCTTCGTGTTCCGGAAGGTGTACAGAGAAGGCTTCCCCCCCAAGGCGGAGTGTGGCGTGAGCTACGGCCACAACAGCACCCAGGAGAGGGCCGTGGCCACCGTCCGGCTGTCTGTGGGCTTTCTGTGTCCGCTGGCGATCCTCACCGTCTGCTACACCTTCCTCCTGATCCGGGCCTGGAGCCGCAGCGCCACGCGCTCCACCAAGACGCTCAAGGTGGTGGTGGCCGTGGTGGTCAGCTTCTTCGTCCTCTGGCTGCCCTACCAGGTGTCCGGCATGCTGCTGGCGTTCTACCCCAGGGAGCACCACCACTTCAAAGCCGCGTCCCGGTTCGACGCCCTGTGCGTGTCCATCGCCTACGTCAACAGCTGCATCAACCCCGTCATCTACGTGGTCGCCGCCCAGGGCTTCCACGCCCGGCTCCTCAAGTCCCTCCCTGCCAGGCTGCGGAACGTGCTGGCCGAGGAGTCCACGCTCAGGGAGTCCAAGTCCTCCACGTCCAAGTCCTTCACGCTCTCCACGCTGGACAGCCAAGCCCAGAAGAGCCAGGCGGTGTAGGGGACACCCGCCCGCCCCCCTGCCCTCCTTCCGCTCCATTCTCTTCTGCTGCTTTCAGCTCAGCCCTGGGTGAGCTGGTGGTGTTCCCCTGAGCTCTCCTCCGTCCTTCCTCATTGCCAAGGCCCACGGGGACTGCCTGCTGGGGCCACACAACCTTTCTCTTTACCTAAGGATGTAGAAACACAGACACCGATATGCCAGGAGTCGCCCTGGTCGGCTTGGCTCAGTGGACAGAGCATCGGCCTGCGGACTGAAGGGCCCCGGGTTCGATTCCCAGTCAGGGCACCTGCCTGATCCTCAGTGGGGGGCGTGCAGGAGGCAGTCAACCAATGACTCTCTCTCCTCATTGATGTTTCTATCTCTCTCTCTCCCTTTCCCTTCCTCTCAGAAATCAATAAAAATATATTAATATCTATCTATCTATCTATCTATCTACCAGGCACTTGTTTGCACCGGGAGAGAGGGTGCAAAGAAAATAAAGGGTGCAAAGTAAAGCCTTGGCCAGGTGACTCAGTGGATGGGAGCGGCATCTCATATGCCAAGAGGTGGCGGGTTCGATTCCTGGTCAAGGCACAAACCCAGGTTGTGGGTTTGATCCCTGGTCTGGGCACGTAAGGGAGGCAACCGATCTATGTTTCTCTCTCTCCCTCCCTCTGAAATCAATTAAAAAATGTATTTATTAAAAGAAAGAAAATACAGTAAAACCATAGAATACAGAGGCATTCCAATCTTTCAAAAATGGTTATGTATTTATTTTATGGGGAGTTGGAAAAAAATATGTAACTGGTGTCTCCAAGGTTATTCTTGTTTAGGACAAAGCAAATTACACGGACCTACGCCCGGCCAGCATGGCTCAGTGGTTGAGCATCGACCTATGAACCAGGAGGTCACGGTTCGATTCCCGGTCAGGGCACGTGCCCAGGTTGTGGGCTCGATCCCCAGTGGGGGGCGCGCAGGAGGCAGCCAAGCGATGATTCTCTCTCATCATTAATGTTTCTATCTCTCTCTCCCTCTCTCTTCCTCTCTCTGAAATCAATAAAAACATATTAAAGCCCTAGCTAGTTTGGCTCAGCGGATAGAGCATTGGCCTGTGGACTCAAGGGTCCTGGGTTCGATTCCAGTCAAGGGCACATGCCTGGGTTGCAGGCTCGATCCTCAGTAGGGGGCGTGCAGGAGGCAGCCGATCAATGATTCTCTCTCATTGTTGATGTATTTCTCCCCCTCTCTCTTTCCCTCTCCCTTCATCCCTGAAATTAATAAAAATATATATTAAAAAAAAGTACACGGACCTACTAAGCTTCTGAAAGTGAGTTGATTTCAAGAAAAAAAGAAGTTAAAATGTTGCTTAAATGGGCTTTAAAACAGTTTTAAGTAAAAAGATGGCGCGTGGTTATGGAGAAAACCCCGCAAGAGGAAGGCGGAGGGTGGGAGTCCCTGATCCGGCACCGCCCGGCCATGTGGTCACGGAGGAATTTGTCTTTTTATTGTGTAAACGACTGTTCATTTACAATTAGACGTTTTATCTGGACACATTGCAGACTGCGGTGCAGTTGTCAGTAATCAGACCGAGGGGTCTGTGTCCCCCTGACTGCTTCCCTCAGTGGGAACATCTTGCAAAACGAAGTTGCGAAATCACTGCCGGGATGTTGACACTGACACCGCACAGGTAGAGGACACCTTCGCCACCAGGATCCCTCGTGACCCCTTTTTCCTGCCACCCCCACTTCCCTCCACTCTCCTCAGCCTTGTCCCCAACCCCTGGCAACCAGCAGCAACTGCACCTGCACCTGCACCTGCACCTGCACCTGCACCTCCCACTCCAACTGCCCCTCCCCCTCCCCTTGCCCCTCCCCTGCCCCTCCCCCTCCACCTGTACCTCCCCTCCCCCTCCCCCTTCCCTTCCCCCTGCCCCTCCCCCTGCACCTGCAACTCCCCCTCTACCTGCACCTCCCCCTCCACCTGCACCTCCCCCCCTTCCCCTCCCCCTCCCCCTGGTGGTCAGTGCTCATCATAGCTACCAGTCATTCTGCTGTATGGTCAATTTGCTTATTAGGCTTTTATTACATAGGATAAATATTATGTAGTACATGATTGCTTGTTATATGAACAGCAATATAGTACACAGTTGTATTTATTAAATATTAAATATATTCATTGCTATTTATTAGTTTAATAATTAAATATACTTATAATGATACAATAAAATACAATTATATATAATTATATAATATGAAATGTATAACTATATTATATAATATAGACACTATATAACATTAATACTATATTCATGTATGTAATGTATACGTATTGATACAGTAGAGTAATATTAATGATATGATTATATTATAGTGCTATATATAATGATATTTAATATATCAAATAATAATATAGTCAATAATTATTTTGCTTAACTCAAAATATCCAAAATACTTTTTAAAAATATGCTTTTATTGATTTCAGAGAGAGGGAGAGACAGAAACATCAATGATGAGAGAGAATCATGGATCGGCTGCCTCCTGCAGGCCCCCTACTGAGGATCCAGGCTGAAACCTGGGCAGGTGCCTAGACTGGGAATAGAACCGTGACCTCCCGGTTCATGGGTGGGTGCTTAACCACTGCGCCACACCAGCCGGGCCAACATACTTTTATTTCAACATGTAACCAGTGTGAACAATCATTAAGGGGATCTCTTACTTGTGTTTTGTTTTGTTTTGTTTTGGGCCGAGTCTTCAAAACCCTGTGTGCATCTGTGTCGCACTCACAGCGTGTCTCAGTGCGGACTGGCCCGTTTCAAGTGCCCAGGCGCCCCCAGGACTGGCGGCCACCCCGTTGGATGGCCCAGGGCTGACTCCCCTTCCCTGTTTGCAAGAGCAGGTGGAGTGCAGGGGACGCCCGTCGCCATGCGGCGCTGGCCCAGGTCTTGCGGGTTCCACGCAGCCGTGTCTGCTTGGGGACAGCCTTTACGTCAAGGTGCCGTCTGAGCCCTAGGAGGACAGGGCCCCGCCGGGCTGCCTGGCTTTTGATAGGAAGCGCTGGCTGCTGGGCAGCAAGGTTGTGGAGGGGAAGACCTGAGCCCAGCCACCTGGGCGGGGGGCCCCTGGGCCCCGGAAGGAAGATCCTGGGTGTCCCTTCTACCTCGACTGCCAACATCCCTCCTCTGCCCTCTGCCCAGGCTGGCTCCAGGCCTGGCTAGTTTCCGCTCTCTGTCTCTCTGTCTCCTCCTTCTGTCTGTCTCTCTCTCTCTCTGCGTGGTCCTTCCCTGCTTCCCCTGCCGTTTCTCCCTCTACCCTCACATGTTGGCCTTCTGGAGTTGTCTCTGCAACACGCTTCTCACCTTTCCGATTTCACCATGAACAGCTTTCTTCAGGGTGTGGACGCCACACCCACTCACCTCGCCCACACTGGCTTGGCCTCTTCTCCTAAACCTCCCCCTCCCCCTGCATCCTCTCCCACTTGTGTCCCTGCCTCTCCTCCTGCCTGGTCTTCCAGCTGCCCGGACTGTTTATAGAAGACCATCCCGGTCCCCATTCTACCTTCCTTCAGGATGCAGCCTCCTCCAGGAAGTCCTCCCTGACTTCTCCCTCTGCCTCCCCTCTCTCACGCCCCGCCTCTGTTCCTGGCCCTCCCCCAGCTTTCCCGGTTGGGGGAGTGAGCTGTAGGCAGGGAGGTCTTTCCCTCATCCCGATTCGGGAAGGAGTCGCTGTCCCAGGAGCTGTGCCCAACAGCAGTTTTCTAGAAACATTCGGAGGTCAATGGGTGAGATTTAGGTGGCTTCTCGGCAGCCTGTACCTGGTGCTGCCCAGCCCTGCCCAGGAGGAAGTGGTTTGACATAGAGGCAATTGCCCAAACTTGGGGTTTAGGAATCTGCTGGCTCAACCAGTCGGAAGAGGAAGTGGTGAGGGAAGGAAGTGGGTGAGGGTTTTGGCTGAATCAGCTGTTTCCTCCACCAAGTCCCCTGCCGCCCGCCCACTGTTAGGTCTGATCAAATCATCAGATCGATTCCCCCTCCCCTGGGACCGGCCCTCAGGCAACTCCACAACGGACATTCCACTCGCTTATGCCGCATTCCACCCCTCTCTCCCCTCCGGAGCTTCCCAGGATCCGGACCTGCACAGAGAATCCTCCACCCAGAAAAAGCCCGCCTGGGGCCCTTTCAAAACCTCCGGCTCCCCGCCTGTGGGTGCTGGCGCCATATGGGGGCTCAGCCCATCTGGTATCCAGATACCTAATCAATTCGTAATTTTCACCCCTTTTGGCCGTGCGTTCCTCCTGCGGCGACCCTAACACCCGCTGTTCCCAGGCTGGCTCAGGGCCCGCTCCCTGCCTCTGTGCCACACCTGTCACCTCCGGGGGGTGTCACTCCAGATGAGCTCCGTGTGGCAGAATGTCACGTGAGCCACACGCACACGTTCCCATTTTCCAACAGCCAGGCGAGAGACCAGCAACGAGGAACAGAAAAAAACGAGGTAAAATTTATTTTGGCGAAACATTTTATTGACTCAAATATACCTCAAATATTATCATCTAAATATGGGATCAATATAAAATAAGTTCATCCCTGACCAGTGTGGCTTAGTGGATAGAGCGTCGGCCTGCGGACTCAAGGGTCCCGGGTTCGATTCCGGTCAAGGGCATGTACCTGGGTTGCGGGCACATCCCCAGTGGGAGATGTGCAGGAGGCAGCTGATCGATGTTTCTCTCCCATCGATGTTTCTGGCTCTCTATCTCTCTCCCTTCCTCTCTGTGAAAAATCAATAAAATATATTAAAAAAAAAAAAAAGTTTGCAGGTTGGATCCCTGGCCCCAGTTGGGGCAAATTCGGGAAGTAGCCAATCGATGTGTCTCTCTTACATCAATGTGTTTTCTCTCTCTCTCTCTCTCTCTCTCTCTCTCTCTCTCTCCCTTCCATTCTCTCTAAAAGTCAATGGAAAAAAATATTCTCAGGTGAGGAGTAACAAAAATAAATATTTGTAAAATGTGCATGACATAAAATTCACCAGTCGTGGCATGTACAAGTGCATTCACAGTGTCGTGCAGCTGTCACCACTATCTAGTTCCAGAACGTATTCCTCCCCCACTCCCCGAAGGCACCCCTCACACCCTCCACCCCCCACATACCTATCAACTAGTCAGTCCCAGGCAACCATCAGCCTGCTTTCTGTTGCTACAGATTTGTTGTGGGAATTCAACCCGTTTTGACTGACAGACGTGTCAGTTTCCTGGGGGGTCGATGTCATAACTGCCTGGGTGTCCTGTCATCCTAAGTTCCCCCCACGTTGACGTGTAGAGACCCTGTCCTGGGCCCACAGCACGCCCCAGACACCAGGCCCGGCCCCGGCTTCAGGGATCCCAGCCTCTGCGAAACGGATGCCCTGGGACTCAGTGGCCGAGGAGTTTATGCAGATCCCGTGACCTGAGAAAGGGTCTCGTAAACGTATCAGATCAAACCAAGTCTGAGCGGATCAAGTCCCCACTGTCCCCACCCTCAGCTCTTTCCTTTGAGTCTATTTCTGACCAGAGAGGGTTCCCGCAGAAGAGGCCTTCAGGACGTGGGGGGAGGGGGCAGAGGGAGCGTCTGCCTTCAGGGAGGATGGGGGTCTGGGGTGCAGCGCGGCCAAGACAGGGTCACCCCCACCCCAAGAGAGGCCTGGAGACGCCCAGGTCCCATGGCAACTTCCAGTCCCTTGTGTCAGAAACAACTTCCTCTAACAACAGGATCTTGTTCTCTAAACAGCCATGAGATAAATATATAAACATATGCCCTCCACGTCTGACGCACGTGGACGGAAAAGGAGCCACAGAAACCCAACAAGCTCAGGGGCGGCCTGCGTGGCGGCCTGGACTCTCAGAGACGGAAGGCAGCCAGGTAGGATGGCCTGAACGTGAAAGTCCTAAAAGTGAGTCACGTCCTGGGCCCATAGCTTTCTTGGCAAAGGTCAGTCTTTACCTTAAGCGAGCCCGTCATTATCTTTTTGCATCTAAGATAACATACCTTGTGAGTGTGTGTTAATCCTCACCTGAGGATATTTTTCCATTGAAGATTTTAGGGAGCCTGGAAGAGAGAGGGAAAGACAGAGAGAAACATTGATGTGAGAGAAACACATCGATTGCTTGCCTCCTGCACGCGCCCCGACCAGGGTCCAGGGAGGAGCCTGCAACCGAGGTGTCTGGAGTCGAACCCAGAACCCTCTGCTCCACAGGCTGATGCTCTATCCACTGAGCCAAACCCACTCGGGCTAAGATAACAGACCTTTGAAAGGTCAGAGCGAGCTCCTTTTCCAGCCCCCTCGGGGTGCACTCAGCCCCCAGGGCCGAGGCCCGAGACCCCCTGGGTCACCCGGGCCCCGAATACCACCTCCACGTGCTGTACATGCCGGTGACCCACTCCCCTGCGCCCACCCGTGCTCAGAAGTGTCTCCCCGTTTTACTGTTTACCCAACCCCAGCGCTTTCCCTTCTTTGCTTTCTCCCGCCCCCTTCATCTGCCACTCATGGGGCTCACGTAACCCTCCTTACGTCTCCTGCGTGGACTGTAAGGTGCAAACATAAGCTGCAAAGCGGCCATGCTCAGGGGCACTCTTTCCGATTGTTGAGATGTTGCTTCCAGGCCATTGTCATCATTTTGGCTCAGACTCATAGAAATTCTCTACGGCTTTGGATGCTTCTTACAGCGACACATCACACAAGGAGAGACACGCAAACACACACAAAAGAAATGCCCAACAGCCCTGGCCGGGTGGCTCAGTTGGTTGGAGCGTCCTCTTGTGCACCAAGAGGTCCTGGGTTTGACTCCCAGGCAGGGCACATAGCTAGGCTGTTGGCTCGATCCCCTATCGGGGGCTCGAATGGGGGGCAACCGACCCATGTTTCTCTCTCTCTTTCCCACTTCCTCTCTCTCTCTCTCAAATAAATAAATAAATTGGTGGACAAACAATTCCAAAGTTGGAGTGAGAGCCCTTTCCTCTTGCTAAACCTGCTTTCTTAAAATGTAAATTCTAAGAATTTATATCCTTTCTGTGGTTATTTTTAACAAACATTTACGTAGCATGTTCTGTGAACCAGGCACCACTGTGGGTTTTAAATTTTCTTCACCCATTTTTTAAATTTTTTAACATATATATATTTTATTGATTTTTTACAGAGAGGAAGGGAGAGGGATAGAGAGCTAGAAACATCGATGAGAGAGAAACATCGATCAGCTGCCTCCTGCACAACCCCTACTGGGGATGAGCCCGCAACCAAGGTACATGCCCTTGACCGGAATGGAACCTGGGACCCTTCAGTCCACAGGCCGATGCTCTATCCATTGGGCCAAACCGGTTAGGGCTCTTCACCCATTTTTTAAAATCGGTTTTATATTTACAATATGACTCTTTTGATCACGTTTTAAAATTGATTTTAGACAGAGAGGAAGGGAGAGGGGGAGGGAGAGAAACATCGATGTGAGAGAGAAACATCGGTCGGTTGCCTGCAGCCTGGGCCTGGCCCTGACCGGGATTCGAACCTGTGACCTTCCGGTGCACCGGACAACGCTCCAACCAACTGAGCCAGACGGGCCAGGGCACATTTTTCACTCATTTAATGCCCAGAGTAAAATGTCCACGTCACAGGTGAGGAAGTTGAGGTTCAGGGGGGACTGAGGTCCCACAAGTCATCCCCGGTGGACCTGGAATCGGAACCTCATCGTCCCGGCTCCCGAGTCCATGTTCTCAGCCTCCGTGCTGTGCTGGGAGGGAGCTGGAGAACCGCTACGGTCAACATCTTCCCATTTCAAAGTTGGACAGCTGAGGCCCACAGAGGAGAGAGTGTGTCCCTGGACAGGGACCAGGCCCGGGGCAGGTCTGCCTCCGGCCGGCCTGTAGTGTGTGGGTTCTTGACTTTGTGCAGGAGAGATTTCACAACGTGAGTCCGGGTGACTGTGAGAGTGTGTTTATTAAAGCGGGGACGGTGACACAGGGCTGCTGTCAGCTCGCTGGGAAGTCAGAGAAAAGGGGGCCTTGGGGACAGGATAGGGGGCGAGCTGCCGCTGCCCACTGCTGTCCTGGTGGCAAGTCTCGTGGGGACCTTTAGCGTTTTTAGGAGGAAGTAAAAGTTCATGCCCGCGAAGGGGCGTGGGCGTGCTCTAGAGCGAGCCACTGCTGGCATCCTTTGTCTTGAGGGTTTTATCTCCCTTCTGCAGGCGAGAATCTTAGGGGAGGGTTTCGGCAGAATATTCATCAGTTTTCCAGTTGTTGTTTTTTTTTTTAAATATATTTTTATTGCTTTCAGAGAGGAAGAGAGAGGGAGAGATAGAAACATCAATGATGAGAGAGAATCATGGATCGGCTGCCTCCTGCACGCCCCACACTGGAGATCGAGCCCGCAACCCTGGCCTGTGCCCCGCCCGGGAATCGAACCATGACCTCCAGGTTCATAGGTCGATGCTCAACCACTGAGCCCCTCCGGCCGGGCTCCAAGTGTGTTTTTAATATGCAGATGCATCCAGATGAGCGTAGAGTGGAGTTTGGGATTATTCCTTGGTCTGCTTTGCTGTTTTAGTTTTATCTTGAGTCTGTCTGGCTCTAGTGTTTTGTTTTGTTTTGTTTAATATATTTTTATTGATTTCAGAGAGGAAGGGAGAGGGAGAGAGAGATAGAAGCATCAACGATGTGCGAGAATCATTGATCGGCTGCCTTCTGCACCCGCCAGGGATCGAGCCCACAACCCGGGCACGTGCCCTTGACCGGAATCGAACCAGGGACCCTTGAGTCCCCAGGCCGACGCTCTATCCACTGAGCCAAACCGGCCAGGGCTACTGGGTTTCTAGTGGGGAGCTCTAGCTTCCCTGACCTCAACTGTCCTTGGGTTCGGCCGGCACCAGTGGCAGTAACTGGGTCTCTGTTCTCTCGATCCCCGACCAGCGGGGTTAAGCTCCGCGCTCTCTGGTGTCCTTGGTGAGGGGGGGGAAGTCTGGCGATTCCCTAGCTGGCTGTGCTTTGTTCAAATTGTTTGGCCTGGTGTAGCTGTCTCGGTTTCCCATTCCACTTGCCCAGGAATTTTCCCAGCTTCTTGCTATCCTGCCAGTCGAACTTGTGTGTGTTCCGTCTGCCCCTGGGGCCTCAGGCTCTGTGGCCGTCGCTGTGGTCTTTCTGTGGATGACTCGGCCCCGAGCTGTCTCCCCCGGGACACGAGAGGCAGGAGCAATTACTGGTCAGTCCTTGGGGCTCAGCCGGGCAGACCGGAGGGCTGGGCACACCCGTGGAGGCTGGGAGGGGGTGGCAGGCTGTGGGTGCTGGGGGAGGAAGGCCTCCCAGGGCCCTGTGGGGACAGCAAGACCCCCTGGCCTCCAAGGTCACACCGCACGCAGGTCTGGCTTTCGGGAAGCTGGTGACACTGAGTCTGCGGGTGGGGACCTGGCCAGCCTTCCACCCACCACCCCATCCTGACCTCATCTGCTGCCCAGTCATTTGGGATGTGAGTCATGGGAAGAATACAGGACAAACACCTCGGGAGGAGGAAAAGGCCACTCCTGCTTCCCCCGGGGAGGGAGGTGTGCGGGTCCGGGAAGTGCAGTGCCCAGCAGCCGGGCAAACAGGACCAGCTTCCAGGGACCCACGAGGTGCCAGACGCTCAGGAGAGACCCCAGACGGCCAGGGTCCCAGCTGAGGGCCTGGATCCTGCTCCCAGGTGGCATTTGGCCAAATCGGGGGCCCTCTTGCAAGAGACGGTAAGGATGGAGGGGAGAGGGATGGAGGGGAGAGGGCTGGAGGAAGGTGGTGGGGATGGTGGGGGGCGGGGGGGGGGGTGGTTCACAATCTTGGCCCAGGAGTCTCCGTCCTTTCAGAATCTGGGCATCACAACCTGAATGTGAGGAACGGGCTCTTGACCACATCGCGTTGGAATCCACATCAGAACCCCAGGCTCTGGGACAGCCCCGGGGCCGCCCCACCGGAAGGCTGCCCAAAAGATCCAAACATATCACCACCCTCAGGCGTCCAGAACTCTCGGACCTGCACCTCCCGGGAAGTCCACCAGATGGTCACGTGGCCCAGGAACCAGCCCTTGAACCTGGCGATTGATTCCACTTCTTAGGCAAGGCCCTTGGACTCCTCTTCCCGTGTAACATCCGCACAGAGTGGTGCGCTCGCAGCGCGGGGTGTCTCCAGGAGCCGAGCACTCAGGTAACTGGCACCCACGGGGGGTGGGAAGGTGGGGGGCTGAGGAACAGCCCGGGCTCAGGCCCAGCGTCCCCGTGGCCCCACCCCCGTCACTCGCCACCCCCCAGGGGACCCTCTGGCCTGGCTTTAACTTTCTGTGAGTGGGCTCATCCATCCAGTACATTCTCCTGGGTGCCTGGCTCTCTCTCCTCACACGGAGCTCACCCAGTTCATGCTCTGGTCCTAGGATCTTCCACGGCCTGACGAGCGCGTGGTGTGTCTCTCCGTCCTCCCGTGGGTGGGTATGTGCACGCTGCGAACACCCCGTGCGTGTCTTTCCGTTCCGTCTGTTCAGCCTCCACGGTGCCCCACGGTTTCCCCGAGCAGCGGTTCCAGCCAGACCGGCTGATGCACAAACGCAGGGGTGACCCTGTAGCTTCTCTTTGCCTCAGTTTCCCTCCTTATTATTATCATCATCATTATTTTTAAAAAATATATTCTTATTGATTTCAGAGAGGAAGGGAGAGGGAGAGAGAGACAGAAACATCAATGATGAGAGAGAATCATTGATCGGCTGCCCCCTGCACACACCCCTACTGGGGATCGTGCCCTGGACTGGAATCGAACCCGGAACCCTTCAGTCCGCAGGCTGACGCTCTAGCCACTGAGCCAAACCAGCTAGGGCTTAAAAAATATTTTTATTGACTTCAAAGAGGAAGGGGGAGATAGAAACATCAGTGAAGAGAGAGAATCATTGATCTGCTGCCTCCTGCACGCCCCCTACAGGGGGGTCGAGCCTGTAACCCGGGCATCGAACCGGGAATCTATTCCTGACCGGGAATCGAACCGTGACCTCCTGGTTCACAGGCTGATACTCAAACACTGAGCCACGCCGGCCGGGCCCTCTTTATTATCGTCTCCGTCAAATATCAACTAAGCACACGCTGTGTGCCTGGTGCCATTCGGGATGCCGGACACGGCAGGGAAGAGCGGGCACTCCGGAAAATGGGGACCATGGTAATAATGCTGACATCCTGGGAAACGGAGCTAATAACAACTTATTTCATAGGGTTACGCCTCCTCTATGATGGGAGTGATTATAAAATGATTATGGTAGTTATGTTTTATATGTAGATAGAGACATACAAGCAGACTGCGTTATATAAAATAGTGATGCTGCTCATGGATTATCATTAAATGTCCTTGAGTCCGAGGCTGACTAATAGCGTGACACGCCCAGGCTGTGGACTGATTCCGAAGCTGTTATGGAGACAGGAGGGTATGTGTGTGCAGATAGGGAAACAGACCCAAGACACATGAAGTGGACGAGATTAAGCGATGACACAGTGGATGTTGGCTGTTCCCATTTCTGTTTAATATATTAAAAGGGGAATAACACACCAGACAGACTGAGTTGCTTACACGCAGAGAACTTTCCGGATTTTAATCGGTAAGAGCTGGGGAGGGTGGGGGCTCTCAGGGCGGGGAGAGAGGGTGGGCCTAGGTGGCAGGTAGCGGTGCCGGCCACACACACACACGTCGAAGGCCACTGAGGACCAGGTGCTGCGCTCAGGTCTTCACGCCCATTAACTTGGGGAATTCGCTCAACACCCGCGAGATGAGGCAGTGGAGGCACAGAGAGGTTAAGTGATGTGCCCAAGGCCACACAGCTGGTGAGATTTGAGTTTTTAATTAAAAAAAAAAAATTCCTCATGCAAGGATATGTTTCTATTGGTTTTTGGAGAGATGGGTGGGAGGAGAGAGAAATATCCATGTGAGAGAGAAACATTGATTGGTTGCCTCCCGTATACACCCAGACCAGGGATCGAACCCCAACCCTTAAGGATGTGCCTGACTGGGAATCGAGCTACACCCTTTTGGGGCAGCAGGTGATGCTCCAACCAACTAAGCCACCCAGTCGGGGCGAGTTTTAAAAAAAATATTTTTATTGAGTTCAGAGAGGAAGGGAAAGGGAGAGAGAGATGGAAGCATCAATGATAACAGAGGATCATTGATTGATTGGCTGCCTCCTGCACGCCCCCTATTGGGGATCGAGCCTGCAACCTGGGCATGTGCCCTTGACCAGAATCGAACCCGGGATCCTTCAGTCCACAAGCCGACGCTCTCTCCACTGAGCCAAAAGGGATGGGGCTTTACTTTTTAATTAATTAATTGATTGCTTGGTTTTTAAAGAGAGGAAGGGTCCTGGCCAGTGTTGCTGAATGGTTAGAACGTCAGCCCTTGCATTGAAGGGTCTTGGTTTCAATTCCAGATCAAGGGCATGCATCTGGGTTGTGGGTTTGATCCCCAGCCCCAGTCTGGGCATGTGCTCTCTCATATCGATGTTTCTCTCTCTTTCCCCCTCATCCTGCTTCCCTTCCACTCTCTCCAAAAATCAGTGGGAAAAATATCCTCAGGTGAGGATGGACATAAATAAATAAATAAATAAATAAATAAATAAAGAGAGAGAGAGAGAGAGAGAAAGGGGCAGAGAGAGAGAGAGAGAGGGGCAGAGAGAGAGTGCGTGCGAGAGAGAATCATTGGTTTATTGTTCGACTTATTTTTTTAATATATATATATATTTTGTTGATTTCAGAAAGGAAGGGAGAGGGAGAGAGAGAAACATCAATGATGAGAGAGAATCATTGATCGGCTGCTTCCTGCATGCCCCGCACTGGGGACCTGCCACCCTGGCATGTGCGCTTGACCGGAATCGAACCCGGGACCTTTCAATCCGCAGGCCGACGCTCGATCCGCTGAGCCAAACCAGCCAGGGCCGTCCCACTTATTGATTTATTCGTTGGTTGTTGCTTGTATGTGCCCTGACTGGGGATCAAACCCGCAACCTTGGTGCATCGGGATGACGCTCTAACCACCCGGCCTCGGCCAGGGCTCCGAGGGTTTGGGTGTTTAAAGCTCACACATGTTCTGTTCACTCCAGCGACGAACATAACACGAGAACAGAGGCCGTCCTTCAAACACACACGCACTTCAAAGGGGCTTGGCCTCTCAGCGGCTACTGAGCTTCTCCTTTACTTTTGCAGGGTGGAGGGAATCGGGGGGGGGGGGGAGGCGCCCCAACTTCCCCTCCACCTTTCCTGTTGTGTTAGCCCTGGCGGGAACTCCGGGCAGCGCCAGCAGGCCAGCCCCGTCAGCAAGAGCCTGAGAGCCAGGCCGCCCTGCAGATCCAGCGTCTCCCCCAGCTCTTGCTCCGGGTCACGTGCTGTGCACACAGTAACTCCTCAAGGCCTCCCCAAACCGGTGAGACAGGCTCACCTGGCTGACTCTCGTTTCTCAGACAAACTGCAACCGGGTCCCGGGGCCTGGATCTGCTCGCGGCCGCTGGCTGTCCTGCCTCCTAACTCTCCCGAGTCTAAAGTTTTGGGATGATAAATAGTCTAGGGCCCGGAGTACCCGAGTGGGGCTAACACGGTTTGAAACTCAACTCTTGTTTCTGGCTTAGCTGAGTGATCTTAGGTAAGTTACTTAACTTCTCTGTGCCTCGGTTTCCTCGTCTGCAGAATGGGTATAACGGCGGCATTAAAACCAGAGGGTTGTTAGAAGGATTAAACAATAGGATGGCCCTTCCTCGCCAGTTTGGCTCAGTGGATCGAGCGTCAGCCTGCGGACTGAAAGGTCCCAGTTTGATTCCGGTGTCATGGGCACATGCCCAGGTTGCGGGCTTGATCCCTGGTTGGGGACTTGTGGGAGGCAGCCGATCCATGATTCTCTCTCATCGTGGATGTTTCTGTCTCTCTCTCCCTCTTCCTTCCTCTCTGAAATCAATAAAAATATATATAAAAAACAAACAAAGAAACAATAAACAATAGGATGTTTAACGGTGCTTGGAGCAATGCCCAGCACATAACATAAAGTGCTCCGTAGATAACGGCTTCTAAGAATAATATTAATAATCATACCAACAACAATAATTATTATTGCTGTAATCCCGTGGTCGGCAAACTGCGGCTCGTGAGCCACATGCGGCTCTTTGGCCCCTGAGTGTGGCCACGAAGTTTCAATCGCACTGTATGTGTGCGCCCGCACGTGGTATTTTGTGGAAGAGCCACACTCAAGGGGCCGCAGGTTGCCGACCACTGCTGTAATCGATCATGTCGCTTCTCTGCTCAGTACCCGCCCATCTCACACAGAGTACAAGATAAGGTCCGAAATGCCCCATGTGGCCCCTGATATCTCTCTGTTCTGACTTCCCCTTAATCTCCTCATCTATCACTCCAGGCACATGATGTTCCTTGAACGTGGCCATCACATTCCTACCCCAGGGCTTTTGCACTGGCTGTGTCCTGGGCCTCAAAGTCTCCCCTAAACCCACAACAGTGCCCTCTCTCACTTCCTTTATGGCGTCGCTCAGACGTTACCTTCTCAGAGACGCCCTCCCTGACCACTCATTTAAAATTCCAACGTAGGGAATTAAAACTTCCCTGTGTGATTTTCTCTCTCCCTCGCCATAGCATTTGTCGCCTTTGGAAATACTTAGTATTTTGCTTGTTCTTCTCCTGTCTGACTCCTTCCACTAGGGTGGCAGACCCAAGGGGAAAGGGGTTTTTGTCTGTTTGTCCCTTGCTGTGCATGCAGTGATGGCAATGGAGAAGGTACTCAAGAGTTGTATTGAGTGGATGAATGAATGAATGAGTTGTAGAGAATTCAACTTTTTTCCCTGCTTACCTATCTCTATCATTACTTTTTAAAATTGCTCCGTTGGGATTCTAGAAACGTCCGTTTCTCAACGTGGCCACCAATTACCCAGTTGTGCTCAGGTTGGGAAACCCAGCGAGTGTCCCTGTGTGAGGAGCGCCTTTGCTGTCTGCATGTTTTACTAGGATCTCATTTATGTTAAAAAAAAAAAGGGGGGGGGCCCTTGCCGGTTTGGCTCAGTGGACAGAGCATCAGCCTTTGAACTGAAGGGTTCCGGGTTCGATTCCAGTCAAGGGCATATGCCTGGGTTGCAGACTCAGTCCCCAGTGGGGGGCGTGCAGGAGGCAGCTGATCAATGATTCTCTCTTATCATTGATGTTTCTATCTCTCTCTCCCTCTCTCTTCCTCTCTGAAATCAATAAAAATACATTATAAAGCGGGGGGGGGGGGGGGGCGCTGGCTGGGTGGCTCAGTTGGTTGGAGCATCATCCCGTTCACCGAAAGGTTGCAGGTTTGATTCCCAGTCAGGCCACATACCTAGGTTTCGCGTTCGATCCCTGGTCGGGGCATGTGTGGGAGGCAATTGATCGATGTTTCTCTCTCTCTTCCACGCTCTCTAAAAATCAATGGAAATCATATCCTCAGGTGAAGATTAACAAAAACAAACAAAAAGATGAGAAAATTGCTCCAGAAGCACATTCCATTGCACCAAGATTTGAAAATACAGATGAAGAGGAACCAAGTCAAATACTTTTGCTCTGAATACATATTAACCTTTCCCTCTTGACGGATATACACACTCCAGTATTTTAAATCCCAGAATTCCATGTTGCTGATGGGTGCGTGTTCTAGCATGTTAATGCGCTAGAACTCCATTGCCCAGTAAGGTAGCCACTGGCCAGGTGTAGCTATTTACATGAGTTAAAATTAAGTAACATTGAAATTTTACTTTCTCGGTCACCATGGCCCTACTTCTTCTCTTTTTAAATATGTTTTTATTGATTTGAGAGAGGAAAAGAGAAGGGGAGAGAGAGAGAGAAAAACATCGATCGGCTGCCCCCTGCAGGCTCCTTACTGGGATTGAGCCCACAACCCAGGCATGTGCCCTGAATGGGAATCGAACAGGCGACCTTTCGGTGCTCAGGACGGCGCTCAACCAAACTGAGCCGCGCTGGTCAGGGCCCCGTTTCCGATGCTCAGTGGCCACCTGTGCTGGTGGCTGCCACAGTGGACAGCACAGACACGGAACACGTCCGCCAACATCGCGACTTCCACAGGACAGCGCTGCTCCCCGGTTCCGAGTAACAACCGGCTAGGGTTCCAATAGTGTCATATTTCAGAATTCCAAGATTTTTTAAAAATATATTTTTATTGATTTCAGAGAGGCAGGGAGAGAAAGAGATAGAAACATCAGTGATGAGAGGGAATCCTTGATCGGCTGCCTCCTGCACGTCCCCTACTAGGGAATGAGGCTGCAACCCAGGCATGTGCCCTGGACTGGAATCGAACCCGGGATCCTTCAGTCTGCAGACCAATGCTGTATCCACGGAGCTATCCGGCTAGGGCAGAATTCCAGGATTTTTTTTTTATCTTGATTGTGTCCTAGCATTGGATCGTGTCCCAAGTTCTGAGATGCCCATAAGCAGGAGTCTAACACTGACTTGTTTTAGAATTCCAGAAGGCTCACCGGCCAGGGCTCTGTCCTTGCATTCGAGAATCCCAGGGTTCTAACGGGCTGGCGTTCTAGGTTGGCATATTCTAGAATTCCAAATGCTAACCAGCTAGTCCACCGGCATTGCAGGGAGCCCAGTATTCAGACACACTGGCTCTCCAACATTGTCGTATCCTAGTTTCTTTTCTTTTTTTTTTATTTTTTATTTTTAAATATATATTTTATTGATTTTTTACAGAGAAGAAGGGAGAGGGATAGAGAGTTAGAAACATCGATGAGAGAGATCGAACAGCTGCCTCCTGCACGCCCACAACCAAGGTACATGCCCTTGACCGGAATCGAACCTGGGACCCTTTAGTCCGCAGGCCGACGCTCTATCCACTGAGCCAAACCGGTTCGGCCTTTTTTTTTTTTAAATCCTCATCTGGGGAATATTTTTTCCACTGACTTTTAGAGAGAGAGTGGAAGAGAGAGGGAAAGACAGAGAGAAACATCGGTGTGAGAGAAACACATGGATGGGTTGCCTCCTGCACGCGCCCTGACGGGGACCCGGCCCGGGGAGGAGCCTTTAACCCAGGTACGTGCCCTTGACCGCAACCGAACCTGGGACCCTTCGGTCCACAGGCCAGTGCTCTGTCCACTGAGCCACACCAGCCAGGGCTCATATCCTCGTTTCTCAGATCCCGATGGGCCGGGTTCCACCCCCGAGGACTCCAAGCGGGGAGAGTGTCCGTGGCTGAGGCTGCGTGGCCTTTGTCCCCTGCCCAGGTGTCTGGATGGAGAACGCGTCTCTCAGCGACGAGTACGATTACAGCCACTATGACGAGGAGGTTTCGGATTTCCCCGTGGACTGCGTGGACGGCACCTGCGTCGCCCTCGGGCCCCTCCGCGTGGCCCCTCTCCTGCTGTACGCACTGGTCTTCCTGGTGGGGGTGCCGGGCAACGCCATGGTGGCCTGGGTGAGCCGCCAAGAGGCCCAGCGGCGGGCCGGGGCCGCCTGGTTCCTGCATCTGGCCGTGGCCGATCTGCTCTGCTGCGTGTCCCTCCCGATCCTGTCGGTGCCCATCGCGCGGGGCGGCCAGTGGCCCTATGGGGCCGTGGGCTGCCGGGCCCTGCCCGCTGTCATGCTGCTGTCCATGTTCACCAGCGTGCTGCTCCTGGCCGCCCTCAGCGCGGACCTGTGCCTCCTGGCGCTCCGGCCCGCCTGGCGGGCGCCCGATCGGCGGGCGTGCCGGGTGCGGGCGGCCTGCGGGGCGGCCTGGGCGTCGGCCTTGCTGCTGACCCTGCCCTCGGCCATCTACCGCCGCCTGCACCGGGAGAGCTACCCCGCCCGCTTGGAGTGCGTGGTGG
Source organism: Myotis nattereri (assembly GCF_964212035.1). NCBI lineage: Eukaryota > Metazoa > Chordata > Mammalia > Chiroptera > Vespertilionidae > Myotis > Myotis nattereri. The sequence goes on from NC_138090.1 coordinate 47,891,573, forward strand.
ACTACGGCGGCTCGGCCGTGGCCGAGAACACGGTGGCCGCCGTCCGGTTTCTGGGCGGCTTCCTGGGGCCGCTGGTGGTCGTGGCCGGCTGCCACGGCGCCCTCCTGTGCCGCGCGGCCCCACGCCGCTGGCCGCTGGGCATGGCCGTGGTGGCCGGCTTCTTCGTCTGCTGGGCGCCCTACCACGCGCTGGGGCTGGTGCTGGCCGCGGCCGCCCCGCGCTCCCGGCTGCTGGCCCGGGCGCTGCGGGCGGAGCCCCTGGTCGTGGGCCTGGCCCTGGCCCACAGCTGCCTCAACCCCGCGCTCTTCTTGTATTTCGGGCGGGCGCAGCTCTGCCGGTCACTGCCCGCCGCCTGTCGCTGGGCCCTGCAGGGGCCGGAGGGCCAGGATGAGAGTGCGGTCAGCAAGAAATCCACCAGCCACGACCTGGTCTCGGAGATGGCGGTCTAGGCCGGAGGGGAAACCGGCGTGTCTCCTCCGATCCCAATTCACCAGACTGGCTTCAGGGAGATTCAGGGGTTCAGCGCTATGGTCATGTATCCCTTTATTCACCCAACAAACGTTTCTTTTTTTTTTAACATATATTTTTTATTGATTTCAGAGAGGAAGGGAGAGGGAGAGGGAGATAGAAACATCAATGATGAGAGAGAATCATTGATCGGCTGCCTCCACCGTCCCCCACTTAGGGATCAAGCTTGCAACCCGGGCGTGTGCCCTTGACCGGAATTGAACCCAGGACCCTTCAGCCCTTAGCCAGGGGTGGGCCAACTTTTTGACTCGAGGGCCACAATGGGTTCTTAAACTGGACCGGAGGGCCGGAACAAAAGCATGGATGGAGTGTTTGTGTGAACTAATATAAATTCAAAGTAAACATCATTACATAAAAGGATATGGTCTTTTTTTTTTTTTTTTTTTTTTTAGTTTTATTCATTTCAAATGGGCCGGTTCCGGCCCGCGGGCTGTAGTTTGCCCACGGCTGCCCTAGGCCAATGTTCTATCCACTGAGCCAAACCAGCCGGGGCTCAACACACGTTTCTTATGCACCCGCTTTGTGCAATGAGTATCCTAGTATAGGCCCTGGGACGTAGCAGTGGCCCAAACAGACACAGTTCCCTGCCCTTGGGGAGCTGCCTGTCTTGCGGAGGAATACCGGCAATAAGCAAAGAAATAAAGAAATATGCAATGTGTCCTTCTGGTGAGGTGGTATTTGAACCAAGATCTGAAGAAGGGAGGGGAGAGGCATGCTTAAACCTGGAGAAAAGCATTTCAAGCGGAGGGAACAGCAGGTGCAAAGGCCCTGGGGCCGCGTGTGATTGACACATTCCAAGAACAGTGAAGAGGCCAGTGTGGGAGAGCAGAGTGAGCGAGAGGGAGAGTGGGGTGAGACGGAGAGAGAGAGGTGGAGGGGCCTGGGGGGCTGGACTTGGAAATGCTTCTAGACCATAGCAACTGTTTGGGGATCCCCGGGAGGGTTCTGAGCTACAGTGACCAGGTAAAATACCAAACACCCAATTACATTTGAATTTCAGATCAACCACCACAACATTTTTTAGCATGAGGTATGGCCCATGCAAAAATTTTAAAAAATATATTTTTGTTGATATTTAGAGAGAGAGGAGGGGGGGGGAGAGAGAGAGAGAGAAACATCGATGAGAGATGAACATCATCAATCAGCTGCCTCCTGCACGCACCCCCACCTGGGTTTGAGCCTACAACCCAGACCTGGGCCCTGATTGGGAATCGAACCGGCGACCTTCTGGTTCCTGGGTCCGAGGCTCCATCCCTTCTGGCCTATGCAGTATCTGACATACTTATGCTAAAAACATTGCTTGTTGTGGATCGGAAATTCAAATTTAACTGAGCAGTCTGTAATGTTTCTAAATCAGGCAACCCTATTCTGAGCAAAGGAGTGTCTGGATTTGACTTAGATTTTAATAGGATCCCTCGGTTGCTGGTGGAGACTGGACTATGGGGGAAGGGAGAGGGGAGGGAGGGGCTACTGCAAAGGCTGATGGTTCAAGAGGTGAGGTTGACTTCGATCAGGGTCACAGCAGCACAGGTGGTGAGAGGGTGACAGGTTATGGATCTATTTTGAAGGAAAGGCTGCGTCCAAGCTCTGTAACTTGGTATTCGAGACCTGTCTCCACCGCTGAACACACTTATATTCTAGGTGCTCAGACCCTGTAGCAAACAGAATGATGGCCCCAAAGATCTCCACATCCTAATCCCCTAAACTTGTGAATAGGAGGCCTCACATGACAAAAGGAACGTCGCAGATTTGATTGTGTGAAGGAGCCCGAGATGGGGAGATGATCCTGGGTCATCCAGGTGAGCCCACCATCATCTCGTGTCCTTCTAAGAGGGAGGCAGAAAGGTCAGCGTCAGTAGCAGGAGATGTGACAATGGAAGTAGATGTCAGAGGGATGTGAGGAGGGGGCCACAAGCCAAGGAATGCAGGCAGCCCCCAGAAGCGGAGAAAGGCAGGGAAATGGATTCCCTCCAAAGCCCCCAGAAGGAACACAGACTCGCCAGTGCCTTGATTTCAGACTTCTGACCTCCAAAATTCTAATTGAATAAATGTGTGTTGTTTTAAGTCGCTGTGCTTGTGGTAACTTGGTATAGCAGCCACAGGAAACTAATGTGGATCCTCTGGGTTGTATAATTTTCCCACCTCTGGGTCTTTTCTCCCGCTGGTGCCGCTGCCTGGAAAGCCCCTTGGGTCTCTGCTGCCCAATGTCGTAACCACGAGCTGCCTATGGCTTGTCAAATTCAAATAATTAAAATTAAAAATTTAGCTCGCGGTTGCATTAGCCACAGTTCAAGTGCTCCGTAGTTACGTGTGGCTGGTGGCAACCAATTTGGGGAGAACAGATACAGAATATTTCCCTCGTCATAGGAAGTTCTTCATATGTCCTTCCATTCTAGAATCTCACCTGTTCAGATCTTATTTTTCTTAAAGATTTTTAAAATTGATTTTTAGAGGAAGAGAGAGAGAGAGAAACACCGATGTGAGAGTGAAATATCAATCAGCTGCCTCCTGCACACCCCCTACTAGGAAGCGAGCCCACAACCTGGCATGTGCCCTGACCGGGAATTGAACCAGCAACCTTTTGGGGCATGGGATGACACCCAACCAAGTGATCCACACCAGTCAGGGTTGTCCAGATCTTTTAAACCACACAGTGGTGGCGTCTGCGTGTAGAGTCATTGCTCCAGGACCGCACTTTACCCGCAGCTTTCCTTTCAGGTAATTCTCACAACAACCAAGGAAGGTGGGAGGAGATGCTGCATTTTATAAGCTGAGGCCCAGGGAGGGGAGGTCATGTGCCCAAGGTCACCCAGCCAGGAAATGACAGAGCTGAGGTCTGAGCCCATGTTTACTTGACGCCAGTGGCCATGCTCTTCTTTGTCAGCGACATTTCCATTCAACACCTTGTTCAAACGACACTTTCTCCAGCGAGCCCTCCCTGTTCACCCTCCTCCCAGCGAGGAAGGAGTGCTCTTCTCGTTTCCAAGTTTCTGAAACACAAGTTCCCAGCTGAACCGTAAATTCCCCAAGGGTGACATCTGGACCACTTTAATCTCTCTCTCTCTCTCTTTAAAATATATATATATATATATATATATATATATATATATATATATATATATTTTTTAATATATTTTTATTGATTTTTTACAGAGAGGAAGGGAGAGGGATAGAGAGTTAGAAACATCGATGAGAGAGAAACATCGATCAGCTGCCTCCTGCACATCTCCCACTGGGGATGTGCCCACAACCCTGGTACATGCCCTTGACCGGAATCGAACCTGGGACCCCTTAGTCCAGAGGCCTACGCTCTATCCACTGAGCCAAACCGGTTTCGGCTAAAATATATTTTATTGATTTTTTACAGAGAGAAAGGGAGAGGGATAGAGAGTTAGAAACATCGATGAGAGAGAAACATCAATCAGCTGCCTCCTGCACACCCCCTACTGGGGATGTGCCCACAATCAAGGTACATGCCCTTGACCGGAATCGAACCTGGGGCTCTTCAGTTCGCAGGCCGATGCTCTATCTACTGAGCCAAACCGGTCAGGGCTCATCTCTTTTTTAAAAAATAGTTTTTTATTTTTTAATTGCAGTTGACATACATTACTGTATTAGTTTCAGGTGTACACCCCAGTGAGACATTATATAACTTACTAAGTAATCATCCCAATATATCTTGTGCCCACATGACACCATACCTAGTTGTTAGAATATAATTGACTGTATGCCCTATGCTGTACTTTGCATCCCCATGACTATTCTGTAACTGTCAATTTGTACTTCCTTTTTAAAAATTGTTTTTATTGTTTAAAGTATTATATGTCTCCTTTTCCCCCTCAATTTGTACTTCTTAATCCCTTCACCTTTTCTACCCATCTCCCCGACCCCGCTCCTATCTGGTAACATCAAAATGTTTTCTGTACCTGTGAATGTTTCTGTTCTGGTTGTTCGTTTATTTTGTGTGTTTTTTAGATTCAATTTTAATAGATACGTATTTATTGCCATGTTATTGTTCATATTTTTTTAAAAATATATTTTATTGATTTTTTACAGAGAGGAAGGGAGAGAGATAGAGAGTTAGAAACATCGATGAGAGAGAAACATCGATCAGCTGCCTCCTGCACATCTCCTACTGGGGATATGCCCGCAACCCAGGTACATGCCCCCGACCGGAATCGAACCTGGGACCCTTCAGTCCGCAAGCCGACACTCTATCCACCGAGCCAAACCGGTTTCAGCTATTGTTCATATTTTTAATTTATTTTTCTTCTTCTTCTTCTTAAAGAAACCCTTTAACATTTCATGTAATACTGGTTTGGTGGTGATGAATCCCTTTAGCTTGTTCTTGTCTGGGAAGTTCTTTATATATCCTTCCATTCTAATTGATAGCTTTGTTAGGAAGAGTAATCTTGATTGTAGGTCCTTGTTTTTCATTAATTTGAATATATATATTTTTGCCAGTCCCTTCTGGCCTGCAAAGTTCCTGTTGAGAAATCAGCTGACAGTATTATTTCAAGGAAACACCCTTGGTGTTTTTAAGATTCTTTTGTTCTCTTTAATCTCTTACATTTTAATTATAATGCGGCTTGGTTCGAGCCTCTCTGGGTTCCTCTTTTGGGACTCTGCAGTTCTGGGACTTGTATATCTATTTCCTTGACCAAGTTAGGGAAGTTTTCTGTCATTTTTTTCAAATAGGCTTTCAATTTCTGGCTCTCTCTCTTCTCCTCCTGACCCCCTATGAATGTGAATGTTGCCACACTTGAAGGTGTCCCAGAGGCTCCTTACACTATTTTCGTGTTTTGTTTTGTTTTTATTCTTTTATCTTTTTGCTGTTCTGATGGGGCGTTTTTTGCTTCCTTGTATTCTAAATCCCTTATTTGATTCTTGGCGTCATCAACTCTACTATTGATTCCTTATAAATTATTCTTCATTTCAGTAAGTGCATCCTTCATCTCTGACTGGTTCTTTTTTATGGTTTCCATGTCCTTTTTTAATGCTGTTGAAGTTCCATTAAGTTCGTTGAGGATCATTACAACCAGTGTTTTGAACTCCGCATCTAGGAGATTGCTTGTCTCCATTTTGTGTAGTTCTTTTTCTGGAGTTTTGGTTTGTTCTTTCATATGGGACATGTTTCATTGTCTCCTTATGTTGCCAGGCTCCCTGTTTCTGTGTATTAGGTAGAGCTGCCAGGTCTCCTGGGCTTGGTAGAGTGGTCTAATGCAGTAGGTGTCCTATAAGGTCCAGTGACATAACCTCCCTCTTCACCTGAGCTGGGGACTCCAGGTGTGCCACTGTGCCCCACCCCCCCCATCCTGTGTGGACTGTGTATACCCTCAACTGTGTAGTGGAGCCTTGATTGCTGTTGGCATGTCAGTGGGAGGGATTTACCCCCAGACTAATCGGCTGCAAGGACTGGCTGTGACCAGACCAACGTAGAGGATCAGCTGTGCAGGGGCGCGTTCCATGGAGTAGGACTTACTTCAGCAGGACTCGGGTGCTCACTGAGTCCACCTCGAGCGTGTCGCTTGTGGAGGTGGTCAGGTGGTTTCTCAAGGTGGTCTGAAGCTGGGTGCGATGGCTCAGGGGCCTCCTCCTGGAGGTGCAGGCCAAGGTCCATTGCCCCCTGTGTTCTGCCAGGGACCTCCTCGCATGAGCTACAAAGCAATCTGCGGATGGCTGCTGCTTATGCTTGTCATGGAGGTGCGCAGGAGAGGTCAGGCCGTGAACCAAGGCCAGTTGTTGCCAGAGCCAGGCCTGGGGCCACTTAATGAGAGGTATGGGGCACACCAAGGCCAGATGCTGCTTGTGTCTCCTGTGGAAACGCCATGGGAAACAGCATGGATGGGCCCACACATTGGCTGGGGCAGGGTCTCAGGTAGTCAACAGGGTGCGGGGAACAGCATTAGCCAGGCTGATGGAGACACAGATATGGTGCCTGCCTGCCAGCTCTGCAGAGAAAGGGCTCAGCAAAGGAACAATGACCTCTGCCAGCACTTCTGTCTGGAGAAAGCCCTCGCCCTGATGCCACGTAACTCAGTTCCTCCTCATGTGTCCCTGGTGCCCTTTGAGCTGCTGCCCCAGTGTTGGAGCTCAGAGAGAGCGAATCCAAGTAAGTCGGATTGTGGGCACTTTAAAGAGGAACTGTCTGGGACTCTGGTAACCCTCCATCTCACTCATCCACTATCCCCGCTGGTTTTTACAGCCAGAATTTATGGGGATTTCTCTTCCTGGCACTGGAACCCTGGCCTGGGGGAGGGGGGGCGTGGGGGAGTGGGGCCAGGACCCTTCACTCCTGCAGTGGTTCTCAACCTTCCTAATGCCGCGACCCTTTCATACAGTTCCTCATGTTGTGGTGACCCCCAACCATAAAAGTATTTTCGTTGCTACTTCATAACTGTAATTTTGCTACTGTTATGAATCGTCATGTAAATATCTGATATGCAGGATGTATTTTCAGGGGTCATGACCCACAGGTTGAGAACCGCTGCCTTAGGGGGACTGTTACCGGAAAACCCCCAGTTGGACTTGGGCTGCCTGTCGCTGTGTTCAATACGAAGGCAGGGTTGAATCATATAAGGCGTTTATTGAGAAGGCCAGCCAGCCAAGAAGACAGGGTGCTTACAAGCATTCAAATCCTGTCTTACGGCAAGGTGCAGGGGACAGGATTATAAAGGGGAAGGGGCTCAGGGGAGGCTGGGAGCAGAATGCAGCTAGCGGAATGCAGCTACGTGCAGTCTTGGAGGTCCGCAGATGTAAGCTATTGTCTTTAGTCATCAGGCAATGCGATAATGTTGATGAGATGATGTTTTGACTCCTGGTGAGTTGGTCTGACCCTGCTTATCGGTTCTGCTTGCTGGATTCACAGCTGAGTCACCTCCTCAATTGCTTCGCATAGACCTTGAAAAGAAAACTTAAGAAAAACTTAACCCCCTCTTCACATAAGTATATGTGTTCAAAGATTTAAAGTAATATGACTATTTTTCAGATTAATTCAGATGCTCCATCTATCAGAGTATACGTTCCCCTATTAGGACCTCCCAGCCAGACATCCCTCCTGCTTTTTAAAAAATATATATTTTTTTGATTTCAGAGACGAAGGGAGAGAGAGAGAGAGAAACATCAATGATGAGAGATAATCATGGATCCACTGCCTCCTGCACGCCCCCTAATGGGGATCGAGCCCACAACCTAGGCATGTGCCCTTTACTGGAATCGAACCCGGGACCCTTCAGTCCACAGGCTGATGCTCTATCCACTGAGCCAAACCAGCTCGGGCTCCCTCCTGCTTTTTATCTGCTACATGTGGATGTGGGACCAGCCCACATCTCTGTTCTGCATCACATCTCTGTCCCTCCTACCAGTCTTGAGGTGGGTTCTTCTATATATCCTCAGTTGCAGGGCTTCCATTCAGCTAGATTTCAGGTGGTTCTGAATGATAGTTGTTCTGTAGGTTACTTGTAATTTTTTTAAAAAAATATATTTTTATCCATTTCAGGGAGGAAGGGAGAGGGAGAGAGAGATAGAAACATCAATGATGAGAGAGAATCATTGATCAGCTGCCCCCTGCACGCCCCATACTGGGGATCGAGCCCGCAATCCAGGCATGTGCCCTGATTGGGAATTGAACTGTGACCACCTGGCTGATAGGTTGACGCTCTACCACTGAGCCACACTGGCCGGGCTGGTTGTAATTTTGATGTGGTGGAGGGACAATCCGGGGACCACATCCACCTACACTGCCGTTTTAACTGGATGGGCCACATCCATTTCTAGCTCTCCTCCACCCATCCCAGGCCTTACAATGAGCCAAGCCTCTCGATTTGTTTCTTCCAACTAGATTGTGACCTCCCCGATGGTGGGGATCTCCATCTTGCTATCTTTTCTTTATCTAATACAGGAGCACGTAGTAGGTCTTCAACAATACCTGTTTTACTCTTTGGTATTTTGTTCAGAATCTCAGACATACCTTATTAAGACTAAGCCTGCCTTGTAGGATGAATTCTGTCCTCGGATAATTTATGTCACTTCATGAAAGCGTGAGGGGAGGGGATCCTGTTGTTAATCCATGGGGGTCAGGTACCGTTTAGGAGAGCTCTTCTGTGACATATTTTATAAAAGGTCTTCATGTTTTTTGAAGTTTATTTTCATTTATTATTGCATCAACCTTCCTTTCTGTTAAGGAGAATGGTCTTTTTTTTTTTTTAAATATATTTTATTGATTTTTTACAGAGAGGAAGGGAGAGAGATAGAGAGTTAGAAACATCGATGAGAGAGAAACATCGATCAGCTGCCTCCTGCACACTCCCTACTGGGGATGTGCCCGCAACCCAGGTACATGCCCTCGACCCGAATCGAACCTGGGACCATTCAGTCCACAGGCCGACGCTCTATCCACTGAGCCAAACCGGTTTCGGCAAGAACCGATCTTATGAAAGCTTTCAAACATTTCTTCCATTACATGGAAGTCCCTTGATCATGAAAAATAATCTTTCTGCCCTAACCGGTTTGGCTCAGTGGATAGAGCGTCGGCCTTCGGACTCAAGGGTCCCGGGTTCAATTCCGGTCAAGGGCATGTACCTTGGTTGCGGGCACATCCCCAGTAGGGAGTGTGCTGGAGGCAGCTGGTCGATGTTTCTCTCTCATCGATGTTTCTAACGCTCTATCCCTCTCCCTTCCTCTCTGTAAAAAATCAATGAAATATATTAAAAAATAATATTTCTTTTCTTTTTCTTTGCAAATTGTAAGAGGACGTTTATTTAGGAAGTTACCGAGGTAGGAGAAGTGAGCCAGCTGGGCTGGGGGGGGGGGGGGGCGGGGGGGGGGCAAGTTACAGGAGCAAAAGAGGGGCCCTTGGGGCTTAGGAGAGAGAGAGGCCAAGGGAACTGCCTGGGGGAGGGGACAGGCACTGCTCGCCAGAGGGAAGCACCAAAAATCATCTTTCTTTTTGTTGTTTTTTTTGGTAACTTCTCCTTTTTTGTTCTTAAGTTTGTTCTTTTGTTTTTATCTATTTATTTATTTTTCCAGGAATGTATTGATTTCGAAAGAACCAGGTCTTAATGGTTTTTCTAAGAATTAGTTTCAGATTTCTTGCTCAATCCTAGTCTTGGTAGTTGGTGACTTTCTTCTCGATTTCCTATTTGTTATTTACTTCCTCCAAAAAATTCTGTAGTTCTCTTTTGCAAATCTTAAGCAGAGTGTTTAGTCAATTTCTTTTTTTTTTTAATATATTTTTATTGATTTCAGAGAGGACGGAAGAGGGAGAGAGAGATAGAAACATGCGTGATGAGAGAGAGTCATGGATCTCATTGATCGGCTGCCTCCTGCACACCCCACACTGGGGATGGAGCCCACAAGCCGGGCCTGTGGCCTTGACCGGAATCGAACCTGGGACCTTTCAGTTCACAGGCCGACGCTCTATCCACTGAGCCAAACCGGCGAGGGCTAGTCAATTTCTTTTCCTTCTTTGGAAATGATGTGTGAATGGACCTCTCTATATTCATACTATTCTCCAAAGGTTTAGACAGTTCAGTTTTGGATCATTACGTCTGTCAAAGAGTCAGAAAAAAAGCAGAAGTGAAACCAATGACCCGCAGAAGTAGTAATTAATAAACGCTTATCGTACACACATCAGAAGACCGTTTGCAAGGGAGCACTCACACCAAAACATGGGAGGGGGCTTAGATACTCGTAAGTATTGTTATAAAGCAGCTTCTATAGTGAAAAGCAATGACGATTCATTTTTCACAGTGATTGGTTATAATATTAGAATTGCCTTAAATAATAGGGAATTGGTCAGTGGTTACCTCATACTTCCCTGGGGAAATAGTTCAAGCTTTGCTCACGATTTCCGGATGCATAAGCGAGAAGTGATTCAGGTCATGTTAGTCTTGCAAAATAAGCTCAGCTCAGCTTTGTTTGTATGACAAAACTGGCTATTTCTGCTCAGGGAATTTTCAACCTTGGTCTCTGCTTGCTTGTTTGTTTTAATCCTCACCCAGGGATACGTGTATTCTTTTAATGGATTTTTTTTTTTTTAAAAAAAAACCTTTTTATTGACTTAAAAGAGAAAGAGAGGGAGGAAGAGGGAATCGTCACTAGGCTGCCTTCTGCACACCCCCTACTGGGGATCGAGCCTGCAGTCAGGGCATGTGCGTTGACGGGGAACTGAATAGGCCAACTTTTGGTCCACAAAACCACACTCAATCAACTGAGCCCCACCTGCCACGTCTTTTTTTTTTTTTTTTCAATTTTTTTAAAAAAAATATATTTTATTGATTTTTTACAGAGAGGAAGGGAGAGAGATAGAGAGTTGGAAACATCGATGAGAGAGAAACATCGACCAGCTGCCTCCTGCATACCTCCTACTGGGGATGTGCCTGCGACCCAGGTACATGCCCTTGACCGGAATCAAACCTGGGACCTTTCAGTCCGCAGGCCGATGCTCTATCCACTGAGCCAAACCGGTTTCGGCCCAATTTTTTTTTTTTATTAAAACATTTTGTTTTAACTTTTATTGATTTCAGAGAAGAAGGGAGAGGGAGAGAGATATAGAAACATCAATGATAAGAGAGAATCATAGATTGGCTGCCTCCTGCACGGCCCCTATTGGGGATGGAGCCCTTAACCCGGGCATGTGCCCTCCACCAGAATTGAACCCAGGACCCTTCAGTCTGCAGGCTGATGCTCTATGCACTGAGCCAAACCGGCTAGGGCCCTGCCAGGTCTTTTTAATCTGATTTCTGGAGAGAGGAAGGGAGGGAGAGAGAGAGAGGAACATTGATGTGAGAGGGAAACACTGATTGGTTGCCTCACATAGGTACATGCCCCGATTGGGGATCAAACCTGAAACCTTTTGGTGTACAAGACTACGTTCCAACCAACTGAGCCACCCGGCCGGGGCTGTTTGTTTTTAATTTTAATGTATCCAGCTTCCCATGTGACACCCCACATCAATGTCCATACATAACTTAAACCTAATATGATAAAAACAGAACTCAACCCTTCCCGCATCTTCCCCATCTCAGCTGATGGCAACTCCATTTTTCCAGGTGCTCAGGCCCAAACCTTCGGGGCCCTCCCTGAGGCCTCTCTCTCTCTTCTCTCACATTCCGTGGCCAGTCTGTCAGCCAGTCCCTCCACGCTCTACCTTAAAGTATCTTCAGAATCCGAACACTTCTCTTGATCTTCTCTGCCGTCACCCGTGTCCAGCCTTCACCATCGCTCACCTAACCCAGCAGCCTCCACCTGGTCCCCTTTCCTCATCTTGGTTCCCCACCGTCTGTTCCCCACACAGGAGCCAGAAGGTTCTGATAAAATCTGAGTCAGAGCACGTCTCATGTTCCTCCTCTGCTCCTATTTCTCCCGGGACGTTCACCTCACACATATTGGAAGCCAAATGTGTGTGATCTACCCTCCTCCTCTCCCCACCTCGTTCCCTACTATCCCCCCACCTTCACTCTGGCCGCACAGGCCGGCTTGCTGGGCCTTGAGTCCAACACATCTGTTGCCAATTCAGTTTTGGCATTTGCTGTTTCCTCTACCCAGAATGCTCTCCCACCTCACTCTTTTTTTGCTTACCCACCTCACCTTTTCTGCTCTTGCTACTTTCTAGATATCTCTGACCGTGACACTGAGAATAGCATCGCTCCTCACCCCTTTCCTGCTTTGTTTTGCTCCCTAAAGAACAGCGGTTCTCAACCTGTGGGTCGTGACCCTTTGGGGGTCGAACGGCCCTTTCACAGGGGTCGCCTAAGACCATCGGAAAACACATATATAATTACATACTGTTTTTGTGATTCATCACTATGCTTTCATTATGTTCAATTTGTAACCATGAAAAGACATCCTGCCTATCAGATATTTACATGACGATTCATAACAGTAGCAAAATTACAGTGATGAAGTGGCAACGAAAATAATTTTCTGGTTGGGGGGGTCACCACCACATGAGGAACTGTATTAAAGGGTCGCGGCATCAGGAAGGTTGAGAACCACTGCTGTAGAAGTTAGCACTGCCTGGCGGTCTATTTACCTTGATCTCTGTCTGTCTCCCCCAGTTTCCTTCACCAGGGCATCCTCAGCGCCTAGATCTGACTCCAGAACGGCACTGTCACCCTATAACAAAAATCTAACATTTAGCGAGCACCTGTATGTATGGCAGTGAAAAAATGTATACTCTTCCATTTACAGCGTGTGGCAAAAGTAGGCTTACAGTTGTGAGTATGCAAAACAGAGTTTATTCTTGTATTATTGTCTATTAATTATGATATTTTTTTTCCCCGTACAAACAACTGCAAACCTACTTTTGTCCCTCTCTGTATTTCCCCCAACAATCTTGAAAAGTAGGTGATTTTCCTCGTGTTATAAATAGGGAAACTGAGGCTCTGTCTGGCAGTGGCCGGCACGGGTAGGATGAAAGAGGACTCACTTTTCTGACCTCATTGACTTATTTGTTCAGCCAACACCAGCTAGCTAATCCCTGTGGTGGACGCTGGAAACCATAGGACCCCTCCCAAGGCAGAAATGGCCCCGGCCTTCAAGGAGCTGAGCTGCACTATTAGTGAATTGACAGGGTGAATTATACATAATAGAATTATGCATTAGTAATTATTAGTTATAATGAATAAATCTCGGGGTGTTTTAATTCTGTCGGGACTCCAGATACCTCCCTCGATGGGTTGAAATCCCAGCCTTCCAGCGATCCAGGAGGCGGGTCTCGGAGCTAGTCTCCACTGCAGTGCTTCCACTGGCCCCTAGAGGGCGCAGCGCCGCCCGCTCGAAGCGAGCCGGGGCGGGAGCGCGCGCAGGCGCAGGAGCAGGTGCAGGTCCAGAGGGGGTTGGCGTGCGCAGGCGCAGGTGCAGGCGCAGGCGCAGGCGCAGAGGGGGTTGGCGTGCGCAGGCGCAGGACCAGTTTCGGACGCGTGAGGGGCGCTGAGACCGGAAGTTCAAATTTCCGCGGCGGTGGTTGAGGTGAGGGAGGCGGGGCGGCGGCGCCGGGTGGTGGGGAATTTGGGAGTCGGGAACTGAGGGGTCGGGGAGGTCCCGACCTGAGGAAATGTCATGGAGGAGGCCGAGGGCCCGGGAGACGCGGATGGAGATGGAGCCTGAGCGTCCCCGAGAGAACCTGGGGGACGGAAAGAAATGGAGGCACGAAAAGCTGGGAGAGACCGAGAGGCGGGGAGGTGGAGGGAGGAGGGACTGAGTCGTGGAGAGAGGCCAGTAGGTATAGGAAGACGGGGACGGTGAGATGGGGGGACCCGACATGAGCGGGAGAGGAAGCAAGAGATGAGGATGGAGCGAGACGGTGGGAGACGGGAGACGGAGGATCCTGGGTTCGGGGAAACGAGAGGTGCAGAGACGGTGCCGCCGGGGAGATGGAGAGCAAACAGAACTGAGAAGGCAGCCTGCATTTTACAAAAAGTCAAGAAATAAAGCCTGGCCCTGGCCGGTGTGGCTCAGTGGATAGAGCGCCGGCCTGCGGACTGAAGGGTCCCGGGTTCCGTTCCGGTCCAGGGCACGTGCCTGGGTTGTGGGCTCATCCCCAGTAGGGAGTGTGCAGGAGGCGGCTGATGCATGTTTCTCTTTCATCGATGTTTCTAACTCTCTATCCCTCTCCCTTCTTCTCTGTAAAAAATCAAGAAAATATATATATATTTTTAAAAAGAAATAAAGCCAGCGGAGAATCACATTGAAAAAGAGGCGTGAAGGGAGCCGGAATCCCTAGATTTGGGTTTCTCATCGGCCACTTATGCTCATTCTCTCTGCGGCTCAGGAAAATAGTGACATTGCACCCACCGGGATCGAGTGTCTGTGCTCTGTTCCACCGCGGCCTCTGCGAGGCTGGAGGCAGAGGAGGTGAAAGCATCGCTAAATACCGTTATGAAGGCGCGTTGTGGTCTTTGGAGCGTGATTTTTTTCCCAGGTTAATGCCCCCGGTTCTTCTCCCTGTTTTCTGTACGTTAGTCATTTTTTGGGGAAAAACACTGGACTTGAATGCTGGTTAGGATTTAGCTTCTCTGGCCCGGGGATAGGGGCTAAAACACATTGCCGTGGCGTGAGAAGGGTATTGTGCCCGTTTTGTAGACGCAGAAAACACCCGTGAGAAGTTGATTTGCCGCGGATCACACACCTTGTACACGATGAAGCTGAGATTCAAACCCGGATCCGCCTGACTCCAAAGCCTTTATTGTCAGCGGCTCCGAACCCTTTTATGGTCATAAACCCCTTTGAGAATGAGTGATGGCTTTCCCTCCAGTAAGTCGCACACACAAAGGGTATGTTCTTTATGAGTTAGGGCTTTTGTGCCGAGTCCGAAACCCAACTGTAAGCAAAAAGTTTCTTTTTAAAATCTTTATTGTTGAAAGTATTACATATGCCCCCCTTCCTCACCCCCCCCCCCCATTGATCTGTTCTAGCCCAGCCCCACCGCCCTGAAGACTTCCTTGCGTCGCTCCAAAGTGAGGGTTGGTGGAAACAGCCTCAAGCACTAAATGATGGTGCCAGGCTTCTCCCCAGCTCCTTTCACTTCTCTCCTGTGGTAGCTGCGTTGTATGCCTGTGGCTGCCTCATTGCGCCCCCATGCAGGCTCTTCTAGGATAAATATCTAGGAAAGACGTATGTTCAAGAGCGATTACAAACTTCCCTGTTTATATCATCCTTGCCAAGCCACAGTAGATAAAATGGCCAGCTTTTCATCCTGGCCAGTGTGGCTATATAGTTAGAGCGTCAGCCTGCACATGGAAGTGTCCTGAGTCTGATTCCTGGTCAAGGGTATGCACCTGGGTTGCAGGTTCGATCCTGGCCCCAGTTGGGTCACGAGCAGGAAGCAACTGATCGATATGTTTTTTTCACATCAATGTTTCTCCCCCTCCCTCCCTCCCACTCTCTCTAAAAAATCAGTGGAAAAAATATCCTCCAGTGAGGATTAACAAAACAACAACAAAAAAGAGATCTTTCCTAGTAACGGAGCATAAATTCCAGAGAAAGGCTCTGATATGCCCTCCTGGGGTCATGTATCCACCTCTCAAACCTATCACTAGTTAAAGGGATGGAGGGTATTGTGATTGGCCAGGCCTTTGTCAATTGCCCAACCCATATGAGGTCTCTGACTTAAAGGCCATCGGAAACATGTGGAACCCAGGAAGGGCAGCTCTCCAAAGGCAGGTGTGTACTGTTAATCAGAAAAAGAAGGAAGGGATGTTCCAGGCAAGCAAAAACTATATATATAAAAGCCTAAGCGACTCTTACAACCAGATGAGTGGAACCATCAGTCACTGTGATGTGCACTGACCACCAGGGGGCAGACGCTCAATGCAGGAGCTGCTGCCTGGTGGTCAGTGCGCTCCCACAGCCGGAGTGTCACTCAGCCAGAAGCTGGGCTAACGGCTGGCGAGCACAGCTGCAGTGGCAGGAGCCTCTCCCGACTCTGATGCAGTGCTACCAAGCGGCTGTGCCAGGTGATGAGCGCAAGCAGTGTGGCGCCCGGCCCCAGCTCAGGCTCCTCCCTGGCTGCCTGCCGCTCGGCACACTGCTACCTCCCCCGAGAGGTCCCAGATTGTCAGAGGGTGCAGGCCAGGCTGAGGACACCCTCCTCCCTCCCTGCACCAGGCCTCTAATACATATATAAAACAACAATTGCAAAATTGTGCACTTAATTCAAAGGGCTCCTGGGTGTCAAGCTCAGTAGACCGAGGGTTAGGGACCCTTGCCTTCGTCTTCATTGTACCACGCCTCTCACGGCTTTATCACAACCCCTGGGTGGTGATAAATCACTGGGTCGTCAGAGTTTGGTGACACGCCGGTCGCTTGCATGTGACCGTGTGGGGCTCAGGGTGGTCTTACTCATTACCGTCCCTTTTGCTAGGCCAGTGCTTGCATCCAGCAGGCGTTCAGTAAACGTTTCTAAAAATGAACATCTTCTGTTCTCTTCCCCCAAACTTTCAGGGCCTAAAACCCAGCATGAACTTGTGTCCATCCCGGAGATTGCTGCAGAGTCCTGAGGTGCCCTGTGCGTCACCAGCTTGACCCCCTTCGGCCACTCACTCTGCCATCGCCTGCAGCAGGCCTGGACCGTCCCCGAGGAGGAAAATTAGCTCTTTGAAGAGAAAGTGGTTCCTTACTGCAGGCACTGGCCTCTGCAGGAGTCGGGGATGGTGGAGAATGTCTGGTCCAGGTGATCAGAACCACGCCAGTTTTGTGACGGCTTTGTGGTTAGGTCCAGCATGCCTCCTCCCAGAAGAAGGGAGGACAGGGACCACCGGGACCGGCACCGGGCTCCCCGTGAGGAGGAGGCTCCCGAGAAATGGGACTGGAATTGTCCAGAGACCCGGCATCTGTTCGAGGATGCCTTCTTCCGCGACGAGGACTACATCCGCCAGGGCTCCGAGGAGTGCCAGAAGTTCTGGACCTTCTTTGAACGCTTACAGAGGTTCCAGCACCTCAAGGCCACCAGGAAGGAGGACAGGGACCCCGGGCATCCCAAGCACAGCATCCCAGCGCTGGCCGACCTACCTGGTGCTTACGACCCGCGCTACCACATCAACCTCTCGGTCCTTGGCCCTGACGTGCGGGGCTCTCGGAGGCTGGGCAGGCACCTGCCCCCGGAGAGGGTGTCCGAGTTCCGCCAAGCCCTGTTGCACTACCTGGACTTTGTCCAGAAGCAGGCGTTCGGGAGGCTGGCCAAACTGCAGCGGGAGCGGGCGGCGCTGCCCATCGCCCAGTACGGGCACCGCATCCTGAAGACGCTGAAGGAGCACCAGGTGGTGGTGGTGGCAGGTGACACCGGCTGTGGCAAGTCCACGCAGGTGCCCCAGTACCTGCTGGCCGCTGGCTTCAGTCACGTGGCCTGCACCCAGCCCCGGAGGATCGCCTGCATCTCACTGGCCAAGCGCGTCGGCTTTGAGAGTCTCAGCCAGTATGGCTCACAGGTGAGTGGGCGCTGACAGGACCCCACTTTCTCCCATGTGACATCGGGGAATGTGGGCCGTGTCGATTAAGGTTACCGAAGCTCTTACCCTTTGACCTAGCAGTGATTCTTCTAGAAATTTGTCTGCAGATTGGCCTGGATATGGTCCAGAGGATGAAGGTGCTAACTACCCAGTACAGGCAGACCTTGTTTTATTGCGCTTCACTTTGTGCTTCACAGATGTTGCTTTTTGTTGTGGTTGAATCATGATATTTTTTCCATTGATTTTCAAAGCGTGTGGAAGGGAGAAGGGGGTGGGGGGAGATAAACATTGATGAGAGAAAGACACATGGACTAGTTGCCTCCCGTACTTGCCCCGACCAGGCGGTGGGGAGTAAACCTGCAACCGAGCTATGTGCCCTTGACTGGGAATCGAACCCGAGACCCTTCGGTGCTTGGGCCAGCACGCTAACCACTGAGAAACACAGGCCAGGGTAGATGTGACATTTTTGACAAATTGAAGGCAAGTCCCTCCACCAGCAAAAAGATTACAGTTCGCTTTATTGCAATTCTCACTTTATTGTGGTGGCCCGGAACTGAACCGGCAATATCTCAGAGGTTTGCCTCTGTAGCACTTTAACAGTAACAAAATTAGAAATGTCCTAAAGATTCATCGATTTTTTTTTCTAAGTAGCCATAAAAAAAGAATGAGGACACTTCCTTACTAATGATTTCCAGGGTTCTAATCCTGGCCCTACCACTTAAAATTGGTTGTTGTTGAAGTTAGAATATATAGGCAGTCCTCTGGTTACGTTGGACTCAACGTACGTTGTTTCATGGTTACATCGCCATCTCCCATTTACAGTATTTATAAAAAAAAAAAAAAAAAGTTCCGTTATTTTGACGTATGTACATGTGTGCTTTATGTTTTTTATTCTTTTTTTTTTTAATATATTTTATTGGTTTTTTACAGAGAGGAAGGGAGAGGAATAGAGAGTTAGAAACATCAATGAGAGAGAAACATCGATCAGCTGCCTCCTGCACACCTCCTACTGGGGATGTGCCTGCAACCAAGGTACATGCCCTTGACCGGAATCGAACCTGGGACCTTTCAGTCCACAGGCCGACGCTCTATCTACGGAGCCACGCTGGTTAGGGTAACATAGTGGGTTTTAATTTGCATTTCCCTGATGACCAAGGACATGAGCACCTTTTCGTGTATTTATTGGCCATTTGGAGAGCCTGTTTTGTGAAGTGTCTGTTCAAGCCTTTCTCCCATTTGTCTTCTGTGTTGCCTGTCTTTTTGTTCTTGATTGCTACGTCTTTATCAGTTCTGGATAAGAGTCCGGGGTAGGATTTATGTGTTGCAAATCTTGTCTCCTACTTTGTGAGCTGCCTTTTATTTTCTGAATGGTGTCCTTTGATGACGGTGTCTTTTCATTTAAATATAATCCAGTCTGTCATTTTCTTTCTGTGGCTGGCATTCTCTGGGCTCTGTTTAAGAGGTTTTTGCCTTCTTTAAGGACATGAAGATATTCTGTTTTTTTCTAATAACTTTTACATTTATTTATTTATTAAATATATTTTATTGATTTTTTACAGAGAGGAAGGGAGAGAGATAGAGAGTCAGAAACATCGATGAGAGAGAAACATCGACCAGCTGCCTCCTGCACACCTCCTACTGGGGATGTGCCCGCAACCCAGGTACATGCCCTTGACCGGAATCGAACCTGGGACCTTTCAGTCCGCAGGCCGACGCTCCATCCACTGAGCCAAACCAGTTTCGGCAACTTTTACATTTAGAAATATAATTCACCTGAAACCGATGTGTGTGTGTGTGTGTGTGATGTGAGGCACCCTTTAGGCTGTGTGGCCTTGGGTGAGTGTCCTGTTTCCCCATCTGTGAAGTGAGGATAAGAAGAATTCTTACACCCTGTGGTGGTCGTGAGAATGAAATGAGTCGATCGGCATAAAGCATTTATAGTAGTTGGTGGCACATAGTAAGGACTTGAAGAAAGGCTGATTATTGGTATTATAGTAATTAGTGTCATAGCCCGGGGTCTTAGATGTTTCGGTGCATTAGCACATACAGTTCTCACAGGAGGGGGTGGGAGGAGAAAGGGGTCCTAATATTGGTGACAGGAGAAGATGTGACTTTGGAGGTGAGCACATGGTGCAATACACAGGTCTTGTAACATAGAAACCCACACCTGAACCTGTATGTTCATGTTGACCAGTGTCACCCCAATAAATTGAATTAAAAAAAAATTCTCACAGGAGAACACCTAAGTGTCTGAGGGACAGAACTGCTTGCCCAAAGTCAACGACCCCAGGTGGCAGAGGTGGGATTCAAACCCAAGTCTGTTGGACTCCAGAGTCCGAGGCGAGGGCACTTGCTCAGATTTCACTTAGGGCGGGCTGAGGGGCTGGTGCCCAGGCCCAGGGTCCCCTCCCGACCACCCTCCTCCGCCCACCCCAGGTTGGCTACCAGATCCGCTTTGAGAGCACGCGTTCGGCGGCGACCAAGATCGTGTTCCTGACCGTGGGGCTGCTCCTGCGGCAAATCCAGCGGGAGCCCAGCCTGCCCCAGTACCAGGTCCTGATCGTGGATGAAGTCCATGAGCGCCACCTCCACAACGACTTCCTCCTGGGCGTCCTCCGGCGCCTGCTGCCCAAGCGGCCTGACCTCAAGGTCATCCTCATGTCGGCTACCATCAACATCTCGCTCTTCTCCAGCTACTTCGGCAGCGCCCCTGTGGTGCAGGTGCCCGGCAGGCTCTTTCCCATCACGGTCAGTGCTCCCCTCCCCGACATCCTCTACCCTCCCACCCGGTCTCTGGCCCAACCTGGACACGTCCCTTCTCTGTCAGCTGCTCTGCTTCCCTTCCCTTCAGCTAAGGATATTTTTTTTTTGAATTTTTTTTAAAAAATATATTTTATTGATTTTTTACAGAGAGGAAGGGAGAGAGATAGACAGTCAGAAACATCGATGAGAGAGAAACATCGACCAGCCGCCTCCCGCACATCTCCTACCGGGGATATGCCCGCAACCCAGGCACATGCCCTTGACCGGAATCGAACCTGGGATCCTTCAGTCCGCAGGCCGACGCTCTATCCACTGAGCCAAACCGGTTTCGGCCAGCTAAGGATATTGTCTCCTCTCTCTCTCTCTCTCTCTCTCTCTCTCGCTCTCGCTCTCTCTCGCTCTTTCTCTATCTCTGTCTCTTTTATAGCTGCCGTATCTGAGCATTTTCATGTGCTGGGAAGAGTGCTAAGTGCTTATTAGAGGAGACCCAAAAATATAAAGGCTCAAATGACATAGAGGTTGATTTTTCTTATATAACAGTCTGGCTGGTCCAGGCTGATGGGCAGCTCAGTTCCATGTGGTCATCCAGGGACCCAGGCTCTTTCTCTCTCGTTGCTCTGCCATCTCATGGGCGGGTTTCTCAGACCCAGTATTGACCTTTTGTGCTGGATAATTATTAGCTGTGGGCGCTGCCCTGTGTGTTGTGGCATCATTAGCAGTATTGTTGGCTTCTATTCAAAGATCCCAATGGCATCCTCCTCTCCCAGGTGTGATACCCAAATGTGTTTCCAGATATTACCAGCTATCCCCTGGGGGTTGAGCTCCACACCTGGTAAGAGTCCTAGGGAGTGTCCTGGTCTGTCTGGTCAGAGTTGTGGGAAGAGGAAAGGAGCGAAAGTCCAGGGAAAATCCAGCGTGTGTGAAAGTTGGACATGCCCTGGTAGTTACTTCCATTCTAATCTCTGAAGTACACCTAGCTGCAAGGGAGGCTGGCAAATGTCATCTCTCTCTCTTTCTCTCCTGTGTTCCAGGGAAGACTTTCTGGGAACCACCATGGGTCTCGTACACCAATTTCATCCCATTCTCACAGCAATCCTGGGGGTGGGCCTGACTCCACCACATTTCACTCACCATCCACCTGAGGTGTAACTATTGTTGAAGAAGCTGAAACCAAGAGGCAAACCTTTTTTTCAGATCCTCTTAAAATTGCTATACTCAAGCTAGCCGAAGATTCTTTTTTAAAAAAAATATATTTTTATTTTAGAGAGGAAGGAAGAGGGATTGAGCCTGCAACCCGGGCATGTGCCTTTGACTGGAATTGAACCTGGGACCCTTCAGTTCACAAGCCAATGCTCTATCCACTGAGCTAGGGCCAGAGATTCTTTTTTTTCTTTTTTTTAAAATATATTTTATTGATTTTTTACAGAGAGGAAGGGAGAGGGATAGAGAGTTAGAAACATCGATGAGAGAGAAACACCGATCAGTTGCCTCCTGCACACCTCCTACTGGGGATGTGCCCGCAACCCAGGTCCATGTCCTTGACCGGAATCGAACCCGGGACCCTTCAGTCCGCAGGCCGACGCTCTATCCACTGACCCAAACCGGCCAGGGCCAGAGATTCTTTTTAGCATCCCAGCTCTTTAGTCCTGAACTCTCAGTCAGCAACTTCTATCTTGAACTTTCCCTGGGGGTCACCACAACATGAGGAACTGTATTAAAGGGTCGTGGCATTAGGAAACTTGAGAACCACTGATCTAGGCCAAGCATGTCAAACTCAAAGGCTAACATGGGCCAAATAAACAAGATTTAAGTGTATGTGGCCGCAAAAAATCAAAAGCTTCAATTTTCATAGAAACGTAGGTTTATTTCAATAGAGACATGCTGAATACAAAGAACTGAAATAAATGAGTCATCGTTAACATAAAATAATAGAACATTTTAATAAAAATTAATATTTTTTCTTCACCATTAACTTACCAGACACTGAAGAACTGCACAAATTAATAAGCGTCACACAAATAAACCTATTTTTCTTGTTCTCCAAAAGCTAAATATTTCCTGTTGCACACACCAAACAAGTCAGTGCAAGACTAATGACGTGGCAATCGGCTGCTAAAATATTCGCTGCTAGTATTAGTGGAGAGAAATGGTGCGCCTGCACATAAGGTGCGTAAGGGAAATGAATGCAATATGATTATAGTAGTCAGTCATTAGCGAATGTTATAGTTCGTTATTAATAATTATGTATAACAGGATATTGCAAAAATTAAGTTACGAAATTTTTAAAACGTTTCTTCCATACTATTACATTGCCTGGGCTGCAAAAATACTCGTGAGTTTGACATGCTTGTTCTAGGCAGCCATAAAAAAAGAGTGAGGGTTCCTTCTGAGAAGGGATTTCTAGGGTTTTCATCCTGGCTGTACCCCTTAAAATTTGTTGTTAAAGTTATACTCCAGACGTAAAAGAATGTACATCTCATGTGTATAGTTCAATTAATTTTCACCAACTAAATACCTGTATGCAGCCAGCACCCAGATTAAGAAGCATCAAACCTTGTCAGCACCCAGAGGCCTTCCAGTTACCTTCATACTTTGTGCTTTACTGCATCCTGCTCAGGTTGCCTGTGTGAGTGTGGTCTCCCCGCCCCTTGCTCTGAGCTGGGGTGACAGCGTGTGCTCGTGCCTGGGGCTGTCTCCTCGCAGGTTGTGTACCAGCCGATCGAGGCCGAGCCGTCAGTGTCCAAGTCGGAGAAGCTGGACCCGCGGCCCTTCCTGAGGGTCCTGGAGGCCATCGACAGCAAGTACCCGCCCGAGGAGCGGGGCGACCTCCTGGTCTTCCTCAGCGGCATGGCGGAGATCAGCGCCGTGCTGGAGGCCGCCCAGCCCTACGCCAGCCACACCCAGCGCTGGGTGGTGCTGCCGCTGCACAGCGCCCTCTCTGTGGCCGACCAGGACAAGGTATCCCGGCAGCCAGGCAGGGTGGGGTCTGGCTGTGTGTGCCGGGGGCAGAGGGGGGTGACTGCACCAGGAGGGCTGTGGGCTGCAGGGCTACTCCCATTATCTGGCGGCGGGGGTGCCAGGGTGAGACTCCTGGTAAAGTGGGAGGCATTGGAGCTTAGCTGTGGGGGCCTAGGAGGGCTTGAAGTAGGAGATGAGGCAGGCAGTCCAGGCAGGGGCACCGGCTTGAGCAAATGTATGGATGTGGGAATCTGTGAGTTGGGTGTGAGGAAAGGTGAAGAGACCACCAGGCTGGAAAGGAAGGGTGCGGGGAGAGAGCACTTTGGGCCACTGTATTAGTTATAAATTTCCCCCAAACTTAGCAGCTTGGAACGATAAACATTCATTATCTCACATAGTTTCTGTAGATCAGGGGTTGGGAAGTGGCTTAGCTGGGGGGTTCCTGGCTCAGGGTCTCTCATGAGGTTGTAGGTGGCTGGGGCTACACTCACTCGAAGGCTTGACTGGGGCTAGCGGTCCTCACTCACATGGCTGGCTGTTGGCTGGGGGCCTCTCTTCAGTGTCCCTGCAACATGGTGGCTGGTTCTCCCCAGGAGACCTAAACAGAAGCCACAGCGTCTCCTATGACCTGGCCTTGGCAGTCACAGGCTGTCATTTTGGCAGTGTCCTGTTAGTTAAGTTGTATGTGTTCACAGGGAAGGTGAGATGCCCTGGGGCCATCCTGGAGGCTGACTGCATAATCTCATCGGCCCAGGCATTGCTTATTGATTGAAGAAAGACCCCTGAGCATCTCCTTGGTGCCTCCCCTGGTGCTGAGGGGGCTCTTTGAGACACAGTGGGAGCCAAGACATGGCCATTCCCCTTACGTGGCTGTTGGTCTGCTGGGGAGATGGACAAGTAATTGACAGTTTTACAAATGGTAGAGGAGCCTCCTGAACTCTGAGAGCAGAGTCTTGGTGGATTCAGGAAAGGCTTCCTGGAGGAAGGGGCTTTCAGAACTGACCCGGCCGGGAGAAGAGTCCAGCCGACAGGTGTGGAGCATCTGCTGCGAGTGGCAGGAGTTCTGGGCCCTGTTCGCTTGTCTCATTTAGTCCTCACCGCAGCCCTGCCTGCCGGTCCTGTTGTTATTCCCACTTAACAGATTATAGAATCAGAGGTACAGGTACCTGTGCAAAGTCACGTAAGAGGCAGAGCCAGGCTGTGCATTGGGTAATTTGGTACCAGAGTCCATGCTCTTAACGAGAGGTTGGCAAACTTGTAAAGGGCCAGGAAATCCATATTTGTGGGTTCTCAGTCACAGCGAATCTGTTACAGCGGGAAGCGCAGCTGTAGATGGGCCAGGCGAGGCTGTGCCATTAAACTTGATCCACAGACACAGGTGGCAGGCTGGATTTGGTCTCCAGGCCATAGTCGCTGACCCCCGCTCTAAGCCACTATGCTTGACTGTCTTTGGGGTCCTAGAGAAGGGCCTGTGCAAAGGGCCTGGGGTGAGAAGAAGACGGGGCCGCTGGGAAGCTACAGGGCTGGGGTCCAGACTATGAAGGGAAAGTCAGGGGAGGTGGGACTGGAGAGCTACACAGGGTTCGACCACCAGGGTCCTTGAGGACCCAATGTGGTGCCTGGGTTTTGTCCCAAGAGCACTGGGGAGCCATGGGGGGGTTCTAAGCAAGGCGGGGCCAGTGCCAGTTTGTGCTTCAGCAGATCCCTCTGCTGCGTGTGGAGGATGGGCTGGAGGGAATGAGTCTGGAGGCCAGAGACCAAGGAGGAAGCTGGAGCAGCATCTGGTGGGGAAGGAGGGGCCTGGATCAGGGCAGGGCCGTGGGTGCTGGGGAATGGAAATGTTGAAGATGTCCAGGCGTGTGTGGAACGGGGAGGGAGGAGAGGGCCAGGACAGCCCAGGCCCCTGGTCCAGAATGCTGAGCCATCTCGGAGGTGGAGACTTGAGGAGGACAGGCTTTGGTGGGAGGCACCGAGACCAGGTTAGACATTTGGGTGTGAGACACCCTGGGGGTGTCCAGGAGGCCCCTGGACACACGGGTAAGGGCCGAGTTAGCCCCTGGTCACCTACTTACCGCCCCCAGGTATTTGACGTGGCCCCCCCTGGAGTCCGGAAATGCATCCTCTCCACCAACATCGCTGAGACCTCAGTCACCATCGACGGGATCCGCTTTGTAGTCGATTCCGGTAAGGGCTGCCCCAGCAACCCAGGGGCGGAGGGGGGAGTGAGTGTGGGAGGTGGAGATGTGCCTTTCGCGAGGGACCGAGACCGCCAGACCAGAGCTTGAGGGCTGTGGAGTAGTGGCAACACCTAAATCTTTCTCAGACATTCCAAGCTTGCTCCTGCCGCAGGGCCTTGCACTTACTATGGTCTCTGCTGAGAACTGTCTTTCTCCAAATACCCACAGGGCTCACTCCATCCCCTGCCACGGCCCGTGTCTGTCTCCCCTAGAGGCCCGGCTTGTCCACTTCGTCTGCGTGACCTCCCCCTTCTCCCGCGGCCTTGCTTTCCTTGTGGGGCTTTATTTTCTCCCTGGTGTGGGCATCACATTTCACATCCGTTGATCTGCTTCTTGTCCGCCCTCCCAGGTGGACTTCTCTGGAAAGTCAGCAGCGCAGAGTGGTAGGGGACCCTGCTGGCTGTGTGCCCAGGGTCGGGTCCCTGACACTGTGTGTTCTTTGTAATGACAGTGCCTCCCTCAGGCTGTACGGATTAAATGAGTGGATACACTTGGTACCTGGCACAGAGGGAACCCTCAGTAAATGTTAGCCGTTACCTTACAGTGTTGAATCTGGGAGGCCAGCGATAAAACATTCCATAGGTTTATGTACCATTAAGATTCTTAAATGCTGTCCATTAAACATAGACATGCCAGTGGTTTTAAAATGCATCAGAGACAGCGCAATAGGAACAAAGGCCGGCCTTGGAATTGATGAGATATGGTTGGTGCGTGTTCAGCGCCGTGAGACCAGGGACTTCGCTTTGTTCACAGCTGTGTCCCTGCTGCCAGGTACAGTGCCCACCACGTGGCAGCTTCTTCACAGCACTTGTCAGCTGTTCGAGCCTCTGAGTAAACAAAGGCTTGAAAAAATAAATGAAAAGATGTGTGGCCCTGGCCGGTTTGGCTCACTGGATAGAGCATCGGCCTGAGGACTGAAGAGTCCCAGGTTCGATTGCGGCCAAGGGCATGTACCTTGGTTGCAGGCACATCCCCAGTGGGAGGTGTGCAGGAGGCAACTGATCGATGCTTCTCTCTCATCGATGTTTCTAACTCTCTATCTCCCTCCCTTCCTTTCTGTAAAAAATCAATAAAATATATTTTTTTAAAAAAAGAAAGAATAGAAAAGAAAAGAAAAGATGTGTGAATGAGGAAATGCCAGATTACATTAACCAAATGTCAGGTGGGTCCAGAATGAGCCGTGGGTCAGTGTTCATGGAACAGAGGAGTAAGTGAGGGCGAGTGGATGAAGGGCTGGGGAGAGGACCAGGTGTATGCAGGCCCCATGTGGCTGCTGCACACAGATGCCCATCCCTCCCTGCGCCCGCCCCCCCCCCCAAGGGAAGGTGAAGGAGATGAGCTACGACCCCCAGGCCAAACTGCAGCGGCTGCAGGAGTTCTGGATCAGCCAGGCCAGTGCCGAGCAGCGGAAGGGCCGGGCGGGGCGCACAGGCCCCGGCGTCTGCTTCCGCCTCTACGCTGAATCCGACTATGATGCCTTCGCCCCCTACGCTGTGCCGGAGATTCGGAGGGTCGCCCTGGACGCGCTGGTCCTGCAGGTGAGGCGGGCAGGGCGGGTCGGGATCCTGAGTGCTTCGCCAGCCAGGAACCGGGAGGCATTTAGACAGGACCAATCCCAGTGTTCAGGGCCCAGGAGAGCTGGGCCGGCCAGGCCACTGAGGGGCACTGGTTCCTTTCAAATGTCAGATCCCATGTTGAGGAGGGAGTTGTTCCCCAAAGCCATGGAGTCATGGGAGGAACCTCGTGACTCACTCAGAGTTCTTTCAGCTATAACAGGAAACCCATCAAGAACTGGCTTTAGCCCTAGCCAGTTCGGATCAGTGGATAAAGCATCAGCCCACAGAGTGAAGAGTCCCAGGTTCGATTCCAGTGAAGGGCACGTACCTGGGCTGCAGGCTCAATCCCCAGCCTGGTCAGGGCGTGTGCTGGAGGCAACCAATCAATCAATGGGTCTCTCTCACAGCGATGTTTCTCTCTCCTCCTCCTCCTCCTCCTTCCTTCCATTCTCTCTAAAAATCAGTGGTTTCCTTGGGTGAGGATTATCAACAACAAAAAATTAACAACAACAAAAAAGAAGTGGCTTTTACCTGGGCCAATGTGGCTCAGTGGTTGAGCGTTGGCCCATGAACCAGGAGGTCAAGGTTCAATTCCTGGTGAGGGCCCATGCCCAGGTTGTGGGCTCAATCCCCAGTGGGGGGTGTGCAGGAGGCGACTGATGGATGTTTCTTTCTCATCGATATTTCTGTTTCTCTATTCCTCTCCCTTCCTCTCTCTAAAATCAATCTATATATATATATGTACGTGTGTGTGTGTATGTGTGTGTGTGTATATATATATATATATATATATATATATATATACATTCTTAAAAATGGCTTTTAAAACCAGGGTTTCTCCATACATGTGATGTCATGGCTCATATCTCAGTCGTTAGTTTCGATTAGATTAGACAAATAGACCCACTCCCATAACGGCCAACACAACAGAACTTGTGCTCTCAGTTGGCGGCAGTTTCCTTTATTCAGGGGCCCAGGCCCCTTCCCTGTCATGGCTCCGTCATCTCCTTGGGGCTCTTCATCTGTCAGCCATACAGTGGGGAAGGAGTATGGGATGGGTTTGGGGCTTTAAGGGTCAGGTCTGCAAGTGGAGTACTTCCCTTCCACTGCCCCTGGCCAGAGCTGGGTCCCAGCCACACCTCACTGCAGGGGAGGCTGGGAAATGTAGTCTCTGAGCTCAGGAAGAAGAGGCAGAGGAAAGTGGGAGCAGCGGATGGCGTCTGCTCCAGGCCCATATGTGTATGAGTGGCACCAACCAGCCCCTTCCTACAGGGGACGCACGCTGATTGTTTGTTTGGTTTAATATTTTTTAAATGCTGGTTGTGAGCCACTGCATGGAGTTCTGGACCCAAAAACACTGGCTAAACAACAAGGAAAAAGTCTTGTTTCATATGCCACAAAGCCCGAGACGGGGAGGTTCCAGGCTTGGTTATTTAAATGGATCCATAATGTCATAAAGGACCGGGCCTTTTCTGTCTTAGCAACATCAGTTTATCAGCAGCTCTCCTAGTAATAATGATAATGACGATGACGATGAAGCATCACTTACCTAGTGCGCACCGTGGCTGGGCCCTATCCTGAGTGTTTTAGGTATGGAACCTCACAAAAGCTCTGTGGGGTCAGTAATCCTTTTCTAATGCACAGAGAGGTTAAGTAACTTGATCCAGGTCACACAGCTGACAAGTGGCAGAGTCCGGGTTCCATATGATTCTGTCAGGCTCCAAGTTTGCGTCTTGAATGCCAGCTGGCAGTTGTGGGCATCACCTCCTCCTTTACCACCTAGAGACAGAAGCAGCCAACTGTCCCTGTTTGTGGGTCTAATTGTTTTTTTTTAATCCTCACCCAAGGAGTGAGGATATTTTTCCCATTGATTTTTAGAGAGAGTGGAAGGGAGGTGGGAATGGGAGAGAGAGAAAAATATCAGTGTGACAAAGACATCTATCGTTTCCCTCCCACATGTGCCCTGACCAGGAATGGGGATCAGAACTGCAAACCAGGTACATGCCCTTGACTAGGAATCGAACTTGTGACCCTCCAGTGCACAGGCCGATGCTCTAACCACTGGTCCATATCGGCAGGGCTGCGGGTCTAATTTTTAAGGCCATAGGAACCTTTCCCAGAGCCTTTTGGCCAACTTCCCAGTCTATCTTGTTGGCAGAACTGGGTCTCGTGTGTCCACTCTATGACCTGTAATTGTCCAGGGGTGTGGCATTGCCAGACTGGATCGGAGCACTGATTCTTAGCCCCAGTTACACACCAGAACCACCTGGAGAGCTTTAAAAAAACCCATACCCCGGCCCCTACCCAGAGCTTTTAATTTAAAGATCTTTTAGTGGGTACTGGGTGATCCCTCAGACAACATCAGGGTTTGGTGAACAGAGAGGAAGGTGGGACAGCTGGTTCCTGGGTGGACGGCCAGATACCAGGTGGCCTCCAGATCAGGGCCAGGTGAGCAGGTCACCTCCCTGGAAGACGGGCTGAGCCCCCGGGCTCTCTGAGCTTCCCTCTGGCTCTCTCATAGTCGCACGCCTCGCCATGCCAGGCCTGGTGGTGTGTGTGTTCCCCACCACCCTCTGCCCCCTCTGGCCTCTGAGTTAAGGGGGATCCTTTGGTCGAAAGTGAGAGAAACTCAAACTCTTGTAAGCAGGAAAGGGGATTTTATGGATATGTGTACCCATTGTGGGGGGAGGTCTAGTCAGGAACAATGAAGGATTTCTCCATCTGTGGTGGGTCGGGTAATTTCCAGGCAATGGAAGAATAACCACAGCGTCTCTGAGCTTCTATCCGGGCCCCTCACAACCAGAGGATACTGAATTTCTCGCTACCAGTTTACAAAGTCCCAGGGAAGGATTCTGATTGGCTCAGCTCGGTTCATGTGCTCATTCCTTAGTCAATTGCAATGACCAGGGGCTGAGAAACCTCAGTTACTCGCTCCCTGTCCCGGGTTTGGGAGAAGAGGTGCTGGCCAGACAGACAGACAAGGGCCCTCCTCTGCTGCCTCTGTGCAGTGGGCCTTAACATTGGGGCGTTAAAGTATCACAAGTTTGTGATCCCTGAGCCCTCTGAGTGCTCCACAGTGGCTCACGTGTCCCTCATTCCTGGGGGCTTTGGTTCTCATTCTAGATGAAGAGCATGAGCGTGGGAGACCCCCGAACCTTCCCCTTCATCGAGCCCCCCCCACCAGCCAGCCTGGAAACGGCCATCCTCTACCTCCGGGACCAGGGGGCTCTGGACAGCTCCGAGGCCCTCACCCCTATCGGGTCCCTGCTGGCCCAGCTGCCTGTGGACGTCGTGATTGGTGAGAACCCCCCTTGGGGTGACCACGCAGGTCCCTGGGTGGGTTGGGCCACTGCTCGCAAGCCTGCTCCCTCTCCAGGCCCTGTTCATGCGTTCGAAAGTCCCCGGTGCGGGCACTGTGCTGGGCACCAGGGATACAGCAGTAAACAAACAGGGCTCTCTGCACAGCCCGTCCCCAGCTGTGCCCTCGGCTGCCCTTGCGGTGGGCGGTAAGGGTTTCAAAACCTCTTCCTCTTGCTCATTCTTGCGCCACCCCTGCCCCTCCCAAGGAGCTCGCTGACTCCCCTGTGTTCATTCTGCCCGATTCTCCTGACTCAAGACATTCTGTGTCCACCGACGGGCCACAGCCCACAGCACAGTCCAGCAGGGCGCCACCAGCCACCACCGTGGCACCGTTCCCCCAGCACAGACACTCCGCACAGCCTTCTGCCGTGTTAGCCCTTAAAGCCCATCCCTGCAGGCCTGGTGCTCAGCTGCTGAGGCTGTGACAGGGTTCTTTCTGTTTGCTTAGAGCAGGGGTGGGGACCCTTTCTCTGCCAGGGGCCATCTGGACATTTATAACATCGTTTGCTCATTCGCGGGCCATACACAATTATCAGCTTAAAATTAGCTGCTGTACTTGGTCAGACCTTTAATTAACTCACCCCTATTGCCTTGGCCTCCTACGGCCCTCGGCCCTCGGGGCGGACCTTCCCACCCCTGCTCTAGAGGGAAACAGGGCTGGGAAGAAAAGGAACATTCCGCATGCCGTGTGCCAGTGGGAGCACTTCCTGTGTGCCAGTGACGGGTTTGTGGGCCTCATGTCATTTCATTCTCACATAGAGGGGGTGGCGCCCCCGGGCACCCTGTTGTACAGATGGGGAAACTGAGGCCTGGGGGGGTGGGGCCTGTGCCCAAGGGAAGGGGACAGGCCAGTGAGAGGGCCTGGGTTGATCGGCACGTCACCCCCACGGGACAGGAGTGAGTGACACTCGCTTCCCACGAGGAGACGAGGCTCAGAGAAAGCCTGTCCCTGGCTCCCATCACTGTCCGTGGGCAGAGCTGGGGCACTCCAGGCCAGGCGGGCACGTGGCTTCCCAGGCCCCCGGGCAAGAGACAGATGACACCGTGCTGGGCTGTGGTGGCTCAGTCACGGGTCGGGCACTGCGAGCCCTGCAGGTGGAACAGCAGGGGGATGCACTGTCAGCCCCTCGCACAGATGGGGAAACGGAGGCAAGAGGGATGGAGGGGCCTGCCAGCTGATGGACGGAGCTAGGGGCCCCGGGACAGACTTGTTTTCCTGCCCGCCTTTATCTTAGGAGGCTAGATGTGAACAGGAACTTTCTGGAAAGGCAGTCAGGGGACCGTGGGCTGAGTCAGATGCGTGACGTACAGGCAGTGACTGCAGGGCGGGCGGGAGCAGCCTGAGCATCGGAAACGCCACGGGGATACTGCTCCTGCCGCTTTCTTCCTTCCCTCTGTCCTTCCCTGTCCCCCCTCCCCCCTCCCACTCCCTCCTCCTGGCTCCTGCTTCCTCCCTGTCTCTCCCTTTATCCTCCGCTCCATCTTCCCCGCCTCCACCTTGAATGGAATAAAGATGGCAGGAGAGATTCACACCGTGATGGGTGCAAAAGCCAGCAGCGCCCGCTGTGTGCCAGGCAGGCCGGGGACAGCTGGCGTGGCGGTCGCGTTCTGGGGGGGACAGAGCCGTGGCAGGTCCCGTAAAATGAGTCCCGGGAAGAAACGGAAGCCAGGCCCATGGGGAGAGGTGCGGGGGGCCGGGAGGAAAGAAAGGAGCAGTAGCCAGTCCCCACCGCAGGTCTGAGGAGTGCGTGTCTCCAGCTACAGGTGGGGAAACTGAGGCCTTGCCCAAGGTCATGTGACTGAGAGCACAGTGTGTCCATCTGGCTCCCGAGGCCCTTTGTGAGCCGGGGGGAGGAGGGAGGGAGGGAGGGAGGGGGAGGCTCAGCTCGCCGCCCGCCCCCAGGGAAGATGCTGATCCTGGGCTCCATGTTCCACCTGGCGGAGCCCGTGCTCACCATCGCGGCCGCCCTCAGCGTCCAGTCGCCCTTCACCCGCAGCGCCCAGAACAACCCGGAAGGTGCGGCAGCGCGGCGGCCCCTGGAGAGTGACCTGGGCGACCCCTTCACGCTCTTCAATGTCTTCAACACCTGGGTGCAGGTGAGGCCGGTGGGGACGCCCCTGTCTGACTGTCAGGCACAGAGTCAGGGCCTCCCTGCGGCTGTGGCTCCTCCTCATGCCCCACCCCCAGCCCATGGACTCCACCATTCTGACCAGCACGTGCAGAGCTCAGGCCCGAGGGGAGCCTGGGCTTCTCAAGTGCCATTAAAACCAGACTCCTAGGGTAGCACCTGTTTATCCCAAAACACATTCCCTGAGCCCGCCCCCTGGGCTCGGCCCTGTGCTGGGCAGTCCTGGGACCCGGTGATGAGCAAAACCACCTGGCCCTGCCCTCCTGGGGCTCACAGTCCGGTGCAGGAGGTCAGATCTGTCCGTAGACAGTGACCACCCAGGCTAGGCTGCAGTGGGGAGCACAAGGGGCTGAGAGAGGCTGGGGCGGGTGTCTGACTCAGTGGGGTCTGGGAGGGCTTCCTGGAGGAAGGGGCAGTGGGGCTGAGACCTGGAGGAAGGGAGAAAACAGGTGTCATGGAGGGCCGACAGGTCTCCACCTGCCTTGCCTCTCCCAGTGGCTGGTGTTCAGGCCCATACTGGGGTGGTCTGGGTGGGAGGTTAGCCCCCCGCCCCTCCCCCAGCTGGCCAGGCCCCAACACCTGGCATCTACCTCCACCAGGTGAAATCTGAACGGAGCAGAAACTCCCGGAAGTGGTGCCGCCGCCGGGGCATAGAGGAGCATCGGCTGTATGAGATGGCCAACCTGCGGCGCCAGTTCAAGGTGAGGCCCAGGACCAGGGGTCGGGGCCAGCCCCGCCCAGGCAGACAGGAGGCCAGAGTGCTGGGGAGACAGAGTGAGGGCACCTGAGCGCACTCTGGAACGCAGCCTCTTTCCTTCTCTACCACAGAGGTCAGGGTCCCACCCTGCACCCTCCTCCCCTACCAGCTGACGACCAGGCGTGGGGGTGGAAATCCAGGAGGGCTCCTGGGGGTGGCGCACAGGGTCAGCGGTCATGTGATGCATCCTCATGGGCCAGGGGTGCGGAGCTGGCTGGCCAGACATCCCAGCTCTGCCATTTGCTAGCAGTGTGACCCCGGGTAAGCTCCTGGGCCTCTCTGGGCCTCAGCCGGGGAAGTAACAGCCAGCAGCAGCGACTGCTCTCTCACGGAGCGGCCATCTGCACCTGCGCCTGCGCCTGCAGATGGCGGTTCTTACCCGCACATCTCAGCCCCAGCAGCCTCGTGGGCAGCATTGGGAGCGTCCCCGGTTCCCATCTGAGGAAAGTGTGGCTCAGAGGCTGACACTGCCCGCCGGCGAGTGGCAGGCCCCGCTCTTGAATGTGTCGGTCCAGAGCCTGCCCCCCCCCGGCCTGCGCTGTGTCCCTCACTGGGCCCATCTGTCCCCAGGAGCTATTGGAGGACCACGGGCTGCTGGCCGGGGCCCAGGCCGCGAAGCCGGGGGACAGCTACAGCCGGCTGCAGCAGCGCCGCGAGCGCCGGGAGCTGTACCAGCTGAAGCGCCAGCACGAGGAGGGAGGGGGGCGCAGGC
Organism: Myotis nattereri; assembly: GCF_964212035.1. Taxonomy (NCBI): domain Eukaryota; kingdom Metazoa; phylum Chordata; class Mammalia; order Chiroptera; family Vespertilionidae; genus Myotis; species Myotis nattereri. The sequence continues at coordinate 47,925,522 of NC_138090.1, forward strand.
GCAAGGTCCTGCGGCTGCAGGAGGAGGAGGATGGCCGCTCCAGCGACGAGGACCGGGGCAAAGCCTCGCGGGCGGCCAGCGACCACGTGGACATCCAGGTGGGGCACCATGGGGCCGTCCTGGGGGCCTGAGGGGACAGGGTGCGGCCCCAGCAGTCTACAGAACCTCTGGGTCCACGTGTCCCAGACAAGCCCCGTGGGACCCCCCTCCCGATGTTCCCACAGGATGTGAAGTTTAAGCTGCGGCACAACCTGGAGCAGCTGCAGGCGGCCGCCAGCTCGGCCCAGGCGCTCACCCGGGACCAGATGGCCCTGCTCAAGCTGGTGCTGGCCCGGGGCCTCTACCCGCAGCTCGCCATCCCGGACCCGTTCAACAGCGGCCGCAAGGACTCGGATCAGGTGGGCCTCACTCAGCACAGCTTCCCGGCCCTGCCTGTGTGCTGGCACGTGGCCTTGACTGCAGCAGCCCTGGCCCTGCCTGTGTGGGGCTACAGGCCAGTGGGGGCGGCACACTGTTCCCAGACAGCTGGCCCAGAGTGGTGGCGCCGGGGCGGGGAGCCGGGGCTGGAGGAGCATAGAGGGGCCCTGGCCAGGCAGGCCTTCCTGAAGGGGGCTTCTGAGACGGGAGGGGGAACCTGGCCAAGAGGGTGGAGGAAGAGCGTTGCGGGCAGGACAGCGGGAAGAGGGCAGAGCACGTCCGAGGGCCTCTTGTCACCTGGCGCCTCCCTTTGGCCTCCAGATTTTCCACACCCAGGCCAAGCAGGGCACCGTGCTGCACCCCACCTGCGTCTTCGCCAGCAGCCCCGAGGTGCTGCACACGCAGGAGCCGGGGGCCGGGGGCGGTGAAGGGAGCCGAGGTATGTGAGCCGAGTGGGGAGAGAACCCCCTGCTCCTCCCCGCACTCGGCCTTCGCTGGGGCTGCTGAGGGGGGACATGCAGGCCGGGAGGTCCCAGGAGCCAGACCTGGCGGGGGGCCGTGGCGCGGGCGGACCTCAGCAGGGAGGTGCCCAGGGGCTGAGTGTGTAGCCCGTCCCGAGAGCTGTCCTTCGGGCTGTGAGCTCCTGGCTTGGTGCTGCCTTGGGGCTCTCCCCGCCCCTTTTCCTGTTACATTATTTTTCATTTTTATTAAATTTTTTTTATTGATTTTAGAGACAGGAGAGAGAAACATGGATTTGTTGCTCCACTTATTTACGCAGTCGTTGGCCGCCTCTCGTGTGTGCCCTGGTCAGGGATGGGACCCACAACCTCCGTGTATCAGGACAGCACTAACCCACTGAGCTGCCCGGCCACGCTTCCCTTTTCTTTTTTTAATTTTGAAAACTTCCATCCTGTGTCACCCAAGTGGACAAACCCTCACTCGCTGTCAGCGTCTGCCACCCTCACTTCTGACCGTTTAGTTTTTCTCCTTTTTGCTGGAGCATCTGAAACGTTTCAGTCATCAGATCACTTAGGGTAACGATGACGGTTTTAGCATCCCCACAATGCTGTTCTCGCTCCTAACAAAACTGACAATATTTCCCAATGTCACCGAAAAGCCAAAGCCGCATTTATTATGACAAAGTATTTAAAACTCAGCCACAGGCATTTTCTCGTTACACACACGCGAGCATCTTCTTCATGTGGATGGTTAAATGGCTGGGGGACAGGAAGGCCTGGGGGTGGACGCGTGTTGGGGTGAGTGGGACAGCGGTGGGCAGGGTGGGCCTGAGCTGTCCTCTTGATCCTTTCAGATGATAAGGACAAGATGAGCAGCAAGCACCAGCTCCTCACCTTCGTCTCCCTGCTGGAGACCAACAAGCCGTACCTGGTGAACTGTGTCCGCATCCCTGCTCTCCAGGTGGGTGCCCGTGTGGCGACTGCGTCACAGGGTTTGGGCCTGAGGAGCCGCCTTCCCCTGCTGGCTGCAGGCATCGGCCGCAGACGGTGGGCGGCTGCTGTCCTCCGTTTGTGCGCTCGTGTAGAGCGCCTGCTGTGTGTCAGGAGCTCTTGAAGGTGCTGGGAACAGCAGTGAACTAAGCCAGACCCGGGCCCTGCTCTCCTGGAGCTGACGTCCAGCGGGGGAGGGCGGAAGATAGCAATGGACAAAGGACAGCACTAAACGAGGGTTCCAGGAAGTTAAAAGGAATCGGGCCAGGATAGGGTGAGGGTGCGGGACAGGTTCCAGTAGGAAATAAGGTGATCTGGACGGGCCTCAATGAGACGGTACGATTGAGCAAAGACCTGAAGGGAGGGCGGGAGAGAGGAAGAAGCCATAGGGAGTCCTGGGAGAAGTGTTCAAGCAGCAAGCGCAAAGGTCCTGAGGCACACGCAAGCTTGGCTTGCACAGGAAACAGCTGGAGCAGTTAGTGAGGAGAAGCATTGCCAGAGGTGAGGTCAGAGCGACAGGTCAGAGAGAGAGGAGGTCAGGAGGCGGGTGAGACTGGAGCCCGCCCCCCTCCCCGCAAGGGTTCGGAGCAGAGCTGGGACAGTCTGACACGGTTGGAAGAGGGAGCCCAGCAAGGAGGCAGAAGGAGGGGACGGTGGCTGGATATGGGTGGAAGCCGAAGATGTGCTCAGGTTGCAGATGTATTTGTGCCTGTAGCTGCCACACCTCGCGGCTCACTGCATGCCAGCTTGCGGTTCTAGGACTGGTGTGTTCTCACTATAGGGGTGAAGACGGCCTCTGGGGGTGTCGGGGGGCTGCCACTTGCCTAAGCCATTCAGTGAGCCAGGGCCGGTGTCCCATTACCAGGACCCCCTCGCTTCGCCCCCAGGGAATGTCCTGGGAAGAGAGAAACCCTTCAGGTTCCCCGAACTCAGTAGATTTTGCTGCTGCTATGATTTATTTTGTTGTTGTTAATCCTCACCTGAGGTTATTTTTTCATTGCTTTTCAGAGAGTGAAGGGGAGAAAGGAAGGGGGAGAGAGAGAAACATCAGTGTGAGAGAGACACATCAACTGGTTGCCTCCTACGTGCACCCAGACCAGGGGCGGGGAGGGAACCCACAACCCAGGTCCTTGCCCTGGACCGAAAATTGAACCCATGACCCTTCAGTGTGTGAGCAATGCTCTAACCACTGAACGACACTGGCCAGAGCATTACTGCGATTTGCATTGAGCTCTGAGCTGCTCAGTTGTGCTCATTCATTCATTCATTGAGCACCTACCTTGCACCAGGCATTAATTACTTGTGTAGGTCCTGGGGGGTGTTTGTGATCAGAAGCGACAAAGCTCCCTGTGTTCATGGGGCTCACATGCAAGTGGGGGAGGCAGACGGTGAACAGAAACAGAAATAAAGGTCAAGGATGAGGCAGGCGCCCCTGTCAGTGCTGGGGAGAGCGGAGCGGGGCCAGGGCAGAGCAATGGCCGTCAGCGGGCCCCGGGGGGAAACAAGGATTTGCCGGTGGAGACGCTGCCTGGAGGGCAGCCTCCCTGCCGTCCCCTGCACAGGGGGTTCGTGGGGGAGGATTTTAGACACACATGCGGGTAGACAGAATGGATGTCGAACCCTCCTGGCCATCTCCCAGCCCAACATCCACTCCCCGCACACGTCCTAGAATTTTCCCCAACATCCTGTGATTCTCTCACCAAAGAGTTGAAAGAAGAGTATGGGGAGCACTCATACCCGCGTTTCCAAGATTCTTCAAAGGAGGTTGGTCTTTTTGGTTAATCTCCACCTGAGGATATTTTTCCATTGATTTTTAGGGAGAGAGGAAGAGAGAGGGAAAGACAGAAACATGGATGTGAAAAAAGCACATCGGTTGGTTGCCTCCTGCACGAGCCCCGACCAGGGCCCAGGCCAGGGAGGAGCCTGCAACCCAGGTACGTGCCCTTGGCCGAAATCAAACCCAGGACCCTTCGGTCCACAGGCCGATGCTCTATCCCTGAGCCACTCCGGCTGCGGCCAAAGGACATTGGTCTTTTGCTTGATGACACACCTGTCCTCACCATTTCAGTAGGTGAGTTTTCTTTTCAATTTTTGCTGCATTTCAAAGTAAGTTGCTGACATCAGTGCCCTTCACCTTTAAGCACTTCAGCATGCATTCCATTAATTAGCATCTACTATTTATTTGTATATTTGAGGGCAAAATGTGTATAGAGCGTTAGGGACACCACTTGAGGAGGGTTGACTTGCATGTAACCCCACCTGTGAAGATGTGGCTGTCCCCTCAGCTGTCTGCCCCACCTTGAGTAATGGCTACCCTCCTCTAGAGCACACTCTTTCACTCTGCTCTTTATTCATCCGTCTCTCCAAGTGGCATGTCCGCTCCATGGGGCAGGGACTTGGTCTTCTTGTTCACAGTCGTATCTCTAGCACCTGGAAGAGTGCCTGGCACAGAGTAGGCGTGTAGTAAATGTTGGCAGGAGTGGATGGATGGATGGATGGTAATTGGTTGGACAGGTGGATGGGTTGGGGAACTGATCGGTACATTGGATGGACAGGTAGATGGATGGACAGGTGGATAGAAGGACAAGTGGATGGATGGACAGGTAGATAGATGGACAGGTTGATGTATGGACAGGTAGATGGATAGACAGTTGGATAGAAGGACAGGTAGATGGATAGACAGTTGGATAGAAGGACAGGTAGATGGATAGACAGGTGGCTAGAAGGACAGGTGGATGGATGGACAGATGGATAGAAGGACAGGTTGATGTATGGACAGGTAGATGGATAGACAGGTGGCTAGAAGGACAGGTAGATGGATGGACAGATGGATAGAAGGACAGGTCGATGGATGGACAGGTAGATAGATGGACAGGTAGATGGATGGACAGATACATGGATGGACAGGTGGATGAATGAATGAATGTCTGGGCCGGAACCCAGCGTGTGGGGGCCCCTCACCCACTGCCTGTTTTCTGCCCCGTCTCTTCCAGTCCCTCCTGCTGTTCAGTCGGTCCCTGGACACCAATGGTGACTGCTCCCGCCTGGTGGCTGATGGCTGGCTGGAGCTCCAGCTTGCAGACAGTGAAAGTGCAGTCCAGCTCCTGGCAGCCTCCCTGAGGCTCCGTGCCCGCTGGGAAAGTGCCTTGGACCGGCAGCTGGCCCATCAGGCACGTCGGGGGCAGCCGGCGAAAGAAGAGGAAGAGGAGGAGGAGGAGGAGCCTCCAGTCAACCGCCAGGAGGTGGTGGCCCTGAGCAGGGAGCTGCTGCAGTTCACAGCAGCCAAGGTACCCGCCGCCACCCTCGGCCAGGGGTGCCTCGGCCAGGGGTGCCCCGTCCACCACAGCTTCCAGGGCGGTGATGACAAGCCCAGGGTCACACCTGGTAAGGGCTGGAGCCAGGATCTGACCCCGGGCCTGGCTCCAGAGGCCGCACTGTTAGCCGTAGCCCTGATTCTGCTCTGGTCCCCCGGCTGCGGCTGTGGGAAGCGAGGTGCGGAGTGGCCCACTCTCTCCTGTCTCTTCCCGCAGGTTCCCTACACTCTCCGGCGGCTCACGGGGCTTGAAGCCCAGAACCTCTACGTGGGACCCCAGACCATCACCACTGCCCCCAGTCTCCCCGGCCTCTTTGGCAGCTCTCCCCTGTCCCCCCACCCCATCAAAGGGGGCTACGCAGTCACTGACTTCCTCACCTACAACTGTCTCACGGTGAGCCTGGGCCCCCTGGCCCCTCACCCACCTGCCCCCGAACGTGGGATTTTAGGGAGCCCCCCACCACATTTCACTCTAGTCCAGGGGTAGTTGCAGAATGGGGCCTGCCCCCCGGGGGGCTCTGAGGAGGGACCTAGACTGGCTGTTGGGGGCGGGGGCAAGGCCCTGACACAGCGTGCCTCCTGCAGAGTGACACAGATCTGTACAGCGACTGTCTCCGCACCTTCTGGACCTGCCCCCACTGCGGCTTGCACATGCCTCTCACGCCCCTGGAGCGCATCGCCCACGAGAACACCTGCCCCCAGGCCCCACCGGCCGGCCCTCCAGGTAAGGCCGTGGCCGTGGGGGGCGGGGCATCTGTCCGTCCCAGGGTTGTTTCCTGTGTATCTGAGCCTTCTCTGGACACAGGACTGACATCCTCAACCCTCTGGTTTTGGTCACAGAGACCCTGGAGCCCAGGTTGGGAAGGCCTGGAGGGCCGCCACTTTCTCATTTCTTTCCGTCTGCCTCTGTCTCTCTGTGGCTGTGTCTCTTGTTCTTTTCCGTCCCACAGCTGTCGCTACCACAGCTGCATCCGCTCTGTTGTTAGCCAGGGATGCTGTAGCAGGCAGACCCGAGCTGCTGCTGCAGTGCACGGACCACCCCAGGGCTCTCTCAGTCTGTGCACATGTGTAAATCAAGGAGGGCTTCCTGGAGGAGACAGCCCCAGCCTCCCCTCGGTGCCCGGGGTTTGGGTGGGTGAGAGCTTGCTGCGGAGCACCCCCTCAGCCTCCCTTCTCCTCTCTCTCAGGGGCTGAGGAAGCCGCCCCCGAGCCCCAGCAGAAGACATCTGCTCTGCAGACGCCTTACCACTGCGAGGCCTGTCAGAGGGACTTTCTGTTCACGCCCACGGAGGTGCTGCGGCACCGCAGGCAGCATGTGTGAGCCCAGCCGGGCCGGGAGCCAGGGCAGGGCCGCGGACTCCACCCGAACCCCCATCCTGCGCTCAGGACTCCAGTCTGGACGCCCCGCTCCCCACACACACAGTGGGGAGGGGTATGAATAAAGTCTGACACGCTGAGCCCGACCTTTAAGCCTACCCCCGTCACCCAGTGGTGCAGCGCCCCCTGCGGGTCCTCCCGTAGTCTTGCTCTCGTGCTGGCCCTGGGGTCCTGGGGTAGATATGGCCGAGCAGGGACTCCAGGTCCCGGGACAGGATCTCCGTGTCCCTGGCCCCGCTGTCGCCTGTCTGTGCTCAGGGAGACGCTGCATGGGCCCATCCACATGTGCACTTCGAGAGCCGCCGGGAGGGGTGTCCGTGCTCACGGACCGCAGGCTGCACCGTCAGGGTCCCTGGGCCGTCCTGCTGCAGGGCCCATGGGCAGTTCTCAGCCGTCACCTCTGGATTCCCGGCCCCTGAGGTGCCTCCTGCCTGGGCCGAGGGCCTCCCTGCTGTAGACGTCTCCCCACCCCTGCAGCCCCGCCTGGTAGCCGCTGCTCCCCCTCCTCGCCTCCCTACCCTGCCCTGGCCGCCTCTGTCCGCACTCGCCTCCCAGTGAGCTCACCCAGTTCCCGGGCCTGACACGTCCTGGCCCCCGGCTCCCATGTCCCGCTGCCTCCTTGGCATGGACACTTGCAGCCTAACAGGCATCTCGGGTGTACCCAGCCCTCGCCGATTCGGGGGTCCCCGGGCTGCCCCTTCCCACTAAGTCAGTTCACGATTGATGCTCCGTTCACTCAGCCATTTATCATTCATGTATCATCTCTGTCCTCGCTCCCCTCTCTCCACCCGCCCCCCTCCACCAGCCCAGGTGTCTGAGCTTTACTCTGGCTGTTTGTGATCCCCAGACAGTGCGGCGCCAGGCACCCCGTCAGGCCCAGGTCCTCATGCCATCTTGGCCCCTCTCCCACCTACACGCACTCGTAGCCAAGCCCAGCGGCTCCCCGTTAAATAGATCTAGAATCTGACTCGTGTGGCTGCCAGCCACGCGGGGACTGGATCGGCCTCCTCGCTGGTCTCCCAGGTGCCGTGGGTCACGTCGGCTGTGCGTCATCCTCTGGACCCGTGCACGTGGGAACAGAGCGTTTTCACTTTTCCAAACACGGGCTGCACCACTGCGGTCCGCAGCTGGCACCCCGTGGGGAGCTGAGTCGGTGCTGCGCCTGCCGTCTGCGCGGCTCACGTTTAACTGGGGAGGCGGCTCCTCTTTTGCTCCCACAAACGGCCGGCATGACACCGTGCACGTGTGTGGTTTACAGATGCACGCGTACCTGGAGGCCAGGCCCCGGAGGTGGGAGCGCTGGTCGTATTCACGGGTCATTTGATAGATTCTCCCAAACGTCCTTCCGCACAGGCTGTGCCGGTTTACCCCGTGTTTCCCCCGACTGCCCGTGAGCCCGGCTCTTCGCATGTTACCCTGGGCCGTTGTGCGTCCTCTTCCATGCGGCTCCGACCCTCGCGGCTGTTCCCCAGGTGCCCTGTCCCTTCCTCTGGTCTGTGAAAGCTCTTCAGACGTCCTGGGCCTCCAGCTCCACCCTAGACGTTACAAACATCCGTCTGCTGCGTGTCTTTGGGCTTTAAGGGGACTGGACTCTCTTAGGACTTTTCCATTTTTTGGTTGTCAAATCTCTAACTCTCTTCTGTGTGCTCAACCCAAGTATTAAGAACAGAGAAATGAATGAATGAAGGGAGAAACTAACCTCAGAGTGTCCCTACCCCGTCCAGCCAAATCTAAGCATTATGGCTTGTCGGGACTGGTCTTGCTTCTCCTCCTTTCTCCACGTTAAATCATAAAATAAAAAGAGGTCTGTGGGCAGGAGAGAGAGAGAGAGAGAGAGAGAGAGAGAGAGAGAGAGAGAGAGAGCGCAACACCGATGTGTCCCGTTAGTTTGCACTCATTGGTTGGTTCCTGTCGGTGACCTGACCCAGGATCGAACCAGAAACCTTGGACATGGGGATGACGCTCTAACCAACGGGGTTACCTGGCCGGGCCCAGAGTTCTGTGTTTCTATTGAGGGACGGGAGGGCGCTGCGGAGGAAGGCCATCCAGGTCCACCAAGAAGCCTTCAGCTTCTCCTGGTCTCTGACCCATCCATCCCTCGTGGGGAGTGAGTCCAAAGGTCCATGTTTGTCAGAACTGAGGAACCCAGGGCTCACAGCCCCTCCAGGGCGACTCTGGCCCGTAACAGACAGAGTCCGACCCATCCGCGTCCTGGAGAGACTGTCGGACACGCTCAGAAGCTGCGTTCTCACAACTGCATGACGTAAACCCGAGACACCATTTCCACCCACCGATGAAGAAGACGGGTGGTGCCCACCGCTGGGGAGTCTGGGAAACGGCGCCTCCTTCCACCTGCCTTCTGCTTCCCCACCAGGCGACCTGGCAGGATCTTTCCAATGCAGAGCGCACGCCTTCAAGTCTCAGGACTTTCTCTCGAAGCAGAAAAGCGCTCGAATCCTCCGTGAACAGCTTGGCGAATTCCTCCAGAAAATGAGCCAAAAATGAACCATGCCCGAGCCACCAGCATCCAGAACAGAAACGAGCAGCAGCCCTAACCCGTTTGGCTCAGTGGATAGAGCGTCGGCCTGCGGACTGAAGTGTCCCGGGTTCGATTCCGGTCAAGGGCATGGACCTGGGTTGCCGGCACATCCCCAGTGGGGGGTGTGCAGGAGGCAGCTGATAGATGTTTCTAACTCTCTATCCCTCTCCCTTCCTCTCTGTAAAAAATCAATAAAATATATTTTTAAAAAAAGAAAGAAGCCCTGACTGGTTTGGCTCAATGGATAGAGCGTCGGCCTGCGGACTGAAGGGTCCCAGGTTCGATTCCAGTCAAGGGCATGTACCTTGGTTGCGGGCACATCCCCAGTGGGGAGTGTGCAGGGGGCAGCTGATCGATGTTTCTAACTCTCTATCCCTCTCCCTTCCTCTCTGTAAAAAATCAATAAAGTATATATTTAAAAAAAGAAAGGAAGAAAGAAACGAGCAGCAGCCCAGCGCCTGAGCGACCCACAGCCTGGCTCCTCACTGCGGGGCCGGTGCGGACCATTCTAGAGTTTACAAAAAAAATGCTCTTCCTTTGCTCAGCGTCTGTTGCGTGGAGCTGTGGCTTACGTTCTGCTGCGTGAAGGAATCCCTGTCCATCGATCCTCTTGTCGATGGGAGCTGGTGTGGTTCCCGTTACAGGAATGCTGCTGGGACACAGCACCTGCACGAACACGTGCGTCTGGTGGAGCCTGTGTCCAGGAGCGGAGTCGCAGGGCCGCAGGACTCGCGCGTGTTCCCTTTCAGCAGATTCTTGGAAATTGGCTTCCAGAGTCCGATTGCCCATTTGTGCTCCCGCCAGCACGTCGGAGCTGCACACACTGACGGGATTGTCATAGCTGGTGTTTAAGCCATTCTAATGATATTTATTTTGGCTTTAATGGCATTTTTATCACTAATGGTGTCAAGCAGTTTTTCATGAGCTTATTAACCATTTATATGCTTTTTGTAGTTATATTAAATATTTTGCCGCTTATAAAGGGGCTGTTTGTCTTATTGATTTGAAAGTTATTTATGTAATATATAGATTATATATTTCTTTTTAAATATATATGTATATATATACATATGTGTATATATACATATAGATATATAGATATAATTGATTTCAGAGAGGAAGGGAGAGGGAGAGAGAGATAGAAATATCTATGATGAGAGAGAATCATTGATCGGCTGCTTCCTGCATGCCTCCTATTGGGGGTTGAGCTGGAACCCAGAGCATGTGCCCTGACCAGGAAGGAATCGAACCATGACCTCCTGGTTCATAGGTTGACACTCAGCCACTGAGCTATGCCAGTTGGGCAGTATAATTTATATATTTCTTTAAATATAAATATATTTGTCAAATATATATATTGTGAATATTTTCTCCAAGTCTATATTTGTCTTTTCATTTTCTTATTTATTTACTAGAGGCCTGGTGCACGAATTCGTGCACAGGTGGGGTCCTTCGGCCTGGCCGGCGATTGGGGCCAATTGAGACTATCTCGCCCAGTGTGGGGGAGGGACCGCAGGAGGTTGGCCGGCTTCGGGAGGTTGGCTGTGGGAGCACACTGACCACCAGGAGGCAGTTCCTGCATTGAGTGTCTGCCCCCTGGTGGTCAGTGCACATTGTGGCGACCGGTCCTAATGGTCGCTAAGGCTTTTATATACACAGAGTGGCCAGATTATTATGACCACGTGACGTTTGTAGACAAATTACCCGTACACTGCATCATATGGGATATGGAAGCTGAAGGCCTGTTCGAACACCTTGGCAGTTACCAAGATGAAACGTCTCCAATTCGCACAGGAACACAAGGATTGGACAGCCGAGCATTGGAAAAAAGTCATGTGGTCCGATGAATCACGTTTCCAGTTGCATCATGCAGATGGCAGAGTGAGAATTTGGCGGAAACAGCATGAAAGCATGCACCCCACATGCATGAGTACAACCCTTCAAGCTGGTGGGGGCAGTGTTATGGTTTGGGCCATGTTTTCCTGGTATGATTTGGGCCCTTTAATTTGTGTGGAACAATGTCTGAATAGCACAACATACCTAAGTATCATTACTGATCAGGTTCATCCTATCATGTTGATGGCGTATCCCAATGGAGGTGGCTTCTTCCAACAAGACAATGCGCCATGCCACGGTGCTCATATTGCGCAGGAGTGGTTTCAAGAACAGGAGGGAGACTTTACCTTGCTTAGGTGGCCCCCACAATCACCAGATCTCAATCCAATTGAGCATTTGTGGGACTAAGTTAAAAGAGCCATCAGGCAGCTGGTTCCACAACCATCAAATCTCACAGAACTGGACAGTGCTATTCATCAGGCATGGTGTCAGATTCCTTGATCACCTTTCAACATCTCGTGGAGTCAATGCCAAGAAGAATCGCCGCAGTATTGAAGGCAAAAGGTGGCCCAACGAAGTACTGATGGGGTGGCCATAATAATCTGGCCACTCAGTGTATATAGATTGATTTTAGAGAGAAAGAAGAGAGTTACATAGATTTTTGTGTTCTACTTATTTATGCATTCATTGGTTGATTCTTGTATGTGTCCTGACCAGGAATTGAACCCACAACGTTGGAGTATCTGGGGGGATGACACTCTAACCAACTAGCTAGAGAGAAACATTGATGAGAGAGACATTGATTGGTTGCATCCCACACACGCTTTGACCGGGGCCAGGGATCAAACCTGCAACCCAGGTATGTGTGTGTCCCCTCTCCCCTCACACCCAGGGAATCAAACCTGTGACTCTTTGGTGCTCGGGCCAATGCTCCAACGACTGAGCCACACCGGCCAGGACAGGGCCTTCATTTTCTTAACAGTGTCTTTTGCAGAGCAGAAGTTTTTAATTTTGATAAAATTCAATTTATCACTTTTACTTGGTACTTTAAAATTATTTTTATTAATCCTATTGTTTATTTTTAGATTGTACCTATTTTATCTTATTTATTTATCTTTATCATTTATTAATTTTATTTAATTTTTTTATTTTTTGTACTTTTTGTGTGCTAAAAAAAAATCTTTGCCTACCCCTAAGGTCATGACGTTTTCCTCCTGGTATTTTTTCTAGAAGTTTTATAGTTTTAGATTTTACCTTTAAGTCTATGATCCGTTTCCAGTTAGTTTTTGTGTATCATGTGAATGAAGAGTCCAGGTTCATTTTCCTTCATGTTCATGTCCAGTTGTTCCAGCACCATTTGCCGAAAAGACTCTCCATTCCCCTTTGAATTAATGTGACGCCTTCACTAAAAATCGACTGACTGATCCACGCGGTCCATTCCTGGGCTTTACCCATCGATCTGTGTGTTGGGCTGACCCTGGACCACACTGATCACGGTGGATCACAGCGAACTTGAAGCAGTTAGTGCAAAGCCTCTGACTTTGTTCTTTGCCCAAATAGCTGTGGCTGTTCCGGGTCTCACGCCGTTCCATATAAATTTTAGAATCGGCTCGTCCACTTCTCCCACAGCCCACTGGGATTTCAACTGGGGTTGTCTCGACTCTACAGATATTTAGGGAGAACCGACAAGTGGAAATTTCAAGTCTTCCAAGTTTTAAATCCATGAATATGATGTATCTCTCCTTTTTAAAAAACGTACTTAATGCCCGGGCCAGTGTCTCAGTGGTTAGACCATCAGCCCTCGCACCGAAGGGTCTCCGGTTCAATTCCAGTCAGAGGCATGTACCTGGGTTGTAGGCCCAGGACGTGTGTGGGAAGCAGCCAATGTCTGTCTCTCTCTCACATGTTTCTCTCCTCCCCTCCTTCCTCCCTCCCTTCCAGTCTCTCTAAAAATTAACGGGAAAAATACCCTCAGGTGAGGATTAACCAACAAACGAAAACAACACACATATGTAAGGTCTTCGCTTTCTCGCAGCGGTGCGTGTGGTGCTGTGTGCATCTCGCGCAGCCATGGTGCAAGCCTGCAGGCTCGCTGGCCGCTGGCTCCCATGGCTGCTGCATCCGAGGCCCCAGGGCCGGGAAGGGGAGGGAAGGCACTGTCACCCCCCCTGCATCTGTTCCCCATCTGTGAAAGGGGGAGAACAGTCTCCCCTCATGAGCTGGGAATGGCGAACACATGGGCACGGTCTCAGCACCAGCGGCTGCCGTCTCCCCAAGGCACCCGAGAGGAACCCAGATGTGCTGGCGGGTCCCTCATCTGTGACGTCAGAGAGGAACGGGACCAGTTCTCAAGGGAGAATCCAGTACCGATGTAGGTGATGTGGATTTTTTCTCTCTTGCTGACTGCATCCAATCTGTCCCTGAGTTTGGTTTCCTTTTTTTTTTTTTTTACAAGAGCTTTCTGATGTTTGTGGGTCGCCATTCCCTCATTGGGCTCATCTGGGATGGACCGCAGCTCAGTGTGATCACCAGGAAGTACACCTGGGGTGGTCTCCAGGCTTCGCCTGAGATGAACCCTGTGGGTCCACAGGGAGCACCCCCTCCTCACCTCCCGTCTCCCACCCCCTCCGTCAGGCCCCTGCCTCCCCCGCCCCCTCTCCCCCGAAACTGCTCCTTCAAGGTCAATGGTGACCTGCAACTGTGACTCTCTGGTCCTCAGCTCCCTCGTCCTCATCTCAGCTGGGTTTTGCCCCCCCTCCCCGCCCCCCACCCGATTGCCATGAGCTGTCGGGAACTTCAACTCACGGCAGGAAAGGAACTTCAGGTGACATATTCCTTTGTGTCGCCCTGCTCTCTGAAAAGTGGATATTCTTTCTCTGTCCAACTATCTGAGTCATTCTGAGTCTGCCCCTTCCTCCCTGCCCACCTCCTCGCCCTGGCCTGGCTTCTCCATCTTCCCAGCCCCGCTCACGCCCCGCAGCTTCCCAAGGCTGCCAGACGCAGCGCCACGCATGGGCGACTCAGAGCATCAGAAACTTCTCTGGAAGTTCTTGAGGTTAGAAGTCCAAAATCAAGATCCGTGGGCAGGGCCGTGCCCCCCGAAACCTGCAGGGAGCCCCCCCTGACCTCTTCCAGCGTCTGGGCTGGCCAGTGCATGTCCCTTGGCTGGGTCCCCCGTCGTCGTCACTGGCCTTCTCTCTGTGTGCCTGTCGCTGCCCCAGTTCCCCTGACGTGTAAGGACACAGTCATACTAGATTAGGGCTCATCGTAGGAGCTCGTCTTAACTCCGTCATCGGCAAAGACCCAATTTCCAAATTAGGGCACAGTCACAGGCCCTGGAATCAGGACTTCAGTCTATCTCTTTGGGGACACATTTCAACCAATACACCCCCTCTGACCCGCCCTCCCCGGGGCAGCCCGCGGGGCAAAGCACGCACCCAGCCCTGTCCTTCATCTGCTCAAAAGCCTCCCAGGACAACGGAGTATTAGTCGGCCCTGAAAAGGGACGAAGCACCGACACGCCACACGGATGAACCTCGAACACACGCCGAGTGAGAGGAGCCGCGAAAGGCCCTGCAGTGTCAGGTCCACGGGAACGAAACGCCCAGAACAGGCGGGTCCCCGGAGGCAGGAAGTGGGCTGGTGGTTGCCTGGGTTTGGGGGCCGAGGGGGGTGTCTGCCGAGGGCGGACGGTTCCTTTCTGGCTGATTGTGGCGACACAGGCACAACTTGGGGACGATCTGAAGCCGTCCAAGCGCACACTTTAAAGCAGCGGTTCTCAGCCTTGGGTGCACATGAGAATCACCTGGGAATCTTTTTAAAATCCTGATTTCTGGGCCTCATCCTCCGGGAATGCTGTTTCTTTGTTACTAATGTGGTGGCCCCCACCCCATCACAGAGAAACAGAATTTCCAGAGGATGAGGCCCAGAAATCAGGATTTTAAAAAGATTCCCAGGTGATTCTAATGGGCAGCCACGGTTGAGAACCACTGCTCTAAGTGGATGGATTTCACCGTCTGGAAACTCTCCCCCCCCCCCCCCCCCAGTAAAGCTGCCACAAAGCAAGCGCCCTCCCGGCTCCCCAGCGCCCCCCGGAGGCGCCACGCTCCGATGGCGTCTGAGCTGGAGGATCAGTGTCCAGGACACACAATTCACAAGAGGCCACGGCCACACAGGGAGGGGCACTGCCATGGACGCAGAAGGAGGCGCCGCTGTGAAGACCCGCGTGGCCACAATCCCACCCAGACACACAGCCACGCCCGGAGTCACCAAGCCACACACACAGACACCCTCCCCCAAGGCGCAGCGTGGCAGCCGGCCAGGGACCCCGACATTCCTGGGGGCCACCCACACCCCGTTCAGCAGCAGGCGCAGCTGTGGCCACGCTCCTGGCGGCGCCCACCAGCCCACCGCCCTCCCCACCGCGGCCCGCGGACCCCGGAGCCACCACGCCATGGCGCACGGCACCGGCCCGAGGCGGCCTGGCCCCGCCCCCAGCACCCCCGGCCACCCCGCGGACCGCAGGCCCCGGTGGGGTCCCCACTTACCCCGGGCTGGGCCGACCGACCCGCCCACGCACTGCCCTGGCTGCCCCGGAACCACCGGCTCCGCACCCCAGGAAGTGGGCGCGGTATTTTTAGTGACAATTAACCTCCCGCCCAGGTTCCCTCCTCCCCAGGCACATCCAATTGGTTTAATTAGAGAGAATTAAGTGAGAGGCATTTCCAGTCGCCGGGAGGAGGAGGGGGGAGGGGGAGGAGGGGGAGAGGGAGGGGGAGGAGGGGGAGAGGGAGGGGGAGGAGGGGGGAGGGGGAGGGGGAGGAGGGGGGAGGGGGAGGAGGGGGAGAGGGAGGGGGAGGAGGGGGGAGGGGGAGGAGGGGCGCCCCTCCCCCCTAGCAGCGCCCCGGTTCCCAGGGGTCAGGCCTGCGTCCAGCGCGGCCCCCTCCCCATAACCCGTCCCCACAGGCCTTCAAGGGGGGCGGGGTGGAAGTCCTTCCTGCTGTCTGTTCCTCACCCACCCCCTTCAGTCCTGGGGAGTTTGGGCGGAGGTAGACACCAACCAGTCACCACAACAGTATCTAACCCAGAAACTAGTTCGTGTTGGGCTCTTTAAAAATCACAGAGTCTTAGATTCTATTTTCTTTTCATCCTCACTCAAGGATAGATATGTTTTTATTGATTTTAGAGAGTGAGGAAGGGAGGCGGGGGGGGTGGGGAGAGAGAGAGAGAGAGAGAGAGATCGGCTGCCTCCTGCACACCCCACACAGGGATCGAGCCTGCAACCCAAGCACGTGCCCTTGGCTGGAATCCAACCCAGACATTCAGTCCACAGGCCGGCGCTCTAACCACTGGGCCACTGGCTAGGGCTAGATTCTATTGTGTGTTTTTTTAATGAGAGGCCATTGGGCAGAGTGGTTAGCACACAGGCTCCAAGGCGCCAGGCAGTCCTGGTTCTCATAGAGCAGTGGTTCTCAACCTTCTGGCCCTTTAAATACAGTTCCTCATGTGGTGACCCAACCATACAATTATTTGCGTTGCTACTTCCTCACTGTCATGTTGCTACTGTGATGAATCGTCCTGTCAATATCTGATCGGCAGAATGGTCTTAGGCGACCCCTGTGAGAGGGCTGTTCGACCGCCAAAGGGGTCGCGACCCACAGGTTGAGAACCGCTGTCACAGAGCCTCCCGCTCTCCAGCTGTGCACCCAGCAGCTGCAATCACTCCCATGGGCTCAGACCCTGGGCACGTGACTCCACCTCTCTGGGCCTCGGACAGTGATCATCCCACCTCCTGGGACTGAGCGGTGGTTTCCCGGGGTCGGTGGGATAAAGCTACAAAGCCTGGCACATGCGCACTAGCAAAGGGTAAATAAACGCGTAAAGTGTACCCCCTACCCTGCACCACCGTCAGCTTCTAGCAGACCCCACGACGCACTCATTTACACGGCCCACGCGGGTCTCCCCATGCCCGCCCCCCGCTCAGCTCCCCTAGGGCAGGGGTTTGGTTTGTTCACTGAAGTGATGAGCAGAGAGTGTGCCTGGGGCCCAAATGGATGAATGAAGGACAGGTGAAGGCCTTTGAGTCTCAGAACTGCTCTCTCCGCTCCTCACCTGTTTCCAGGCAGCCCTCAGTCTGGGCTACAGTTTCTCTAGTTACAGAGAAGGACTCGGGACTTTGACTGCTTACTGCGTGCCAGGCGGCGCTCGCCGTTCTCAGCACGTCCGCTGCCAAACCTCTGCTCATCAGCCCGACAGACAGGACAGACCGGTGAGGTGGGTGTGGCTACTACCCCCACTTTCCAGATGTGGAAACTGAGACCCAGAGAAGTGAGGTCACTTGTCCAAGGTGCCACAGCTATTATGTTCCAGAGGTGGGATTTGAACCCAGGTCTGTGGGCACCACTCTCCACGGGTGAGGCTGATCGTGCCCAGCCTGCCGTCTCCCGTGGGACAGACGGAGAAGGTAACTGGAGCCAGTGTGGGAGGCTGATGCAGGAGTGGCCCCCATTCCTCATCTCTCCCAGGATCCACCTCCCTTATAATGTGAGTTTGCAGCTCCTCCCAAGAAGGGTTGAGTCTGTTTCCCCTTGGGCTGGCCTTGAGACTTTCCATGGCTAAGGGATGGTAACCCTGAGCCAGATCTGAGCAGGGGCCTCTGGAGGGCTTGGGCCCTTCTGCTCTCTCTTGGAGTCCAATCAAGCCTCTATGTGAACAAACTCGACAGCCTGCTGGCTGATGTTACCACGTGGTCCCGTTGCCCCCGCTGCCAGCAAGCTGACCCCCAGAAGCAGAGCCCCCTTGTTGACCTGTCCCTGCCACAGAAACACAAGAGAGCCCTGCTGAAACCACACGACCTGCCTCACTGAGCCTAGTTTAAGATATCAACCCAGCCCTAACCAGTTTGGCTCAGTGGATAGAGTGTCGGCCTGCGGACTGAAGGGTCCCAGGTTTGATTCCGGTCAAGGGCATGTACCTGGGTTGTGGGCATATCCCCAGTAGGGGGTGTGCAGGAGGCAGCTGATCGATGTTTCTCTCTCATCGATGTTTCTGACTCTCTATCTCTCTCCCTTCCTCTCTGTAAAAAAATCAATAAAATATATTTTTTTTAAAAAAGATATCAACCCATAAAATGATGAGCTAAAAAGCAGTGGGCGTTTTGAGCCACAAAGTCTAGGGATTATTTGTTACACAGCAATAGCTGACTGATACATATGGAGTGCCCACGGGCAGAGCAGGATAAAGCGTATGAATTGTCATTGTAATGAGTGCTCTATGAGCTTCAAATTGATGAGAATTTGAATCTTAGAAGAGACACAAAGACTTAAATTGGCTCTGGTCAGTATGCCTCAGTGGGTTGGGTGCCATCCTGTGAACCAAAAGGTTGCTGGTTAAATTCCCGGTCAGGGCATATGTCCAGGTTGCAGACTGGATCCCTGGTAGGGGGCATGCAGGAGGCAGCCAATCAATGTTTCACTCACATCGATGTTTCTCTCCCTCTTCCTTCCTCTTTCTCTAAAAATCAATAAAAACGAACAAACCAGAACTCAAATTGGTGGCTTTTTGTTTTTAAGACTTTATAATTAAAAAAAAAAGTAGAAGACATTAGAGAAGGGAGGTAGGAGGAGACAGGAGGGGGGTGGGCTGGGAGGATGAAGGGAACCTCCCCAAATATCGGATCCAGGTGACCCTCCTCCCCTGACGGCCCCAGCCCACCCAATTCCCTCTCTGTCCTGGAGGTGGGGGACCCCAGCCGCCATCTTCTGAGGACCCAGATCTCAGCTCGGGTTCCTGGCAGCGGTGAGGGCAGAAGTGGGGCACAGAGCCTAGAGGCCTTGTCTTTGTCCTTGAGAGGCCCCCCACCAGGTGCTCAGGGCCCGTGTCCTGGCGGGGCCCCAGGGAGGTAGGCGTTGAGTGGGAGGGCCGTAGGAGATGGGGTCCTGAAGCCAGAGGTGGGGACTGGAACCAGGTGTTAGCCCGCTGGTCACAGTTCAGAAGCTGGAGTCTGTGGAGAGGGGACGAGAGGCCGCGTCAGGAGGTGGGAGGGACCTGCCCCCCCCATGTCAGCCCTGCTGAGTAGTTCCCACCCCACAGTGAGAGGGATGGAGAGAGAGAGAGAGAGAGAGAGAGAGAGAGAAGGGGAGGGGAGGGGAGGGGAGGGGAGGGGAGGGGAGGGAAGGGGAGGAGGAGGAGGAGGAGGAAGAGAGAGAGAGAGAGAGGGAGAGAGAGAGGGAAAGAGAGAGGGAGGGAGGGAGAGAGAGAGAGAGAGAGAAAGAGAGAGAGAGAGAGAATCAGAACAAAATAGAGGGAGAGAGACAGTGTGGGAAAGAGAGATAAGGAGACAGTTAAGACCAAGAGAGAAGGACAAAGAGAGAGGGAGATAAAGACACAAAGACAAGAGTGGGCGAGGGGAGAAAATGCAGGCCCCCCACCCCCGCCCCGGGGAAGTAGGATGAGAAGCTGCCAGGCCACCCCTGTCCACACGGGTCAGAGCAGAACTGAGACCCCCACTGACCAGCCAGGCTCTGAACAAACCTGTCCGTCTCTCCTGCCCGGGCTCAGGCCTCCACTGCCCTCATGCCTAAGCCCTCCCAAGGCTCCACTCCCATCTCCCAGCCTTTCTGCTGGCCCTGAATTTATTACCGACTCAGCTCAGGCCTCTCTCCTCCTCATGTGTGTGGGGTGGAGAGGGGCTGTTTCTAGCCTTGAAGTTTCTAGGTGCGCTGGGCCTTTGCATATGCTGTTCCCTCTTCCCCTGCCTCACTCCTCCTATTTTCCTGTCTCAGCTCCAAAGTCCCCTCCTCCAGGAAGCACTCCCTGAACTCACCAGCCTGGGTCTGATGTCTTCTCTGGGCTCCTCCAACTCCTGAGCTCCCTCATCCCACCCTGCCCACTCTGGGTCATCACTGTCTGAGACGGGTCTGCCTCCCCCACTGGATTGTGAGCCCCACAAGGGCAGGGCTGGGCTGTCAAGGTGACTGCCATGTTCCCAGCACCACCCAGCACAGGGCCAGGCACAGAGGTGCTCAGGGAATGTGTATTGAATGAATGAATGAATGAATGAATGCTAAACTAAGAGTTTCGACTTCATCGAAGGGCACTAGGGAGCCACAGAAGGTTTAATGCAGAGAGGGTCAAGGTTTAATGCTTCAGAAAGTCCGGGTAGCCTCTCAACCCTCAGCCTTTGCACATACTGTTCCCTTTGCTTTTCTGAGCTGAGTGAACCTGCACAACTGAGCTCTTCTCTCTGAGCCTCAGTTTCCTCATCTGCAAAATGGAAATAATAGTTTCTCCCTCTTGGGGTTGTTGTGAAGAAGAAACTCTAAAACCTTAAGACCTGGGAGAATAAGAGAATGTGTCCTATTACTTTGCCCCTAACTCCTACCCAGGGATTCCTATTCATGCTCCAATATCCTGCCCAGAAGCCACTTCCCCCATGAAATTTTCCCTGATATCTCAGAGACAGCAGACGACTCCCTCCTCTGGTCAGCCTGTGTTTTATTGTTTCAACGGTGGCACTGGTTTCTGATGTCCACTTCCTCACAAGCACAGAATCTTTCTCAAGAGCAGGCCCGCCCTAGCTGGTTTGGCTCAGCGGATGGAGCATCTGCTTGCGGACTGAAGGGTCCCAGGTTCCATTCTGGTCAAGGGCACATGCCGGAGTTGTGGGCTTGATTCCCAGTAGGGGGCGTGCAGGAGGCAGCTGATCAGTGATTCTCTCATCATTGATGTTTCTATCTCTCTCTCCCTCTCCCTTTCTCTCTGAAATCAATAAAGATGTATTAAAAAAAAAAAAAAAGAGCAGCCCCTACCTGCAGCGTTTCAGGACATGTGTGTACTAGTATACATGTATGTATAGATGGATGGATGGATGGGTGGATGAATCACCTTCCCCCCAAGCCTTGGAGAACCCTCGGTTCAGGGACCGACGCTGCCCTGCTCTGGGTGGCTCATGATTGGAGTCCACAGGCCTCACAGAGCTGCACAGCCCCCAGCCCAGCAGCCCTGGCATTGGACACTCACACTTCTCCTGAGTCCTGCCTCTACAGGTAATGCCACTCTCCTTCCAAGTTCACACTCATCCCCATAGATCCTGGAAGACACAAGAGGGTTGGCGGGTCCTCACCAGGCACCCCGTAGGCACCACAGTCCCTCTCGCCCCTTTCTGACCCAGGGGGTTCCTCCATCGGGACAGACTGAGCCATTGTCTAAGACCATGCTGGTCATTTAAGGGAAAGTGGAGCCTTCCCATAGGTGGGCACCCGGAAACCGGCCCCCCTGTTATGCAAATGAGGCCCTGTCTTCATTATTCATGAACGTAATCCCAGAAGGTGAGGCACCTTCAATAGAGGAGGAGCCTGGTGCTGGAGGTGTGGCTTAGTTAAGGGGCGGAGCCTTACCTGGTGGCCTGCCAGTCATGTGTGGCTGTGTTTCTGTGTAGCCCCCCATGGGCTGGCCCTCTGGGCTGAAGGCTGCACCCTGCCCTGCGGGAGGGGTTTAGGGGCGCAGCCTGAGCCCCAGGGTGCCTGGGTCTGGGCTTTGACCCTCCTCGGGGAGCACTGGGCCCTCTCTCCCCCCCTCCTCCTGGTACCTGTGCGGTTGGATTGATCTATCATGGGTTGCACGATGCGTCTCCGGGCGTTAATGAACCTGGAGGGGGGTGGGGGGTCATGGACATGGAGGAGGGTGTGGGGGGAGGCAGAGGTGAGCACAGAGACAGAGAGAGCTGGGAGGAGAGGGCTGGAAGGGGAGGAGAAGGCGCGGGTCTCCCCGCGCTCCGCGGGCTCCTTCAGCACCGCGGACAGCGCCCGGCCTCCCGCCCCGGGCTCCCCGCGCACCGCCCCGGCCACCCGGGCCCCTCACCAGTTGTTGACTTGCAGGATGGTGAGTCCCGTGTCCTGCGCCAGCTGTTTCTTCTGCTCCTCCGAGGGGTACGGGTGCTGTGGCCACAGCAAGAGTCACCCTGCCTGCTGGGCCACCAGCTGGTCCCCGAGGCCGGCTGGCGAGCCCAGGCTGGGGCAGGGGACGGAAGAGCCAGCGAGCATCCGAGCTTCCCCTTGCTCCCCGAGGCCCGAGGCCCGCCAGCGAAGCAGAGCCAAGCTTCGGGCAATTAGGCCCGTGGGCGCCCCGCCTCCGCCAGCAATTACAGGCTAATTGGCCAGCTCTCATTTGGGAAGACGGAGCTGGGGACAGGGCTCCATGGCCGGGAAGGGAGGCAAAACCCAGCCCCGGCCTCTGAGCCTGGCAGGGCCCTGCGCACGGCTGTCCCTGCCCCACTTTCTCGTTCTCCATGCCTCTCTCCCCTCCCCCTCCCCTGTGACTCGGTCTCTCCTCTGCAGAAGGGAGGGGAGGCAGCCCTGCCCCCACAGAGTCTGCTGGCTGGCGGGTGGCTGATTGATGGGTGGGTGGCCAGAAGGGCAGATGGTCAGATGCAGGCGGGGTGGGTTGGGGAGGGCTGAGTGAGTTAAGAGCCCTGAGCAGCACCTGGCACACAGGATGCTTTTTCCTGGCCAGTCCCCCCCTCCTGGACACCCTCCCTCAATGCTCCCCGCCTCAGTCTCTGTGCCCCGCCCCCGGGGGAGGGCTCTCACCGAGAGGTGCTGGAACAACCAGGCCCTCATGATGTTCGTGGCCACCTTGGGGAAGATGCCCCTTTTCTTGTTCCGCCGCCGCTCCGGGTCCAGCTCCTCGTCCTCCCCCCCAGAGCTGGGGGAGGCCACGCTGGTGTCCAGGCCGTCTCCTAAGGGGGGAGGGGCGTGCTGTGCTTGTGGACGTGAGGGTGCGAAACCGGAGGCTCAGAACCCTCACCCAAGACACTCCCCCCTCCACCCCCGGCCCCCTTGGCAGTCCCACTAGCTGTCTAACTTCAGTCCCACTAGCTGTCTAACTTCAGTCCTCAGTCTGGCTCCACATTTCCCTTCTACCTGCCTCCCTCCCCCCCAAGCTTCTCACCTGGGTCACTGGAGTTGTCCCCACTCTGGGAGGCCAGGCCCCCGCTGGACGGTCCCAGGGTCCCCAGATGCACAGACCCGCTGTCTTCCTGGTCCCTAAGCCAGGAATTATTCTAGGAAACAGGAGTTGGAAGTCACCGCACAGTCGCTAAGACCATGGGCTCTGGGGCTGGGACTTCTGGGTGGCAGGCCTGTCCCTGCCTCTCCCCTGGCTGCGTGACCTGGGGCAGGTCACCTCCCCTCCCCGTGCCTCGGTTTCCCCAACTGGATAATGGAAGACTATCCTGGTCCCCACCTCACAGAGTGTGGAAACTCAGGGAGTTAATTTACACGAAGGCACAGCAGTCACCAGTAAAGATGAGTTTACACGGACCTATGGGACCTTATCTGAGGTCCGTGGGGCCGGAGGCGGTTCCGAATTCAGAACCGGTCACATTTTTAGACAGCAAGTCAGAGCACAGCGCCCATGCCGTGTGTTTCATGCCACCCCCAGCGGGGTCTGGCCATAACCTCGTCATCAAGCTCATTAACATTTCTGCAGCAAAATGGATGGATATTTAACTAGGTGGAATAAATACAGGCTATAAATAGCGTCTCATTAGTTCAGGTCAGATTTTGCTGCCAAATGAGTTTGCACTAAAGTTATGGGCCCTGAGCCGGGGGGGGGGGGGGGGGGGGGAGGGGCAGGGAGGGAACAGCTTTCAGTGTTTAGAGCAGTGATGGCGAACCTATGACATGCGAACTCATTTTTTTGGTTGATTTTTCTTTGTTAAATGGCATTTAAATATATAAAATAAATATCAAAAATATCAGTCTTTGTTTTACTATGGTTGCAAATATCAAAAAAATTTCTATATGTGACACGGCACCAGAGTTAAGTCAGGGTTTCTCAAAATGCTGACACGCCGAGCTCAAAAGGTTAGCCATCACTGGTATAGAGACTTGGGGGTCTCAGACTGCAGGGCCCTGTGGGACTGAGGGCCCTGTCCAACTCCTGAAGTGTGGGCAGGAAGACTGCAGACCCGGAGTCCGGGACTGTCCTTTCTTTATCCAAACTCCTTGAGGAACTTGACCAGGTGTTGGGCTCACCCTCTGGCCCAGCTCCGCATCCTGGAGGCCAAGCCACCCGCATGGACACGGCACCATGACTTCAATGTTGGGAGGCAGATTGGAATGTGAGGGAGGGATGCAGACAGCCCCAGGAACCCTGGGTGCCTGGCTTGCCCCAGTCATGGCCCTCGACCTGCCCGCTGCCTGTAAACAGCCCCTCCCCACAGGACCCGCCCTCTGAGGCCTGCGGAGCACAGCCCAGGACGCCAGCCCAGGGAAGCCTTCCGCAGGCTCGTCCTGTGTGTGCAATTGCGTGCCTGGTGCCTGGAGGGGGCTTGTGTGTGAGCTGCAGGGGCATCGGGTCTGAAGGCTTCAGGGTGGACGTGACTGGCCCCTGCAGCGGTTCCAGCGCTGGAGTCGACCCACTGGTGTGGGTGAGCCTCCACGCGGGGGTGCGTGAAGCTGGCCTGAGACTGTGGCAGTGCGAGTGCCTACATGGTCTGGTTGTCGCTGGATGGGAGGTGGCTGAGGCGTGGGTGGAGCTGAGACATGCAGTGGGTTCTGAGGTGGCTGTCGCTCTCGGGATGGCCAGGAGGCTGTATCTGACTACCATCGAGTGTGTGGCTGTAGGTTTTCCTATTTGTGAGACCGTGTGCGATTGTCCTGGTTCCTGCTCCCGCGGTGGGCAGCTCAGTGACTATATTGGGTGGTAACTGCTGAGGGAGTGAGTCGGGGGCTGTGTGATAAGAAACATGGCCTGGGCTGCGTGGTTGAGCGTCGACTAATGAACCAGGAGGTCACGGTTCGAATCCAGGTTGGGGCATGTGCCCAGGTTGTGGGCTCGATCCCCAGTGGGGGGCGTGCAGGAGGCAGCCGATCCATGATTCTCTCTCATCATTGATATTTTTATTTTTCCAGCTCTCCCTTCCTCTCTGAAATCAATTAAAAAAATATACATGTTTTAAAAAAGGTAAGGACTATGGCTGTGTCTCCAGGTGAGCTGTAGCCAGTTGTCTCATGCACGTGGCTCTCGCCGAGTGGGTGGATACGATGGGCTGTGGCGGAGGGTCCTTGGGGCCCATCTGTGACTAGCGTGAGGCACACCCAAGTCCGGTTGGGGCATGGCAGCACGCCTGTATCTGGGTGCAGGTGTCATTCTGTATAACTGCTGGGTGTGTGAGAGGGCGACCGTCTTGAGGGTGTGGGCCTGGTTGGGATCCAGGTGGCTGGGCTGTTGTGTGGTTGTTGATGAAACCACAGTCCGACTGTTTCAGAGCCGGAGTGGCACGGGGTGTGTGCACACCTCCTGTAGGGACACTGTTAGGCGGTCAGGTAGCGTGTGCGTGCGGGTGTGCAGGCCCTGTGGTCAGTCTGGGTCTAGGTGGCGCTGTCTCTGATTTGTGTGGAAGCATCTGGGGGCATGTGGCTCAGCCTCCGTCTGTGTGGTTGTTGCATGTGTACCACACACACACACACACACACACACACAGAATGACGGTGTCTCAACCGGGCTGTGTGGCCTACGATGCAGCTGGGCATATGATGCAGGCTGTCACTGGCCATGAGTGAGAATGGCTGGAATTGAGCCTGTGCGGCCGTGTGTGAGCCTGTGTGGGTGTAGCCGAGTCTATGGTAGTGTCTTCAGCTGTTAAGGTGCGTGCACATGTGTGTGTGTCTGTGTGTGTGTCTGTGTGCGTGCGCGCATGTGTGTGTCTCTGTGTGTGTGTCTGTGTGTATATGTGTGTGTGTCTGTGTGTGCGTGTGTGTCTGTGTGTGTCTCTGTGTGTGTGTCTGTGTGTGCGTGTGTGTCTGTGTGTGTGTGTCTGTGTGTGCGTGTGTGTCTGTGTGTGTGTCTGTGTGTGTGTCCTCACGCTGTAACCCCGCTGCCTGGCTGGCTCGCTTGCAGGCGATGCCTGGTGCCCGCCCCGCCCACCTGGTCCGGGAGGCTGGGGCAGGAGGCGGGGTAGTCCTCCAGGTCCTCCCTGCAGCCGCCGTCCCGATCCTCGATGACCAGGTCGATGGGCATCTTTCCCTTGAGGCAGGTGATGTAGCGGTGACAGAAGTTGTCGCACAGGTCGTGGACCTGAGGGGGCACGGGGTACTGGGGGGGCCACCCGGGGGCCAGGGCTGGGGTGAATGGGAACGGGGGCGGGGAGAGAGCCTGAGGGGAGGGGAGGGGCCTGAGGGGGAGGGACGGGGCGAGAGGGGGTGGGCGGGGGAGTGAGAAGCACTCACCTTCTCCAGCTCCAGCAGGTGGAACCGGAGCACCTGGATGGCCTGTACCATCTGAAAACAGAGACAGGGAGCGGGCAGAGGGGCGGCGGGAGGAGACGGAGCAAAAGAGAGAAGAAGGGAGAGGAAGAGGAGGAGGAGGGGGCGAGAGAGGGAAGAGAAGAGACGGAGGGAGAGAAAGGGGGAGATGGAAGGACAAGGACAGAGAGAGGAGCAAAGAGAGACACCAAGACAAAGGGGCAGGCGCAGAGAGAATTGGAGATCGGAGACGGAGGCCCCGAATTCCGGAACAGCGTTGGGTTGCGTCAGAGACACAGAGAAGCGAGCGGTGCAAGAGACAGGAAAGGGTCCATCACAAGAGGCGCGGACACCGGGAAGCTACAATAACGACGCCCTCTCCTTGGCCCGCTTGCCCTCGGCTCCCACCCGGCACCTGCGAACTACATTTCCCAGAGTCCTTTGCCAAAGGGTTCCGCCAATAGGAAGCGCCGGCGGGAGCTGGGACCTGAAAGAAGCCAGGGCATTCCTCCCTCCCTTTCCCTTCTTCTCTTTCTTGGCTCTCTCCCTCTCCTCGCTCCTTTGCAGCTCATTTGGAGTTCAATTCGTTCCAAGACCGAGCTCGTTAAGGAGCTCATTAACTCAAATTACTCTGCCAACTCAATGCAAAAAATCGGCGGAGAGACAGCTGGTATCTCAAAAAGCTCGTTAGTCGGGACACTCGTAAGTCAAGGCCCCGCTGTACTTGTCCTGGCTCACAGAGCCAGGCTGTGGCAGAACTTGGCTTCGAACTCGAGCCACTGGTCTGCGTTCTCAAGTCCAGGCCATACCTCATTGCAAAGGGGCAACAGTCTTCACTGTGTGGGTCCCCCAACCAACCCCAAGGCTATGGAGGGCGGGACAGGAGACCCCCCCCCATGCAGGAGCGGGCATTGTGGGGGGCCCAGGCCTCACCAGATTGTCCAGCTCTGGGTTGGAGGAGAAGAGGGGCCTCTCGGAGCGGACCTGGGGGGGGAAGAGAGAGGCCAGGGCGGGCACACCTGTCTCCCGCCTGCCCTCCCTGCTGTCCTGGGCCTGGCTGCACGCAGGCGGGTGCCCACCTGCTTGGCAAAGGCTGCGATGTCCTCGTTGAAGGAATCGGAGGAGCAGACGTCACCGCCCAGGGGTGCGCCCAGCCCAGCTCCGGCCCCATCACGGGGTGAGCAGGTGGCCAGTTCACATTTCTCAAAGACCAGGGCCAGCAGCGGGAAGAGCGGGTGTCTGGAGGGAGCAGGAGAGGAGACACCGCATGAGGGGAGGGCCGGGGTCTGTGAAACGCCGAGGAGACGGGAGACCCAGAGGGAGGAGTTGGAGAGAGAGAACCAGAGTGAGATACAGAGGGAGAGAGAAACAGTCTAGAGCAGGGGTGCTCAACCTTCTGGCCCTTTAAATACAGTTCCTCATGTGGTGACCCAACCATAAAATTATTTCCGTTGCTACTTCATCACTGTCATGTTGCTACTGTGATGAATCGTCATGTCAATATCTGATCTGCAGGATGGTCTTAGGCGACCCCTGTGAAAGGGTCGTTCGACCGCCAAAGGGGTCGCGACCCACAGGTTGAGAACCGCTGGTCTAGAGAGACCAAGAAACAGAGAGGAAGGCCTGAATTCTGAGACCCCCAAGGGGCCCCCAGCCCTGCCCCCACTCACCCGTAGATCTCATCCTTCTCCTGCTTCAGGCCATCACTGTCCAGGCCCGGGGGCGGGGGCTGGGGAGGCCGGTGGGGGCCGAAGGGCCCAGGGGCTCCAGGTGCGGGAGGCACTGCCTCCGAGAAGCCAGCCAGGGTTGCAGCGCCGTCCACGATGCCTGGGTAGTGGGGCAGCTCATCGTACTGGGGGAGGCAGGAGGGGAGAGCTCAGGGAGGCATCAGCACCAGCAAGAACCCTCCTGGCCCTGGACCGGAGACTCCATCTCCTTCTCCCTCTTCCTCTCCCTTCACAGGAACCCACACTGGCCCCCAAGTGCCCCAGCCATGCCCCTCATCCCCCCCCCCCCAAGACCCTCCGTGCCCCATGGAGCTGTGTGGGACTGAGGGCCCTGTCCAACGGCCTGCTCTTGTACCCTGGGCTGTGACATACGTCCCATCAGAGACTCCTGAAGTGTGGGCAGGAAGGGCCAGAGGAGACAGTCAGACCCAGGTCTCCGACCTGAGGGTCAGGGTGTGTGTGTGCGGGGAGGGGGGTCAGGGATCAGCTGGCTGGTAACTACCAGCTCCTCACAGAATGAGGAAGAGAGGAAGGAGGAGAGGAAGGCCTGGAGAGAGATTTAGAGAAAGACAGAGGGAAGGGGGGGGGGGGGAGAGAGAGAGAGAGAGAGAGAGAGAGAGAGAGAGAGAAGGTGAGAGCGATAGAAAAAGAAAAGCAAAGAGAGAGAGACAGGGGACGGAGCGGTGCAAAGAGGCAGAGTGGAGAGTGGAGAGGCTGAGACACAGAGAAGATACAGAGGAAAGAGGCAGAGAGAGGAGAGAGATGGTCGCTACAGACACTTCCCAGGGAAACAGTGCGTGGCTTGTACCCAATGCACATGTCTCCCCACGTCCATTTCACTTCAGTTTTCAAATAAGCACAACCAGTCACAGCCCACTCACCCGGTGGGTCCAACACACACACGCCAGAGCCAACTGCCAGGCACAGGAATGAATGAATGAATGAATGAATGAATGAATGAATGAATGAATGAGGCATTTCGCAAAGTGCCTGGCACATGTTCAATAAACTCTTGTCGAACTGGGGGTGGGAGGGGGGGAAACCACCAAAACCCACACCCGCACAAGCTCACTTTTGCCAACAGCCCCCCAGAGAGCCCACGGGCAGCCCCGTCATCCCAGGAGCACACGCGCTGGGAGCCCGGGACTCCGAGCGCCCAGGTCGCACCCTTCCCTGGGAGATGCAGAAACTGAGGCTTACAGAGGCGAAGGGACTCGGGGGCGCGGGGGGCCCTGGGTCTGCCCCCCTCCTTCACTCCCTCCCGAACTTCGGAGCCTGAAGTTGCTCCAGCGGCTCCGGGCGGTTCACCGCACCAGCCGCTCCTCCTGCGCCTCCAGCCCCGGGGCGCACACTCACCTCCGCGCCGCCGCCTCCGCTCGGCGCATCCCCGGGACAGAAAGGGGCGGAGGGGCCCAGCCCGGGGACCCACCTCCCCCAGCACCGCCCCACCCGGAACCCCCGAGGACTTGGAACAAAAGTCCAGCGGGAGGAGGACGGGGGCAGCGGAGGAAGCGAGGGGGTGGGATAAAGGGCCTGCGGCGGCGGGGGAGGCGGAGGGACAGCGGGGGCCGCGGGGTGGGGAGACGGAGGCAGAGGCCGGGAGGGTGGGGAGGCCGGATGGGAGGGCGGGACCGGAGCGCCCACCGGGGGTGGGGGTCATGGAGGGGTGGGGGCGAAGGAAGGCGGGCTGGGTGCTCGCCCTCAGACCTACCCTCCGGGCCATGGGCTGATGCCGGCGGCAGCTCCCGGGTCCCTCCAGGGCCTGGCCCGCGGGGAGGGCGCCGCCAGGGGTCCCCGATGGCCCGCGGCGCGGACGCCAGGGGGTGGGGCAGGAGGCTGGGTGCCCGGCCCCCCGCCCCCGCCGCCGTCAGCGGCCCGCGCCCGGCGGAGCGGAGGCTGCGAGCATGGACCCCCCGCCCCCTCCCGCGGGGGTCACAGCCCGGGGCTCATGCCCTCGAGGGAAGGGGGGCGCGGGCGGGGAGGGTCGCCCCGGGCCCCTCCCTGGGGCCCCCAGTCCCTTCCCGGGTCCCGGGAGGACCGATCCAGCTCCAGACACACAGATCGAGGGCCGAGGGGTGGGGGTGGGGGTGGGGGAGGAGGGGCCCGGCCGGGGCGGGGGGGCGATGGGGCTCCCCGCGCGGCGCGGGTGCGGGTCGGGTGCGGGTCCCGGCGTGGGCGGCCCGGGGTGCCGCGGCCCTGGCGGCCCCTCTCCGCCTCCCGGCTCTCCCTCTCTCTGTGGTCACATCCGGAAGTTCCACCGCGGAGACGCTTAACCCGCTGTCCGCCGGCGGCGCGGGCGGGGCGGGCGCGCCTCCCCTCCCCCTCCCCTCCCCTCCCCTCCCCCACGCCGGGGACGGGGCGGCCTTTGTAGCTGAGTCTCCCGGCGTCTGATCTCCCCACCCCTCCCGCCCTCCTCTCTCTGGCCCCCCCTTCCGCCTCAGGGTCTCTGCCTGCCCTCTCCCTCGGCTGCCACAGGTCTCTGTCCCCCTGTCCCCCGTCCCCCTGTCCCTCTGTCCCCCTGTCCCTCGTCCCCCTGTCCCCTGTCCCCCTGTCCCTCTGTCCCCCTGTCCCCCTGTCCCCCTGTCCCCCTGTCCCTCTGTCCCCCTGTCCCCCTGTCCCCCGTCCCCCTGTCCCCTGTCCCCCTGTCCCTCTGTCCCCCTGTCCCCCGTCCCCCGTCCCCCGTCCCCCTGTCCCCGTCCCCCTGTCCCTCTGCCCCCCTGTCCCCTGTCCCCCTGTCCCTCTGTACCCCTGTCCCCCTGTCCCCTTGTCCCTCTGTCCCCCGTCCCCCGTCCCCCGTCCCCCTGTCCCGTCCCCCTGTCCCTCTGCCCCCTGTCCCTTGTCCCCCTGTCCCCTGTCCCCCTGTCCCCTGTCCCCCTGTCCCTCTGTCCCCCTGTCCCCCGTCCCCCTGTCCCCTGTCCCCCTGTCCCTCTGCCCCCTGTCCCTTGTCCCCCTGTCCCTCTGTCCCCCTGTCCCCCGTCCCCTGTCCCTCTGTCCCCCTGTCCCCCGTCCCCCTGTCCCCTGTCCCCCTGTCCCTCTGTCCCCCTGTCCCCCGTCCCCCGTCCCCCTGTCCCCTGTCCCCCTGTCCCTCTGCCCCCTGTCCCTTGTCCCCCTGTCCCCTGTCCCCCTGTCCCCCTGTCCCTCTGCCCCCTGTCCCTTGTCCCCCTGTCCCCTGTCCCCTGTCCCCCTGTCCCTCTGTCCCCCTGTCCCCCTGTCCCTCTGCCCCCTGTCCCTTGTCCCCCTGTCCCCTGTCCCCCTGTCCCTCTGTCCCCTGTCCCCCTGTCCCCTGTCCCCCTGTCCCTCTGTCCCCCTGTCCCCCGTCCCCCTGTCCCCCTGTCCCTCTGCCCCCTGTCCCCTGTCCCCCTGTCCCCCTGTCCCTCTGTCCCCCTGTCCCCCGTCCCCCGTCCCCCTGTCCCCTGTCCCCCTGTCCCTCTGCCCCCTGTCCCTTGTCCCCCTATCCCCTGTCCCCCTGTCCCTCTGTCCCCTGTCCCCCTGTCCCTCTGTCTCCCTGTCCCCCGTCCCCCGTCCCCCTGTCCCCCTGTCCCTCTGCCCCCTGTCCCTTGTCCCCCTGTCCCCTGTCCCCCTGTCCCCCTGTCCCCCTGTCCCCCGTCCCCCGTCCCCCTGTCCCCTGTCCCCCGTCCCTCTGCCCCCTGTCCCTTGTCCCCCTGTCCCCTTGTCCCCTGTCCCCCTGTCCCTCTGTCCCCTGTCCCCCTGTCCCTCTGTCCCCCTGTCCCCCGTCCCCCGTCCCCCTGTCCCTCTGTCCCCTGTCCCCCTGTCCCTCTGCCCCCTGTCCCTTGTCCCCCTGTCCCCTGTCCCCCTGTCCCCTGTCCCCCTGTCCCTCTGTCCCCCGTCCCCCTGTCCCCTGTCCCCCTGTCCTCCGCGCTCTGCGCCCTTCTCTGCCTCTCTCGCTATCTCCCTGGTTCTCTATGTTTTTCTACATCTTAGACTCTCTCCCTCTTTCTCTCTCTTTCCTCATTTCTTTCCGTCTTTGTCTCACTCTCTCCCATCGCTGCCCCCACATCTCTGCCTCTCTCCGTCCCCCCCTCCCTCCCCCCGCCTCCTGCGGGTCCTCTCTCCAGCCGTCTCCCCCCTCTCCCTCTCTCGCTGACTGTGAAACAGGAGAGGAGAGCACCAGAGGCTGGAAGTAACCAAACCCCCATATTTTAGTTCTCCTCTTGCTCTGCCCCCTAACTCCCCTCCCCCGCGAGACACGGACTCCCCCGCGCGCATGTGTGTGTGTGTGTGTGTGTGTGTGTGCCCAGCTGTGTCCACGCACCTGGCTGTCTGACCCAGGCCTGGGGGGGCGGGGGTGCAGGAGTGACCGCAGGCGGTATTTCTGTCTGAATAGGGGTGAGTGCTGGGGGGGGGGGGTGCCCGAGGTTGTGCACACAATGACTGGGTCGTGGACGGCGGAGTGTTAGCACAGGTGTGCGGCTGTGCGCGTGCGCCCGGAGGCGTCCCCCCACCCCCACCCCGCCCGCTGTGACTCCCACCTGTTAGCAGGTCCTCAGCCTGAAGCCTCCGCAGCTGCCGGG
Source organism: Myotis nattereri (assembly GCF_964212035.1). Lineage (NCBI taxonomy): Eukaryota > Metazoa > Chordata > Mammalia > Chiroptera > Vespertilionidae > Myotis > Myotis nattereri. Next base: position 47,957,959 of record NC_138090.1, read on the forward strand.
GAGGTCGGGCATCTCCAGGATCCAGGGCGCCTGGTGGGACTGGCTGCGGGGATGCTGGAGAGAAGGTCCCCGCTTTGACCTGGTTCCCCGCGGGGGGCGCAGGCTGGGCCCCGGGCAGCCACTGAAATGGATGAGGCAACAAACTCTCGGTGCGCACCTGCGGTGTGCGGGGTGCTCTGGGGAATTCGCAGGGAAAAGACCAACTTCCTGACCTCGTGGTTCCCTCACGTTCTACCGGGCGTGGGGTGGGGAGAGAGACAGTCACGCACGTGTGTGCGTGTGAACTAGTGCCCGGTGACAAGTGCCCTCAGGAAACGCCAAGTGAGGAGGGGGGTGGTATGTGAGCTGGGCAGGGAGGTCAGAGGGGGTGGCATCAGAGGAGAGCCCTGAAGAGGGCGAAGGAGCCATGCAGATCATTCCAGGCAGGCGGAGAGCAGGTGCAAAGGCCCTGGGGCAGGGATGTGCCTGTGCGTAGGCGGCCGTGGAAGGCGCGGGGAGGCCGAGGAGAAGAGAAGACCACATGAAGTGTCTTTATCCTCAGGTGCCCTTGGGATTGCGGGGGGTGGGGGTGTGTGTATGCAGCAGGGCCACCTGTGGGCTTGGTGCTATGTGTCCTCCCCAGGAAGATGGCCCATAGTGTTCATCAGATTTTCATGAAGGGAAACTTGACCGCACCCCCCCACCCCCAACGTTACAAACCATCACTCTAGCAGGGGTCCTCAAACTTTTTAAAACAGGGGGCCAGTTCACTGTGCCTCAGACCGTGGGAGGGCCAGACTATAGTTTAAAAAAACAACTATGAACAAATTCCTATGCACACTGCACGTATCTTATTTTGAAGTAAAAAACAAAACGGGAACAAATACAATATTTGTATTTGCATGTGGCCCGCGGGCCATAGTTTGAGGACCCTTGCTAGAGGATAGTGCCAAAGAGCAGTGAGACGTGGGCTTGGGGGGAAGGGAACAGAGACCCAGAGAGGGGGGGACAGGAGGCCAGAGAGGGGGGGATAGAGGCCCAGAGAGAGAGGGGGACAGGGGCCCAGAGAGAGAGGGGGGGACAGGGGCCCAGATAGAGAGGGGGACAGGGGCCCAGAGAGAGAGGGGGGACAGGGGCCCAGAGAGGGGGGGGGGGGACAGGGGCCCAGATAGAGAGGGGGACAGGGGCCCAGAGAGAGAGGGGGGGACAGGGGCCCAGAGAGAGGGGGGGGGACAGGGGCCCAGAGAGAGAGGGGGACAGGGGCCCAGATAGAGGGGGGGACAGGGGCCCAGAGAGAGAGGGGGGACAGAGGTCCAGAGAGAGAGGGGGACAGGGGCCCAGATAGAGAGGGGGACAGGGGCCCAGAGAGAGAGGGGGGGACAGGGGCCCAGAGAGAGGGGGGGGGGACAGGGGCCCAGAGAGAGAGGGGGACAGGGGCCCAGATAGAGGGGGGGACAGGGGCCCAGAGAGAGAGGGGGGACAGAGGTCCAGAGAGAGAGGGGGACAGGGGCCCAGATAGAGAGGGGGGGACAGGGGCCCAGAGAGAGGGGGGGGGACAGAGGTCCAGAGAGAGAGGGGGACAGGGGCCCAGATAGAGAGGGGGGGACAGGGGCCCAGAGAGAGGGGGAGGCTGAGCCGGGAGCAGCGCGCAGCCCTGCTGGCCTCTAAGGAAACGTTTACAGCCTCATAAACAGCTCTGCCTCAGCAGCACCTGCTTCCCGGTCACCTCTCCTCTCCTGGAAATTAAACCCGCCCTGGCCGGGCGGGGTGAGGCCGCGGGATGGGGTGAGGACAGAAGCACTGCCCAGTGGGACAGGGCGCCTGGGGGGCTGGGGGCGAGGTCGGATGGGTCTTCCCTCCCTGAGCCTCCCCATCTGCGGGGTGAGCCTGGGTTGAGGGGAATGATGGGGAACCAGCTAAACTAGAGGGAGCCAGGACTCGGGGTGGAGGGGGGGCGCCTGGCGCTCCCCAGAAGCTCTTGTATGCGACTGTCCCACAGGTGACTCTGGCCCTTTAAGGAAGGCGGAGGGAAAGGGGTGCTTTAATCACTGCCACACACACCCCGCCCCCCTGATAGGGGTTTTGGAGCAGAAAATTAATTTAAATCACTTTTTAATTAAAGATGCAAAGCTCTTCTGTGTGTCCCCTCCACGGCCCCCAGCTGAGGGTCAGGATGGGGGAGCCAGGGGCCTGCTCCCCCACCACCCGGCCTCACCTTGTGTCCTGGGGGCTGCACTGAGGTCCCCTTGCCCAAGTTGGTTCTGCAAACAAGAAGTGTGGCCCCAGTGACAGCCCCAGAGAGGGGTGAGGGACAGCGGCCGAGGCGACCGCCTTACCTGTGAGGGGCCCAGGGAGGCCCATGTGGGGGTGTCACTGGGAGGAAAGGGTGGTTTCTGCCACGGCTCTGCGCACAGAAGGACCCTCAGCCCCTACAACACGGGGGTGGGGGGGTGGAGCTAGGACTCCTGGGCATAAATCTTTTTAATTAAAGAGAGGAGGAGGCGTTGTTAGGGGAGAAATGGGAGTGTCTGGGAGAAGCCAGGGCTGGGGGAGGCGGGAGGGGTGGCTGTCACCAGCACCCCATCTGTGTGGTCACTCAGGGTCCCATCTCTCTGGCCTCAGGCCCCTCTGCCGAGCTGTCCCTTAAATGGTCCTCAGACCCTCACGTCCCGTCGGGGAGGGAGCCGATGGGGCCCAGGCCTGGGCGGTGCTTGCTGGCCCCTGTGGCTGCATCTGGAGAGGGGGCGGGGGGAGGGGGGGGGAGGGCTGCGTGCCTTCAGGGGCTCCCAGATCAGCACCGGCCTGGGAGCCGTCTCACCTCCAGTCCCTCCCCCCCCCTCCCTTTATAGAGAGGAAGGCCCCGTCCCACCCTATTGAGACCGCCATGAATACAGCTGGGGGGCCTCCAGGTCTCCCCAACACAGGTGCCGCCCAGCGTGGCTGTGGATCTCTCAGTGGCCTGGGGAGGGCCCTCTTGCTGACCCCAGTCCCCCATCCCCAGTGGCCCCAGGGACCCCCAGCGATCCCGGGACCCCCCCCCCCAAGGTCTGCTGTCAGAGGCTACAGGAGCCCAGCGGGTGAGCGAGGAGCTGCTCTGGCCCCCTCCCGTCTTCTCTCTTGGTGCCGCCACTCTTGCCTCAGTTTCCCCTCTCTCTCATCCGCTCCGAGTTCGTGTCTCCCTCCCTTGTCCCTCCTCCCTCACTTAGGGCTCTCCCCGGACCTGGGTCCCCCCCCCCCCCCGCCCCAGGGCCTTCGGGGCTCTGTGCTGTCTTGGGTGTCTGTCTGTCTGCTCCATTTCTGCCTCCTCTCTCCCTGCACCTTTCTCTCCACCTCCGTGCCTCCTTCTCTCTGTCCCCATCGCTGTGTCTCGCTCTCGCTCTCTCTCCCTCCCCTCCTCCCTCTGCATCTGGGGGCCTTGGTGCCCCCCTCCGCCTCCCTGGGTTCCAGCCTTCCTGTCTCTGTCCCTCACGCCCCCACCCGCGGCCAGACCTTTCATAAACGCATCGCCCCGTCCCCAGTCCCTCCCCGGCCTGGCGTGGCTTCAGGAGAAGGAAATGTTGATCTTGGTCCCCCCCCCCCGCCCCCCGCCCGCCCCCCTCGGGGCCATCCATCACCTGAGCCCGCGACTCGGGCGGCTCATTTGTCACCCGCCGCCTGCCGCCGGCCAAGCAATCATACCATTAGCCACGGCCGGGCAGAGGCCACCGGCTGGGAGGCCCGGGAGGACCGCTGACCGGCGGGGAGGGGCGCGGGCCCATCCCACCCCCACCCTCCCTTCCTGCCCCCATCCTTCCTCTGTGCCCCTGTGCCTCTCCACTGCTCCTCCTCCTCCTCTCTCTCACTCTCTCCTATGTGTGTCTGTCCATCTGTCTGCTGCCTGTGTCTCTCCTTCCACCCTTTTCTGTCTGTGTCTCTCTGTCCGCTTCTCCATTGCTGTCTCTCCTCCATTGCTCGCTCTCTCTCTCTCTCTGTCTCTGGGGACCTCTGTCTCTCCCTCCCTCTCTGGCTCCAGCCCTGGGCCCTGTCTGTGTGTCTCTCCCCCTCCCTCCCGCCCTCCCGCCTCACCCTGCTCGGGACACCCCCCCCTCCCCCCCGTGGCCCAACGCCCTGGAGTCGCGGGTTTCTCTGCCCGCCTCCAGCCGCTGCTCTGGGGCTGTGGCGCTGGCCTCGCCGGAGGGTTTCTTTAAACCTCCGCGCCACCCTGCCCCGATCCCGCTCTCCCCTTCCTCCCCTTCCATGTCCAAGCCCCTCTCTTCCACTTCTGTCTCCGCGGCTGTGTTTTCTCCTGTGGCCCCTCCCCCTCCCCCTCCCCCTCTTCCCCTCCCCCCTGCGGGCCCTCCTCCCCTGACCCAGCTGCCCCCTTTCAATCCATCATCCGTGCTGTTCCTTCCCTCCACCTCCGGGAAGAAAATTGCAGGGAGAGGGCAGGGGGGTGGGGTCGGGGTGGGGGGGGAGAGAAGAAAGAGAGCAAATCCCTGGGGAGACCCCCAGGACTGAGCCCACCCCTTCTCTCCCACAGCCCGCGGGCATGGAAGTCCTGCCCAGAGTCTGACCCAATCCTCAGGGGCTGGCAGGCTGCGGGGGAGGTGCCAGGAGCCGCCCTGCCTGTTCCCTGAGGGACCAGAAGCTGTGTGCTGGGGGAGGAGGGGGGGGGCGTGTGGCCAGGAGCGGGGAGACCTGGCATCGTGCCTGCCCATGGTGCCCATGCACTTTCCCCATTGGGACAGAGGCAGTGAGGCTGTGGATGCCCCATTCAGACCCCTACACAACAGCTGCACCCACACAGGCACCTGCACCCCCCTGCCCACTCCTCCCCCCTCCTCCTCCCTCCCAGTGTGCTCTCTAGCTGAGGGGAGGGGGGTTCTGGGAGTCAACCCCTGGAAGCAGACTCCCCATCAGCATCCAGGGGCTAGTGGCTGAACACCCCAATTCCGCACCCTCAGGCTGGGCACCCGAAGCGGGTTCTGCCCCCTGGGGGTGACCTGCTCATCCTCCCGCCTCCCCTCCAGTGTCTCAGGGAGTCACCTCCCAAACAAACCTCCAGCCCCCCATCCTGGCCTCAGGCTGGCTTTGGGCAGGGGTGTGGCGGGTGGGCAGAGAGCAGCACAAGGGGAGACAAGATCCCCTGTGGGGGCGAATGGTACGTGCCCACTTGGTGCCCCATGTTCCCCAAACATGCGTTCAGGTGTTGCTGCGGATCAGAGGAGACGGGCATTTCAATGGGTGGGCAGACGACCCTCCAGGACGCGGGTGGGCCTCACCCAACCAGGTGAAGGTCTGAAGAGAAAAGACTGGGGGCTCCTGAGGGAGAATTCTGCTTCCGGCTGCACTTGGACGTGAGCTGCAGCGTCAGTGTCAGCCTGCTGGCCCGCCTGCAGCGTTTGGACTTGCCAGCCCCAGCCCCAGCCCCAGCCCCAGCCCCAGCCCCAGCCCCACAATTGCATGAACCAGTTTAAAAGAATAAGTCACGCCCTAACTGGTTTGGCTCAGTGGATAGAGCATCAGCCTGCAGACCCAAGGGTCCCAGGTTCGATTCCGGTCAAGGGCATGTACCTTGGTTGCGGGCACATCCCCAGTGGGGAGTGTGCAGGAGGCAGCTGATCGGTGTTTCTCTCTAATCGATGTTTCTCTCTATCCCTTTCCCTTCCTCTCTGTAAAAAAAATCAATAAAATATATTAAAAAAATAAAAATCATCATTCTCCCTTTTAAAAAAAAAAAGAATAAGTCCCTATCATCTATCTATCATCTATCTATCTATCTATCTATCTATCTATCTATCTATCATCTATCTATCTATCTATCTATCTATCTATCATCTATCTATCTATCTAATGCACATCCTATTGGTCCTGTTTCTCTGGAGAACCCTCATTAATATACCTCCCAAACCTAAAACCCTGTGAGCAGTGAGACATGGCAAAGAAGGAGAGAAACAAACAAGATAGCTCCGGACTCAGCGTCCCTCACAGGCGGCTGGGTGAGCGGTGTGCTGCGTTCGTGCCAGGGGTGGGTGGGGGTGGGGGGTGGGGAGGGTATTACCCGGCCTAGGACACAGGGACAGAGGGAGAGTCACTGTGCAGACGAAATGCAAAGGAAGACACGGCTCCTGTCCGCGGCCGCAGCTTCCGGCTGTCGGCCTGCCCCGGCACAGCCTGGTGAGGGGCAGCTCAGACCCCAGATAACTCAGCCGGCACATGTGACTGCAGTCCCTGGGTCCCCAGTGAGAGAGAAGAACAACTTGTCATTTTAAGCCACTGAGTTTTAGGGTGATTTTTTGTTTTGTAGAAACAGATGCCAAAACAGGAAGCTTGGAGGGTCTGGAAAGGTGGGTGAGGGGTAGGAAGCTGGGGGTAAGGGGGGGGGGTCTCAGGCTGCCGGTTATTTGGAGGAAACAGGCCAAGGACTTGGGGAACAAAGAGGAGGCCGAGGAAATCTGGGTTTCAGAGTCTGGGGAAGGTCAGAGGATCAGGACTGGCTCCAGCTGGGGCCCTTCATGTAGGAGCTGGTGATGCAAAGGCCCTGGGGCTCCTTGGCCTGAATTTCCACGGTGCATTCGGCTGGTACCTCTAATCTGATTGGTGAGGGTTTCTGAGCATCGCTTCTGTGTTCCTTCAAACCTTCCGCAGGAGGCTGTTCACTGTCCTCCAAAACCCAATCTTCCCCGTTCCCTTTCAAATCCTCGATGAGCTTTAGCCGATGACTTAGAATACAACTCTCCCCGCAGCTCCTCTGGCGGCCACGCAGGTCCGGTAACTGAGATGCAGAAGGACGTGATCGGGGCACTCCTGGGTATAAACTCACAGTGGACGGTGGGTCCGGGCCCTCTCCTCCCGTCTCCATCCTCTGGCTGGAACGATGCCCCGAGGTGAGCCGTCTGGGACCACACAGACCAGGGCCAGGCCGGCTGTCAGAGCCACGGGACGGAGAAGCCGGGATTTGTATTGCCCTCATGAAAGAGAGTTGCAGACTGTTACACAGCGAGAAAGAGAGTCGTCTTATTTAAACCACAATTATTTCAGATCCCTGTTATTCACGTCTCTTAATCAAAATATTAACGCCCTGGCCGGTTTGGCTCGGTGGATAGAGCGTCGGCCTGCGGACTGAAGGGTCCCAGGTTCGATTCCGGTCAAGGGCACATGCCCGGGTTGTGGGCTCCATCCCCAGTGGGGGGCGTGCAGGAGGCAGCCAATCCATGATTCTCTCTCATCATTGATGTTTCTATGTCTCTCTCGCTCTTCCTTCCTCTCTGAAATCAGTAGAAATATTTTTTAAAAAATATATTAACAGGAAGCCCTTCCCAGGGCTTACAGACAGACCCCGCTCCAGGTTCTGGAAGTCACTCCCTCTGCTTGTCCCTCAGTCTGGGGGTGTTATGCTCCCCCTGCTACCCCCACCCCACTCCGCCCTGCCCCAACCCTTACCTGCCCTCTCCCCACAGATCCTGGACGACCTGTTAGAGACGGACCGGGTCACTGCCCACTTCTAGGCCCCTGGACACAGCCACTGCCACCACCCCTTTTTGTACAAAACACATGAGAAATATTTGTTTGGTTTGAGAAGTACGTGTGGTCATTGCAGGGCCTCCTGGCCCTACCAGTGGTCAGAGCCCCCGGGGTGCTGCACCATCCCTTGTCCATTTGCCCACACCCTGCACCCTCGGCTCCCATTCCCTTCTTACACTCGCCTCCCCCACCCAGTTCCGTGCCATCGGCCTCCTCCTGGGGTCTTGCTACAGAGTCCTTGCCTTCGAAAGTCCCAACCTGGCTGCCATCTCTGGCCCCCTGTTCAGCGTGTGCCCCCCACTGTGCTGTGATCCAGGTGAGTGCAGGGACATGGGGGCCCCTGCGGTGTCCCCAGCAGAGCGCCAGGCACAGAGCAGGCCCCCAATGAATAAAGTGAATTAAAGAATCCCAGGGCCCCTGCCGGTGTGGCTCAGTGGGTTGGGCACCATTCAACCAAAAGGTTGCCAGTTGGATTCCCGGTCAGGGCACACGCCCCCGTTGCAGGCTCCATCCCCAGTAGGGGGCGTGCAGGAGGCAGCTGACCCATGCTTCTCTCTCTCTCTCTCTCTCTCTCTCTTTATATTTTTATTGATTTCAGAGAGGAAGGGAGAGGGAGAGAGATAGAAACATCAAAGATGAGAGAGAATCATTGATTGGCTGCCTCCTGCACGCCCCCTACTGGGGATCGAGCCTGCAACCTAGGCATGTGCCCTTGGCCGGAATCAAACCTGGGATCCTTCAGTCCGCAGGCCGACGCTCTATCCACTGAGCCAAACTGGCTAGGGCATTTCTCTCTTTAAAAATCAAATTTTAAAAAATCTTTAAGAAAGCCCTAGCCGGTTTGGCTCAGTGGATAGAGCGTCGGCCTGCGGACTGAAGGGTCCCGGGGTTCGATTCCGGGCACATGCTTGGGTTAAAGGCTGGATCCCCAGTAGGGGGTGTGCAGGAGGCAGCCAATCAAATGATTCTCATCATTGATGTTTCTATCTCTCTCCCTCTTCCTTCCTCTCTGAAATCAATAAAAATATATTTAAAAGACAAACAAAAAAATAACAAAATAAAAGACATGACAACTCAATATGTTTGAATTCTGAGTCAAACAAACCAATGTAAAAAAGAAACCTTAAAAATTTTTTTAAGATCTGTAAGAAAAATAGAAGAATCCAGGGGCTGGAGGGAGAGAGAAGCTGGTCCCTGCCGCCCAGCTCCCCCAGGGTTTGGTGGCCTAGCAGCTGGGACTCAGGAGGTACAGCAGGTTCCCAGGACCCTGCATTCCTGCCCTGCGGCTGTCGCTCCGGGGGAATCGGGCCTAAGCCGGCAGGCAGACACTCTCCGAGGGGTCTCAGACTGCGAGAGGGCGCAGGCCAGCTGAGGGACAACCCCCCAACCCCAGTGCACGACATTCGTGCACTGGGCCTCTAGTTTAATATAATTATGATAAAAATGCACAGAAGTTAATATAATATAGTGTATATAATTCTAATAAATTATATGTTAAATTATAATAGAATACAACGGCCCTGTGAACTAGGTCCCATTACTGTTATTGTCCCCATTTTCCAGGCGAGGACACTGAGGCACAAAGAAAAGAAATCTTCCTGTGAGGCCGCCCCCCCCACCCCCCAACCCCCCGGCAAATCATTTAAGTCACTCCCATGCTGACTCCCTTGGACGCCTTCATCCAGGTGGGGATCGTGAGGTTTGGGGGTGAAGGGACATCTGTAAGGTTTTGCATCATCTCGTCCACGTCCCGAGCTCTGGGGACACCCAGCACTGAGCTGAGCCCTTACTCACCCCACCCCCTACCCTCCAAAGCGTGTCCCTGTCCCCTGACCTCAGCCCTTCCTCGCTGCTCCACCCCCTGAGCCTCAGCTTCCTGCCCTGGGCAATGGGAGTGACGCTGGGACAATGGCGGTTTGAATGAGGCTGTGGCCAGGAGAGCCCAGCCTGGCATCGTGGGCTCCATAACTGCCAGCTGCTGAGGGCACTGTTCGCACAAACTCGTCTCCCCAATGCTCTCGGCCGCCCTCATACCCAGCACCCCGCTGCGTCACACCTGCCCCCGCCCACCCTGGCGACAGCCCTCTGGGACCCCATCACCCTCCAGCAGCTCCCCCTCTCCTTCAAGGTTCTCCAACGTGTGGCCTCCATGCCCTGACTCAGTCTCCCCAGCTGCCACTCCCTCCTCACTCTGGACCAACCTGACTTCTGCCCCCACACCCTCCACCCAACAGCTCTCCTCAAATCCGAAATCCCGGGGGTCCCTTCACCCTCCTCCTCCTCCTCCTCCTCCACCTGCCGCAGCCTTTGACCCTGCGGACCACGCCCTCACTCTGGAAACCCTCCTCCGGGTTTCATGCGCCCAGGTCACCACCTACCTCTCTGGCGGGTCCCTCTCCATGTGCCCCTTAGAGGTCGAAGCCCCTCAAGGCACTGCCCGCGCCCCTTCTCACTCTGCACCCTCTCCCTGGGCAGCCCTCGCCCTCCCGAGGCCTGGTGACACCTCATGGTCAACAAATGGCAGATCTCCCTCCAGGCAGCCGCCTCCTGGGCTCCAGGCGTCCCCTCCCTGGCATCTCTGGATGCCCCACAGGCACCTCGCCCTCAGCACGCACCCCCCTCAACCCAGCGCCTTCTCCACGCCTGTTCTTCCTACCGCGCCCCCTGAGCCCTTACTCACCGCCCCTCCCCCTTCCCTCCAAAGCGTGCCCCTGTCCCCGGACCTCAGCCCTTCCTCGTTGCTCCGGGCCCAGAAAGGACTCTGAGAACTCCCATCGCACCTCCTCCCTGTGCCCAGAAGCTGAGGCCATTCCCTCTCTGACCTCCGGCTGCTGCTGGAGCTGAGCCAATGGGGCCGGGCCGGGCCGGGGCGGGGGAGGCTCCAGCAGGAGCCTGGTGGGTGGGAGGAGGAGGTTGGGGTGTTCACTCTGTCCCCCTTCTCTCCTGGGCGGGGGTCGGCGGGGTCTGCGCTCCTCTGGAGCCACAGCCACAGCCTCGGCGGTTCAGGGGACTCAGCTCACACGCTCGAGCGCAGGGTGGCCACTGCTCCCTCCACTGGCCGCCCCGGGTACTGCGCCGTCCCTCCTGTGTCCACGTACCGTCCCTTCCATAAACTCTCCCTGGCACCGTCTCTTCCCCGCCAGGGCCCCGATGCATTCTCCCTCTCAACCACCCCCTTCTCCCCACCTTCCTCCCCACCACCCGACTCCGGGACCCCCTCCTCTGCTGCCCCAGGCCCCTCCCGCCCCCCCCCCCCAGCCTCCGTTCTCACAGGTAGCCAGAAGGAACGTTTGAAAATCGGGTATCCATGGCCGGCCCCACTCCACCCCCATGCAGTCCCTTCCAAAGCTCCCCTTCGCTCTGAGGATAGACTCCAAGCTCCTCAGCGTGGCCGAGAGGATCTCTGATCATTGGTCCTTTCGAGGTCTCTGCACTCCCCACGCCCGCATACTCCGTTCATGCTAACCACTGGCTCGAAAAGGCTGGGGGTTCACAAGTCCTCCCCCCTATTCCAGCATTCTGAGAAAGTGACTTGCTTTATTGGGGGAAACCCCCATCAACCCCAGCTCCTGCTCAGGCAAATCTGAGTTCCCAGGATGCCCCCTGTAGAGGAATACTTTGGTGCTGATGGATTAGGGGTGTGGCTAGGGGAGCTCCAGGCCAGGAGTGAGGGCTGGCTGGGGGGTGGGAGGCGAGTTGTGTGGACCTTCTGGGTGGCTGGTTGCATGTGGGTGTGTCCTGCAGAGGAGGGGTGGGGGGGCTGGAAAGAAACCCAGATTTCCTGGTCTACTTCACAGCTGCGGAAATCCCAAAGTCCTCATTCGCTCCCTCCTCCTGCCTCCCAACTTCTCACCGGAAGGCCGTTTCCCAGGCAGAATTTCCAAGTTTTATGGCAACTTTTACAGAAATCACAGAGAAAAGAGACAGTGACTGGTGCTGGTGAGCTGGGAGAGGAGAAGGGGAGTGGGCGACAGTCTGGGATGCTGGGCCGGTGCACAACAGGACGACCGGACGCTAAAAACCCGTGGGAAGGGGGCAGGGGGTGACGGGGGCTGCGGGGTCATCCTCGGAGCCCCAAGAAGCGGGCCGCACTCCCCACGCCCCAGGTATGTCTTTTGCGCGGGGGAACATCAACAGTAAGAAAACGCAGGTGGCCTACCAGCAGATGGGTGGCCCCCAAAGTTAAAAATGCCCCCCCCCAGAACCCAGGCCCCGCCCTCCCCCCCGCCCCCCGCCCCCGGTCCCCATCAGGCAGAGATGTGGCAGCATGTGCTGGCTTGTAGGTCCTCTGGGACCCTCGGTCTCCTCTTCGAGGGTCCTGCCCGGGTTGGCTGGCACTGAGGGCACGATGACCCGTCCGGATTGTTGGGGGGAATGGCTGGACTCCCTTTGATTTCCGGCCTCCTCCCCAAAGTCGGTTCTCATGGCTGGGGGAGTCTCTGCCCTCTCCAAAGGGAAGTCGGCCACCCCCCTTTCCCCAAGACATGCACCCTCCCGCGACCCCTTCCCCAACACACTATGTACACACAGGCCCCGTCCGGGGCGCGGCTGGGCTCTCGGAGGTAGTGGACGAGAGCGGGGCGCTGGGATGTGAGGAATGGCAGGTCCCACAGGCACCCCCTCCAGCTCTGAACCCCGACTGCTCCCCTCCCTTCTCCAAGCCTCGAGAAAGAGCGCGCTCCCAAGGGCCTGAGCGGAGAAGCCAGGGAGGTGTGGCCCCCTATGCACGCCCCCCCCCCGCCCTCCCCCCTGCCCTGGGGGCTGAATGGCGCTCCCTGAAGGTGGGGGAAATGGCTGAGATCCTGGATATCCTGGGGTGGACCCGCCTCCTTCAAGGGCCCCAGGGAGGGCGAAGTTCCGAGGCCCTTCCCCTGGGCGGGGGGGGGGGTCCTGGGGGGAGTCAGGGCTGGGTGTCTGGGGCGGGTCCCTGAGGGCGGGGCCTCGAGGCGCCCCTCCCCAAAGGGGTGTGGACGGGCTGGAGGGGGTACCGAATAGGAGGAGGGCCGGGGAGGCTCGCGAGGGGAAGGGAGGGGCTGTCGGTGGGGCCGTGGGCGGGGGAGGCGGATTCCCAGGAGGCAGGGAGGCTGAGTCCGGGCCGGGGAGCGCGCGTGTGGCCGTCTCGCGGGGAGCCGAGTCTGGGGGCGCTAGAAGCCCCGAATGTGGCAGTAAGCCTCGAGGCTGGCGAAGAGGATGTAGAGGAACCAGAGGCCGAGGAAGAGCGCGGTGGTGGCGATCTTGGGGCCGCGCGGGCCGCCCAGCTCGCCGCCGATGTGCGGCCGGCGCCGGTACAGCAGCACGGCGATGCCCACGAAGGCGAAGACGGTGAAGAGCGTGACGGAGAAGGCCAGCGTGCCCGTGCGCACCTCGAAGGGGCGGCCCTGCACCGCCCAGTACACGGCGGCCACCGACCAGGCCACGCCCAGGCCCAGGAACACGTTCACCGCGTTGGAGCCGGTCACGTTGCCGATGGACGCGTCCGCGCACTGGTCCTGCAGCGCCGCCACCTTGCTGGCGAAGGTGTCTGCGGGCAGAGACACGCGCGGGTCACCCCCGGTCCTGGCGTGGGCCCGTCCCCTCGCCTGCTGCCCATCGGACACACAGCCTCCCCGTGCCCCTGGGTCGCCCTGTGACCCAGGCCCGGCTGGCGCAGGCCCCGCCTCCCCCCTCCCCCCTGCAGCCCTGGGGGGACCCTGTGGTAGGCAAGGGTGTGAGGCCCTGATCCCACCCAAGAGGGAACGTCTGTCGCCATCCCTATGCCTGCTCTTCAGGACCAACCGCCTGCTTCTGTAGAACTCGCTGCCCAGTTTCCCTTGGACTCGCTTCCTGCTTTCTAGGGGACTTGCCTACATTCACTGGGATCCACTGCCTGCTTTCTTTCTTTAAAAAAAAAATTTTTTTTTATTGATTTCAGAGAGGAAGGGAGAGGGAGAGAGAGATAGAAGCATCCGTGATGAGAGAATCATGGAACGGCTGCCTCCTGCACGCTCCCCACTGGGGATCAAGCCCACAACCTGGGCATGTGCCCTGACCGGGCATGGAACCATGAGCTCCTGGTTCAAAGGTTGATGCTCAACCACGGAGCCAGGCCAGCTGAGCCTCTGCCTGCTTTCTGTGTGACCCGTTGTCTCTTTCTGTGGGACCCGACGCCCGCTTCCTGTGGGACGCAGCCTGCTTTGAGGGACTTGCCGCCTGATTTTCGTGGGATCCGCTCTGCATCCTACGGAGCCTGCTGCCTGCTTTCCACGGGCCCAATCGGCTCATTGCCACCAGGCCCGGTCAGGTCAGTGCCAGATTCCACCCCGTGCAACCCCTTTCCTGTCCGCTCCCCACGTGGTTTCTGTCAAGCAGGGGCCTGGCCTCTGCGGCCCCACCCACTCCTGAACGTCTGGCTAACAACTCAGGCCTCTGGTCTGGAGGGCAGGCTTGGAAAGGCCAACATTCCCCAAGGGCAGCGCCACCACCTGGCTGGTGACCACAGCGATGTGGAAACCAAGGTTTCGGCCTCCCCACCCACCTGGCCTCCCTCCTCCTGCAGGAACTTGAGTCTCTGACACCCGGTGTTGAAGGGACTATCGCTCGGGTTTATTTGGGGGGATGGTGGCCGCTGCCTTTTAATGGGACATAAGCGATGGTCTCTGAAACGCGACCATCCTATTTGTATGGCACCCCCGCCTTCAACCTCTGGTTTCTACTCGCTCCCTCATCTTTGCGAAAGCTTCAAAACTCACTGGCCTGGTTCCTCTCATGCCCAGCAACAGAGTTCTATCTGGTTCCTTGGCGCGGGAAGGGGAGAGAAGGGGAAATTAACATCCTGCTTCTATGGAATCCATCATCAGGCTTCCAGCATTTCCCACCTCCTGAGTTCCACCTGGTGGGGCACTCCCCCTGGTTGCTTTGGGGACTCCACTCATAGTGAATCTGGGACCCCCGACATGCGTTCTGGAAGATCCTATCAGCTCATTCTGCAGGACCTTTCTCTGAGGCCTCACTGCCTGGCCTCTCCGAGACCCCAGCCCGCTAGTGGTCCCCAGGGGGTTACCGGGGATGGAGGTGCCCAGGGCCACGAAGACCACAGCGTTGACGGAGTCCTTGAGGCCCACGGTGCAGCCAAAGTGGGAGGCAAGGTCGCCGATGAGGGCGGTGAGCAGGCCGATGACCAGGATGCAGACGCCGAAGCAGGCCCAGCCGTGGCAGTACTCCGTGGGGGGCACGCAGGCGAACAGCACCTTCCAGAACACCGTCAGGAAGTGCATGACGTAGTCAAAGCACGAAGGCAGCCGCTCCTCCCGGGACCCGTCCTCCTCCTCCTCCTCGTCCCCTGTGGGCACACGACCCAGCTGGGGCACACACCCATGCCTCCTTCCTCGCCTGCAGCCCCACTCTGTTCAACTTCCGGACAGCCAGTCCCATAAAACGAATCACTTTCCCAGGATCCCTTGAAGCTAGGTGTGTCCATGTCAGCAGCTAAGAACAATACTTTCCCAGGATCCCTTGCAGCTAGGAGAACGTTAGGCCCAGGTGAAAATATTTACTTTCCCAGAATCCCTCTAAGTTTCAGGAGGCCATATGCCCAGTTGAAAATATCCAGCTTCCCCGGATCCCTTGCTGCTAGGGGTGGCCACATCCCTTTACAGCTACTGACAGCCATGTAGAAACATTCACAGGTAGACATATTCTGCAGGAAGAAGTGTTCAGTTCCTTCGACTCATTGCAGCTGACAGTAGCCACACGCTTGATTTCCCAAAATTCCTTGCAGGTAGAGAGAGCCAGCTAACCGTCACTCTCCCAGAATCCCTTAAGGCTAGCAATGGCCATGTCCTCAGGTGAAAACATTCACTTTCCCTAAATTCCTTGCAGCTAGTAGTCCTAAGCTAAATACTTGCTTTCCCAGAATCCCTTGCAGCAGTGGCCATGTGACCCCGTCTGGCAATGAGGCCTAAACAGAGGGTTTCTGGAAATACCGAGCTTTCCTGATAGGGGTGGGGTGTTGTGGATGTGTCTTCTGAGCCTTGTGAAGGGCCCGTCATTCTTAGAGTCGCCTGTGTCAGCTACTGCGACCAAAACCGACCCGCTTTTGACCTGCAGTGACTTGTGTGATGAGAAGGCACAAATGACAACTTGTCCGCCTCGCCCTAAACTGACAAGCACAAAGCAATGAATGAAGGGCAAGGAGCACACCGGTGTGCCAACCCAACATCTGGAAGGCTGCTGCTAAGAGACCCCGTGACCCCTGACCGGTCACTCAGAATAATTCGGGGGATAAAAGGCAGGCGGCCACCAAATTATGAAGCCACTTCCCGTGATGCTGCCCAGTGGCTCCGCAGAACGTCAGCGGCAGAGGCTGCCCAGGGGCAGTGGAAGCCATGAGAGCTGGACGGGCTCGGGGATTCGGGTCAATTACACCTTCCCCACTTTTAGTCACTTGCCTTGTTAAGGAAGTAAATGCTTGGATTTGTAGATGCTTCAGTAAGTGGTTGTGTGGGGTTTTGGGGGTTCTGCATGTTACATCTCAAAGAGGGAGGTTTCTGCTGTGACCCCGAGTTAAATGGAATTGGAAACTCAAACGCGACAGGCCTGCTGCCCCGTCCTGCTCCCCGGCTCCCTCTCTTCCTGCCTGGAATACAGACTCGACACCTGGAGGGGCAGCAGCCATTTTGCAACCACGAAGCAAACGCTGAGAAATAAGGAAGTGGCCTGGGGATTTAATGACATCATTAAGCTGCTGCTCACTTGCCTCCTGCAGATTATTTTTCCTCCTGTGAGAAAAATAAACTCGTGTGCTTATGCCACTTGTGGTCGAGTTTTCTGTGACTTGCCACCGAGCGCACCCCTCACTGACCACAGGGAGACACGCGAAGGCCAGAGCATGGAGGACACACTCCTATTTGCATCTGAAGACTCAGCTCAGATGCCTCCTCCTCCAGGAAGCTCTCCCGACCTCCAAGCTGGGCCAGGCCCCCTCCCTGTGCAGCTCCCGGAGGGCCCCAGTCCGGCCCTGCCCACTCTGGGTTGTCGCTCTTGTGACAGCTCTGTCTCCCACACGGGACTGTGAGCTCCACGAGGGCAGGGCCTGAGCTGTCATGGTCATCTCTGTCCCCAGGAGTGTCCTGCACGGGGCCGGGGCCGGGGACCCCTCAGAAGGAGAAGTCAGAGGATGTGGCCTCGCGGGGGAGACACCACCTCGTTTCTTATTAGGCCTCCCATCTGCTGTCTCTCGGCCGCTGCCTGCTGCTTTTCTATCCCCGAAGCCTGGCGTCTGGGGGTCCCACCTCTGACCAGTGTCTTTCCAGCCACAGTTCTGTTTCGGTTCCTACTGGATAGGCCTCCCGGGCGGGAAGCGGGTGCTGTGCAGGGGACAGAGCCCCGAGCTCCACCCCAGCTCTTTCTGGATTCGCGGGGGGCTTCAGGCCAGCCCCGCCTCTGTCTCTGGTCTCAGTTTCCCCAATGTGTACCCCAGACTGTGATCCGAGTGTCATAGTGTCTCTGGCCACAGGGGGGCAGTCGGAAACCGTCTGAGGCCTAAGGAGGGCGGACACCGTAGGGGTGTGTGTGTGTGTGTGTGTGTGTGTGTGTGTGTGTGTGCAGCTGGGTGCTGTGGTGACTGTCTCCATGGCAACGAGGAGCCCAGGCTCCATCTGGGGCGGGCAGGCCTTTTGACCTGTTTCCACCCTCCCATCTCCACAGGGAAGCCTGGGCGGTGCCCTCCCGCCCGCCCGCAGCCCTGCCCCTCCGCCCCTGCCCCTCCGCCTCTGTCCGCCTTTTTCTCTGGGTCTACCTGCCCCTCCCTGGCCTCGTGCCGGGCACTGGCCTCACTCTCTAGGTCCCATTTCCTCGCCTCTGTCTCTGCGGCGAGTCTCTCTGCGTGCCCGTCCGTCCGTCTTGCTGGTCTCTGATCTCCGTCTGTTCTTGTCTTCCTGCCTGTTTCTTTCCTCCTCCCGGTGTCCTTCCTGTTCTTTTCTTTCTCTCTCTCTGTCTTTCTCTCCTTGTCTCTCTTGCCCTCTGTCTTTCCAGGCATTTCTCTCTGTGTCTCTCTCTGCCCGCCCCGTCCCTCCCTCTTCTGTCTCTCTCTCCTCCCTCCCCACTTACCTGCGCTCACCGTGATTGCCTCTAGAAACTGCTCCCTCCATGAATGGGTGCCAATCACCAAAGCCAAGTTCGTTTTCTTGATGAGTTTATCCACTGTGTTCTGGGGACGAAAGGGTGGGAGAGAGATTGTTGTCCGCGATCACCCAAGACTGCCCCACGAGGGGGACTGGGGTTGGGGGCCCACACCCCATGCTCAGGGGCCCCCAACCTTCCATACCCCAGGGCTACTAGCAAAAGGGGAAAGGGAGGCGTGTGCTGTCCGTGGTGCTAATGGAGGGACCTGGAGGGTGGCTCTGGACCCTTGGTTGCCCCTCTCCTGTGACCCTCATAGGTGATCTCCTCTTAGACTCTCTCCACGGAAACAACTCAAGCAAAACCCCAAGACAGGGAGGCCCCAGAAAATCACCTTAAAATCATACGACTCTTCAATGATGACCTCCAGCCGGCAGTTTTCCCCAAGAACCGGCTTGCCCATCTCTGCTATCCTCCGAGCCTCCTCCTCCTCCGCTGTCAGCTTCCTGTCCCCGTCCCCTGCAGCATGAGGGATGGGGGTTAGACTCCAGGGAGGCCTAGCTAATTGGGCCTGTGATGCCTTCACTGTCTGTGTCCTCTGGGAAGCCACCTGGTGACACCCCTCCAGCCTGCCCCAGCCTCCTATCTGACCATCATCTTCCCCAGCTCCCGCCCCAGCTCCCATGGCTGATCCACAAGGTTCAGTTGGTGGGCTCTGAGGTTCCTATGAGGTTCCACTGTGTGGCCTTGGGCAATGCTTTAGCCTCTCTGTGCCTCAGTGTCCATATCTATATAATGGGCACAATAATAATACCTCCCTGATAAGGCAATTGCAAGAATTAAAAGAATTAATTCATGTTAAGTGTTTAGAACAGTGCTTGGCACATGATAGTCAGAAAAGCTACTTTCTTTATTATTATCACTGACGTCATCACAACTCTTGCGGGAAGAGGACTGGTCTCTATATCGAAGCTCTGAAAACATCCTAGAGTATGACTGAGGGAGTGCAAAAAGAGGGGTGACCCAATTCAGTACAAATCTTGGACCTAGACCTCTATAGCTGGCCCTGAATTCATTTATCACCCTAAAGCGTGTTGATCCTTTGCTCCAAGCCCAGCACCAACCCTAACTCTCTGAAGAAAGCCACCCACCAGGCAGCTACACTCTCAGGAAACACTGCCTGAGCAAGAAATGACTTTTGTGTTCATGTCCTGGGATTTGGGGCCTATTTGTTACAGCAGCATGTATTACTTACCCTGACTATTACAATCTTTTGTCCAGCCTTAACCATAACCCCAAACACCAATTCTGTTCTCTCACTATCTCCCTATGACCCTATAGCCTCAACTCTCACCCCAGTCTCGGACCCTGACCCTAATTTTACTCACAAATCTAAACACCAGCTTCCATCTGAACTCTAACCTTGACCAAATCCTAATCCTGATCTCAAATCCTAAGTCCACCCCAGTCCTAAGTAACCCCAAGCCTGACTCCCTCTGGCCTCACCGCAGACCCAGTTTGGATTCTATGACTTACTCCCTCCTCTGACCTTGACTACAAACAAAACAATCTCTGCCTCTGAACCCCACGCTACAACCCCAAATTCAACTGGCCCTACCAACTCTAAGGCCAGCTCCATCCCTCACCCAAGTCTACTTGTATCTCACCTTCACCCTGCCTCAAACCTGACCGGGAAGAGCAGCTCGAGGCCCTGACCCTCCCTGATGCCCCCTCCACGGCCCCCCTTTCTAGTAAAGCCAGGAGGTAAACTCCACTCACCTTGATTGAGCAGCAGAGCTGGGGAGAGACAGACAGAGAGAAAGTGAGATCGCTTCCCTGGGAAGCTCAGATCCACGAGTCTGAAGGAGCACCCACAGTGGACCCCCCAAGGCCCCGCACCCTGGACCGTTTATCTCTCCCACAGCCCACCCCTCAGCCCTCACCTGAGATCCCTCGCTTAAGCCACTGCGGCTGGCCCAGCTCGATGAAGAAATTATCCTTTTTCTCATATTCCTCGTCATCCACTATCTTCACCTGAAGAGTTTTCCTGGGCGGGCGAAGCAGGACACGGGGCATGAGGCCCCTCCCCTGAGCCACCGATAACTTCCCTCTCAGCCACCCCGTTCCTTGAGCCCCGCTCCGTCCCGGGTCCCGTCACCTCATTCAGTCCTGCAACCATCCTCAGAGGAAGGCCCTCCCTTTCTCTTATTATCTCCATTGACAGGCACAAGCCCAGAAGCCGCCCAGGAAGCTGAGGCTTATTAAAGGGCGTCCCGAGGGATTCCGACACGACCCCCGTTACACCCGGTCCTTCCTCTGCTCGGGGCATTCAGGCGGTTCCCCTCTCAGCCGGGATCAAGGCCAGAGTCTGAGTGGCCCGCAAGGCCCCGTGCCATGTGGCCCTGGTTCCCTTCCTGGCCTTGCCCCCCCTCCCCTTGCTCACTCACCCCAGCTACACTGGCCTCCCCACTGTCCCTGGAACAACCAGCCTGCGCATGCCTCAGGGCCTTTACATGGCTGTTTCTCCAGGCTCACGCCCTCACTCCTCTAGTTCTCAAACTCCACCTGTTTCTTTTCTTTTTTTTTTATTGATTTCAGAGGGGAAGGAGAGAGAGAGAGAGAGAGAGAGAGAGAGAGAGAGAGAGAGAGAGAAACATCAATGATGAGAGAGAATCATTGATTGGCAGCCTCCTGCACACCCCACAATGGGGATGGAGCCCGCAACCAGGCATGTGCCCTGACCGGGAATCGAACCGTGACCTCCTTGTGTTCATAGGTCAACGCTCAGCCACGGAGCCATGCGGGCCAGGCTCCATCTTCTTTTTTCAATGAGGCCCATTCCCACCACCTCCTTTAATACTGAAATCCGCCCCTGCCCACCCCCCGGCATCCCGAACCCCTTCTGTGCTCTGTCGTCTTTGTTCTAACACACCATCTAGGCTAGGGTGTGCACTTATTTTGTTTATTCTTTGCCATCTGCCTCCTGGCATCAAAAGGCAGCTTCCCCCAGGGCCGTGGCCTGTGTTCATTTACGTTCTCTGCTGACTCGCCAACGCCTAAGGCAGGGCACCTTCCACAGACCTCTGTTCACTGAAACCCTTTGGCCCAAGAGACCGCCGGCTGCCTGCCCTCTGTCCTGTGCACATCTGTCCTGTGCACATCTGGAAGGCTAACCGAGCGCTCATTGACTTCCCCGGCATCCCCGCTGCTACGGTAACCGGGGTGTGGCAGGGGAGGAACAGACGGACGGACGTTATCCCTCCCCTCCAGGCACACAACCCACCCCTCCGTCACAAAGACCCACAACCCCAGAAAGCCCACACACTGCACTGGCAGCGCTTTCGGCGGCAGGAACCACAAGGCCCAGCCCCAGAACCCAGGCACACAAACACCGGCCCACACAGTCACCCAGAGAGGAAGCACAGCCAATCACACCGCCCCCATCCGCACACCATCGCACCCGCAGCCATTCCCTGCGGGGACCAGATGCCCATGAACACGACGCCCCCACCACAGCCGGGCGACAGGGCCAACCTACAGACCCTGGTGTTACCAGGCAGCCTCTCCTCCCGCAGACCTCGCTCCTTATGCCTTTTGGTTCTGTTTATTCCCTTCAATCTCTCTCTCTCTCTCTCTCTCTCTCTCTCTCTCTCTCTCTCTCTCTCGGCGTCTCGGCACCTCTTTCAATCTCCCTGTCTCTGCCCATCTCTCAGCCTCCCTCTGTCTCTCCCTCTCCGTCTCTCCGTCCCTGTCTCTGGCTGTGACCCTCGCTGCCTCCGTCTCTCCCCAGCTCTCTGCCTTTTTTTTTTTTCCTTTTTTTAAAAAAAAATATATTTTATTGATTTTTTACAGAGAGGAAGGGAGAGGGATAGAGAGTTAGAAACATCGATGAGAGAGAATCATCGATCAGCTGCCTCCTGCACATCTCCCACTGGGGATGTGCCCGCAACCCAGGTACATGCCCTTGACCGGAATCGAACCTGGGACCCTTCAGTCCGCAGGCCGACGCTCTATCCACTGAGCCAAACCGGTTTCGGCTGCCTTTCTTTATCTGTTCTCTGTCTGGCTGTCAGTGTTCACAGAGTGGAACAGCCACGTCAGCACAACTCAAGCAAAAGGGTCTCAACACAACAGACCCATCTCAACACAACAGACCCATCTCAACACACAAGTGCACAAGTCACAGTGACACCCATGCAAAGACAGACACACACAAAGCGGTCATGCGGGGGCGTCCGCCCACCGCCACCCGCTCCTGCTCTCAGCATAGTTTAACTTTTCTGTGGGTGCAAAGAATCGCCGGCCCCCACCTCAGGCGGGGGCTGGAGCTGTCCGTGGTGCTGAAGCGCCTTGGCGAGGAGCAGGATCCGCTGAGACACCTCCTCACACACCCTGACCCACGCGGAGCGCGGCTGACAGGGACACACACACACACACACACACTCACACACGCACACACACGCCCACTCTCTCACAGACATGCCACGGTCCACCGACATGCAGTGACTGACACCCAGTGACACGTACACCGACTGGCGCCCTGGCAGGCATGGCCTCAGGGGACCCAGGGGGAGACACCCAAGCGGGAGGGACACAGGAGGGACTAGAGCGGGACGAGGGCAGGGCTTGCTGAGGTCAAGGAGGAAGCCCCCCCCAGCCTGACTCTCCATCACCCTCACGCCTGCCCTCCTGTGTCCTGGAAACTCCCCTCTCCCGCCCACTGGGGCCTCTGACCTCAGGCCCATTCCCTCTCTCCTGCTGCTTCCTGTGGTCTCTTGCTGCCCGACCTCTTTTTCTCTCCGTTGCTTCCCCAGGACCTCTCCTTCCCCGAGTCCCCCTGAGGCTCCCGTTCAGAATATCTCTCATCTCCCTTCAGTCTTCCTTCATCTCAGTCCCTCAATCTCTCCCTCTCCCTCTCCTTTTTAAAACAAATGTTTTTATTGATTGTAGGGAGAGAGAGACACACACGTTGATCAGATAGCCTTGAGAGAGAGAGAGAGAGAGAGAGAGATCAGATAGCCTTCCGCACCAGGAACCGAACCCCTGGGAATTGAACCGGAGACCTTTTGGTGCACAGGACAACGCTCAACCAACTGAGCCACGCTGGCCAGGGCTCCTCGGCCTCTCTTGCGGTATCTCTGTCTCTCCGTTTCCTTCTCTCTTTGTCTCGAAGTTTCTGTCTCTCTTCTGTCTGCTTCTCTCTCTCTGACTCTGTTACCCTGTCTCTGCCTCTCCCTCCCTCTCTCTTTCTCCAGGCCTCCTCTGTCTCTGTGTCTGTCTGTCTGTCTCTTCTTGCATCCTCTCCCCTCCACGGATGGTGCTCTGAGCCCCCAACCCAAGTTCTCAACCCCAGCCAGACAGAGCGAACGATGGAGAGGTATGGAGAGAATTCATTACTGAAATATTACCCGGTCAGAGAGCTGGATACAGAGATGGAGAGATGAACAGAGACCCGGGCGAGAGTGGGAGGCGGCAGAGACACACAGGGGAGAGAGGGAGAGCGGTGAGAGGCTGGGCGGAGGCCAAGGCACAGAGGTGGGAGGAGGAGGGGGAAGGAGCGCGGTGGGGGCTCTGCTCGGTGGGAGGAGCGTGGGCGGCAGGAGGAGGGAGACAGACGGGCGTGCGGGGGCGGCGGAAGGGAGCGAAGGGGGACAGGCGCGCAGCATCCCTGGCAGGCGGGTGGGGGAGGTGAGGCTGCAGGCACCCCCGGGAGACTCGGGCATCTGTGTCAGGCCGTGGCCGGGTGTCTGGGCGTCAAAGCAGCCCTGTTTCAACGTGCCTGTCTGTGACATTTTGTGTCTGTATGTTGCCTGTGTGCGTGTGTGTGTGTTGGTTGTGTCTGTGTGTCTACAGATGTCTGCCTGTGCACCCAGCCCCACTCCCCAGGCTCCACGCCACCTTCCCAAACCCCAGCCCCCCAGTTTCCCAGGCCTTGCCTCCCCCTTCCCAGGTCCCCATATGGCTACTCAGTCTTTCTAATGCCACGACCCTTTAATAACAGTTCCTCATGTTGTGACCCAACCATGAAATTATCTTCGTTGCTACTTCATCACTGTAATGTTGCTACTGTTATGAATCGTCATGTAAGTATCTGATCTGCAGGATGTATTTTCATTGTTCGAGACCCACAGGTTGAGAACCGCTGCTTCGGTCTCTCATTTCTCCAGGTTCCACCTGCTCCCCACAAGCCCCGCCCCCTCTCCTTATGCCCCGCCCTCTCCCGCTGTCCAGGTCTATTTCCTCGAGTCCCTACCCAGACTCCACCCATGCCTTAGGCCCTGTCTCCATTCCACAGACTCGCCCTCCACTCCGTCCTCTTCCCACCTCCACGGGACCCTCCCCTCATCTCCGCAGGCCACACTCCATCTCCACCAACTACCGGTGAAGTCTCCACACTCCTCTGCCCAGGCCCTGACCCTCCCCCCAGCCCCCACTTCTCCACCCACGCCCCTTCCTATCATCTTGGCCACACCCCATCACTGCTGTCTCCTCCCTCCTCTCTCCTGACCCGGCCCCTCTCTGTTCCCTGTCCATCTACTGACCTTTCCATTTCACCAGCGCGGACCTACCCAGGCCCCACCCACAGCCAGACCACGCCCATTCCCACAACCACGCCCCGCCCACTAGCAGCCCACCCGCTCATTCCCCCTTCCCGGGCATGGCCCCGCCCCTCCAGCAGGCCCCGCCCCCTCCAGCAGGCCCCGCCCCCTCCCGGACCCCCAGGGGGGGGCGGGACCCTGCGCTCTCACATGGTCTCGTCGTCGCCGAACTCGAGCTCCCCGCACGCGTCCTCGTAGTGCACGCCGCCGCCGCGCGCCGTGCCGTCCACCGTGCGGTAGGGGAGGCGCACGGTGCCGCGCGCGCCCGAGCTGCGCACGACGCGCACGTCCACGGTGCCCATGCACTCGCTCACGTGCAGCAGGCGGTCCTGGAAGGAGAAGATGCCCGCGTGGTCGTCGTCCAGGATGGTGACGGTGGCCAGCAGCGGCGCCACCAGCCGCCCTTTGGGCCGCCCGCCGCCGTCGGGCTCGAACATGCCCTGCGCGTCGCCCACGCGCAGGTTCAGCAGCCGCACGAAGAAGTGCTCGTCCTCCTCGAAGATGTCGTCGTCGATGATGCCGATGCGCAGCTCCTTCAGCGTCTCGCCCGGCTTGAACACCAGCGTGCCCTCGCTGCAGCGGAGGGGCGGGGGAGAGAGGGGTGAAGGGCAGGCGGTCAAAAACGGGGGGCAAAGGCAGTCAGGGCAGGCTTCCCGGAGGAGGGGGCAGTGCCACGGGACAGCTCTCAGGCATGAGAGTGGACAGGCGTTAAACAAATAATACGGAGGGGGAATCAGGTGGGCTCCGGGTGGGGAGGGGATGCAGGAGGGGAACCGGGCAGAGTTGGTCCAGCATTATACAGATAATGATGACTGTGAGATCAGGGCGGGCTTCCTGGAGGAGGCTTCTGTGGGCAGGCGTTCGCCAGGCAGAGGGAACAGCACATGCAAAGTCCCAAGGTGGAGAGAGAATCTGGAGGGTTCCATAGTCATGAGTCTCAAACCTTAACGTGCACACAAATCACGTGGGGATCCTGTTAAAATGCAGGTTCTGGTTCCGTAGCTGCAGGTTTCAAAAACTCTGCATTTCTAGTTAGCTCCCAGGGGATGCAGACAGTCCCCGTAAATGGACCGCCCTTGGAATAGAAGCACTGCAGGGCCCAGGACTGACCTTGTCAGGCTTCTGACAAACCCTTCTGTGTTCCCAGGCACCCCCAAGAGAAAGACCACATTCCTGAACTTGGCATCATTTGTTCATTCATTCATTCATTTAACAAACACTCCCTGAGCACCTGCTCTGCCCTGTGCTGGGCCCTGCTGGGAACACAGTGGGGGAACAGGCTGTCTTCACAGAGTGCACAGCCTCATGGCAGAGCCGTATCACGGTGACAATTACACATTTAACGATTTAATTGCAGTTGCTTCGTTCAACCAATATTTATTGGGCACCTGCTGTGTGCCAGGCACTGTTCTAAGTGCTGGGGAAACAGCAGTAAAACCAGAGCAGCGGAGAGTTCTAGTGCAGGAGATGAATAACAAACATGACGTCAGGTGGCGATGGTGCCATGGAGAAAATAGCGGGAGAGGGTGGAGAGTGGGGAGGGGGTGCCGTGTTAGGGTGGCCGGGGAAAGCCTTGCCGAGGAGCGCACATCTGAGCAGAGACCCGAGGAGGGAGCCAAGTGGAGGAGATCTGGAGAAGAGTATTCATGTTCAAGGGAACAGCCCATGCATATGTCCTGAGGCAGCAGCGGCCTGGAGTGTTTGAGGCCAGTGTGGCTGCAGTGGAGGGAGCAGGGGGGAGAGGGGGGCAGATGACGTCACAGGGGGAACAGGAGCAGATGGCGTAGGCCTTGGTGCGCCACGAGGAGGGCTGTGGCCATTAGTCCAAGTGAGATGGAGACGGCGCGAGGCCTCTGAGCAGCGGAGGGGGGTGGGCTGGCTTACGGTTAAACATGTCGCTGCAGGGCACACAAGATACTCTACAGTGGGGTGGGGGAGGGAGCGAGGCAGGGACATTAGCTTAATCAGGGGGAGCTGTGAGGGGACAGGGAATGAGTGGGCTCTCCCTGGTAGAGCTGTAGACAGCAGAGTAACTCTGGGGTGTCAATTCATCTCCAAAACCTTTCATTTTCCCTCCCACCCCTCCCACCATGCACCTCAGGGACTCGGCTCCGGTTCTGAAATGCACTATATGATCGATAAGTGTTCACGATCGTTAATTATCACTTTCAGAAGAAAGGGGTCGTGGGCTCCAGTTCTCCAAGGGAAGCCCAGTCCTCTGGGAGGGGCAGAGGGACCCCAAGGTTCTGGCAAAGTGTTAGAACCAGAGGACAAGACCCCGAGTGGAGGAACGTGGACGCTGTTGCCAAAGCCCGCTGGCCCCCGAGGACGCTGTCCATGGTGGCTGCGACGCCCAGCCAGGTGGGCCAACCTGCGCCCAGCAGGGCCGGCCCCGGGCCCGCCGGAACTTGGGCAGTTCCGATGCTGCAGCCCCCTGAGCCTCAGTTCCCTGTCTGTAAAATGCAGCTAATAACAGTGTCTACCTCATGGTGTTGTGATAAGAATGGAGTTAGCCCAGCGGGCGTGGCCCAGTGGTTGAGGTTGACCTACGAACCAGGAGATCACAGTTGAATTCCCAAAAGGGCACATGCCTGGGTTGCAGGCTCGATCCCCAGTAGGGGGCGTGCAGAAAGCAGCCGGTCAGTGATTCTCTCTCATCATTGATGTTTCTCTCTCTCCCTCTCTCTTCCCCTCTGAAATCAGTAAAAATATGTTTTTTTTTTAGAAAAAGAGAATTGCATTAGTACAGGAAAAGCACTCAACAAAAGCTAGCTAGTGATATTTACATATTAATATTAGAATCTCAGGATCCTAAAGTTGTGGGATGTTAGAAATGTAAACTTATCAACAAACAAGAGCTGGTAAGGATGTGGAGAAAAGGGAACCCTCGACTGTTGGTGGGAATGCAAATTGGTGCAGCTGCTATGGAAAACTGTGTGGAGATTCCTCAAAAGGTTAAAAAAAAAATAGAACCACCTTATGACCCAGCAAGTTCACATCTGGGTATTTATTTAAAGAAATCCAACGCACTAGTTTGAAAGCTATATACATCTCTATGTTCATTGCAGTGGCATTTACAACTAGAGGCCTGGTGCATGAAATTTGTGCACTGGTGGGGTGGGGAGAGTCCCTCAGCCCGGCCTGTGCCCTCTCACAGTCTGGGAGCCCTAGTCCGACATCCTTAACACTGCCGTGGAGGCGGGAGAGGCTCCCACCACCGCCGCTGCACTAGCTAACTGTGAGCCGGTCTTCTGGGCTGAGTGGCGCTACCCCTGTGGGAGCGCGCACTGACCAGCAGGGGGCAGCTCCAGCATTGAGCATCTGCCCCCTGGTGGTCAGTGTGCATCATAGCGACCGGTCGTTCTGCCGTTGGGCCGAAACCGGCTCTCCGACATCCCCCAAGGGGTCCCGGATTGTGAGAGGATGCAGGCCAGGCCAAGGGACCCCACCAGTGCACTATCGGGCCAGGGAAGGATGCAGGAGGTTGGCCAGCAGGGGAAGGACCATGGGAGGGCTTCAGGGCATGTCCAGCCCATCTCGCTCAGTCCTGATTGGCTGGACCCCAGCAGCAAGCTAACCTACTGGTCAGAGCATCTGCCCCCTGGTGGTCAATGCACATCATAGCAAGTGATTGAGCGGCCTTAGCATATCATTAGCATATTATCCTTTGATTGGTTGAATGTCCAACTGAACGACTGGACACTTAGCATATTAGGCTTTTATTATATAGGCTAGCCAAGATATGGAAGCAACCTAGATGTCCATTAATAGATGAGTGGATAAAGGAAATATGGTGCATATACACAATGGAATATTACTCATCCATAAAAAAATAGTGGAATCTTACCATTTGTGACAAGATGGAGGAACCCAAAGGGTATTATGCTGAGTGACATAAGTCAGTCAGAGAAAGACAAATACCATAAGATTTCTCTTATATGTGGAATCTAAAAAACAAAGGAAATGAACAAACAAGACAGAAACAGACTCATAGGTACAGAGAACAGACTGCTGGCTGCCAGATGGGAGGGGAGTGGGTGTCTGGGAGGAAAAGGTGAAGGGAGTAAGAAGTACAAACTGGTAGCTACAGAACAGTCATGGGGATGTGAAGTACAGCATAAGGAAGAGAGTCAATAATATTTTAATAACTATGTTTGGTGCCAGGTGGGAACTAGACTTATTGGGGGGATCATTTTGTAAGTTTTATAAATGCCTAACTACTGTGCTGTACACCTGAAACTAACAGAATATTGAATGTCAACTGTAATTGAAAAAATTAAAATGAAAAAAAGAAATGGGTTGACCCAACCCGTGTGGCTCAGTGGTTGAGCGTCAACCTATGAATGAAGAGGTCACCATTTGAGTCCCGGTCAGGGCACATGCCCGGGCTGCAGGCTCGATCCCCAGTAGGGAGCAGGCAGGAGGCAGCCGATCAAAGATTCTCTCTCATCAATGTTTCTATCTCTCTCTCCCTCTCCTTCCTCTCTGAAACTAATAAAAACATATATATATTTTTTAATATATTTTATTGATTTTCCACAGAGAAGAAGGGAGAGGGATAGAGAGTTAGAAACATTGATGAGAGAGATCGATCAGCTGCCTCCTGCACACCCTCCAGTGGGGATGTGCCCGCAACCAAGGTACATGCCCTTGACCAGAATCGAACCTGGGACCCTTCAGTCCGAAGGCCAACGCTCTATCCACTGAGCCAAACCGGTTCGGCAATAAAAACATATTTTTAAAAAGAAATGTAAACTTCAAGGGATAGTAGAATGTGGTGATTTTAGCACCATCATTTTTTTAAGGTGCGTGTTTTTTAAATGTAACTTTACTGTTGAAAGTCTTTAGCACCATCTTTACCACAAAGGGTGAGGGGGACGTCACCAGTAAGGGGACCAGTGGGTGTCGTGCCTCCTGGGCAAGGAGGAGGACACGGCATCACTTCCCCGGCCCCGCCCGAAGCGCACCCCCTGAATCTGACCACAGGAAACAGACAAGCCCAAACCAAACCGAGGACTGTCCCAGTAACTGGCCTGTCCTCTTCCAAAGTGTCAGGGTCACGAAAGCCACGGGAAGCTCAGGGACGGATCCAGAGTGAAGCGGACAAAGAGACACGACGATCAGAGACAAGGCGTGGTTCTGGGATGGATGGGAAGAGAGGGAGGGGGACACGCAGCCGTAAGGGATGCTCCGGGGGTCGCCGGGGCGATGCACGCGTGGGCTGCACATCGCGCAGTAACACTGACTCGGTATTGAGTGTCCTGAGTGTGGGAGCCGTTGGTGATTACGCAGGAGAATGTCGTTGTTCTTGGAGAGGCACGCTCGAGTGTTTATGGGCGCAGGGCCGTGCTGCAGCTGCCTTAGTTTCCTCACGGCTCTTGCCCCTTTCTGGCATTTCTATGTGCTCAGCGGGTACGTCCTAGTGGCCTGTCTCTCCCTCACGGCCGGTGGGGACGTTGACTGGTCTGGCAGGAATTTTATGTGTTTCATTTGCTGCTGTCTCCACTGCCCAGGCCCATGGCTGACCCAGCAGACACACGATAAGTGCTATTATTTTAGGAAACCAAGGGAGACTTGCACGCCAGGTAACTACAGTAGCTATCCTGTAAAGCTACAATTCTTGAAAGAGTGTGGTACGGACAGAACTACAAATAGATAAAGAATTTTGTGGGCCACAGGAGGGCAGCGAAGTTATCTTGCTGGCATTTGTATGTTGAGCCACAAAAGAAAGTGCCTGGCGCACAGCAGGTGCTTGAATGAGGGAAGATCACAGGTCTGTTCCAAAGGGTGTGAGGACAGGGCAGTGAGGCTCAGTAGGGCGCAAGCGGTGGGTTGCTTTATGGTGGAGCCAAAAACCTGGGCACAATTGGGGCACCGTCGCCTTCCTCTTATCTTAATATTCCTACGTAGTACTTACATCACCTGATGGTGGTTTTTTATTATTATTAATGTTTTTCGATCGATTTCAGAGAGGAAGGAAGAGGGAGGAAGAGATAGAAACATCAATGATGAGAGAGAATCATTAATCGGCTGCCTCCTACACGCCCCCCACGGTGACTGAGCCTGCAACCCAGGCATGTGCACTTGACCGGAGTCGAACCCAGGACCTTTCAATCTGCAGGCCGACGCTCTATCCACTGAGCCAAACCGGCTAGGGCTCACCTGATGTTTTCAGATAGT
The DNA here is from genome assembly GCF_964212035.1 of Myotis nattereri. Taxonomy (NCBI): domain Eukaryota; kingdom Metazoa; phylum Chordata; class Mammalia; order Chiroptera; family Vespertilionidae; genus Myotis; species Myotis nattereri. The sequence continues at coordinate 47,988,318 of NC_138090.1, forward strand.
TTAATAGTTTGCAGCCTTACTGTAGCCGGGCGGTAGGGACCTTAGATATCGTGTTCACCATGATATACCCATGGCATACAGTAGGCACTCAGTAAACGCTTTATTTTAGTCATGGTGTCCATGGGGTACTTGTTCTACCAGGGAAGCATACAGGTAACAGTGTGGTGCCAAGCACAGGAGCCCACAGGTACGTGATGAACATGGGAGGGGCAGCCCTGGCCAGTGGGCACTCAGTTCTCTTATGTGCGCCGAACGCCTGGGACAGTGTGCTGCCAAGTAGGCTCTCAACAGTGAATGAACGGCCTGACCGGCGTGGCTCAGTGACTGAGCGCCGACCTGGGAACCAGGAGGCCAGGGTTCGATTCCCAGTCAAGGTCACATGCCCGGGTTTGGGGCTCGATCCCCAGTAGGGGGCGTGCAGGAGGCTGCCCATCGATGATTCTCTCTCATCATTGATGTTTCTCTCTCCCTCTGAAAAAAATATATTTAAAATGTAAAAAAGGAGCGAGCGAATGAATGAATGAATGAATCCTGCAGGTCTGGGCATAGCAGAGCGAGGATGGGCGCGGAGGCAGCCGGGAGACCCGGGCACCCCGAGGCCCCGCCAGGATGGGCGCGGAGGCAGCCGGGAGACCCGGGCACCCCGAGGCCCCGCGAGGATGGGCGCGGAGGCAGCCGGGAGACCCGGGCACCCCGAGGCCCCGCCAGGATGGGCGCGGAGGCAGCCGGGAGACCCGGGCACCCCGAGGCCCCGCCAGGATGGGCGCGGAGGCAGCCGGGAGACCCGGGCACCCCGAGGCCCCGCCAGGATGGGCGCGGAGGCAGCCGGGAGACCCGGGCACCCCGAGGCCCCGCGAGGATGGGCGCGGAGGCAGCCGGGAGACCCGGGCACCCCGAGGCCCCGCGAGGGTGGGCGCGGAGGCAGCCGGGAGACCCGGGCACCCCGAGGCCCCGCCAGGATGGGCGCGGAGGCAGCCGGGAGACCCGGGCACCCCGAGGCCCCGCCAGGATGGGCGCGGAGGCAGCCGGGAGACCCGGGCACCCGAAGCCCCGCGCACAGCCCCCCTCCCGCCCGCCCGCCCCCGGACCCACCTGTACTCGTAGTCGGAGCCCGCCTTGGCCGAGCCGTCCTCCGTGCGGTAGTCCACGTAGAAGGTGCTGTTGCCCTCGCCGCCCTGGCAGGCGACGGCCAGCAGCACGGAGCCGCAGTTCTCCAGGCAGTGGTACAGGCTGGGCTCGAAGAAGATGCGGCTGGCGCCGTCGTCCTCCTCCTCCGCGGGCCCGTCGGCGGGGCCGGCCCGGCGCGAGGCGTCCGCCGCGTGGCGCCGCAGCACGTTGCCCGCGCCCGTCATCATGCGCGTGGCCTGGATGCGGTAGAAGGCGCGGCTCTTCTGCTGGTGCAGCAGCGCGTAGTAGTTGGCGATGCCCACCAGCTGCTCCAGGTCCTTGTCCGGGTGCTTCTGCTTCAGGTCCTTGAGGATCTGGATGACCTCGCGGCGGCTGGCGTCCAGCTCGCGGGCCTCGGCGGGGCCCGGGCCCAGGCCGCCCGCCTCGCCCGGCCCCTCGGCGCCCACGAACGTGCCGTCCAGCTCGATGCTCTTGGGGGGGTCGCCCTCGGCGCCGATGATGATGCCGCTGCGCGGGTCGGTGCGGTAGCGCTTGTACACGTACTTGTAGAAGAGCAGCCGCTTGTCCGCCATCCAGGCGAACACCACGCACACCGGGAAGAAGATGAGCGTCAGCAGCGCCTCCCACACCTGCGGGCGGGCGGGTGGACGCGGGTCAGCGCCGCCGCCAGGGGGCGCGCTCCGCCCCCCGCGGCTCTCCGCGTCTGCCTCCCGCGTCTGGGTCCCAACACCCCGCAGGTGGTCCCTGTCTCCCATCTCCCCATCTCCCCATCTCCCCCATCTCCCCCATCTCCCCCATCTCCCCATCTCTCCCATCTCCCCATCTCCCCATCTCCCCATCTCCCCCATCTCCCCATCTCCCCATCTCCCCATCTCTCCCATCTCCCCCATCTCCCCATCTCCCCCATCTCCCCATCTCCCCATCTCTCCAATCTCCCCATCTCCCCCATCTCCTCATCTCCCCATCTCTCCATCATCTCCCCATCTCCCCATCTCCCCCATCTCCCCATCTCTCCATCTCCCCATCATCTCCCCCATCTCCCCCATCTCCCCATCTCCCCATCTCTCCCATCTCCCCATCTCCCCCATCTCCCCATCTCTCCATCTCCCCCATCTCCCCATCTCCCCATCTCCCCCATCTCCCCATCTCTCCAATCTCCCCATCTCCCCCATCTCCCCATCTCCCCATCTCCCCCATCTCCCACTTCCGTCTCTGCACCCTCCTCCCTCTTCCTCTCTGTTCCGCTCTTGTCCCTGTTCCTCTCTGTCTGTCTCCTCGTCTCTCTGTGTTGGTCTGTCTCAGCCTTGTGTCTGTTGGATTTTTGTTTTCTACCTTTCCTCCTCCTCCTCCTCCTCCTCCTCCTCCTCCTCCTCCTCCTCCTCTCCTTTAAAAAAAATTCCCACCGAGGATATGTTTATTGGTTTTAGAGAGGAGGAGGGAGAGAGGGAGAGAGAGATCGGTTGCCTCCCACACACGCCCTGACTGGGAATCAAACCCACAACCTACGTACATGCCGACCTGGAATCAAACCCGCAACATCGTGGTGTATGGGCCGGGGCCCCAACCACTGAGCCACCCGCCAGGGTCTTCCTTTCTTGCTGCCTCCTGACTCGTCTCCACGTCCTTTTATGTGTTTTGTGGATTTCGATCTCCTTCCCTTGTGAGATGCTCGGAAGTCTGTCGCTCTCTCCCTGTCTCTCTCCTGGTCGCCTCCTTCACCGCTTTCCTCACGCCCAGGAACCAGCTATTCTCCGCCACCACCAAGGCAGCCCCCTCCCCGCAGTCCCAGCTCCATGCGCTCTGCCCCCCCCCATTCCCCCCCACCCTGAATGCGGCCTGGCCAGGCGCCTTTCTCAGAACGGGGCCCTTGGGGACAGGGCTGATTCTAAAAGAGGCTCAGTCTGGCTTCTCTGCAGCCTCATGAAACCAGTTCCCATGTTTACGTGCTCCCTCCCCAGAGAGCCCGGCCATGCCCAGCTCCGATCCCGGGACGTCTGGCCCAGCCTCTTGTCCACGAGGTGGGCACCTCCCCAAGACTGAGTGAGTTATGCACCGGGGCATGCGACATGGTCGGTTCCTGACGTGGAAAATACTCAAAATGCGAAATTGCTATTATCATTATCATCACTAGTATTCTTCTCTGGGCGCGTTGCAAAAGCATCCACTAGCACATGACAGTTCACCCTGAAAATATGCGTGAAAAGCCTCAAATGGAGCCCAGCCGGCCGGCCTGGCTCAGTGATTGAGCGTTGACCTAGGAACCAGGAGGTCACGGTTCAATTCCCGGTCAGGGCACATGCCCGGGTTGCGGGCTCGATCCCCAGTGGGGAGTGTGCAGGAGGCAGCCGATCCATGATTCTCTCTCGTCATTGAGGATTCTATCTCTCTCCCTCTTCCTTCCTCTCTGAAATCAATTAAAAATATTTTTAAAGAAGACTCAAATGTTACCTTCCTTGTTAAAGATAAGGAAGAAACGCTGTTGCTCAGTGGTTAGAGCACCAGCCTGGGGACTGAAGGGTCGTGGGTTCAATTCTGGTCAAGGGCACGTGCTTCGGATGCAGGCTCACGGTGTATGCAGAAGGCAACCGGTTGATATGTCTCTCTCACATCCGTCTTTCTCTCTCTGTCTCTCCCCCTCCCTTCCACTCTCTCTAAAAATCAATGGAAAAAAAAAATACTTCAGTGAGGATGAACAAAAAACAAACAAACACAAAAAACATAAAGAAGAAAAGAGTAAAAAGGATTTACTATTTGCTGGCCCCAGAGGAATCTTAACAATGAGTCTGGTCGGGGAAATATCTCTTAAGATCTCGCTGTGTTTACTGATGGCTCAGGGAAAAGGCAGGACTTGAAAATAGTGAAACCGCACAAAAGCCACCAGATGGGTTTGTGAGAAGAAGCTGTAAAACGAGCCCCCGTCCCCTGGGCACCGGACTGGCCAGCGTGTATGTTGCGGGGGATTCTCTCTTCATCAGAGGACAGTCTCCAGCCCCTACGATTGGCTTTGCTCCCTGCAGGGAAGTTAAAGGAGACCCTAGCACAGTGGTTCTCAACCTTCCTGATGCCGCGACCCTTTAATACAGCTCCTCATGTTGTGGGGACCCCCAACCATAAAATTATTTTCGCTGCTACATCATAACTGTAATGTTGCTACTGTTATGAATCGTCATGTAAATATCTGATAGGCAGGATGTATTTTCATTGTTACAAATTGAACATAATTAAAGCATAGTGATGAATCACAAAAACAGTATGTAATTATATATGTGTTTTCCGATGGTCTTAGGTGACCCCTGTGAAAGGGTCGTTTGACCCCCAAAGGGGTCGCGACCCACAGGTTGAGAACCGCTGCCCTAGCAGGTCCCGTCTCCCCTGTAGGGCACCCACAGTGAGGGCGTGTGCACTCGCCCACGGTGGGAGGGGAGTGAGACTCCTCAGGTCCCGGTGGACAGGCACGCCCCCCAGCGGGGGATCAGAACTCCAGGGGTGCTGATGGGTGCACATAATTGGGGAGTTCCAGCCTGCTGACATCAGAGATGCATGGGACAGCCCCCCCACAATACACGTCCTGCCGACTTCGTTTCGGAACCTCCCACTGGACATTCATGTCAGTGAAAAGCCTGCTTATAATAACCAGGGCAGAACTCCCCTCTGACTTTGTACGTACGAGGCATGCTCCTGGGTGTTTCATATGCACTAAAGATGCTCACTTTTAACCTCACGGCGACCTGGTCCTCTGTTTGAATCCTTGCATGGAATGGTCTCTGGTCTTTTCTTTTCTTTTTTAAGATATCTTTATTGATTTCAGAGAGGAAGGGAGAGGGAGAGAGAGATAGAAACCTCAGTGATGAGAGAGAATCATTGATCGGCTGCCTCCTGCACACCCCCTACTGGGGATCGAGCCCACAGCCGGGGCATGAGCCCTTGGGACCCTTTAGTCCACAGGCTGGCACGCTATCCACTGAGCCACACCGGCTAGGGCTCGTTGTTTATAAGTGGGTGTTGGCATGGGGCTCCCTCGTCATGACGGTTAGGTAGTCATGTGGAAGCACTGACATGTGGGAACGCACACTGTCCTATGAGAGGTTACTTTCCTTTATGTCGTAGGTCAGGGGTTACGCTGACGTGGGGAAGCCAACAGCAGAGGCAAGTTCAAGGTCACTCATGAGAAGAACAGCTCACCCTCTCTCTGCCCCTGGCTGGCTGTTCTAGGCCCTTCCACAGGAAGCAATTCAGCGGATCCTCACGCAGCCCTGAGAGCACGTGAGGGACTTGCCCGAGGTTAGTTACACAGCTAAGAAGCAGCAGAGGTGGGATTTGAACCCAGCCCTCTGGCTCCAGGGCCCACGAACTAAACTCTGAGGCTAGAAGACTTCTCTCTTCTTACCTAAGAATTTCCCATCAGCAGGATAAAGGGCATAAAACAAATTGTCTGTTATAAAAAAGGAGCATTAGGTTAGAAGGGCCAAAAACGATTGGTCGAGCCCTGGCCAGTGGTGCCTAGTGGTTAGAGCGTTGGCCTGTGCACCAAAGGGTCTTGGGCTCGATTCCCCATCAAGGGCACGTACTTGGGTTGCAGATTCGATGCCCAGCCCCAGTTGGGGCATACGCGGAAGGCAACCAATTGATGTGTCTCTCTCACATTGATGTTTCTCTCCCTCCCTGCCTCCCTCTCCCTCCCTTCTACTCTCTCTAAAGATCAATGGAAAGAATATACTCAGGTGAGGATTAACGACAACAAAGCCCCGGCCGGTGTGGTGCAGTGGTGAGTGTTGGCCCATGAACCAGGAGGTCATCATTCAATTCCCAGACAGGGCACATGCCCGGGTTTCAGGCTTGATCCCCAGGAGGGGGCCTGCAGGAGGCAGCTGCTCAATGATTCTCTCTCACGGATATTTCTCTCTCTCCCTCTCCCTTCCGCTCTCTGAAATCAATAAAAACATATTTTTTAAAAAACATTTTTTAAAAAAGAACCAGTGGTCTAGTTCAACCCCTTCCGTGGTTCAAATGTGAAAACGGGGGCCCAGAGAGGGTACAGGCTTCGCCGGAGGGCACACAGCCCTTCCGGGGGGAAGGCAGAGCCAGGCTCATCTTCTCCCTGCCCCGTTCGGCGCATCCAGGGGGAACCGGGGCCGTCTTTATCTCATGCCAGTTCCGTCAGCTGTTTCACAAAATGTCCCACAGTCCTGGTCTCTGTTCCTCCCAATAGGCCCCTCCGCAGCTGCTGCTCCACCCAGAGCCCTGGCGTCTTAAACCCTCTGCTCCCTACATCCCAGCCAGCTCCTTCTCGGGGGAAACCTCCCCTCCACCCCCATCCCTATCCACCTCTCAGCCGTGAGTCTAAAATTCTCTTCACAGTTTTGGTATAAATCCTCATCCAAGACCATTTTGGAAACCTTTTTAACAGCCTGAAAAGTGTGATAGAGTCCTGGCCGGGTAGCTCATTGATTGGAGTGCCGACCCAGTATGCCAAGGTTGCGGGTTCGAGCTCCGATCAGGGGCACATACAAGAAGCAACCAACAGCCCGGCCTGCGTGGCTTAGTGGTTGAGTGTCTACCTATGACGCTCAGCCTATGAACCAGGAGGTCACTGGTTCTATTCCCCGTCAGGGCACATGCCCCAGTTGCAGGCTCGATCCCCGGTGTGGGGCATACAGGAGGCAGCCGATCAATGATTCTCTCTCCTCTTCATCATTGATGTTTCTACCTCTCTCTCCCTCTCCTTTCCTCTCTGAAATCAATAAAAAAATATTTTTAAAAAAGAATCAGCCGTAGCTGGTCTGGCTCAGTGGATAGAGCATCAGCCTGTGGACTGAAGGGTCCCAGGTTTGATTTTGGTCAAGGGCACGTACCCGGGTTGCAGGCTCGGTCCCTGGTGGGGGGCGTGCAGGAGGCAGCTGATCGATGATTCTCTCTCATCACTGATGTTTCTCTCTCTCTCTCCCTCTCCTTTCCTCTCTGAAATCAATAAAAATATATATATATATTTTTAAAAAGAATCAACCAATGAATGCATACATGAGGGAAACAACAAATTGATGTCTCTCTCTCCCCCTCACCCCCTCCTCTAAAATAGCTAAAAATTAAAACTAAACACAAAAGGAAAGTGTGACACCTGGCTCTGTACTATTGGCCATGAGGCCAGGAAGCTCAGGGCCACAGTCATGGGTCTGTCGCAGTGACTGTCCCTCCCTCCCTCCCTCCCGCTGTCTGCCGCCGCCGCCATCTCCCCCTCTCCTCTCTGCCTTCTCATCCCGCAGTCCTGCCTTTGTATCATCGGCAAAGAATGTTTATGCCTCTACCTCCAGGTCCTTCCCGGAAAGAAACGTGAACTGGTAAAACCTGACAGATATGCATGAATAGACTGCACGCGTGTGAAGGCCTCCTGGGGAGCCTCAAATAAATTCTGCATGTGTGCAAATGAATTAGGCAGGCCCATCAATAAATTATGCAAATATAGCCTGCAGTCTCCGGGACTGTGGGAAATAAATTAGGCAGATGCTTTAAGCCAGTGGTTCTCAGCCTTCCTGATGCCGCGACCCTTGAATACAGTTCCTCATGTGGTGGTGACCCCCAATTTCATTGTGACAAACTGAACATCATTGAAGCATAGTGATTCGTCACAAAAAAACAATATATAATTATATATGTGTTTTTCCGATGGTCTTAGGCGACCCCTGTGAAAGGGTCGTTCGACCCCCCAAAAGGGTCGCGACCCACAGGTTGAGAACCGCCGTTTTAAACGCAGGCTAGACAGGATGCCGGCTAAGACACTGGACAAACGAGAGGCAGATGAGCATGTGAATGTGGGTGTAAATTATGCAGCTCGGTCTCAATTTTGCCTCACTATTGGAATAAATTATGCAAAGCGGGCTTTGCTGCGGGCTGGGCTTCTACCTGTGCTGGTGTGAGTATAAATTACAGTCCAGTGGCATAAATGATCCGAACATCAGCAATCACTGGGGAATGGTGAATGGAGGGTGCAAACCACGACAGCCTGCCGGGGGAATTCAGAGCTAGAGGCGGCAGATGTGGGCATGTATCTGTGCTTGTCCACGGATAAGTTATGCAAATTGCACCCGTTGCCCAAAGCAATTAGCATCGTCAGGAAACACAAGGCTGGCTTATGCGACCGGAGCATGACTTGTGCACAGGGGGCGTGCCTTCTGGAAAAAGGAGAAATAAATAATGCAAAGGACAGGGCGAGGAGGAGAACGTAAGCACACCTAGCAAATAGCTGGCTACCGGAACGGCAGGATGCATTACAGAGACCACAAGCATCCGTAGCACACGTGGCCCCCTTGTGAGTGTTAAAAGGTGGGGCCTTCTGGGTGGGAATATTGCCAATGGCACACACCCCCCCCCCCAGCAGAGGAGCCCTTTCCAGGGCCTGGAGCACCATCTAGACACGGCTTGGGAGCACCCTCGGGACTCCAGCCCCACATGCCCTCCCTCCCCAGCCGGAAGCTCTTGCTCAGGGCGTGACCGGGCGCCCTCTGGGGTCTGAGCATGCATTTGTGCCGACACATGAACCGGCCCCCCCCTCCAAGTCCAGGGCGCCCCCCTCTGGATTTTGCAGACATGCATGCACTGAGGCGGTGACCATGGGGCTGTGCCTACCTGGACCACCCCCGGGGAAAAGACGGCCAGGATGAGGTACAGCCAGACGTAGGCGAAGATACTCCAAGAGGCCGTGACAAAGAAGACTCTCAGGTGCTTGATCTTGCGGCTCTCGCCGGCCGGGATGACGTACACGCACACGGCAATGACCACGAACATGTTGAAGGCCGCGCTGCCCACGATGGTGCCCGGGCCCAGCTCGCCCGCCTGGAAGTTGTGGCCGCAGACCTCGATGACCGACAGCAGGATCTCGGGCGCCGAGGAGCCCAGGGCCATGAGCGTGAGGTTGGACACGGTCTCGTTCCAGATGCGGACGGTGCCCACGCTGGTCTCGCCGTTGGCCTTGGTGATGGTGATCTCCTTCTCCTTCGACGTGATGACCTCGATGGAGGCCATGAAGCGGTCGGCGATGATGGACACGCCCAGGAACATGTAGACCATGGCCACGAAGTAGACCACGGCCCGCGCTGCCTTGTCGCCCAGCGAGGGGTCGTCGGGCTCCCAGACGGGCAGCAGGACCCCCGGCTGGCAGCGGTTGGAACCCTGGCAGACCTCCGTGCTGGTGTCGCTGTCATTGGTGGGGGAAGGTGGCAGAGAGGGGGTCGGGGTAGCTGCCCCCGAGCAGGGGGGAGCCCCCAGGAGGAGCGCAAATCCCACCAAGGCCAGGGGAGCCATGGAGGGTGGCGGGGTCCTGCGGGGGAGGAGGGGGAAGTTTGGGTGAGAGGAGGGCACCCCTCCCGGACACACAGGAGTCAAGGCTTGTTGGGGATGGAGAAGGAGAGGGAGGCTGAGGACTAATACAGGGAGGACGGAGACCGAGGGAGGTAGACAGAGACGAAGGGAGAAAGACCCAGAAAGATAAAGACAGACGCATAGCAGATGGGAGTGTAAATTGGTCTAACCACCCCGGGGAACCATAGCTGAACAATGTGCACGCTACGACTCAGCAATTCCGCTCCCAGGCGTTACCCAGGAGAAACAGGTTATGTGTCCACCAATAGACTAGACACATACAAGAGTGTTTAAATATACGTCCTATATAATAAAAGCCTAATATGCTAAGTGTCTGATTGTCCAGTCAGCCGTTTAACCAATCAAAGCGTAATATGCTAATGATATGCTAAGGCCACTCAACCACTCGCTATGACATGCACTGACCACCAGGGGGCAGATGCTCAATGCAGGAGCTGCCCCTTGGTGGTCAGTTTGCTCCCACAGGGGAAGCACAGCTCAGCTAGAAGCTGGGCTCACAGGAGTGGGCCTAAGCCGTCAGTCAGATATCCCCCGAGGGCTCCTGGACTGTGAGAGGGCACAGGTTGGCTGAGGGACAACCCCCCTCAGTGCACAAATTTTGTGCACTGGGCCTCTAGTATATATATTAAATTGATTTCAGAGAGAGGAAGGGAGAGGGAGAGAGAGAGAGAAACATCAATGATGACAGAGAATCATTAATCAGCTGCCTCCTGCACGCCCCACACTGGGGATCAAGCCTGCAACCCAGACATGTGCCCTGACCAGGAATCAAACCAAGACCTCCTGGTTCACAGGTCAATGCTCAACCACTGAGCCACTCTGGCTGGACTACAAGAGTGTTCATAGCAACTTTACTTCTAATAGCTGCCACTTTGAAACCACCCAGATGCCTGTCAGCAGTAACATGGAGAAGTATCATGTGGCCACACCGAGGAATATTACACAGCACTGAAAAGGGAGTGGGCTACTGATACACCCAACAACACAGATGGGTCCCACAGACACACAATGCATGGATGAAGCCAGGCACAAAAAACACAGACTGAATAATTCAGTGGGTGAGGAGAAGGGCTCGAGGCGATTCATTAGGTCAACGGTTCTCAACCTGTGGGTCGCGACCCCTTTGGCGGTTGAACGACCCTTTCACAGGGGTCACCTAAGACCATCCTGCATATCAGATATTGACATGACGATTCATCACAGTAGCAACATGACAGTGATGAGACAGCAACGAAAATAATTTAATGGTTGGGTCACAACATGAGGAACTGTATTGAAAGGGCCAGAAGGTCGAGAACCACTGCATTAGGTGATTCTAATGTTTCCCAACTTGGCCTTCAGTGCGCTCATGCTCGGAATCTGGGCTGCAGGGGGTGCTGGGTGTCTGTCTGTCTCAGGTGGGGTTGAGAAGGGGCCTCTGGAGGGCCTGTCACACACACACACCCCCACCTGGTGGCAGGTGTCTCTCTCCAGTACTCCAGTCTCTGCGAGGTGCACAATTCCTTAGCAGCTGTGACATACGAACCGTTTTGGAGGTGTTGTCCTGTTTGTGGGTGTGGGGTGTCTACTATCAACACCTCTCTTCCTGCCTCTGGTCCTGGGTTTGAGTGGCTGTGTCTGTCTGTCTAGGTGTCTTTTAAAAATGCAAGTCAGTGCACATCTCCCCGCTGCTCAGAACCCTGCGTGGCTCCCTCCTCACTCAGAGCACCAGCGTCCTCTGCTCTGCCCCCCTCACAGGGTCTCGCACAGTCTGGCCCCCATCCCTCCTCCGGCCTCATCCCCTCCTTCCCCTGCTCACTCGGCCCACTGCCTCCTCGCCGCCCCGACACCAGGGACACGTGCCGGCCTCAGAGACCTCGCTCCTGCTGTTCCCTTTTCCTCCGGTTCTCCTCCTCATCCCCCCTCTCTCTCCTCGAGGAGTCCGCCCCAATGTCCTCTTCTCTGAACATCTTACTCACAACGCACCAGCCCCGTTGGGGGGAGTCCCCAGCCACTTCCCAGATGAGAGCACCAAGGCTCAGAGAGGGTCAGTAACTGGCCTGAAGCCCCCCAGCGGCAACCCTGCGGCTCCCCGTCCTCGTTTCTCTTTCCAAGAGTGGCCCTGGCTTCCCGCGGCTCTGCCCCACCCCTGCGTTGCCATGGTAACCCAGCAACCCATCGAAAAGGAACTGAGAGAGGAAGGGAGGGGTCCTGCTAGGCTCCACCAGCCCCGACCCCTCTCCGGCCACCAGCCTCTCTTCTCCCAGCACCTGCCATTTTTGTCTGAAGCAAGTTCTCCGAGTCTAGCCCACAGCCTGCTCCCAGCACGCCCACCTCCTCACGCACGCACTCCCGGGCGGGCGGGGAGCTGGCTCCTCCTGGAGAGGGAGGCAGAGTGTTGGCAGAACCTCCCTGAGAAGGAGTGTGTGTGTGTGTGTGTGTGTGTGTGTGTGTGTGTGTGTGTGTGGGCGGGAGAGAGGGGTGACTCTTAAAGGGCCACCGCACAATTAGCCCCCACCAGCAAGTTCCCTAATGATATGTCTAATTAGCAGCCCCCTAATTAGCAACGACTTAGGCATAATTACAAACCCACCAGGATCCAAAGCAAAGGCTCGCGCTCTTCTCCCTCCCTCCTCCTCGGCTTTCAGGAGGAACGGGGGCCACCCGGGAGCCCAGCCTTCCTCCGAAGCATCTCCCTCCCTCCCTCCCTGTGGCAGGGCCATGGCCTGCGACCCTCCCTCAAGTCTGACCACCTGTCCCTCCCCCACCCCCCCACCCCCCGGTCGCCAGGGGGGAGGGCCAGGGCCCGCCCAGGGCTGCTGCGCCTGCTCTCCTTGCCCTCGGAGCAGGCTGGTTGCCTGCCTTTCCCTCAGAAACCTGGTTTCCTCTCACGGCGGCCTCGGGGGAGGAGAGAAAGCACAAGATAAATATTTGTGAAATGAACAGCCGCGAGATCTGCGCCCTGCGGCGGGGACAGCTGAGCTCCCCTCGTCTGCCTCTGCCTCTCTGTCCATCAGCGGAACTGAAACCTAATCTGGGCTGAGCATCCAGGGGCCACAGGATCAGGTGGAGGCCAGGGAGGAAGCCGGGAGGGCAGATGGCCGGCCCCATCTCCGGAGCCATCTCTCTCCTCTCTCTGGTGGGCCGGTGGCCAGCTGGGTCAGTGTGAGCACCCCGCTTCTGCCTCCCACGCCTCCTGGGACCTCAGCGACCTCCCCCGCAGAGTGGGGCTGCCAGCCTGAGGGGGGCCAGTCTGGCGTGAGGGAAGGTGGGGCCTCTTCCCTCAGGCCCCTCACACTGGGGAGGGCAGCGGCGGTTCCTGGCTGTGCTTGTGGGGGGCAGGGGGTGCCCGCCACCCCTCGCACAGATGTGCAAGGTGGGGACCCAGGCTTCAAAACGTGCACATTTACTGCTGCAGGGTGAGCCAGGTGTCAGCCTGGGATCACACACATGTGCGCACACACACACACACACACACACAGGGTGAGCCAGGTGTCAGCCCGGGGATCACACACATGTGCGCGCGCACACACACACACACACACACACACACACACAGGGTGAGCCATGCAATGTCCCAGCCTGGGGATCACACACATGTGCGCACACACACACACACAGGGTGAGCCATGCAATGTCCCAGACTGGGGATCACACACATGTGCGCGCACACACACACAGGGTGAGCAATGCAATGTCCCAGCCCAGCCTGGGGATCACACACATGTGAGCACACACCCAGGCACACACTTGGTGAGCCATGGGATGTCCCAGCCTGGGGATCACACACACAGTGCTGGTGGGTGAGCTGGAGCCCAGGAGGGGAGAGGCTTGGCGGAGTCACCCAGCCTCAAGTCGGGGGCAGAGCAGAGATGGAAACTCATCTCTCGGGACTCCTGACCCGGTGCTCTTTTAGCCCAGCCGGAGCCACGTGGCACCTGGAGACTCACCCCTCTCCCTTGCCGCTCACTCCAGCCCACTCCCTCTGGGGCCCCTTCCCTCCAGGAAAGAAGAGGGTGCCCTGGCCGGCCGGGGCCTCTAGCCTCAGAAGGGCCCTCCCGGACCCACCAGGGGCGGTAGAGGAGCTTCTGAGCTCCGTCCCCACGAACCACGGAGAGACCGTCCCAGGCCGGCACACCATGAGCGGAGGGAGGGGAGGCTGCAGGAGGGGCTGGGGGGTCTGACCCAGGACCTAGCGCTGTGCCTGGATTAGAAAGGTGCCCGGAAATTGTGAAAAGGCTGAACTGCGAACGGACAAACAGCAAGACGTGTGGAGGTTAGACTGCAGGCAGGACTGGCCGTCCGTGCGAAGAGGAAGGGGGACGTTGGGCAGAAGGGCTGGTTCCGTCTGCTCTGCACCGGGCGCAGGTCAGGGCGCAGGTCAGGGCGCAGGTCAGACGGACTGGCCTCAGAGCCAGACCAAGGCGGGGGAGAAGGAGCTCTACAGGGGAGTGGCGGGGAGGACGGGAGGAGCGGCGGGGAGGACGGGAGGGGCCGGGCTGAGGAAGGGAGCGGAGTTCGGGGGACTCCTCGCCTTCTGGGGGAGCCCACTCCGCAGGGCGTACCTTCTTCCTCCAGGTCTCCCCCTGCCGGGGCGGGGCCAAGGTGTGTAGGAGAGCGAGCGGGCCGCCGGGGGAGGAGGCAGGGAGACAGGCAGACAGACGCCCGGACAGATGGAGAGGCGAGCGGGGAAGGGGCAGCAGGAAGGGGGAGACGCGGGGCCAGCGGAGACGGACGGGGAGAGCGGAGACGCGAAGCGCAGATGGCGAGGGGCCCGGAGGGGAGCGGCGCGGACCGGGCACAGCGGGATCGCAGGGCAGCGCGAGCCCGACACGGGGATGCAGGGACCGACTCGCCGGACAGAGACCCCCAGGGGTGCAGGCAGGAGGGGACACCAGACACAGGAAGTCGGGGGCGGGGAGAGAAGGGGGGCGGGTGTGCTCTCGCCCCTCGGTGCCCAGGAGGCACCCCCTCCCCAGCCCCCAGCCCCCAGCCCGCCATACTCCCCGGAAGGCGGGGGTGGGGGGCGCTGAGGATGTTGGCTCCTGGCGGCGCCCCCGCCCCTTGGGAAGGCCTGGGTACCCCCCCCCGGAATATGCAGCCCCCCAGCCGCCATCGACGAGTTCGGGGGGGAAAAGCGTCTCCCGGCTCTACAGACGCCCTCACCCCCCCACCCCCCCGCCCAAACCAGGCTGGGGAACTCTGTCCTCCCCGACACCCCCACTGACTGGGGATCTCTTACCTGCAGCCACAGCCTGGGCAGGGTCCCCCCAGCCCTGGGTTGGCAGTGGTGGGCGAGTCTGCCCGACAGAGAGAGAGGAGAGGGAGAGAGAGAGAGGAGCCGGAGACTGAGGGAGAGCCAGGGAGAGGGGAGGGAGAGGGGATCGAGGGAGGAGAGAAGGAGGGGGGAGGGACGCGGGGGAGGGGCGGCTGGAGAGGGAGGGAGGAGGAGCGCCGGGGAGGGGAGGAGGGAGAGGCGGGGAGAGGGGAGGCGGCGAGGCGGGGGCGGCCCGGGGCGGGGCCTGGCGAGGGGCGGGGCGCGAGGAGGCCGCCCGCGCCTCCCACCTCCCCCCGGGTTCAGCACCACAGGCAGGGACAGCGGCGGAGGGCGCTCTTCCCATGTTTTTTGGGGGGGGACCTGGAGGGGTCATTCAGAGGCACCCTCCGCCCCCATCCCCAACACACATACCGCCTCTGCTCCATATAAGGGCCAAAGACGCAAAAAATAGCTACAAATAGTTGCCGGCTCCCAGGACTGGGGGGAGGACAGGAATGTTTAGCCACTCAGATCCAAACTCCTGCCAGCGGAAACAACCACAAAGGCGCCGTTAATAATAATAGCAGCAGCTGCCACTCACGCCGCCCTCGGCACGTGCAGGTGCTACGAACACTTCTTGTAAGCGCTTGACACATGCTGATGGGGCTAACCCGCCCACCAACCCTGCGAGGCGGACATGTTAGCCTTAGTGACAGACGGGGAAACCGAGGCACAGGGCGGTGAAGCGTGGCTTCAGGCTCTACCCCCCGCGCCGCTACACCACACGCTGTCCCGGACCACGGACGCGGCGGGAAGCCAGGAAGTGAGCTGCGGAGGGCCCATGGCCCAGACCAACTCCTGAGCCCTGGAGTGGACACACCCACACACGCCCCTCTCCAGGGTGTGGCCCTGCTCAGACCACACCATCACTAACCCCCTCCCGGAGCGCCCCCAGGGTCCCCACCCGCCCAGCACGGCGGGGGGGGGGGGGTGACGGCACAGGTGGGAGACACCCCCTGCCAATTCCCATACTTGGGCCTGGGTTCTGGGGGATGAGAAGCCAGGCTCACCAAGAAATGGCGGGCTACCTGGTTAAGACGCCCGCGGAGAGCTGGCGGCTGGGCCTTCACTTTCAGTGCGTGTGTCACACCGATGGTGGGAGGCCGATGGCCACAGGCCCTCCTCGGGGAGCAGGATCCCACCCACCTCTGCCCCAGAGGAAGGAGCCCACCCGCCCACCAGCCTGGTCCTGCTCGGAGTCACCCCCCAGGCTCCCGACCGATTCCTGGCCCCTGGTGGGGGAGGGCAGACCTTCGTGTCACCCGGCGCTCCACTGGTCAGCGAGGGAGGCCTGGTCACCCCGGCCCTCCACTGCTCAGGGAGGGGGGCCTGAGTCCTCCTGGTGCCAGAGAAGGGGCAGGTCCCACGGCCACAGGCTGTGATCAGCCTTGTCCCCAGGCCTGGGGGCTTTCCATTTAGGACTGACCTCGTCCACCCTAGCATGATGTATCCCGAGTCCCGCCCCAGCATTCCCGGGGGATCTAACGCCAATTCCTTCCTGCTGGGGTCTCACCGTGGCCCTTGGGGTCCAACCTCAGCATTACCCACAGGGTCGAGCCTCAGACCCTCTCTGCAGCTGGACAGCTCCCCGCAGTGTCCTTCACACCCTTTCCTCTCCTTCGAGCTCCATCTCGCTTCCCCACTGGTTCTAGTCTCAGGTCCAGAGCTCTCCACGGGGGTCTCACCCGTCCTCCCTGCAGGTCCAACCCCAGCTTAATATTCTGTGCACACCAACCAATACATTCTTTGCTGATCTGACACACAAACGCAAAAAGGTGTAATTTTTATTTGTTCACACCAAACGGCCGTTGTTGTGTTGGCCGTTGTCATTTAAGAAATATACTTTTCGGGAACTGGGAGGAGGGGAGTTATGGGGGGGGGGGGGAAGAGGAACAAATGTAATAATCTGAACAATAAAGATTTAATTTTTAAAAAAAGAAATATACTTTTAAAATTGATTTGAGACAGAGAGGGAGGAAAACATCAATGATGAGAGAGACATCAACCACGGATCAGCTGCCTCCTGCACGCCCCCTACGGGGGATCGAGCCACACTCAGGCATGTGCCCTGACCCAGAATCCAGCTGGCGACCTCTTGGTCCACAGGCTGGTGCTCAACCACTGAGCCACACTGGCCATGCGGCTGCTGTCATTTTTTTAATTTGACAATCTAAGGGGAAGAGGTCCGTGCCCTGACTAAACAGTCAGGTACTGCATGCTTTAACACTTCTCGCGGCACCGGCTGGAAACGGCTGCCCTGTAGTCTGGTCTTTTCCACAGCGGTTTAACCGCAGCCTTTCGGCGAGGGCCCAGCCTCATTTCCCTCCTCCGAGGTCTACACTGCGGCTTCTGCTCAGTCCTGCCTCTGGTCTATCCCTGGACCCTCTCTCCCACGTCCCTCCCTCCGTTCTTCTGGGAGAGTCCAGCCCAGCACCTGGGGCCAGGCTCTCAGGACTCGCTTGCTGAACAAAAGAATAAAGACAACGGGAAGTCCAGCTCCTCGGGACATAAAACAATCGGTGGCTGGCCAGGTCTCACCTGGAGTGGAAGGGGGGCCTGGGTGAGATCACCCCATTTTCAGTGGGGACACTGAGGCAGAGGAGTGCGCTAGGTGAGGTCGCAGGGCGCCCTGGGACAGAGCCAGGGCAAGAGCTCCCAGTCCCAGCACCTGGGGGCTGGCCAGGCATGCCCTCCTTCAGGACTCTTCCCTCCCCCCCACCCCCCGCCTCAGGAAGGGCTGGAGGTGAGCACCCCAATGGGGGGCAGTGGGTGGGTGTTCAGGAGGCCGATGTCCCAGCAGGCCCCGGGCCCACGCTGTCCCCCAGCACTTGTGACCGACGTCTCCTCTGCTCCACTTGGTGCCGAAGCCGCGTCAGGACCAGCTCCGAGGCCTGAATCAGACTGTGCTGGGGGAGCAAGAGAGAGGGCGGGGCTGAGAGCGCTGAGGGGTGCAGGTCAGACCACCCCAAAGGCCCGGAGCCCAGCCATGGCGGGGGCCAGAGAGCAAACCAGTGTGCGGGTGGGACAGGTGCCTGGCGGGTGAAGGTTAGACCCAGGGGGCAGCCTTCAGTGAATTTCCAGTGGGAGGAATCAAGCCTGGGCCCAGCTGTTGGTCTGAGGTTAGAAGGTGATGAAAGAGATGGGATGGATCAAGATGTGAGAGAGACTGCGTTCTATGGGAGGGAGGTCTGACGCTGGAGAGGCCGAGGTGAGGCCACAGGCAGAGACACAGGTGACACGCTGGAGGGAAGGAGAGGCCGACAGGGCAGAGGAGGGCAGAGCAAAGTGGATGAGAGAGGAATGTCCCACATGGGGGCGGGGGGGCGGAGCTAGATGGCTGGGGAGTCTGAGGTGGGACCCTCATAGAAGGGACAGAGATCTCAGTGAAATGGCTCAAGACGGATCGCAGTGCGGGTGACGGGAGGGTTAGAGCCCAGCGAAGGGCAGTCCTGCCGCCACGGTCACACCACAGGCGTCTCCCCTGTGGCCTAACCTCAGAGTTTTCCAATGAGATGAACCTATGCTCTTTCCATTTAAAAAAAAATTTATACACACACACACATCTCCTATATAATAAAACCCTAATATGCAAATTGACTGAACAGCAGAACGACCGGTTGCTATGACATACACTGACCACCAGGGGGCAGACCCTCAAAGCAGGAGCTGCTTCCTGGTGGTCAGTGCACTCCCACAGGAGGAACACCACTCAGCCAGAAGCCAGGCTGACAGCTGGCAAATACAGCAGCGGTGGCAGGAGCCTCTCCCCCAAGGGGTCCTGGACTGCCAGAGGGATGTCTGACTGCCAGCTTAGGCCCAATCCCCCAGGGAGCAGGCCTAAGCCAGCAGGTGGACATTCCTCAAGGGGTCCCAGACTGTGAGAGGGCAAAGGCCAGGCTGTGCACAGGGCCTCTAGTATTTTATAAAGAGAAAGAGAGATACATCGATTTGTTGTTCCACTTATTTTTGCACCTGTTGGCTGATTCCTGTATGTGCCCTGACTGGGGAGCAAACCCACAACCTTGGTGTATTGGGACAGCCCTTATCTAACGGAGCCACCCCGCCAGGGCCCTACGCCCTTTCTGTGAGGCTCTAACCTCAGACCGCTCCGGAGCCTAACCTCATTCCGTTTTACTCGGGTCTAAACTCATCCACTGGTTCAACTCAGACCCTTCCCCTAGGGTCTGCCCTGCATGGGTGCCCTGAGTTCTAACCTAGGCCATTCCCCTGAGGGACAGACGGGAGGACAAGCCCAAGCAAGACGCAGACGAGGCAGTAAGGTCAGACACAGTAGAGAGAACCCAGACTGGACAACACGGGAAAGGATCCTGGAGTCAGACCAGGTGGAAGGAGAAGCAAATACCACATTAGGAAACGCATACTCACCATGGCCAAAGGCAGCGGTTCTCAACCTGTGGGCCGTGACCCCTTTGGGGGTCGAACGACCCTTTCACAGGGGTCGCCTAAGACCATCGGAAAACACATATATAATTACATATTGTTTTTGTGATTAATCACTATGCTTTCATTATGTTCAGTTTGTAATAATGAAATTGGGGGTCACCACAACATGAGGAACTGTATTAAAGGGTCACGGCATTAGGAAGGTTGAGAACCACTGGCCTAAGGGGTGGGGGCTGGGCCATGGGGCAAAGGTCAGAGGTCAGACTATGTTAGCAGGAAGTGAAACTGCAATGGAGGGTCCCGGGTTGGACCCTGGACCACTGGAACGGCTGGATATGAGACTGTGACAGGGGAAACGGCAGTCAGGCTGCTTGGGAGGGTCAGAGGTCAAAGTACAGCAGAAAGCTGGGCAGTGGGCCACAGCCCTCAGGCTTGACCACAGCAGAAAGTTGGGAGGTTGGACTAAGGAAGGGCTCGAGGTGGCCAGAGCGGAAAGCTGGGGACTGGCTGCGGAAGAAGGGCTGGAGGCCGCACTGCGGGCAGGGGGGGAAGTGGGGCTCCGGGGCCGGAAGCTCAGCAGCTGCTGCTGGGAGACCACGGCCAGAGTGAGGCTGGTCACGCGCACAACAGGGGTGGCTGCAGCGAGGAGGGCAGTCCTGGGGGCAGAGGGAAGGATGGAGGTCAGATCACAGGGGCAGGTCTGGGCCAGGCCACAGGGAAGAGACGAGGTGACAAAGCATGAGGAATGAAGGACAAAAGACAGGGAGACAGAGGGGCACTGGGGGGACAGATGCTGTGTCAGAATCCCCTTCACGGGGGAGGGGGGGTGTTCCCCCCAGCTGTGAGTGCTCCCCCAGCTGTGAGTGCTCCCCCAGCTGTGAGTGCTCCCTCCAGCTGTGAGTGCTCCCCTAGCTGTGGGTGTTCCCTCCAGCTGTGAGTGCTCCTCCAGCTGTGAGTGCTCCCCCAGCTGTGAGTGCTCCCTCCAGCTGTGAGTGCTCCCCTAGCTGTGGGTGTTCCCTCCAGCTGTGAGTGCTCCTCCAGCTGTGAGTGCTCCCCTAGCTGTGAGTGCTCCACCCAGCTGTGAGTGCTCCCCCAGCTGTGAGTGCTCCACCCAGCTGTGAGTGCTCCCCCAGCTGTGAGTGCTCCCCTAGCTGTGGGTGCTCCCCTAGCTGTGAGCGCTCCCCTAGCTGTGGGTGTTCCCTCCAGCTGTGAGTGCTCCCTCCAGCTGTGAGTGCTCCCCCAGCTGTGAGCGCTCCACCCAGCTGTGAGTGCTCCCCCAGCTGTGAGTGCTCCCCTAGCTGTGGGTGCTCCCCTAGCTGTGAGCGCTCCCCTAGCTGTGGGTGTTCCCTCCAGCTGTGAGTGCTCCCTCCAGCTGTGAGTGCTCCCCCAGCTGTGAGTGCTCCCTCCAGCTGTGAGTGCTCCCCTAGCTGTGGGTGCTCCCCTAGCTGTGAGTGCTCCCCTAGCTGTGGGTGTTCCCTCCAGCTGTGAGTGCTCCCTCCAGCTGTGAGTGCTCCCCCAGCTGTGAGCGCTCCCCTAGCTGTGAGTGCTCCCCCAGCTGTGAGTGCTCCACCCAGCTGTGAGTGCTCCCCCAGCTGTGAGTGCTCCCCCAGCTGTGAGCACTCCCCCAGCTGCGAGCGCTCCCCCAGCTGCGAGCGCTCCCCCCAGCTGTGAATGCTCCCTGCCAGCTGTGAGTACTCCCAGCTGCCCCTTCTCCTGGGAGCTCTCCTGAGTCAACAGGAACCACCTCCCAGAAAAAGATTACTCCCACCCCCCAGAGGGGGCCTGCAGCCAATCTACTTGCCTGAAGGTGAGAGAATGTACCCCCCCACCCCCTCCCCCCCACACACATTCCCCGTGAACATGCCCTCAATCAAGCAGGTGTACAAAAACCCCATCTCAGGCTCCACGTCCAGGGACCCAACCCGTGGAGCCCGCTACCTGCAGGATGTGCACGCCCTTCAGGGAGACCACGGCGAGCTCCCGCAGCCCGTCCCCGGTCAGGTCCACGTGGGCCATGGCCAGCAGTGGGCTGGGGAAGCTTCTCTGCCACAGCAGGCGGAATCCGCGCTCGGCCTTGGGGAGCCCCGACTCAGGGCCGCAGTACTTGTAACAGAGCAGCTCCTGCAGGGGCGAGGGGCTGGGTGACCCAGGGCGGCAGGGACAGTGGGTGGGAGGGGGGGTGTCAGCCCTTCCCTCAGGTCCTACCTGCCCATAGGTGGCCACCAGGACTTCCGGTTGCCCGTCCAAATCCACATCGGTGACCAGACCACAGAGGACGCTGTCAAACTGGTCACTGCCAGGCAACAGAAGCTGGTCCTCCAGCCCCCGGCTCAGCAGGTCCCTGAGGGTCCCCAGCGCAGGGGCAGGCTGAGGTCAGATCGCAGCGCCCACCACCCTTAGTGCCAGACCCTGGGCCAGGGCCCACACAGCTCCACGTCAAAGGTCTGCACACCCTCCTGAAGCCTGGACACCCCCCTGATCTCCCTCATCTCCAACCTGATCATCTTCCTCTCTACCAAGGGGAGCTCAAATCCCTTACTCCGACTGCCCACCGGCTACTCCCCCATCTGGAGCCCCACACCTCCCCCTGGAGGTGGGACCACCTGATTCCCAAATGGAAACTGACATGGGCCCCTGGGGGATCTAGACACCCACACTGTCCCCATGGAGCCTGGAGAGCTTGGTCCCCATTGGGGCCTCCTCACTGCCCACCAGGTGCGCCACAGCTGCCTCGTGCTGGCTCACCAGAGGAAATGCTCACAAGCTTGGCAAGCCTGCTGGCATCATGTCAGTGGCCTGAACTCCGCCATGGCGGGAGTATTTACACCAGGGGTGGGCAAACTTTTTGACTCGAGGGCCACAATGGGTTCTTAAACTGGACCGGAGGGCCGGAACAAAAGCATGGATGGAGTGTTTGTGTGAACTAATATAAATTCAAAGTAAACATCATTACATAAAAGGATACGGTCTTTTTTTTTTTTAGTTTTATTCATTTCAAACGGGCCGGATCCGGCCCGCGGGCCGTAGTTTGCCCACGGCTGATTTACACCACGGGAATCGGCAAATGCTACAAATCAAGCTTTTCTCACACACGAAGGCGGTCGTTACACACCTGCCAGCAGGCTTTCTCCCCTCCTCCAGGGAGAGCGGACAGCTCGTGCCCATCCAAGGCCTCCACGTACCCCTACAAGTTCTAGACTTAAACACTTGCACCTACTCCCTGGGCCATGAACACCTTTACCTGCCCAGCCCTGAACCACCTCACCCAGAGGGACTTTCTGCTGAGAAGGACAAGGTCAGACCACAGAGCAAAGGTCTGGGGTGAGACAGCACCCACGCGCCCCGGGCCCCTCACCGATACACCACTGCCGGCTCCAGCATGCTGGCCACGAGCACGCTGTACTCTTCCCGCTGCGGCCCGTCCCTGGTCTCTGGAGAAAGAACATGAATGGGGGGTAGGTCTGAGGGGATGGGCCCAGGGTCCTCCTCGGACCTCCCTCCCCTCGGTGAGAGGAACAGAGGTTGGACCTCAGGAGAAAGACCTGAGGGTGTGCTAAGGGAGGGGCACAGCTTAGAGGAGGAGAGAGTGGCCGAGGTCAGAGGCCAGGAGGACAGGTCTGGGGTTAGATCACGATTGCAGAAGAGGCAAAAGCTGGTGACAGCAGGGAGGTCCAAGGCGAGACCACAGTAGGAATGACGGTGGAAGGACAAATAAACACCAGCCTGGGGGACAGACGGCAGCTGGTCAGGCCCAGGGAGACGGCAGCGCAGGGCGGACCCCGGTAGGAGGAGCAGAGCCACACGCGGGGGGAGAGGCGAGACCTTGAGTGGTGAGACAGCGAGGCCTCAAGAAAAGCTGAGGCAGAGAGCACAGCGCGAGAGTGAGGACAGAGCAGGGAGCAGAGAGAGCCACAGCGCAGGGGTGAGGTCAGATCCCCATGCGAAAGGCAGAGGAGACCACAGGGGCGGGAGCTGGAAGGGAGACCTGAGGGCGTGGAGGGAGGGGGGGCAGGCGGGAGGGACCGAGAGAGGGGTGAGGGCTGGACGCGGGAGCAGGGCACAGATATAGGTGCGGGGTCGCCGAGCCTGCAGAGTTGTCCCCCCATGTCCAGGGCTCACCCTCGGGGGCCGACAGGCTGAACACGATCACGCGGGAGATAGGGCCGTCCTGCAGGACCGTCCACGTCTGCAAAACCTCTGCGGGGAGGGGGGCACTCAGGGCCCTGCCGCCACCCTCGGCCCCCCATCCCTACCCCCCAGGCCCCGCCATCACCTCGACTCCGCTGGTCCACATGGGCCACGCGGACATAACCACTCTGACAGCCCAGGGCTGACAGTCGCCGGGATGTGCCGGGGAGGTTGTGGACGTCCAGCCAGAGGACACTGGAGGGGGAGCGGGCGGACAGAGGGGCCGGAGGCCGTCACGGGGTCCCAGTCCCTCATTCCATCTCCCAACCCGGCCTGCCCTGTAGCCCTGGGACCCTCGCTGCTGCCGGATTTCTCTGAGGTAATCCCCGCCACCCGACTTCTCTAGGGGTCTATTCCCACGACCCAGTTTCTCTGCGGCCACCTGCCCTGGTCCCATCTGGCCGCTCTCCTACCTGCTGGTCAGGTTGGTGAGCTCTGGGAAGAGATTTTCCACGGGTTGTTCCTCAAACTGGTGCAGCCCCTCGTTCTGGGAGAACCAAGACCCAACCCCCGCTTGGATCAGTGGCCATCCCCTGACGCTACCGGCAGGGCTGTGCCCGCCACGCCTCCCCCTGCCTCACCTCCTTGTAGAGATGAATGGCCGGGTCATTCCCGCTCAGGAGAAACACGGTCTCCAGCTGATCCCCGACCTGGACCCTGGAAGCAGAGACATCTAGGACCCCCGTATGGCAGAGCCCGAGAGTGGCAGAGTCTGCAAAACCTCTGCCTGCAAGAACCCTAATGCTGTGGGATCCAGACACTGGATCCAGGGCCAGAACCTCAGGATGCAGAACTATAGAAAGTCAGCCTGCGAGCACCTCCCATTTCTAGAGCCCTCGTCTGCTAGAGTCTTCATTCCGGATGAGATTTAGAAATCCTATATAATAAAAGGCTAACATGCAAATTGTCCCTACTGGGGAGTTTGACCAGCTGGGAGTTAGATGTGCGCTGACCACCAGGGGGCAGCGCAGAACACGGTGGGCATTGGCGATGCGGCAGTGGAGGCACTGCCGGCCCCAATGGGCCCCAACGAGAGCGGGACTGTGGCAGGATGGTGGAGCAGGTGAGCGAGCGGTGCCAGGCCAAGGTGGCAGGCAGCCAGGGGAAGGGAGGCCCTGGCCGGCAGCTGTGAGGGACCCTACCAGTGCACGAATTTCGTGCACTGGGCCTCTAGTGTAAGATAAAGCTCCAGAGTGGGTTGCAGGAGCCCAGGACACTGGAATCTCTTTCTCTAGAACTAGTTCTGTTCTCCGTCTCCTTTGAATTACCAGGCCTTGAATAAACTGCCACCAAGGATATTCAGACACGGAATGGTAGAACATCCAGATCCTAGAATCCAGAAAATCAGTTTCTAGAACTCTCACCGGCTAGAGCAGAGGCTGGCAAACTATGACCCCACAGGCCAAATCCAACCGACCATCTGTTTTTATAAATAAAGTTTTATTGAAGCACAGTTGTGTCCACTCATTTACATAGTCAATGGCTGCCTTCTTGCTATAACAGCAGACAAGTAGTTGTGACAGAGACGGCCTGGCTCTCAAAAGCCTACCGTTTACTGTATTTGCCACCTGGGCCTTTACAGAAAAAGTTTGCTAGCACCTGTGCCAGACCATTGGTGTTCTAGGATGGAATCCAGAGCTCTCGAATGGAATTCTCATAGTGTGGGATTCTAGAACCCCAGAATTCTAGACGATCTGTAGGGTCGCGCCTTGAAATATGACAATGTTAGGACTTTATCATGACAGAACCTCAGAATTATCAAACTATAGCACTTTCAGTTCCTGGAATCTCAGAGCTGGCAACTCTAGAAAATAGCATTTCTAGCTCTTGGAAAATCCAAATCTAGACCCGAGAACCTGAGAATTCTAGATATCTAGAACACGGATGCTCAATGAATTCTGATGATCTAGTCTGGTGATAACAAAATGGTAGCCCATCAGCCACGCGTCTGGTCCACGGACACCTTAAACGCACGATGCTCTAAAAAAACAGAACTAGAATGTGACTGTCTAGGGGGCAGGTTTGCGGTCTCCGTTGCTAAGCCCCTCCCCTGCAGGTACACCCGCACCCTGTTGTACCCCATCCCAGGCTTACTCACTCGGCATGGCACAGCTGGAAAGGAGTGAACCGGAGTTCCAGGTTCAGGCAGCTCTCTGCAGGGGGAACACAGGTAGGTGGGCACGAGGGACCTACAGGCGCCCTCCCCGCCCTCTCCCTCCCTCCAGGCCACACTTACGGGCAATGGAGTCGAGGTTGTACTCAGAGCCAGGCTCATAGTCACAGTAAATGTTAAGGAAGGGGCTGCCTTTGTCCCCTGAATCCTGTGAAAGGAAACTGGCCTCAGGGGAGAGTAGGGCTGGCAGGAGGGATGTGGGTCAGATTCCGTGGGATCCACATGTGTGTAAGGAGGAGGGAACGGGTAGGTGGAGGGGGCTCTGGGTACCTTGATGAACGTGATCCCCACGACCAGGCCCCGTTTTGGGGGCGACTTGTTGAAAGTGTCGATGGAGACAATCTCAGCATCCACTGGGAGGGGATAGTTCAAAGTTCAAGTTTCAGGCAATACCTCCAATCATAGTGACCCCTGACCTCTGACTCCATAACCTTTAACCACTGCAATGATCGTGATCTCTGAATCCTATTGAGTCCTGATCACCATCATCATGGGAGCAGAGATCCTGAATCCTAACCACTTCCAGGCTCCTATTATCCCTGCCCTCTGGCCCCAACGCCTCCTGATTACCAGCTCCGACCCCCTTCAATCACCCTGGTCCCATTTTCCCATCATAGCGATCCGGCTCAGACAGAGCCTCAGAAGCCTTCTCAACACCATCTTCCCGGCCCTCCGGCCCCACAGCGCCACGCACCGGGTATGTAATTGAACTGCAGCTCCTTGGCTACCGGCCGGATTTTCTGTCGGAGGTCTTGGTAGCGGAAGCCCAGCACCTTGCCTTTAAGGGTGGCGGCCAGCAGCTCCCCGCGCCCGCCCGCGCCGCCCGCCAGGCCGTACACGTTGCTCTGCGACGAGAAGCGCGTGAAGCTGTCCTCGCGCAGCGGGCAAGGCTCCGCGGCCACGGCCGCCTCCCCCATCGCGCGCCCCAGCCACTCACTCCCGTAGCCCCGCGCGGCCCGCCCTGCCCCACCCTACCCCACCCCACGCTCCCGAAGCGACCGGGACCTCCTCGGGTGCCCGTTCGTCGCGCAGACTGACGACGTCACAGCTGCGTCGCTGCCCTTTACCAAGATGGCCGCCAGGCCTCCTGGAGACTTGGCCCCAACGCGCCTGCGCGCTATGTGGACGGTAGATAACTCCCACAATAAAGCTTAATATATGTCAGGAACTGTTTGTTCTAAGCGCTTCCCATCTATCGATTTATTTAAAACCCACAAGCAGTCTGAGGCAGTTACTGTTCTTTATGCATGAAGGAACTGAGGCACACAGAGGTAAAAGGAAGACCACACACCTAGTAAGAAGTAATATTATAATCCAAATAAGACCGCACCAATAGTTTGTTAATCACATCACTTTTAAAATGGTGAAATGGCCCGGCCTGTGTGGCTCAGTGGTGGAGCATCTACCTATGAATCAGGAGGTCGCGGTTCCATTCCGGTCAGGCACATGCCCGGTTTCCAGCTAGATCCCCCGAGGGTCGTGCAGGAGGCAGCCCATCAGTGACTCTCATCAGTGATGTTTCTCTCCCTCTCCCCTCCTCTCTGAAGTCAACAAAAATACATTTATGAAAGGAAATGCCTGTTGCTTCAGCTAATCAATTGGCTCTCAGGAATAGCTTTGAATATTAGATGAGAGTCTCATCTATATCTAGACATCCTGCTACTCATCCCGGAATATCGATTCTAATTGAGAAACTGGCTGATTACTTTCAATTTAGCTTTGAATTAATTTTTTTCAAACCAACATCTTGATGGTTTCAAGTTGTTTCTAAGTAAAACATTGAATGTATATATAAAATAAAATGGTGAAATGCATTCTTCTTACCCCAAAGAAAGAAAGGTCTAGCTATCTGTCCTGACAAACAACCTCCTCCTTTATTGAATGGCTTTGTGCCAGTCACATTGGCTGGATTATCCCATTGAATCCTCACAACCATCCTATTGTTACCCAGCATTCACTTATTCAGCATTCGCTGGGCACTATGAGCCACACATCCTTCCCAAATTTACCTCGATAAGTTTGCAACAATCCTGCAGGGGTTTATTAGCCCACTTTATAGAGGATGAAATCGAGGCTCAGGGAGAGTAAGTCCCTTGACTGATAGGCTAGAAAGGAGCGGACCAGGTGTTTCTAATGAAGGGGGACATAAGACATTTGGGGGTGGGGGGCTAGCAATCTGAGTCTGTGCCAGTAACCTGCCTTCTGACCACACTCTTGCCAGCCGATATTAACTCCATTGATGCCTGCCTTGTCTTGCAGAACCTGTTTCCCAGAATACTCCCATTTTACAGAGGGGCCATAAACAAAGAATGTAACAGCTTAGCTAGAGGAGAGGTCCCCGGCACCACCCAGACCAAGCATTTAGGTACAATGTAACTTCCCCATTGTGACTGACTCAGGACGGGCTGTGGAAGCCCCCACAACAGCCTGGTAGTTAGGAAACAGAGAAAACAAAGAATCCAAAGGGTATAAAGGGAAAGCCTCCTCCATATTCACTCACTCAGGATTTGGAGAACTGACCCCGAGTCATTGTACTAGTGCATCTGAAAGTAAATGGGTTTATCCCGGGTCTCTGAGTACTCCCTGTGTATTTTTTCAGTCGCCTGGTAAATTCTGTAACACTAAATCCAGGGTCTTACGAGCTTCCTGAGTATTTTGTCCCTAGAATGACAGGACGGGCTTGGGGACTCTACACCTGTATAGTTTCCAGAGTTGGCCAACTTTCTTTCTTTTAAAAGAAATAATCATTCTTTTAAAAAATATATTTTTATTGATTTCAGAAAGGAAGGGAAAGGGAGAGAGGAACATCAATGATGAGAGAGAATCATGATCGGCTGCCTCCTGCACACCCCACACTGGGGATCGAGCCTGCAACCCGGGCATGTGCTCTGACCGGGAATCAAACTGTGACCTCCTGGTTCATAGGGCCACGCTCAACCACTGAGCCACGCTGGCCGGGCTATAGTTGGCCAACTTTCCTGTCACCTCCCTCCAGGCAGAAAGAATACGCAGATTGCAAGATCCGAGATGGCAGTAACATCCCCAGCATGTGGACTACAAGGCCTGACAAAGCAAGCATTCAGTAAATGTGTTAAAAACCTACAAAGACGTGCCAGGCCTTTGCCAGACAGTTACATAAGAGACATAAAAGGAAGTTCTCAAAGGCAGGTTGGATGTGGAGGGGAGTGTGTCGGTCCCAGATCTCTGCATCTGGGGATGATGAAAGCCTTCGAGGGCAGGGTCTGGCTCCATGTTGAATGCTGTGTCCCCAGGTGCTGGACTAGGGCAGGCACAGTAGGTGCTTAGTCAATACTCGCCGAGCGACTAGCATGTGGGGTCTAGTTCTGCTGCTTCTGAAGAAGGCTTTCTTCAGGCTTCACCGCACGTGGTAACCTCTAAACGACACCGCTTAAGAATTGTTGAGCGAATGAATAAATGAAGTTCTAGTCTGGAAAGGATTGTCTTGTTCAGTGGTTTCCAAGCCTACCTGCTCTTTTGAATTGCCTGTGGAACTTTCAGGAAATAAATAAACCCCAAAGGGTGGGGAACCAGAATTTTTCAGGGTGTGACCCTAGCTTAAATACTTTTTCTGATTTCCAGCACAGCCAGGGTAGAGAATGACTTTTTCAGTCACGAATGACAGAAATAGATTCTAAACCATTCTTCAGCCTGTGCTCATGGCAGACATCGGTAATCAATCCCAGGTCTCGGGAGTCGTCACTGAGCTCGAGGCAGCCAATATCAATCAATGGAGCTGTGAGAGGAGCAGAAGGGGCCAGAGGGGCAGGGCCGGGTGTCGCACAGGCCACTCTGATAAGAACCTCTCCTGCGCTCCCTGCGGCTCTGGCTGGAGCACCTGTCTGAGGAGCTGCCCGGTGACACCGCCTGCCTCTGGCCGCCTCCAGCCACCCCCATGAGGGGTGGAAGGAGGCACAGGCACGGCAGACGTTCACTTGACTCGCAAGCTGCACCGTGGAGGGTGGAGGTGGGTAGTCCTTGCCCACTCTTCCCAGGCAAAGGGATCCTGTCATCTCTCCCACTCCCCACACCTACTGGGTCCTGTACTCTGCCACCAAAGCCGCTCTCCCCCATCCCCATCCTGTGACATGTAGAACAGGTGCCACCGGGGCCTGCAGTGCTCCCCCTGGGCCTGTGGACGTGGGTGAGGCTGGGAGATTCCGTGGGCCTCTTCCACCCCTTCTTACGTGACTGCTGCCCCATCCTCCAGCTGCTCTGAGGGTGGCACTGCCAGCCATCTGCCCAGCTGAGGAAACCAGGGCTCACAGATGAAAACGGGGGGGTCCCCAGGCTCCCAAGTCCACGGCTCCTCCCCAAACCCACCATCCCTGGGCCTCCCTCTCCGAGACCTCCGACCCAGCCGAGTCTCCAAAGCTGGCCTCCTCTCCCCAGTGTGATCAGAGACCAGTGGGGGCCAGGAGACTGGACTCTAGCCCTGAAAGAGGGGGTCGCAGAGGTGAAGAGGAAGGAAGACTCATGCAAAAGTGTTGTTTTTTATTTTCTTTTGGGGGCCAGTTGCAGCTTCCCACCAACAAAACCTCAGAGCACAGTGGCAGGAGCAGATGTGGGGCGGGTGCAGGATGAGCCCCTGCTCCGGGGCCTGGGGTCTCTCCTGGGAGGCTGGGCTGCAGGAGGCTGGGAGGCTCCCGGCGCTGGGGGGAGGGGGAACTCCCCCCACAGCAGAGAGCCAATCTCAGCTGCTGCTGCATGTGCTCAGCGCTTGGCTGGCGGACAGAAGTGGGGAGACAGAAACCAACCTCACGCTCCGGCCCCAGCTGGTCAGGTGATGGAGGGTCAGATGCTGACCCCACCCCTTGGCAGCACCCACAGCTGATCGGTCTATGCCACAGACTCTGTGCTTCGGGGTGGAAAAGGGTCTCTTTGGGGCTTAAATAAATGGGCCGGGGAGGGACGAGGGGTGCGAGAACAGAGGGTGACTGTAGCCAGCAGGCCGGCCTCCAGGGCCCCGAGGCAGTGTGGCGCCTGCACTGTGGCCTGCGAGACTCCTGGGGGGAAGGGAGGGAAGGTCCCAGCCAGGTCTTGGGCCACCTCTCGGGGCTCACGCAGAGTTTGGAGGGGCCGCTGGGGAAAGCAGAGGGGCTGGAAGACAGGTGCCGGGGGCGGGGCTTAGCGCAGGTCCTCCTCGTCGCCCTGGATGGTTTTCTTGATGCGCAGCAGCATGGTGGTCAGCCACTGGTCCAGCCGGGAGATGGAGTCGAACTCCTTCACCTGTGGCACACCCGCAATGGTGACTATGGTGACAGGTGGCTAGTCCCACGCCTGGCCCTGGCTCCCTGCCTGTCCCAGCCCTGAAGCCAAAGGTCTCTGCTCCCAAGGTTCTCCAGATGTGTCCCTGCCAGCCGCGGCCTGAGGAGGAGCAAGGGAGGCCGCAGGCCCGGTGGTTCCCTTTCAGGATAATAATTAACTTTGTAGCTTAAGAAAAGGCCCAGCTTCCTTGTTTTATGGATGGGAAACTGAGGCCTGGAGATGTGACAAGGCCTGTCCCGGGTGCCACAGGGGAGGGGGGGCCCGGGAACCCACACCCTTCGTCACCCCTCTCCTTGAGCTTTCACTGTCGGGGCAGGAGGGACCAGAGGGAGCTGGTCTGTCATCATAGGGGCCGAGAACCCGGAGGGGCAGGCGCTCAGCTGTCTGGATGACCGGATCAGGTCCTGAGCTGGACACACCGGGTTCTGGAACATTCAGAAGCAGCTGGGGCAGTTCTATGAGGAACTGGCTGCTGGAAGAACGGGCCCTCCAATGGCACCTCAGCTCTGCCTCCCTCCTACTCCCGCGAAGGGGGAGGCTGACGGCTCATTTCCTTCCCTCTCGGCTCCTGGGTCACCCACCGCAGCTGATGAGGTGGCCCCCAGATGCGCACTCAGGGGGACTCCAGGGGCGCAGCCTTGGTCTTCAGGGCCAGACAGATGTGGACCTGAACCCAGCTCTGTCCCTGAGGGACCAAGGACACGTCCCCTCCTCATTCTCAACCTCAGTGCCATCATCTCTAAAATGGGGAGAATACTCCCTGCACCTCTTGGGGGTGACTCGCGAGATTCTGGGGTGTCTACAGAAAGGAATTCACAGCCAGGGGCCAAGGCCAGAGTTAAAGAGGTTGAAATTCTCGGCAGAGCATGTCTGAGAAGGGCGGCCACCCGCCGGCCACTCACCGCCTCGGTGTAGCTGTCCACGTTCTGCTCTTCATGGGCGTCTAGCAATTTCTGCAAGAACATGGCAGGCAGGTTAGATCCGTGTACACACCACCTGGACGGAGGGAGATCGGGGACTCCCATGCTGACAAGAAGGAAAGGGTTCCGTCCCAATCCTGCCTGTGCTGGAAGTTGCTTGCAAGCTCATGGACAAAAGGTCACGTGTGTGTGTGTGCATGTGTGCATGTGTGCATGTGTGTGCGTGTCCCAGCTCAGCCTCTACTAGCTTTATCGCTGCCTGAGTCTGATTTTATCCAGAAAATGGAGATCCAAATGGCAGAAGAGGGAAAACAAAATCAAAACGAAAACCCCTTGAGAACCACTATAATCTCGGTGAGCCTCCTAACTGGAGCGCCTCCACCCACCTGCAGGCTCCCAACCACCCACTCCCAGGCCCGGATGCAAAAGGGCAGGGAAAGGGGTCAGCACGCACCTTCATCAGCTTGCACTCCCGGGAGTCAGAGAAAGCGGGGAACAGCTCCTCATACTTCTGGACAGCGATCTGAGCATGGCACGGGTGGAAGGAAGGAAGGAAGGAAGGAAGGAAGGAAGGAAGGAAGGAAGGAAGGAAGGAAGGAAAGGAGGGAGGGAGGGAGGGAGGGAGGGAGGGAGGGAGGGAGGGAGGAAGGAAGGAAGGAAGGGAAGGGAAGGGACAGCCAATAAAGGGGCTGTTGAGGCCACTGGCCTGACAGCGAAGGGGATGTAGGCTGGCTTGGATCCTGAGTCAGCTCTGTGCCCCTCCCCCACCTTCATGTCACCTGGCTCTGTGCCTAGCGTCACCTCCAAGGAGCTGAGCTCAGCGCCAGCCTGGCTGCAGAGACAGCTGTCGGGGAGTTAAGGGAGAATGTACGGAGCGTTTCCCGGGCCAGTGCCCAGTACTGTCTCCTGAACCAGGCTCACCCAGGGGAGGGGGCCAATGACAACTGCCTGAGTCCGTCTTACATGTCAGGCCTGGTGCTGGGCACGTTTCATATAACTATCAAATGACAGAGAGCCCCATTTTATAGGGAAACACCCAGAGAAGGCAGTGACCTGCTCAGGGCACAGGGTAAGCAGTGGGGCAGGGATCTGAGGGGGCCCGATGCAGGGAGCAGGGCTGGGGGCTCAGACGTGCCAGGCTGTGGGTAGGGTGGCTGGAAACGCCTAAGAAACCCTGATTCAGGAGTTCACTCCTCCCCCTGGGCATTTCCTGCCCCTCTTGCCAAGGGGTCCTGAACTGAAGATGGGTAGGCGGACATGCAGGCTATGGTTCACATCGTGAGACTGGGATCAGAGAGATCTGGAATTGTGCTGCTGTTTACCAGCCATGTGGCCTTGAACAAGAGACTCTGGTCTCAGCCTGAGTGTTCACCTGTAAAATGAGTGACAGAGATGCCGACCTCACGGGGAGCAGTAAGGATTCAAAACGTGCTCTCACGAAAGGAAGGCCTGGCACCGAGCGAGTCGGGAACCGGGAACTCACACACAGCGGCGGGCCGGTGACACCAGTGAGCACACGGGTTCTCGCCCAAGGCCCACTGTCAGGGGCCAGACGTGAGGGAGGGGCTCACCCCTTCTGAGGAGTTGAGAGGGGACTTGGCCTAGTGACAGTGACCCCAGTGCCCCAGTAGCCACCGGGCGGGGGGTGGGCTCTGGCTGGGCTCACCTTGGCGTTGAGCATGTCGATACAGAAGTGGCAGAGAGCCGCCTTGAAGAAGTAGTCCTTGGCGCTGTACTTGAGGAGGGGGCTGTCCATGGCGGTGGTCCCCACCTGTGGGGACATGGTGGCTGCACTGTGAGCTCCCGGCAGGCAGCCAGAGGGCCAGGGTCACTGCCAGGCACTGGGGGGCTCACTGAGGCTGGGTCTGGGCCCCAGGAGAACACCTGTTAACCAGGACCCCAAGGGCAGGGAGGCAGGGACCAGCCCCAGGGAAGCTAGCAATGGGTACATGCATGACCAAGGACCGAGACATAATGGCGGGGGGGGGGGGGGGCGGGTGTTGCCACAAGGCCAGGTGTCTGTGGGCCTCCCCAGGTGCCTAAGATGGTAAGAGACGGCCCCACTATCAGGCCTGACAGGAGGCTGGCATGTCAGGGGCAGAGGGGCGGCAGGCTGAAGGAACACGAGGCGGTGCCTGCCCCACTCTCCTCTGAGCTGCCTGCCTTTCTCCTGGCCATGAACCCACCAGGACAGCCCGGGCCCCGCCCAGCCCTCCCCACACAGTGGAGAGGAGCCCGCGAAGCCGTGGGAGGGTCCCTGTTTCCCTGACCCCCTTCCTCTGGGCTCCCCAGGCTTCGGCAGTTCTTCCCGTTCCCTCCCCGACTCTGGTTCTTCAGAGTCATCTCACTCTGGGGTCGACCAGGAAGCTCCCTGAGGACGGGGCTGGGCTGGGAAAGGGTACAGCAGACGGGGGGCCATGGGTGGAGGAAATGTTTAGCCAGGCGAGTAGAGTTAGGGCGAGGGGATGGCAGAGGGAGGCGGACAGAAAGGGAGGGAGGGGGGGATAGAGAAGGTGGCAGAGGGAGGGGGGCACTGGCACACAGGATAGGGAGCAGCGCCCTCCGCAGAGAGCAGGGCTCGGAGCCCCACGGTCCCCACCTGTTCGTAGATGTCAACGGCCTTCTGATACTGCTCCAGCTGCGCGGCGTAACCAGCCACCTTCAACAGACACTTGTTGGCCGAGCTGTGTGGGGCGGAGAGGAGAGAGGTTGGCGGTGGCTGGTGGCCAGCGCAAGGGGTTGGGCGGCAGGAGCAGAGTGGTCCCTGGGTACCTGTTGGACTCCTCGCTCTTGTAGTAGTCTGCAGACTGCTCGTAGTGCGCGATGGCCTGGGCGACGCGGGAGGGAGGAGGGTGAGAGGGGGTAATGCAGCCTTTATCACCGGCAGCCCCTGGGACACAGCCAGAGCCCTCATCCAAGTTCTGCCAGCGCCCACGCCCCTTCCCTGGTGCTCAGACACCAGAGGACTCCCGGAGGGAGCAGGGCAGAGAGAGGAGTCCAGGTCCCAGGCGACTGGCTGCAGCCCCCTCTGTTCGTCCCCCCCGGCCCCTCACCTTCTCAATGTCCACCAGCTCCGTCTCGTAGATCTCAGCGATGGAGATGTGGTGCTTGGCTGCGATGGTGAACCGGCCCTGTGCGGGACACGGGGAGGGAATGCCTGTGGCCAGTGCCCCACACCAGCTCGACCGCGCCATGCACCCCCCTGGTCCCCAAAGCTGTGGCTCCCTGCCCCTCAGCTGCACTTGTGAGGTGAGGTGTGCAGAGGAGGGTACCGAG
Organism: Myotis nattereri; assembly: GCF_964212035.1. Taxonomy (NCBI): domain Eukaryota; kingdom Metazoa; phylum Chordata; class Mammalia; order Chiroptera; family Vespertilionidae; genus Myotis; species Myotis nattereri. The sequence goes on from NC_138090.1 coordinate 48,023,362, forward strand.
GGGCAGAGGGAATGGGACTTAAAAGGAAGGCTCTAGAGTGAGGAGCCCAGGTCTGAGTGCTGCCCTGATTGGGTGACCTTGAGCAAGACACTCCACACCCAGCCCCCCTTCCCTCCTGTCCATGGCGCACAGGTGGGGGGGGGGGGGTGCAGAGGCACCTGGCACAGGGCCTGGCTGGAAGAAGCATTTAATAGAAGGCCCAGAGCAGCCATGGGACCAACGCTCTGGAGAAACCGGGGCTGAGGGCCTGAGTGTCCCCACCGCCCAAGGCCTCCTTGGCCTCCCCTCCCCCAGTGTGGCCATCGAGGTGGCTTCTCACAAGCAAATCCCCCTCCACCTCCCCTGTGGAGGCCTCCAGCTCCCTGAGAACCCCCACCCCCCCGCCTCCACCCAGTGGGGGTCCAGGTGCCTGTCCAGCTGCTCCACACACAGGGGCTGGTTCACAGCCACCCCCACGCCTCAGGCAGCAGGAAAGGGTCAGGCCCTAAGCCCAGCCAGGCCTAGTCTCGGGTCTCAGCCAGTCCTGTCTGCAGGTGTGTGCCCTGGGCAACACTTCGCTGTGCGGGCCCCTCTCCTGTCACACGGGCTAACAAGCGCCACCTCACAGGGCTGTGGTCGTAAGATGACCCGTGCAGAGTGTCTGGGCCAATAAATGGCAGCTGCGGCCGCTGCTGTAACTAACACTGCAGCATCGCCAGGACCTGTGGGGCCAGGACCCCTTTCTGCCCGGGCGGAGGGGTCTGACCAGACAGGTGGAATGTGAAGAGGCAAATGGTAAGAGTTCACAGGGCCTGAGCCTGGTTGTGGTCCACAGTCTCGGCCCCCTGGCCTCGGGCCGGCCACCTCTCTGGGCCCCATCTGTCCATGGGGATGTTACCTGGGCAGGGCAGGGGCTGTGCCCACTCTGGGCGCGGCCCACGCCCCCCTCTGGCTGCTGTGAGCTGGGAATCAGATAGGATGCTGGTGGGGAAGGGCAGGCAAGGGGAGGAGGACACATGTCCCTAGCAACCTTAACTTCCACAAATGAAGACAAGGATGGCCTCCGGGACGTGCTGGAAGCGACTGCCAGCAGCCAGGCTGGGGGGCAGGGTGGGGGACCCGGTGAGGACCCAGCCAGCCCAGCCCAGCCCAGCGCAGGTGACAAATCCCCCTCTCTGCCTGCTCTTGGTGCTAGAGCTGGGAGGTGAGGCTGGGGCAATATGTGGACCAGGACTTGTAGCGACCCTTACCATGTCTGTGTAGATCTCGATTGCTCTCATCAAACAGTTAATGGCCTCTGGGGAGAGAAAAAGGGAGGCGGGGAGGAGAAGTGAGAAAGCCAAGTCATTTGGGCAGAAGCTGGGAGAGGGGGGATGCAGGGCTGAGGCGCCTGCGAGATCAATAGAGTTGCCAGGGCTACGCTCTGCTCTCCGCTCTCCGCTCTCCAGGGGAACCGCTGGGAGGGAAGGGGAAGGAATCCCTGAGCCCAGGAAACCTGGTCAGACTAATTTATTCCACGGCCTGACTTGCTGGGCACATGCTCCAGGGGGGAGCCTGGCTGACGTGCCTGCCCTCTCCCTGGAGCTGCCACAAAGCCAACCCCTCCCGGTTACCCCAGGGACAGGACACGGCTGGGGCCAGGTCAGGCTGATGGCCAGGCTCCCCTGGGTGTTCTGAGCCTGATCTTCTAAGGCTTTACTCTCAAGAGGAGAGCTGCTGGCAAGAGGCGGCCAAGCCTGACGCCTGAGGGACACCCTTTCATTGCGGACCCTGAACCCGCCACGTCCCCTGCACCTGTCTGGCCTCCATCTATGGCAGGAGGAGGCCCCTCCAGCTGGACTCTCCATTACTCTCTTGCTCCCACCTCAGCACTCAGCCCTCTGCACCCTCCTTAACCTGGCACTGATCCCCACCAGCTCCTCAGACCACAGGTTTGCCAACAAAACACACACATAGTAGGGAGGTACTTGAGAGGAGGAATTGGGCTACCTTTGTTGTACTATCTCTTCCAAGATCTTACTTTATTTTTTAATATATTTTTATTGATTTCAGAGAAGAAGGGAGGAGAGAGATAGAAACATCAGTGATAGAGAATTATTGATCAGCTGCCTCCTGCACGCCCCCTACTGGGGTTCAAGCACACAACCCAGGCATGCGCCCTGACCAGGAATCTAACCGTGACCTCCTGGTTTATAGGAGGACGCTCAACCACTGAGCCATGCCGCTGGGCTCTTGCAAGATTTTAAATTTGGGAATGGCTTTTTTCCTTTGACAAGTTATTTGGAGGAAAGAGAGAAGCATGCGTGGGAGGCATTTTCTGGCAGACAGAGATGAGCTCTTGGATGGATTTTTTTTTAACACCGTTTTAATGCATCGCAGGAGGAGAGGGAGTAGGGGGAGGCGGAGACAGCCTGGACAGACCCCAGGATGAGGGTCTGAGCTGAGCCAAGGCTGAAAGTTCGTCCTGCAGTCCGGGATATTCGAAAGGCTCCCGGTCTGCTTCCCGGGGCTCCAGTCCGCCAAGCCCACCAGGCCGAGATGCCACAAAGAGGTGTAAGGCCTGGTGCCTGCTCTCAAGGGGCTTATGGCCTCACTACCCAAGGCGACATCAGAACTTGGCACTTAGCTCCGGGCCGGGCTTGCAGGGAGTATTCATGCCTCCTACATTTGCAAGATGTGCATCTGTACGCACTGCTCTGGGAGTGAGGGGATCTAGAGGTTTTGTCCAAGTCCAAAAAGCCTCTGGACACTCACAAAAGATTCAGAGAATGGACACCATTTGGCTAAGGTTGAGGTTGACAGCTGGAAGCCTGAGGCAGTAGGGAAGAGGAAAAGGAGCAAAAAGGGGGCAGAGGAGGACAGGGAGAGAACACAACAAAAAATTACAGCCGGAAACAGTAAGAGTGACTTTCACACACACACACATTTTGTAACAGCTTTTCTGGAAGTAACTGATAAGCTAGCAACTGGCTGCACCACCATGATGAGGATGAGGAGGAGTGAGCAGCTGGGCTGCAGGGAGTGGGCCCTGCACATCCCACCCCTGTTCTGGCTTCCACCCCAGGGGTGGGTGTGACCAGCAGGCACCCTACCACTCACCCACTCCCTCTCCTGAGCCGCTGGGAGTCCAACAGGGCACCTGCAGGCAGAGGTGGCAAGGCTGTTCCCAGTGCCATTAGCAGCCGGCAGTGGGAGGGGCTGGACACTCCCCTGCAGCTGCCCTGGGGGCCTAACCGGCTGGAAGCCCTGAAGCCTGTCAGCAAGGAGGCCCTGGTGGTGTAACAGGGGCGGCTCCCCCCACCTCTGGCAGCAACACGGACTCATAGGGTTAAATCCCCTTCATCCCTGCTCTTCGCTCCATGACAGCTGTTCCTGAAAGCAGCAGGCCCCACTGACACCCTGGCCAGAGCACTGGCAGACAAGCCCGACACAGTGGCTACAACCAGCTTCTTATCTTATCAGGTCACGGGGATCCCCAGGATGAGTGGCCAGCACACCCCTGGATGAGCACAGAATCTCCGGCCGCCCCCTCCCCGCCCTTATCTACCCACAGAAAACTGGACCTGGAAAGGGACTCGGAATGATCCAGCCCAGGATGAGAGGGGGACTGAGGCCCAGGAGGGGGAGGCCCTGGCTTAGGGACACAGGGCGTCTGCAACCCAGGGCCCTCAATCCAGCCAACTCCATCCCACTCCTGCAGTCCACCCCCAACACGGCCAGTCTCCATGATAAACCGGGCAAATCCCGGAACCGCACAGGAAGTGGAACAGATTAAAGGTAGATGCCCGGACCTCGTACGCAGTAGGCACCCAATAAATGGCAGTGGGGCATGGGGTACGAGGGGGAGGGGGAATGGGGGCCTGGTCACCTCCCTGTCCTGGGCGCACATGCATGAACCCCTGGGCCCAACTGTCAGGCAGGCGGGGTAAGAGGCCTCCCTGGCCTGAGTCCACCCAGAGCGGCAGACAGTGGTTGGGAAACTCTGACAGCTATGGGCGTCACCTCCCCACCCCCAATCCCACCAGGCGGCAGCAAGACCCCCACCCCCCTCCAACCCCTCGGGAGAGCGTGATGACAGGAACCAAATCCTTTTCCCCGCCTGGTCGGCTCTGGCAGGCCTCAGGCCCAGGTTGGCACCAGCTGCCTCTGGAGGGGGAGAGGGAGGGGCGGGCCCCCCAGGGCTCCTGCAGGAAGTGCTCACATAGGACGGACTGGGAGGTGATCAGCAGGGCCCCAGGGAGCGGATCACCTGCTTGGGGAAAGAGGGCCAGGTTCCAAACAGGGCCTCCAGCTATTCCACAAGGCAGGCTGCCAGGGGGTGGAGGCTGAGCCCAGGCCAGGTTCCTGTCAGATGTGAGCAGAGGGCTGTCCCTCACGGGACTTTATCTCATGCTAGGTGCCACCCTGGGCATGTCTTCGCCTTATCTCACGTGTGATCTCTGCTTTACCATCAGGAAATGCAGATCCAACAGCTTAAGTGACCTGTCCAAGGTCGCAGGAGAGCAGCTCCTCCCAGACCTCGCAGACCCACTGAGCCACACAGCTGCCATGGCCTCCGTGAAGCTGCACTGGCCCCAGACACCAGGCAGCTGCTACTCCTGGTGCAAATGTGCCCTCTCCCCAGACCCTGGCTGGAATGGTCCCCAACGCAGAGTTGTGACTGGGGGTGGCATCCATGAGGCAGTGGTATGGGGATGCCACTGCAAAGCCCTGCCCATCCTCAGCACCAGGTACCCTTTTTTGGGCTCCAGACAAGGCACCTGGTCCGGCTCTGCCCAAATTACCCTGTTCTCTGCTCTGCTGCCCCTCTTGTTCCCCACAAGATCCCCCGCACCCCAACCACTCCCCTCCCCCCATCTCAGCTCCCAGGGCAGCAAACCGTGCTTGCTGATCCCTGGAGAAACTAAGTCGGCCTCTGTGCCCCACGAGGGGACCGTCACCACACCTCCTGCTGCTTTCCCACCAGCCTGAAGACTCTGCCACCCTGTGCTCCTACAGACAGGCCCTGGCCACATCCAACACACACCCTGCAGAGCCTGCCGAGATGAGGAAACTCAGATCAAAAGCCAGGGAAGGGCACAACATCAGAGGGCCGGGTGGCGCCTGTGCACGGGAAGCGCTGCGTTGTTTAAAGAGCAGCTGGTGTGTGCACACGTCACGCGGCCTGGCACTCTGCTCCTGCCCCAGAAACAAGTCCTTCCAGTCACTCGGGAGCAGCAGCCGAACGTCACAGATGCCAGGGCAGCATCTCCAGGTCAACCAGTTCCCCAGGGAGCAGAAGGAAGGATGGGGCAGGGGGGCCTCCGTGGGGGGGACGACACACAGACATCTCTGGGTGGTTCCAGCTGAAAACAAATCCGGGATGGCCTGGGTCATCGTCACTCACCCACGTGGCCTGCTGTGGCCCAGCACTCAGCTTTGTGCAAGGAGTGACAAGGATCCACCAGTCACAAGGCCTCCCCTCCAGCTCTTTTTTTTAATCCTCACCAGAGGATATGTTTTTATTGATTTTAGGGAGAGAGGAAGGGAGACAGAGAGAGAGAGGGAGAGGGAGAGAGAGAGAGAGAGAGAACATCGATCGGTGTGCTCCCAATATGTGCCCCGACTAGGGATAGAACCAGCAACCTGGGTATGTGCCCTGACCTGGGGTATGGGACAACACTCCCACCAACTGAGCCACCCAGCCAGAGATCCCTCGGGTTCTTGCTGAGCCTGAGCCTACCACTCAGACCAACGTCTGTGAGACCCCCCGGTGGCAGAGGAGGGACTGGTCAAGTCTAAGGACAGAGAAAAGCTACTTGGTTTACACAGAGACCAAATCCTGGGAATCAAATGAATGTCCCTGACAGCAACATGGGCCTGCCAGCGATCCCCAGCGCTTGCATGTGAACCGGTGCTCACTGGCCCTCCCAGAGACCTCTGTGTACTGCTGACAACTGTCCCCTCTTGGGAAGAACAGGCCTTTATTCCAAGATTATGCGTCTCTTTTTTTTTTTTTAAAGAAAAGCATGTCTTTCCCATTCTCATAAGAGAGTGACAATAGATGGTCTTTATAAAAAAAAAAAAATCTCTGCTTGCTAAAATTAAAAGTTAGCAACCTATGTCTGGCACCAAGACTTAAAAAGCAAATTAAAACCTCAGCTCCATGAAATCGAAAGTCTGGTACCCACTGGGTTTCTGCTTCCGATGAGCCCAGTGGGACAAAATGTGTTCTTCACAATGACAGAGACCCAGTTGGGGCTTCTGTCCCCAACACATTGTCATCTGAGGAAACTTGTTCTCTGGCAACTACATCTCAGGCTCTTCTCTCCCAGCCTCTCCCTTCCCCCCTTGGGCCCCTCAGGGAAGCCAGGTTAGGGCCACTTCCTCTCCTTCTCCGGAAGTGACTCCTACCTGGCTGGTCTCAGAAGCCCTCCACCGGCTTCTGCATGTCAATTCTGACAACAGAACAGATTTTCCTCTCCCCTTGGCATGCGGTGGGTCTGAAATGTAACTCCCACTCCCAAATGCTCCCAGGCAGCGGAAGGGGAGCGATCAGCTGCACACACAGTAGAAGGGGAGGAGGAGGCTTGGAGCGGGATGAAAATGCCACCGGAAGGGAGCCAGTTCTGAAATTAAAGCGCGAGGGGCTCCCTGCCAGCCTATCGCGTGTCGGCCCCTGGAGAAAACGGAGCCCGTGGAAACCTGAGGACTTCTCCGCAGAGCGCTCAGCTGGTGCTCGGGCAGCCAGCCCCGGTGGCCCACGGGCCCTCACCTTGGGGGTCAGCTTTCTTGAACGCGTTGCCGGCGTCCACAAAGCAGGTGGCGGCGTCGTGCTTGTTCTGGAGCTGCAGATGCAGCTGGGCTGCCTGGCAGAAGGCGTTTCCGGCAGCTGCAACAGAAAAAAAGTGACCCTGGCCTAAGTGGGGCTCCATGCTTCGTAAGCCACGCAGACACTGCCCGGGGAGCTCTCAGGAATACAGGGCGCCCCGGAGAAAGGAACAGAGCCGCCTGGGTGAGCTGAGGTCTGGGCCTAGGCCTCAGGCTCCCTGAGCCAGCAGTGCCCCCGGGGGAGCCTGCAAGCACAGGGCTGGGAACCCTACTCAAAGGCAGAGAGCAGGCTGAATCATGGGAGGGGGACAGGCAGGGGTGCTGGGGAAGAGAGGGCAATTGAGATTCAACTCTGAAACACTTCCTGATTTACTCCCCAACTCCAAGTCCGATTTCTTTCCCCCAGGACTCCCAGCTCTTCCTAATTCCCTGTACTCCTCTGCCTCTGTCCACGTTCTAGTCCCTTGTGTAGAGTCACTGCAGGTTGAGTGGGCAAGGCACCCTATTAATCATGAGGCATATGGGGGGCATACAGGGTCTGCTCCCTCTAGGAGCTTCACGTCCAGAACAGGAAACAGGACGCAGACCCGAAGATCCTGAGTACCTGGGACGCGAGGAGGCCACGCACCCGAAGCCCAGTCTGTCCTGAACTCCTGCGCGCTGTCACCTTCCCTGGGTCCCAGGCCATTCTGCTTCTGTTCTCATCCCCTAAAGGGACTTGCAGGAGACACTGGGGTCTCTCCCCCAGGGGCGGGGACTGTGCTAGCTGAGACCCCCACAGACACCTCAGCTGCTCTGAGGTGCTTCCCTTCAACCGCCTCCGGCTGAGTCCCCGTCACAGAATTGCTGAGCCGGAAGAGGACGGGAGGGCCTGGCCCCGGCCCTGGAACTTCAGAGCAGCAGGACAGACAAAGCCATCCAGGGTTTTACGATGTATGAGTTCTTTATTATGTTTAAGGGCTAGAAACTTCAGTGTAAAATTTGCAGAAAAGGTAAAAAAAAAAAGAAAAAGAAAAAAAATTGCCTAGGAATTTGGGTGAGGGTTGGTTTACAAATTTCTAGGGAAAAGCAACATCTGTGTGATTGAAAAATAAGTATTTTTCAAGCACTTCCCGAGCTTGGAGCATAAACATCCACGTAGCACCTTCCTTTACGCACACTGTGTTTTGTGGAAGTGGAAACATTCTCAGAAAATGACAATAGTCGATTTTACCCTGTGCCGCCCAGAGAGGAACTTTGTCTTTGCTCGATTCCCCTGATCCGACTGTGCAGATGTTCCAAGTCATTTTATGAAATCAGCCCCTGGTGGGCTCCACGCCCTGGCTTTTCAAATCCCTCCTCGGGCCTCAGGCAGCTCCCTGCCGACCAAGCTCCTGGGAATCGGACCACAACTCAGGGCCGAGTCACAGAGCCATGAAGCGGATGACACTCCGCCCACCAACATAGGAGTGTCTCAGGAGGCGCCTGACCTGGGGTGACCTCTCCCGGGTAGAGGCGCCTGCAGCATTACATGACACTGTGCCGCCACATTTACTGCCCTCACTGACCGCCCTCGCTGGTGAGCCTGATCTCCATGAACCCACACCACGGCCCCATTCGGTCTCAACCACTTCCCTGCCGTGGTACTGAGGAGGAAACACACGTGGGTGTAAAATGACTAGAGGAGGCCAAGTAACTTCCAGGGTCACAGGTCAGTCTGAGCTGTGACACAAACCCAAGTCACTCAGCTCCAAAGGTTATGAGGCATCGCAGGAGCAGGTTAAACACCGGGCCCTGCTCTGGCTTCTGAATTCTGTTCTGTCGCTTACTACTTGTGGCACCTTGGACAAGGGGCCAGGACAAGCCTCAGTTTCCGAATCTGTAAAATGGGAAAATTAATGAATGGCACTGACCTTGTAGGGTTGCTGCCATGATTCAATTAAATAATACCTGTCTGGTGCTTAGCACGGTGCCTGATAAGTGGTAACTGTGATCACTGTTATTGGACCACTTGACCGTCCCCCCCGGCTCAGAATTCAGACTCTGCTGGAAGCAGTATGAAACAGTGTCCGGGGAAACCAGATATTCCAAATTTAAGGAGAAACCCCTGGAAGGGCTCATCAACCCATGCGGGTCCACCTGGACTCAGGAATCTATCCGTTCTCATCCCTTCCGTCCTCTCTCCAAGGCCCAGGGAGCCAAGCTGTAAGATAACCCAGTGGCTCTACCGGCCAGACAGCAGGCCCACAGGCTGTGACGCCGGAGAAGCCTAAAAGGGGGGGGGGGCTGCGAGGCTGGGCTCCCAGCCAGGCCCGGGAGGCGGGAAGCCGAGGAGAAAGCACGGCGGCGGAGCTGTAGCAGCGATCACATACCACTCCAGTTTTTGGCCATTTTGAACATGTTTGCTGCTCTGGCGTAGATTTCGCAGGCTTCCTCTGTTTTGGACGAGCCTCTGGGGAAAAAGGAAACGGGGAAAGGATAAGGAGAATATCTAGCCTGGTACCAAAGGGGAAGTGAGCAGAGACAGTGGAGACGTGGCCTGCATTCACTCCCATGATTTCCCTGGAAAGCCAGCTTCCCGCATCCAGCTGCAGTCCAGGCCTCTATCTGGGCTCAGGAGAGAGTCTGTGGCTTCCACCTCCACACAAAGGCTGCCTAGGCGCTCCCGACCTCCCCGCCATTGTGACAGCCTCTAACAGCCACTACCATTCCCACTTCCTGCCTGGGCTGCTCCCAAGCTCCCTGCAAGTCCCTTTCCCAGAGATTGCAAAGCATCCTGGGGGAAGAGCCCAGCCTTGGCTGCCTCGTCCCTTCCCCAATGACTTAATCCTAGCCTGGCACACTATAGCGGTTCAGGGAAGACCTCTCAACCCTCCAGTGTCACTACCAGTTCAGGACCGGCCATAAATATTATAATATAAACACAGAAATACTATTTTTAAATGTGTATATAAAAAGTTCCCATTTGTGTTAAAAACAGAACAAAAAGAGAGGGCGAGAAGAGAAGCATATATGTTTATGTGAACAGAATATTTCTGGGAGAATACACCAAAAACAAGTTGCAGCATTTTTCTCTGAGGTGGGGGCCAGGCATGGGAGACAGATGGACACCTTTTGTTTGTACTATCAGAATTTTATTTTATTTTTTATTTTGAGAGTATGCTTATTAAAGCTGGGACAATCAAACAAGGAAGGGTCTAGGATAGAAGAAGCAAGAGGGGAGCCTGGGCGGGGCTGCTGTCAGCTCACTGGGCAGTCAGAGAAAAGGGGGCCTTGGGGACAGGTTCAGGGATTAGCCCGGGAACAGCTGCTGCTGCCCACCGCTCCCCTGGTTGCAAGTCTCGGGGGGTCCCTTGGAGTTTAGGAGATGCACGTCTGTGGGGGGAAAAGAGGAGAAAGGGAAAGGTGCGGGCGTGCTCCTGGGAGGGACAGTGTGCCCCTGTCTGAATTTTTTTAATCACCTGCATATTTTATCTATTCAAGAAAAGAAATATGTATATTTTAAATATCAGGATTTATATTGGGTCCTGTGATCCAGCAATGAATTACATTTCTAGCAATTTATCCTAAGAAGCTAATCAGAGAAACTACAGGATGTTCAGCACAGCATTATTAAAACTAGAGGCCTGGTGCACGAATTTGTGCATGGGTTGGGTATGGCAGGCCGGCTCTGCCCTGGATTGGGGTGGGGGTGGGGGCAATTGGGGGGGAGACTGGCCAGGGGGACACTTTTCATATTAGCCTTTTATTATATAGGACAGGATGGCAAAACCACCCTCAGAAAACCTACTTTGTAACATACTGTGTGACTGTAGGGACCGGTGAGATAGAGAGGAGTACATTTTCAGAAAAACAAAGAGCACCCTGCAGGGACAGCTACCCTGGCACCCCCACCTCCAAGTGGTACATATGAACTTCTTCCTGAATCGGGGGACCTTCACTAGTACCTCACCCACCAGTGGTAAGTCATTCCATCTCCCATAACCCCACCAGGCTTAGCCCACGAGGTCTGTGGTCTCTGTAACTGTTCAAACCCCCATCGCCTATAAAAATCAGTAAAATAAAACCCACACACTCAGGAGTCCCACACATGGAGTTCAGATTCCCTCTTCACTGACATCAAGCAATGTTCAGTTTTGAAGGAAAAAGGGGACTTTTCCAATGAAAAGTCACACAAATCATCTTCACTGTCCCAACCCTCACCCCTGTGTCAACTGGCCCTGGAAACTCGCCATCCCAGCCAGCTGGCAAGGGCCTCTAGTGTAATTTTGGAGCTGTGCTTGGCGCATGCCTTCACTGCACTGTTAGTGTCACAGTCCACCTCGCCCATCTTTTGAATCACATGAGAGGCTCCTTACAATAATCAAATCAGAGCCCACAGCCACCCTCCTTGGAGATTTCACCATCCAGCGGGATGGTCTGGGTAGGGCCAGAGTCAGGATTTTTTAACAATCGTCCCCGATAATTCAGATGATCAGGTGAGTTTGGGAGGGGAAAAACTGACTCAGACAGACAGCCTGGAAAGCAGCCAGCAGTGATCTCTGGGGTCAGGTGACTTCAGGTGACCTCCCAGGGCTGCCTGAGTGTGTGTGTATGTCTGTGTACAGAGGGGTGGGGTGGAGGTGGGACTAGAGTCCTGGTCCTGAATCCCAATCACACCAACAAGGTTCTGCTTTAGATGAAAAGCCTGCCCTTTGCCTTAGGGGGCTGTGCTGACACTGTCTCCCTGATGTTCCATGGAGAGGCTCCAGCAGAGGGTCGATCTGCTATCCAGGAAGTGTCCCTGAGCAACGCACTCCCCCCCTTCCCATACCTCGTCCCAGATGGTCCAACACATTGAACCTGAGACCCCCATTTGAAGTACCTTCTTCAGAAACCACTCAGAGAGCTGAGACACTTCCATAAACTTCTGGCAGAAGATTTCAAAAGGATCCCTTGGGGCCAGAAGGCAACCCCCCCTCACCCCCGGGGACCTTCTCTGGAATGTTCTCTTTAAAGGATGCATTCACAGATCGCCATCACAGATGTGCCCACCCCATGGACCCTTCGCTTCTCTGAGGGCACAATTAGTCCCACCCAGGCCCAGACGTTCTCTGGAAAAGCTCAGGCTCCTGGTTGAGCAGAAGTGGCCCGTTCCATGGAGAGGCCCCGAGCCGGGTGACTAACCATGAGCAGAGCCAGCCCAGTTGGCTTGTTTCAGCTCAGTGGGGCAGAGTGGACACAGAACACAAAGCCTGTCAGCTGCCGGGCTGACATGCTATGATCCCAGGCTAAGCCGGGCCAACCCCGCGCTGGGTCAGTGATTCTAGCTGTGGGGTGGGAAAGCCGGAGGGATTACCACCTGCTCAGGCCGCCAGGCGTGTCTCCGCCTTGCTATTTCCACCGCAATTACAGGGGGATCTCTGGAGTTCTGTCCTCTTCTTTTAGAAATGGAAGCTGAGTCGCCCAGCTAGGGCCACTGGCAGACCCTAAAGGAGAAGCTGTTCCCATAGCCATTTAGTCATCTGGGGAACAAACATGAATATTTATGACATGCCAGGCACTGGACATAGTAGTAAACAAAGGGCAGAACCTGGGCCTCAGTAAACAGGAAGCCAGCAAGACAATTTCAGAGTGATTCAGCACTAGAGGGGCTGGGGAGGAAGAGCTTCTTTGAATGGACAGGTCAGGGATGCAAGATTTGAGCCTCATCCCCAACGATAACTAAGGAGCCATCCGTGAATAGAGGAAGAGCATTCCACACAGCAGCCAAAGCATGTGCAAAGGCCCCGAGACAGAAACAAGCGTGGCCATTTCAATCGAGGAAAAGAAGTGGGCCAGGTGGCTATGGTGCAGGGAGCAGTAGGCAATGAGGCTGGAGAGGCAGGCAGGTCCGCTCACGCTAGCTGGAGGCAGGAGAAGAGTTTCGGCCACATTCTAACACAACAGGAGGGCTTCTGGCAGGGAGAGTGAGGAAGGAAGAAGTTCCCAGCTCCACTGCTCCACCAACCTGCCTCCCCACACAGTACAGCTGCATGGGTTACATAGGATTTCTCTCCTCAATCAGGTCCGCTCATGTCACTCATCTAAGGGCGGCCTCCATGACAAAAACCAAACTCTTCTGAAGAGCTGGGGCGGCAGCACACGACAGCTGACTGTCCCTCCCCCAAGCTGCTTCTGCTTGGCTCTCCCCAACCAGCGGCTCTGAGCCATGCCCAGGAATAGAGGGAACTGGTTTGGGCCGGCCTGGTGCAGGGCTGTCTATAATTACTCCCTCAGCTTTGCTTTCTCCCCCTCCCAAGGCGGAGGAAGCGGTCTCAGGTCTCCCAGGCGGAGCCACCAACCTCCAGCGACTGCCATATGGAGGAGCGAGCGGTGCCAGAAGTGCACAGACGGCCCGGCGGGACCTGGGCCAGGCGGTCGGCAGTGCAGTCTTAGCCTCCCTCCCTCCCTCCTCCATCCTCTGGGCATTTCCAGCTTCCACCAACATGCCACCTACCCCACCTGCAGTTTCCTAAGGACCTCGAAAAGGCAGAGCAGATGGAGTTCACTCCCATTTTGGGTCCTCCTCCACAGGCCCTCTCCTTCCTGTCCCCCTGAGGTGCCACAGCTACCAGCCCTCAGGCTTCCTGAGACTTACCACCCTGCCCTGGTTCTCTAGCCAGCGCCCTGGGTGGAAGAATGGGCCCTCAGCGGTCCTGTCCCGCCCTTGCCTTCTCCCATGTGTTATGCATCCTCATTACTCCTTATAATGGCAACCGCGGGCTCCGCCTGAAGGGACAGAGTTCCTCACAATAACCCTCGGGGTCCTCCCCAGGGTATCTCTAAATCCTCTTGCATCTCAAAGGAGGAGGCTGGCTGGGCTCAGGGGTGTTAAGGGGCTTGTCCAAGCTCACACAGCCAGGAAGCGGTGGGGCCCAATGGGGACTTGGCCCTGGGGATCTCTTGCCCTTGCCTCTTCCTCACTCAGGGGCCTGGGAGGCTCCCCTCCTCCTGTGAGTCTTCTGGAAAATGAGGAGGCAGACAAAGTCCAATAGATTAAACAGCCAACCCGCTCAGGTTTCCATCATCTGACAAGCAGACTGCTCTCCCCTGGAGGCCTGATGGGTGGCCCCTAAGCAAGGGAGGGCTTGGTCCAGCCAGCGCCCCCCGGAGCCCTGGCCCGCCACACAGTGCTGCAGGCAGAGGAACGTTAGAGAACAGGAAGGCCCAGACCCACGGGATTCCACCAGCATCTCCCGCATCACCTGCAAATGCTAAGCCACTCCCTGCCTCCCTGGCTCTGCAGTGACAGGCAGGGCCCGGGCCCCCACAGTGACTGCACAGGCCCCAGTAACTGACAAAATACAGGTTTACACACGACTGCCCGGCGCTGAAACCACCACAGGACACCCTCTGGACATGCCTGTACGTGCAAGGGGTGGGGAGAGAGTGGACCTGAGGCCGGAGACCAGGGCTGCAACTGGTCTCAGCCCTGTGCTAAGTGTGACCTTGGACCAGCAGCCCCCGAGTCTGTTTCTTTAGCTATAAAATGGAGACAATGAACCGGACCTGGGAGGAGTCTTTGTGAAGATCAGCGATTACCTGGGGCAGAGGCCAACATAGAGCAGGCCCTCAAATGGTTACCATTAGACAAAGGAGGAGAAATACACTCCAAAGGCTGCCAGCCACCTGGCAGTGGGAATTCTAGTCACTCGGGGCAGTGGGAAACCTCAGACTGCAGGCAGACGGGCCAGGATTCCGGCGCCAGCTCCAGCTCGTGGCTCAGCAGCCTCGGTCTCCTCATCTGTACCTGGGGAGAGACTCACACGGGGTAGAGCTGCTGGAACCATGAAAGCACCTGCCACACTTAGCATCACTTATCGGACTGGCAGAGAGAGAACTGTTCTAGAAATGTTTTCCTATTTCAACATCTCAGCGTGGGTTCACCTCCCCCGGCCCCAGATTGGCTCCGTGCAGCCCTCCTCCCACTGTAAACTCCAAGGCAGGGGCTGTGCCAGCCACAGGGGCTGGCAGGCGCTCCTGCGGTTCCATACCGATGCCCTCTGCACCCCAACAGGATTATTTCACCCCAGCCAAAGACATGAATGTTTCCTTTTCTTTTTTTTAAATATTTGCATTGATTTCAGAGAGGAAAGGGGAGAGAGAGATAGAAACATCATGATGAGAGGGAATCACTGATCAGCTGCCTCCTGCACGCTCCACACTGGGGATCAAGCCCACAACCCTGGCCATGTGCTCTGACCAGGAATCGAACCGTGAGCTCCTGGTTCATAGGTCGACGCTCAACCACTGAGCCACACCCGCTGGGCAATGTTTCCTTTCCTTGAAAGGTGTTTCTGAAAGACCCTTGCCTCTCTGTAGCCCCATCCCAAACAGAAGCGTTGAAACCTCTGTCTGACCAGGCAGCAAAGTCCCATCCATCATGGAGGACAGAACCCTGTTATTGCATAATCTGGCCAGGTTACCCGAAAACCTTGTGTCCCTTCAGGAAAGACACTGTTTGGAGGCTGGGCAAGAAATGCCAAGCTTCCCACTGTAGGTCTTGGCAGCTGGTAGGGCAGTGCGAACCGCATGGGTGTGGCCGGAATGGCACCAGGGGTTTCTGCTGCGCTCTGGGTGGAAGGAGGTCTGGAGGCAAAGCCAGAAGCTGTCATTCCCACACAGGTGGGTCCTGTCCCCAAACCTGTCAGCCATTCTTCCCTCAGGAGAGCCCGCCTCCAGGGGTCCTGGGGTGGCTGGCACCTACAGGCGGTTCGAACAGGAACTGATTTGTCAACATTTGATTTTTAGAGATTGTGCTGTGTGTATACAGAACACGTTGCCATTTTTTCTCCAGCTCAACTTCCAATAACTATACGTAGCAACAACAATAAGCACGTACCAGCGTCAGACACTGTGTTCTCACCATTTCACACCCGTAATCTCACTATTCCTTAGCACAACCCCATGAAGTAGCTATTACTATGATTTCACTTCACAGATGAAGAAACTTCCCATGCAGGTTGCTGTCCAGTGGAAAGAAACTTTTCTTTGCGATTGGGGAGTGAGGGGAAGATGTGAGGGATGAGGAAAAGCCCAGGGGGCACTGCGGGGAAGGCCACATCCTGGGAGGCTCCCAGCAGGAGGGAAGAAGACGTGTGCCCCACCGCCTGTCCCTTCTGCAGCCTCACTGTGCTTCCTCAGGAAATCGGCACCTTTTGCTTCCAGAGAAGTTGGGCTGCCCCCTCCCCTCTCCCAGCCTCCTCCCCAGGTGCCTTTGGCGGGCTGGGGAGTTGGGGGGAGGGGAGAGGAGGGAGCAGGAAGGAAGGTACAGAGGAGCTGTGATCTGCTTACTAACTGGCTGTGTGGAGGCTGAAGCCCCCTAGCGTCTGGCAGCCCAGAAGCAGTGAAAAGCAGAGAAAGCCCTGGCATCCAAGGACGTGGGGCGGCCCCAGGTCCCAGGCGGGGCTGTCCTCCTTGGCCCCTTTGACTCGGGCAGAGACCTCTCAATCTGGGATGCTGTCGTTGCTGAGATTCCTGAAATGGGAAGAATAGCACGAGGGACTTCCCTAGAAGCCTTGAGAAAGGTGGGCTGTGAAATGCTGACCACAGGCGACCCCAGCGCCAGAGGCCAGGGCTGACCGCTCGCTGTACTCCCAGCCCTCAGACAGACAGCTCTGGTCAGGCGGGCCCCTGTCCATGCCCCTGCCCTCCGCTCTGGCCTTGCTCACGCCCACCTCAGCAACATCTCAGCTGCTCTTGGCGCCGGAAGGGGCAGGGATGAATACACCTACTCTTTCTTTCAAACGTTTGGGAGAAATTGCCATGGGGGGCGGGGAGGAGTTAGAAGGAGGGAGCTCCCTAAGATGTGGTTTGCCAACATCATTAGTGTCCAGAATGGGCCTGAGCTGCAAGATACACTAAGTGTAGTGGAGAGGGCTTTGGGATGAGCCAGGCCTGGGTCTGGCCGCAGATCCCACTTACTGGGGGACTGGGCTGGGCAAATACCTCACCTTCTCTAAGCCTGCATTTGTCCACCTCCTCAGGCTGCTGTGAGGACGGAATGTGAGGATGCAGGTAAAGTGCCCGGCCCAGGCCTGACTCAGAGCCAGGGTGAGCACTTAACATTGTCGCTATTATTCATGTCACTGCCTTCGGGCTCCCCCACCCCAGCTGCTGTAGTCCTTTCTAAAGGGCAAATGGGGACCGGCTGGCTTGGCTCAGTGGTTGAGCTTTGACCTATGAACCAGGAGATCATGGTTCGATTCCCAGTCAAGGCACATGCCCGGGTTTCGGGCTCGATCCCCAGTGGGGGCCATGCAGGAGGAGGCCAATTAATGATTTTCTCTCATCAGTTGTTTTTATCTCTCGCTCCCTCTACCTTCCTCTCTCTGAAATTAATAAAAATATATTAAAAACCAAATAAATAAATGGCGAATGAGAACCCTCCAGGACTGGCCTGCTATGGACTGAATGTTTGTGTCCCCCAAATCATGTGTTGAAATCCTAACCTCCAAAGTGATGGTATTAGGTAAAGCCTTTGGGGTGATACTTGGTGAAAGGACGCTGTCTATGAGGAAGCCGGCTCTTACCGTTGGCACCATGACCTTGGACTTCCCAGTCTCCAGAACCATGAGAAATACATTTCTGTTGTTTATAAGCTGCCCGACTATGGCACTTTGTTGTAGCCTGAACAGGCTGACAGAACTCCTCCGTAAAGCCCTGAGTGCTCTGCACAGCTCCAGTCCAGCCCTTTCTGGAAAACTGCCTCCCCGCACTGGCCTCGTCCCTGCCTAGCTTCACCTCCCACTTCTGCGCTTCGAACTTCATGTGCTAACACGGAACTCCCTGTGTTACACTTCACCCACCTGGGCCTTCCTCACGCTGTCCCCTCTGCCTGGAGCAGCGCTCCCCCACTAGAGGGGACCCCAGAACTCCTGTTCATCCTCCCAGATGGAGGCCTCTCCTCCAGGGAGCCATCCCTGGCCCCTCGGCTCCCATCATTCCTGGCAGAACCTCCCCTCACGCCACATCTTTGCTCACACAATTCCCGCCTAGAACACCCTTCCAGGCCCCCGGGCCCTTAGCAAGTCCTAGAGTTCTTGGGGCCCAGCTCACTCCTCACCAGAGCCTTCCTCCAGATCACGCAACCTCATGCGAGTGACACAATCCAGCCCTTAGTTACATCTGACAACTGTTAGGTCCGATCAAAGAACTGAATCGATACTCCCTCCCCTGGGAACTGACCACTTCACAAAGGCATTCTTGTTTGCCTGCCCTAGACCCATGGCCGGCAAACTGTGGCTTCCGTGGCCCCTTGAGCGTGGCTCTTCCACAAAATACCACGTGCAGGCGCGCAGGTACAGTGCGATTGAAACTTCGTGGCCCATGCGCAGAAGTCGGTTTTCGGCCTGGGCGAGTCTATTTTGAAGAAGTGCTGTTGATATTTGGCTCTGTTGACTAATGAGTTTGCCGACCACTGGCCTAGACCACATTCCACTTGCTAAGACCATTCCCCTTCCCCTCCGGGCCTTCCCAGGATCCAGACCGCCCAGAGGATGCTCCATCTGGAAAAAGCCCACCTGGAGTCCTTCAAAACCTCTGACTGCCCGTCCCTGGGTGCTGGCGCCATTTTGGGTTTCCAGATGACGGAATAAATCTGTTATTCTTTACCACTTTCGGCCTCGTGCGTTCCTCCTCCAGCAACCCTAACAACAACTCTGTTGTACTAGTGTTTGCCAAGTGTTAGCCTTGTGCTGGGGAGGAAAATTCCCTCCCTGCCTGTAGGGTTCTTCTGGCTGATCTAAAAATCAAACTGACATAAGGCAGATTAACAGGAGAAGAACAAGTTAACGTTGAATAACACGTATGTCTCCTGTATACGTGGGAGAGACCCAGGAACACTAACTCGCCAAAGGCCGAAGCCGTCAGGTTAAATACAACTTCAGCTAAAGACAAAAGGTGTTGGGGGTGGAGGGTCGGTTGTGGGAAGTTACCAGGAAAAACACAGTAAACAGAGGTCAGACTGTTACGCAGATTTAAGCCCCCGCTTTCTCCACTAGATAGTGAGGGCAGGCCAGCACCGCCAGGGAGGCAGGCAGCGTACAAACGCAGACGTCCTTTACCAATGGGAAGGTCCTCCTAAAACAGCCAACATCCCCAGGAGGCCTGTTTGGGGATGGCAAACTCTGTCCCCTCACTTCCTCCCCCAGGTGACAAGTGTCTCAGAAGTTGACCTAGTTGCTTCCTCCGAGCACAACCCAACGGCAAGCACACTGATCTCAGTCCACAGGGACCAGGCACCGAGAGCCGCCCAGGAAAACCAGCCGCCGAAACCGAGCTCCTGGCTCCCCCCCAACACTGCGCTTGCTTCTCCCCGTGGAGGAAGAAACACACACATTTCCCCTCTCCACTCAGCCTCTAGGCCAGGGGTGGGCAAACTTTTTGACTCGAGGGCCACAATGGGTTCTTAAACTGGACCGGAGGGCCGGAACAAAAGCATGGATGGAGTGTTTGTGTGAACTAACATAAATTCAAAGTAAACATCATTACATAAAAGGGTACAGTCTTTTTTTTTCAATAGTTTTATTCATTTCAAACGGGCCGGATCGGCCTGCGGGCCGTAGTTTGCCCACGCCTGGGCTAGAACCTTTCTCACTAATCAACGAACGCGATGTTTCCAGCCCGGTGCTCCTCAGCCAGGGCATTAAAGCCCTCTCACTACACACTATCCGACCTCACATAACAATGGGCGGCCCAGCTCCTCTCCTGGAAACAACCCTCCCCTTCATTTCTTTTCTTAAAAATATACTTTTATTGATTTCAGAGAGGAAGGGAGAGGGAGAGCGAGACAGAAGCATCAATGGTGAGAGAGAATCACTGACATCTGCCTCCTGCACGTCCCCCACTGGGGATCGGGCCCGAAGCCTGGGAATTGAACCCTGACCTCTTGGTTCATCGATCGACGCTCGACCACTGAGCCACGCCGGCCAGCCGGGCTCCCCTTCCTTTCTTACCAACCTCCTAACACCGTCTGTCTGTCCCAGTCCCTCTGCTCAAACCCAGTCCTGGCCTCTGGCAGGCCCCCCAGGCCTGCAGCCTCCCCGTCTCAGCCTCTCGGCTCCCAGGCTCCGTCCTCCCCTCCAGCACAGCTCTCCTAACCCTACAAACCCACGGCCCGCCCCAGTCCTCAGTCCCGTCCTCCCCGGCTCCCTTCCTCCTGCCAGGACCTTCGCCCTGCCCACTGCCTTCCAGCTCCTCTCCCCTCACTCAGCCTCTCCCCCTCTGCCTCTCCAGGCTCCCAACCTGATCCCCTCCGCCCCGCCCAGCACAGGTGCCCAGCCTGTTTCCTTCCTGGAAGCAACACGGCTGACAGCTCACACCTGTCAAGCTAACCGCCTGCCAGGCCCGAGTCTAGACACTGACGTGCACTTTTATTCGTCACCAGTGGCCAAGCTCGGAGGTGAGCTTTACTAGCGACCCCCTGAGTCACTGAGCTCACGGAGTAAGTGTCAGGGCCACGCTTCCACGAAGGTCCCGCAAAGGCTGGTCATCACTCTGATGGGCTAACGAGAATTTTGCGTGACGTACCCCGCTGCGGCCCCAGCCCCCTTCCAGCCCCCTTCCCAGCACACCCCAGCCATCCTGCTCCCACCCCCCACCGCCACCGCCCGCGGATCGGATGCCTTCCGCTCCCCTGGGTTTCCTGATCGCCCTCCCCTCTCTCTCACCCTCCATCTCCTGAACAGAGTCGGCATCACTCACCCGCCCACCAGCCGTCCTTCTCCAGCCTCTCGGCCCAGGGCTTCACGCTAACCCAGCGGTTCTCAACCTGTGGGTCGCGACCCCTTTGGCGGTCGAACGACCCTTTCACGGGGGTCGCCTAAGACCATCCTGCATATCAGATATTGACATGACGATTCATCACAGGAGCAACATGACAGTTATGAAGTAGCAACGGAAATAATGTTATGGTTGGGTCACAGCATGAGGAACTGTATTTAAAGGGCCAGAAGGTTGAGAACCACTGCAACCCGTCACCCGGGAGGCCTCTGCTCGGAGCTCACCCGAGTATGGGACCCCCTGCCCTGGTCACTCGCCCAGGCACCTCACACACCTCACCCCTGAACTCATCACTCCCAGGATCAGCGGCGCCCAGGCCCCCGCCCCCATCGCTCCTGCAAATGCACTGCCGCAGGCCCTGGGAGGGCCGATCGCTCGGGCAGGCGTCCTCGGCCCCGAGCCCCCGCTCGCCCGCCTGGGGCCCCTCAGACAGGCTCTCCTGCAGCCGCCCAAGGCTTCTGGACCGGGCGGCTCGCGGGTTCCTTCAGTCCCCGCAGGCCGGTCCCCTTCCAGGCCTCAGCCCGCATGCTTTCGGCCCAGGTGCCTCCGGCCCCTCGGTCCGCCGTTAGCCTGGGTCCCCTTCCAGCCTCACGATGCTGTCGCCACGGCCTGGGCGTCGTCAGCCCAGAGCCCTTCCGCCACCTCAGAGCGTCTCTCCTCCAACCGCGTTGACACAGCCTGGGCCGCCTGGCCCTCGGATTGTGTCCCCTCTGCTGTCTTCGCCCAGGACACCTCACCCCGAAAGCCCCTCCGCCAGTAGCTCCAGCCTTTCGTCCCTACCCCGCCGCCTCAGGTCCTAACTCCTTGGGCCTCGCAGCCTAGGTCCCGGCCGACCCGCGGTGCGGCTCTTACCCAAAGAGGCCCGAGAAGAAGGACTGCGAGTTCTTCACTTTGCGGTCGGCCTCGGCCAGCAGCGCCATCGCCTCCGCTTCCTTCCCGGAGTTGTCCATCGTGGCCGCAAAGGTACCCAGCAAACCGCCCGACCCAGGCCCCTCGGAGGACTCAGCCGGGCCGGCCGGGTACACAGGTCAGGGGAGCTTAGCGGGCTGCGTTGACGTCGCACGGGCGCGCGCCCCCAGCTACCCGGAACCACGTGATTCGTGCTGGCCAACCAGAGACCTCGTAGCGCGGCGCGCGCCCGCCGGCTCCGCCCCCTCGAGCCTCCGCACGCCGCCCCGTGACTCACGGCCTCCAATCGGCGACCCGATGCTTCCACGCATGCGCATAACCGGCATCGGGCACCTCACTTTCTTCCGCTTGCGCCGCAAAACACCGTAGTGATTCTTTGTAAGCCAATCGTCGTCCCCACCGTCCATGCCCCGCCTCCAAGTGCAACCTTTTTGGATCTTCCTCTACCAATCAGCAGCCCCTCCACTCGGGTTCTCCCCTCCCTGCGGGCGCCAGTCAGCTGACCGCTGGCCCTCACGTGACCCTCCCGTCCCTTTGGGAAAACACTTCCCCCCCACTCCCGAGTTTGACAGTTCTCTCGCCCGGAACTCCGCCTCCGTTCCTTAACCCGAGTCGCTCCCTTTCCTACAGAGGAAGGAAGCCTTTCTTGCGCCCTCTGCTGAAACTCGTTTGGGAAGGCGACTTAAGTGCTTGAGAGGGGAAACTAAACTGAGAAGAGGTTCTCTAACTCTGGTTTCATTAAAAAAAAAAGTTGGCCAAAACCGGTTTGGCTCAGTGGATAGAGCGTCGGCCTGCGGACTGAAAGGTCCCAGGTTCGATTCCGGTCAAGGGCATGTACCTGGGTTGCGGGCACATCCCCAGTGGGAGATGTGCAGGAGGCAGCTGATCGATGTTTCTCTCTCATCGATGTTTCTAACTCTCTATCTCTCTCCCTTCTTCTCTGTAAAAAATCAATAAAATATATTAAAAAAAAAAAGTTGGAGTGTGTTAAAAATTCAGATTCGAGCACACCTAGTATCCAGGGTGTAGTTTGTTTTTTAAACCCGAGTGAGGATATTTTTTCCATTGATTTTTAAAAATATTTTTATTGATTTCAGAGAGAGGGTAAGATAGAAACATCAATGATGAGAAAGGATCATTGATCGGCTGCCTCCTGCAGGCACCCTACTGGGGATTGAACCCACAACCCTGGCATGTGCCCTGACGAGGAATAGAACCATGACCTACGGTTCATAGGTTGAGGCTGAGGGCGTGCAGGATGCAGCCAATCCATGATTTTCTCTCATCATTGATGTTTCTCTCTCTCTCCCTCTCCCTTCCTCTCTGAAATCAATTTTTAAAAAATCTTTTAAAAAAAGACTGTCATCAAAAATAAAAAGTCTGAGAAACTGTCACAGCCACAAGGAGCCTAAGCAAACATAACTACTAAATGTATTGTGGTGTCCTGAGTGGGATTCTGGAACAGAAGAGGGACATGCAGTAAAAACTAAGGAAATAGGAATAAAGTGGGGACTTTAGTTAATATAACACACACACAATACTAATGGGAGATGCTAATAATTGGGGAGATTGTGTGTGGGGATTTTGGGAAATTTCTGTACCATTTTCCCAAATTTCCTGTAAATCTAAAAACTATTCTAAGAAAACTTTTTTAGAAAAGTCAAGTTCCAGGGCCCTACCTCCAGTGATGCCAATTCTTACTATCAAGAATCTGTATTTTATTTTTACAGAACCCTCTCCCCTCCACCCCGATAATTAGAAAGCAGGTAATCCAGGGATCACTAGTTGAGAAAACTGTTACCTGGGTGTGAGGATGGGGCGTGGCTGAGAGGGCTAAGGCACATGAAACCTTCACCCCCCTTTCTTACATTTGGAGACTCTCCTGGGCCACCCACTGTGGCTGCCACTGGATTCTGCCCACAGATCGGGTGGGGGTCAATCTGGATGACCACACGCAGTTTCAGCTCTGCGTCTGTCCCAGCAGCACTATTATAAAAGCTCCCATTTGTTTGAGCTGTTACATTTCAGGGTAATTTGTTATGTGACAATAGACAAATACCACTCAACCCTGTTAAGCCAGTCTTTCGTTTCTGGAGACATCGAGCTTAACTTGTGATTTAGGGCGGGATCCAGACAGTAACAGGTCAGCCTGCGTGTTCCTTAAATAGTAGCTGCTTAGTTACGATGGAGCACCCTACCAAATACTTAATGTACATTTTCTCATTTAACAGACACATGGGGGGGGGGTAGGCATTTTTCATCCCATTTCAAGAGTGGGTAAACTGAGGCTCAACTAGGGAAAGTGACTTGCTCAGGGTGACGGGGGAGGCAGAGCCAGGATGTAAGTTCTGATTCACCCGATGCCTGAGCCCTTTCCCTTAACCACAGGCCCCAATCGCTTCACACTCCACTTCCGCCTCCACCCCCCCTCCTCCCCTCGAACATTTACTTAACTCTACTGTGGCCCCTCTGTGAAACCTCCTGACACTACCCTCCACCTTGCTCTCCCAGCTGGTCCCTGAGAACACAGCACGGCTGTTAAAGACACAGACACGCTCCATGCAGTCAGCCCTCTGCTCTGCCCCTCTCCCCTTCTGAGTTAATGACATCTGCTCAGCTGCTCAAGCCCAAACCTCCCACACCGCCTCGATCCTGTCCTTACCACCTCTCCCCGAGATGTGTGACCCATCAACAAGTCGGAGCCTACTCCTCAATGCATCCCGAATCCCAGCCGAGACCACCTCATCTTGCCTCAGGGCAGCGGTTCTCAACCTGTGGGTCGCGACCCCTTTGGCGGTCAAACGACCCTTTCACAGGGGTCACCTAAGACCATCCTGCATATCACATATTTACATTACGATTCATAACAGGAGCAACATGACAGTTATGAAGTAGCAACGAAAATAATGTTATGGTTGGGTCACAACATGAGGAACTGTATTTAAAGGGCCAGAAGGTTGAGAACCACTGCCTTCGGGTCTCTACCTGCTCTCCGGGCTTCCAATCTTGCCTCCAACCACCTCCACGAAGAGCTTGCCCTTCGCCACGCCGTGGCCTGGAATGCAGACTGCAGCCCCAGCAGCCTCCTCAGGGGGGCCTCCCTGGCCACCCACCTCACACCATGGCCACCCCTGCCACCCCCAGGACCTGGCCCTGCTTGATTTTCTTCATGCCACTGTGTGGTGGTCTGCCTACCCAGCAGTCCTTTCTGCTTCCTCTTCTTTTCCTGGCAAACAGAACTGCAGCAGCCAACTCGAGGGAACACACTGGTTTCCCCCAGTCCTGTGGTCATTTCCCTTCCCCGTGATTCCCTGGGATCAGTTTAGGAATAAGCCTGGGCTATAGCTCTGGCCCATGAGACATGCGGGTGTTCTGCTGGGGACCACCACAGCTTTCCTCACTCTTAAAAAGGGACAGTGCCCGGCTGCTCTTTCCCGTGTGCATAGAGTTGATTCTCGCTCATCGTCTGTGGCTGCCCTCCCCCGGAGGAGCTTGAGCTACTGGACCCACCACACGACCTGACTGCTTAAACCTGTGCCGACAGTTCTGTTACTTGCGGCCAAAAGCACACCTATGATCCATTTCTAAAATCTCCTTTTGGCTTGTTTATTTCTGCTACCTTCCCGCGCCCAAAATGTAAGCTGGATGGGGAGAGGGCCTTGTCTGCCACATGCCTGGGCACTGTCGGGCACACGTCAGGGCATGTGACTGCCGAATGGAGGTCCGAGGCCCCAGCTCCTCCAGGGCCGGGGCTCAATCCCTCATCTCTGGGCTCCAGCAAGCGGCGGCGACCTCTCAGATCAAAGGTCCAGGGAAGCCAGAAGACAGCCGCTCAAGAACCCAATTTAATAAGATTTACAAGTCGACACGTACAAAAAAACCTAACAATGTACAAGTCATTGCAAGACCAGGGGCTGAATCTCGAATGCAGAGAGCCCTGGAGGGGCCCCAACACGGTGCCATCTGAAGGTGTTTTCCCACTGATTCTCTACATCTTGGCCGTACTCAGCAATGGCACCAAACCCCAAACGGAGGCTAACACTTGAGAGCTACCCAGATCTAGCGTGTTCCCTCCCCCAGCCTCCCTGCTCCCGGAGTGGAACTGAAGGAAGGGGAGAGGCTATTACCCTAAAGGAGTGGAGCTCTGGCACCAGCCGGCTGGGACTTCGCAGCTGTCCAATGACTGTGCGCCTCCTGCTACTTGTCAGATGCCCACCGTGTCTGCAAGCTGGGCGGGCCCACGGGAGGGTGTGGGGGAGGCAGGGGGTGCCCCAAACGCCTTGGAGAGGCCGCAGGAAGGTATGGCAGGGCCGGGGCCCCCATCCCCACTGCTGCCTGGCCCCGCTGGCCACCTGCCTGGAATCACCACTGCAGGGGCCCGATGTCAGCCCCCATCTCCTCCTCGTCCTCCTCCTCCTCCTTCAGCTGCAAGGGCTTCGCCGGCCACTTCACCCTGACGATGGGCTCCACGTGGTCCTGCAGCCGGTGCCGCTTCATGTGGGCATTTCGGCTCTTAATCTTATCGAACACCCTGTCGAGTCACCAGAGGACCCGGGTCAGAGCAGGGGGAGGGGCTGCCCCCGGGGGAGGGTGGGAGGCAGCGGTGGGAGTGCCTCGGGGAAGGGCCGGTACCTCTCACACTCTCTGCAGGGAAACACGCTCGGGCCCTCCGCGCTGCCGGGCCGCTCTGGGGTCCGCTTGGGGCCGGTGTTGGGGCTGGAGTTGAGGATGGACTCCCTCCTGTAGCTCTTGGTCTTTATCTTTAACTCGGGGGTTGGACGGTGGCTAGGTCTCTCTCGAGGGCTGCATGTGACCTGCAGAGGGGGCAGAAACCACGGGCGGGGCTGACCCTCAGCCCTTAGGAGGGAGGCGCAGGGACACAGGGCACAGACGTCCTCGCAGGGAAACCCTCCCCACCCCCAGCATGGGCGGGCAGCATGGACGGGCAGCGGGCACCCAGATCAGCACTGAACTCCAGACGCCCAGGCCCTCTACCTTTGCCTCTGTCCTGTCTGCTTCATCCGGCTCTCTCCTGAGCCTCTTTTCCAGCCCTGGGGCTCGGCCGCAGTCAAACTTGATCATTTTTTTCCAGATGTAATAATACTCAACACACTGGGCGACGGTCTTGGTCTGGATCTAGGGAAAGAAAACAAACTGGCGATGGGCAGCCCCCAGCCACCACGCGGACATGCTCCCTCTCTGGCTTGGCTGCCCGTTCGCTACACGACAGAGTCGTCCAGGTGATGGAGGGCTTCAGAGTGAAGTGACCTCAGCCAAGACCATCTGAGCAGCAAGGCCGCCCAGAGCCCTTCTCTGTGGGGAGAGGCGCACGAAGGTTGACTGCAGGATGCTCACTGTGACGTCATGCCGAAGGGCCCCGCTTCCCACCAGGGACTAAAGCGAATGCCCTCATACAGTGGCTATCACAGCCTCTGCAAGAACCAGGGGCCCACAGGGGAGAAGGAGGCTTGGAGGGCACAGTTTGATCCTGGGGCCTTCAGACCCCACCATTTGCTCCTCCCTCCACTAAGAAGTGTTCCCATTAACAATAATGTTTTTAATCCTCACCCAAGGGTATTGCTTTTTATTGATTTGAGAGAGAGAGAAAGGGAGGAGAGAGAGATAGAGAGAGAAACATCGATGTGAGAGAACATTGCTCAATTGCCTCCTGTATACGCCCCAACTGGGGATTGAACCCGCAATCTTTTTGGTGTTCGGGACAACGCTCCAACTAACTGAGCCACCAGGCCTGGGCCAAATATTTTGACATCCCATTTTGAGTAGTCGCTAGAACGAGTGGACAGGAAATGAATGGAAGACCCGAACCACAATATTAACCATCTTGAACCGACATTTATAGAACTCCACACAGCAACAGCAAAAAACACTTTCTTTAAAGGTACTCAGAACATTTACCCAGATGCAGACTGTGTTCTGGGCCATAACCAATGTTTAATACATTTAAAGGATTCAAGCCATACGAAGTATTTCTCTGACCTCAATTACATCACATAGGAAATCAGTAACAGAAAACTCTGGAAAACCCTGAAATATTTGAATACTAAATCATGTACTTTTCTATATAACTCACAGGTCAAAAAAGAAATCAAAAGAGAAATTAAAAAGTATTTTGACTGCCCTAACCGGTTTGGCTCAGTGGATAGAGCATCGGCCTGCGGACGGAAAGGTCCCAGGTTCGATTCTGGTCAAGGGCATGTACCTTGGTTGCGGGTACATCCCCAGTAGGGGGTGTGCAGGAGGCAGCGGAATCGATGTTTCTCTCTCATCGATGTTTCTAACTCTCTATCCCTCTCCCTTCCTCTCTGAACAAATCAATAAAATATATATATTTTTTAAAAGTAACTTTGACCTGAATACAAATAAAAACCCACCATAGCAAAATTTATCAAAGCAGTACTTGGAAGGAAACTTACAGCACGAAACACCTATAATAGGGAAGAAGGATAGTCTCAAATCAGGGACCTCAGTTTCCACTTTTAGAAACAAAAAAAAGAACAAATTAAACCCAACGCAAGCAGAAGAAAGGAAATAATAATAGAGCAGAAATCAACTAACTAAAAAACAACCAGCAAAACCAAAGGCTAGTTCTTTTTTTATAAAATATATTTTTGCTGATTTCAGAGAGGAAGCGAGAGGGGGAGAGAGAGAGAGAAACATCAATGATGAGAGAGAATCATTGATCGCCTGCCTCCTGCATGCCCCACACTGGGGTTGGAGCCCGCAACCCGGGCATGTGCCGTGACCATAGGTCGATGTTCAACTGCTGAGCCACGCTGGCTGGCAACAATGGCTTTTAAATTACAAACTGTTTACAGATGAGCAGTCACCCCTGACTGGCCTCCCTCAGCTCTGGCTCGGCTGTGTGAGGCGAGGCCTTGTCTCACAGCCCACCATGTGCCTTACCGTCTTGTGTATCAGGTAAAAGTCCTTCTTGTGGGCGCAGAACGCCTTCTTAAAGAGCCTCTTCTCCATGGGAGTCCAGATGTCTGAACCTACCGGAGAAACAGTCGAGGAGGGGAAAGACATGTCTCCTCTGGGACCACAGCCATGGCTGAAATGCTGACCGCCCGCCTTTTCAAGTGCCCATCACGGAGCACCGATTATGTGCCACGCGTTCTGCTAAGCCCCTTATCGGCTTTACCTCATACAATCCTCACAAAACCCTCAGCAGGGAGGGACCGCTGCTATCCCCATTTTACAGATGCAGCAACTTTTACAGATACAGAGCCTTCCATTGGGTAAGAGACTTGCCAAGGGTAGGTGGCGACCCCAGACTGCCTGACTTCAGGGCTGGTGTGCTCAACCCAACCTGAGCCCGCCTCCGGCTCTCCGTGGCCAGAAGCATCCCCTTCCTGGCTGGGCGGAGCTTAGGAGGGAGCCACTGGCCAGGGGTAGGTAGGGTCCACCTAGAACAGTGGTTCTCAACCGTCTGGCCCTTTAAATACTTCCTCATGTTGTGACCCAACCATAAAATTATTTTCGTTGCTACTTCATCGCTGTCATGTTGCTACGGTTATGAATCGTCATGTAAATATCTGATATGCAGGATGGACTTAGGCGACCCCTGTGAAAGGGTCGTTTGACCGCCAAAGGGGTCGCGACCCACAGGTTGAGAACCGCTGACCTAGAAGCACACAGGGCCCACTAAGTCGCCCTGGAGAGGGCAGGCCCTTCTGGAAAGGCAGGCAGAGCCACCCAGAGCACAAGCAGAGCTTGCCATCGAAGCTGATTGGTTCGGGGTCTCAGCCAGGCGAAACCACGCGGGCGCCTCGCTCCAGTCACCTGTGTAGCGATAGTCGGTGAGTGGGTGAGTCTGCGGCTTCTGGGGGCCTCTGAGTAAGAGGGTCTCCAGGGCAACCTGGAACAAGAGGAGTGGCAGGCCACTTACTCACGGTCTCATTCATTCAAGACGACTCCAGCCTCCCCACCCCAAGCGTGGATGGTCCTCGGCCACCACCTGGGAGCCGTCTGTGGGCACGCCGACTGGACCCTGAGCCGCTGTTGGGGGCGGCTGACACTTTTTTCGTAGCAAGATTTTGTTATGGAGGAAACAGTGTGCGGATTGCTTCTGGCTCAAGCTCCTTATTTTCTTCAAGGACCAGCATTTTGGGAGCACTGGCCTTGCTCATGGCCCCGCGTTATTTGCTTCATAGCACTAATAATTTTTAAAGCGTATTTCCTGTTTTGACTCTAAGCCCCATGAAGAGAGGGATTTTGTCCTGCTCACCAGCACCACCCTGGTCAGGACGGGCTGGGTATGTGCAGGGCCCAGTGCGAAATGAAAACGTGGGCCCTTCTATTCAAAAATGAAGTATTTCAAGATGGCGGTGCCAGAGCCTTAAACCAAGTGCGGGCCAGGGAGTGGGCCCTGCCCAGTGCCCCCGTCATCAGCTGGTCAGTGGGAGCCAACAACCGTGTGATTGCCCTGCTGAGCACCGACTGACTGTGGCCTCTCTGCTGAGAAGCAGCAGGACTGGGGCACTGGCTCCCTAACTTGTTAAGTTGATTTTCCTTTCCCACTCCTTGGAGTTGGAATTTTTATTTTATTTTATTTTATTTTTTATTGATTTTAGAGAGGAAGGAAGAGGGAGAGAAAGTTAGAAACATCAATGATGAGAGAGAATCATTGATGGGCTGCCTCCTGCACACCTCCCATAGGGGATCGAGCCCACAACCCGGGCATGTGCCCTTGACCGGAATCGAACCTGGGACCCTTCAGTCCGCAGGTTGACGCTCTATCCACTGAGCCAAACCAGCCAGGGCAAGTTGGACTTTTAATTTCTTTTCTAAACCTCAGGATTGTGAGGAGGGCCTCTGGAGACAGCAGAGGCATTTCAGTTACACCAGAGGATTTCACGCATGGGCTTGCGATAAAAAAGATACAGCTCAATAAATAAACCAGATCCATGCAGGACCTGCGTTGTGTCTACTAGGCTCCCCTCCCCATTGCCCCTGAGCGCTCAGAGGAAGCCTGGGTCCTGCTGTTTCCCTAAATAAATAACTGACTTACTGAGCCCGTGTCTGCTCGTCCCCCCCTATGGTGTTCAAGGGCCACACCCATCCCAGGGCCGCCTGGGGGCGGATGAGCAGCCTTCCCTTCCGTTTTCATGGCTGCCACCCCCACGCAGAAGGCACACGGCAGCCCCAGCCTCCCTCACCTGAACGTTGCCCTGGGCGTCGTGCAGGCAGTGCAGGGCGAGCTCCAGGTTGGTGCCCCCTCCCGGCATGACACTGGAGCAGGCCACATTGCAGAGCTCGGTCACTGTTTCCAAAGGGGGCCCCAGCAGGGTGCAAGGGGGAGACACAGGGAGTCAGCAAGGGCCAGGGAGGAGGCTCCCTGACAGCACGGACAGGGGGGCCTCACATTTCAGCTCAAAGCAGGTTGAGGGAAGGGAGGGCCAAGGAGGAAGGGCGGAAACCCTGCTCCGGGCGCCTGTTTTGGACAGCCTGGACAGCTACTGAGTGAGAACAGAGGTGGGGGCAGGAGCCTGGGGCCTGGGAGAAGCAATACTGGACTGAGGGCTAGTTCCACCCACCTCCCCTCCCCCCGCCCTCTATCCCAGGGGACCCTGCTTCTTGGTCAAGGTGAGAACTGGGAGGAGAAATGCCTTGGAGATGGGGGGAGGCCTTGGGAAATTGGCCCCAAAGTCCCAGCCACCTCTATCCTGCGTTTCCAGGTTGGTCATCACATCTCCCCACGGCTTCCAGACCAGAGAAGCTAAATGCTCATCGATTCCGGCCAGCAATCTGTCCTGGAGCTCCGGGATCTCAGCCTGAAACCGGCTTCCTATGTTGATGTGTCTGCAATGAGGTCACATACGCAGACATGCGAGATACACGTGACTAAGATGGGAACTGAAGGTGCAAGGTGTGCCCTGCTCTGTGGAAACCCTCCACCATCGCCGCCGTGCTGATCCACGTGCGGGCCTTCCAGAAACCTCTCAAGGGATATTTCCTTCCTCCCTCCAATTTCTTTTATTGCCAGATTTCTGGCCTCAGGGGTCTCTCTTGAGGTCTAGGACAAGGGACGTACATGCTGATACCTGACATCAACATCCATGGCCACATCCATTTAACCACTGTGCCATCACCAATTCTACCTAGAACCCCAGGGCCTTGGGCATTCTTTCCCGATGGCCCCAACTATGGTATGTCTGGACAAAGGAATATTGAGGGAACATCCCACAAGTACCCAGAGAAACCCACCCCTCCTCTCCTGGGGAGGCTCTGGAGCTAGGCCTGATCCCCTCCTGGGATGCAGGAGCCCGTGGGAAAAACTGACACTGGAATGAATGCAAGGAGGTAAACGCAGCTCCGCTTAGGACCCTCAGGTTCTGAGCCAGCCCCAACTCACGGTTCTATGCTGATTTTGGTGTCATCCTTTACCACACAGATGCCGAAAGAAACATCCACTTGATCTAGAAAACACACAACAAAAAGTCTCAAGAAGACAGACGAGAAGCAATCCACGGAGCCCCTCTGACTACCTCCCCAGAGTGGCTGAAAGCAGGCTCTTGAAGCCTGCAGAGTAGAAAGGTTCTTCAGAAAATTAAGGATAAGAGTTACCATAGGATCCAGCAATTTCGTTCCTGGGTATTTATCCAGAAGTAAAGATATAGACAACAGTAAGAAATCAGGATCTCAAGAGATACCTGCACGCCCATGTTCACTGCAACACTATCCATAATAGCCAAAAGGTGTCAACCATCAGATGGCCATTGCTGGGTGAGTGGATAAAGAAAATGTGGTACAGACATGCAACAGAATACAGTGGGGCCTTGACTTACGAGTTTCCCGACTAACGAGTTTTTTGAGATACCAGCTGTCTCTCGGCCGATTTTTTGCATTGAGTTGATAGAGTAATTTAAGTTAACGAGCTCCTTAACGAGCTCGGTCTTGGAACAAATTAAACTCGTAAGTCAAGGCCCCACTGTACTATTTAGCCTTAACAAAGGAAATTCTGTAATATGCAACAACACAGATGAACCTTGAGGACATTAGACCAAGTGACTAAACCAGTCACAGAAAGATAAATACTATATGAGTCCACTTATATGAAGTACCTAAAATTGTCAAATCCACATAATTCAAGAGTGCAAGGGTGGTTTCCAGGGCCTGAGGGAGTGGGACGTGAGTAGTTATTAATCAATGGGCATTGAATTTTTAGGTAAGCAAGATGAGTAAGCTCTAGAGATGTGCTGTACAACATAGTCAAAATACTGTATTGCACACTTAAACGTTTGTTAAAAGGGTAAATTTCATGTTAACTATTCTTATCACAAAAAAGCTAACTTTTGAAAAAAGATTACATGGAAGGTGGATAGGACTTCTGAAAAGTACAGCAAGGAACTCAGCACAACAACAAATTAACTGATAAAAATTATATTAAAAACACTAAGTTAAAGTCTCTGGAAGTTGTCTTAAAGGCATACTCAAGAAAACTGACCAAATCTTAGCAAGAACAATGAGAATCTGTGACATCTGAGCCATGGCCCATCCCCTCACCCACCGGGCCTCCAGCTCTGTAACAGACTCTACCCGGAGTACTCTAACCCAGGTAGGTGCCAAGGAGAGGGGGCTTACTCTCCCCATAGTTCCATGTTGAAATAATTAAAGGGAGGTATAAAAATAAGGTCTCATCAAATAAAGATTACCATTAAGAGGCAGAAATTACATTTTTTTTTAAAAAAAGAACCAAAATGAGGCCCAATGGATTTGAGCAGATAGGAGACATGATCAATAAACTAACTTGCTGATAAATCAATGGAGATTATGGAATCTAAAAAACAGAAAAAAGAAAAATGAAGAGAGCCTCAGAGAAATGTGAGATGTCATTAACTGCAACAACGTATGTGTAATGGGAGGACCAGATAAAGAGAAAGGGTCAAAAATATTTAAAGTACTAATGGCTAAAAACTTCCCAAATTTGATGAAAAACAAGATACACATTTAAGAAACACTATAAACTCCAAGTGGGATAAACCCAAAGTGCTCTACATCCAAACACATTGTGGGCAAAATGTTGAAAGCCAAAGATAAAGATCTTAAAAGCCAAAAGAGAAAATTAACCTGTTATATTCAAGAGCACCAGTAAGATTAACAGCTGACTTCTCATCAGAAACTACAATGGTCAGAAGGCAGTGGGATAACATATTCAAATTGGTGAAATTAAAAACCTGTCAACCCAGAATCTCATACTCAGCAAATTACCTTTCAAAATAAATGTGAAATAAAGACATTAAAACATAAATAAAAATTGAGAAAATCTATTGCTAGCAGTCCTTTAGTACAAGAAATATTAAAGGTGGATTATGGTGAAGGGATTAAATAAAGAAAAGACTCATGGATACAGACAACAGTGTGGTGAATGCCAGAGGGAAGTGGGTGGAGGAGGCCGAGGAGGGTAAAGGAGGGACAAATGGTGATGGAAGGAGACTTGGGGTGATGAACACACAATACAATATACAGATGATGTATTTTAGAAGTGTGTATCTGAAACCTATATAATTTTATTAACCAATGTCACCCCAATAGATTCAATGAAAAGAAGTGGAATATCATTCAGTCATTAAAAAGGAAGGAAGAACTGATACATACTGCAACATGGGTGAAACCTGAAAACATTATACAAAGTGAAAGAAGGCAACTACAAAGGACTAAATATTGTATGATTCCACTTACGTGAAATATTCAGATTAGCCAAGTCTATAGAGGCAGAAAGGAGATGAGTGCTTACCTAGGGCTCTGGTGGAGGGCAGGGGAAAGAGTGGCCGCTAATGACTCTGGGGCCTCTTTTGGGGGTTGTAACATTGTCTGAAAATTGATAACAGTAATGGTTGCACAGCTCTGTGAATATACTGAAAGCCATTGCATTATTTATACTTTAAAGAGATGAAATGTATGGTATGTGAATTATAGCTCCATAATGAAAATAAATATTAAAGAAAGTTCTTCAGACTGAAGGAAGTGATATCAGATAGAAATTTGAACTTAAAAAAAAGAGCACTGGTAAAGGTAATTACATAGGTAATTATAAAAGCCAGTATTTTTCTCTTTTAAATTGACTTAAAAAGCCCTTGCATAAAACAGCATGCAGTGTAAGCCTGTAACACACGGAAATGTAAAATATGTGACAAGAACAGCACCAAGGAGCGGAGCTGCCCTGGAGCAAAGAATAACACCCAGAGAGTAGCGCTGAATCCACAGGAATAAATGAAGAGGTCAGAGGTGGAAAATAAGGTTAATATAACAAACTCTATAAATGGCATTTGCTTTCTTTCCTTTATTCTCTCTGTTTTAAAAATGATATAAAGTTATATAAAGTAATAATTATGACAATGCCTTGTTGGTTTCTAACATATGGATATGTAATATAACAATAATAATGAAAGTGTTACAGAAACAGAGATAGAAAGAGCAGCGTTTCTATGTTCCATTCTTAATAAGTTGTGGCACATCCGCAAAGGTTCTCCTATTTCATATGGATGTTGTAGGTCCTAGAGCAGCCACTAAGAAATGACTAAGAAAAAGTAACACTAGAAAATACTTAACACAAAAGAAAGCAGGAAAGGAAAAACAAAAGAAGACAAATACATGAGACTTACAGAAAAGAAAAGAAAAAGGCAGATGTAAATGCAACCCCATTAATATAACAGTAAATGAGAGCGGATTAAACAAACCAATCAAAAGGCAGTTTGTCAGATTGGCTTAGAAAATGTATGCTCCGACTAATGCTCTCTACAGGAGGCATGCTTTATGTTCAAAGACACAAATAGGTTAAAAATAAAGGAACAGAAAAATACATGCCAAGCAAACAACAACCATAAAAGAGACGGAATGGCTATACTGTCAGACAAATATTACTAGAGGTAATACAATTATAGTATGGATAACTGATATCACAATCATATCATAATGATACAAGGTCGGCCAAGCCATCAGGAAGACATGATGACTATTATAAACATGTATGCACCTAAAAACAGAATCTAAAAATACAGAAAGCAAAACTTGAAAGAACGGAAGGATGAAATATACAACTTAAAAATAATGGTGGGAGATTTCAATACTTTCTTTTTTTTTTTTAAATATATTTTATTGATTTTTTACAGAGAGGAAGGGAGAGGGATAGAGAGTCAGAAACATCGATGAGAGAGAAACAACGACCAGCTGCCTCCTGCACACCTCCTACTGGGGATGTGCCCACAACCCATGTACATGCCCTTGACCAGAATCGAACCTGGGACCTTTCCATCCGCAGGCCGACACTCTATCCACTGAGCCAAACCGGTTTCGGCAGTACTTTCAATAATCGATAGGACAACTAAGCAGATCAACAAGGAACAACACTATAAACTAACTAGATATGACAGATATCTACAGAGAATTCCACCAAACATCAGAACATACATTCTTCCCAAATGCACATAGAACATATTCTAGCCCATAATACATGCCTCAGTACATTCAGAAGGGCTGAATTCACATGTTCTCTGATCACAATAGAATAAAAAAATCAATAAAAGAAGGCAATTTGGCCCAGCCAGTGTGGCTTAGTGGTTGAGCATCAGCATATGAACCAGGTGGTGATGGTTAGATTCCCAGACAGGGCACATGCCCAGGTTGCGAGCTCAATCCCCAGTGGGGGTGTGCAGGAGGCAACTGATCAATGATTCTCTCTCATCATTGATATCTCTCTCTCTCTCTCTCTCTCTCTCTCTCTCTCTCTCTCTCTTTCTCTTCCCCTTCCCCTTCCCCTTCCTCTCTGAAATCAATAAAAAGATACTTTTAAAAAGAAGGCAATTTGTAGAAATTAAACAACACTCCTTAATAATAATAAATGTATCAAAGAAGAAATCAAAAGAGAAATTAGAAAATACTTTGAGATGAATGGAAATACGAATACAACAAACTAAAACTTACAAAATGTAGCTAAAGCAATGCTTAGAAGGAAATCTATAGATGTAAATGTGTTTAGAAAGGAAAACAAATCTCAAATAATTCATGGTTCATTGACATTCAACAAAGGTGCAACACAATTCAATGGGAAAAGGAAGATCTTTTCAACTAATGGTGCTGGAACAATGTAAACCCACATGCAAAAGAATGAATTTGGATCCTAACCTTACATAGAATATAAAAGTTAACTTAAAATGGATCAAAGAACTAAATGTAAATTGGATCAAAGAACGAAATTTTATATTTAAATTATAGAACTCCTAGAAAAAAACATGGGCGCAAAACTTTGTGACCTTTGGTCAGGCTAAATCTTAGATACAACCCTGAAAGCACAGGTGATGAAAGAAAGAACTGGACTCAATCAAAATGAACCTTTGTACTGCAACCATTGCCACAAATAAACGAAAAAACAACCCACAAAATGAGATCGGATATCTGTAGGAAAATCATACATCTGATAAGGAACTTGAACTCTCAAAAGTCAATAATTAAAAGGTAATAACTCAACATTTAAATGGGTGAAGGATGAATAGACATTTCTCCTGAGAAGTTATACATATGGACAATAAGGACATGAAATGATGCTCAACGTTATTAGCCATCAATACCATAAAGAGATGACACTTTGCACCTAATGTGGTTATAAAAAAAGCGATGGACATAAGTCCTGGCAGGTTGTGGAGGAACTGGACATTTCATACAATGCTGGTGGGAACTTAAAAGGGCCGGTCATTTTGGAAACAGTCTGGCAATTCCTTAAATGATTAAATGTAGTTACCACATGACCCAGCAACTCCATTCCTAGGTTTCTACACAAGAGAAATGAACACACATCCACACAAAAACTTGTACATGAATGTTCATAATAGCACTGCTTATAATAGCCCAAACTGGGGAACCTAAATGCTCACAGCTGATGAATGGATAAATAAAACGTGATCCATCCAGACAATGGGAAATTATTCAGCCATAGAGAGAACGAAACACTGATCCACGCTACATGGATGCACCTTGAAAACATGCTAAATGAATAAACTACACACAAAATGTCACGTATGATTCCACCTATACAAAATGTCCAGAATGGGCACATCCATGGAGAAAGTAGATCAGTCGTTTTCTGGGGCTGGGGAGATTGGGGCGCTGGGGCTATGGGGGTGACAGTGCTTCTTCTGGGGGTGATGAAAATGCTGTCACATTGACTGTGTGATGAATGCACAGCCCTGTAAATATACTAAAAAACACGGTACATTTTAAATGGTGGTTCATATGGCATTTAAATTATCTATAATAATAAAAGTGTAATATGCTAATTAGGCCGGACATTCTTCCAGATGAAGCCAGGGCTACGAGGGAAGCCCGGGTCCCGGGTGCCAGAGGGAAGCCGGTGCCGGCAGCGGGGGAAGGAAGGCCTACTCTTGCATGAATTTCGTGCATCGGGCCTCTAGTATCTCAATAAAGCTGTTTACAAAGTTAAGTGGAGGGTAGGCAGAAGGGTAAATGGCTAAATGGCTCTATGGTTGTAAAACTCTAAGCACCTACAAGGCTGCTGGCCACAGATGGTCCTGCGACACTTTTAATGGCACCCGCAGCCACAGGCGGGAGACTCTCTGGACCGAACGCTAAAGGGAGAGGGGGTCTGGTCCACAGGAGGCCGGCCGTGTGATAACCGGGAGCTCCAGCCTGGCCTCACTCACCCAGCGTGGTGCTGATGAGCTTGTCGGGACTGGCCTGAGCCGACGTGGAACAGAGCGTGTTGAAATACAGCCCAGACCCCTCCCGGATGGGGCTGAGCATTGGGGGTGGCGTGTAGGGAGGGCACTGGAATAACCCCTTCAGGAGGCGGTCCACCAGGAACACCGGAGACCGCAGGCAGCTCTGGTGGCATCTTCCTGGGCCTGGCTCCCCGAAGGTGGAGCGGGGCGGAGGGATGAACAGTGCCTTGGGCTGGGGGCGCTTCTTCCGCTTCCTGTGCAGGCTGCTCTCCCTGCTGTCTCTCTCTTCCATGTCTTTCTCTTGGCCCTGGGGAAGAAGAGAGTTCAGACCCACCAAGGTCACAGGCTCCTGCCACACAGCTCAGTCCTCAGGGAAATGTGACAGGCACACCCCCTGCTGCCCATGCCGAGAGCCTTAACAAAGGAGGCTGGGCAGGGCCCCCCCCCGGAGCCAGACCCGAGGCGCTGCCTGTGACGGGCAAGGCTGGAGCCTCTCACGCACCCGCACTCCAGGGAGAGGCCCTGACTCAGCGGGTTTGG
Source organism: Myotis nattereri (assembly GCF_964212035.1). Lineage (NCBI taxonomy): Eukaryota > Metazoa > Chordata > Mammalia > Chiroptera > Vespertilionidae > Myotis > Myotis nattereri. The sequence continues at coordinate 48,062,076 of NC_138090.1, forward strand.
AAACGTGAGGCCAGTTTCAATGGTTAGCACGCCTGGCACTGAGATAGGGGGGCCAGAGTCAGAGTGACTGTGACAAACGGAAATGTATTCCCCTCCAAGCGATCACAGCGCCTGTGAGATGCACAGTGGGACCCGGGCTCCCTGTCCCCACGTCCAGCTTGTGCTGTTCCGGGCAGGACCCTCTAGAATAGGGGTGGGCAAACTTTTTGACTCAAGGGCCACAATGGGTTCTTAAACTGGACCGGAGGGCCGGAACAAAAGCATGGATGGAGTGTTTGTGTGAACTAATATAAATTCAAAGTAAACATCATTCCATAAAAGGGCACGGTCTTTTTTTTTTGTTTTATTCATTTCAAACGGGCCCGCGGGCTGTAGTTTGCCCACGGCTGCTCTAGTAACAGGCTGAAAGCCCTACTGCTGAACTTACCATGTCCTCTCACCTCCACACAATCTCCCTTCCCCTCTGCCAGTCTGACTCCTCCTTATCCTCCAGGTCTCAGCTCCCACACCCCCACCTCCAGGAAGTCCTCCCTGACCTCCTCCGGCTGGCCCTCTGGTGCCCTCTCAGGGCTCCCCCAGCTCCCTCCCCCAGCCTGCCCTGCCCACTCTGGGTCACCACTGTCTGGGGGTGGGTCTCTCTACTGCACTGAACTGGGAGCCCCAGCAGGCAGGGCAGAGGCCTTCACGGTCACCACCGTGTCACCAGCACAGGGCCCGGCACAGAGGAGGCTCAGCGGATGCCGAGTGAGTGAGTGAATGAACACGCAAACCAAGCTCTTCTGGAGTCAGGATTGCCTGTGGCGTTTGGGCCAGCAGGTCGGGAGGGAGAGCAGCAGGAAGGACGTGGACTGACCAGCACCCACCTTGGCCGTGCTCCCCAGGACGCGGTGTGTGGGAGCCGCAGGCACCGACATGGGGAGCTCCGAAGGGGCCGTGTTGTCCAAGGACTTCTTGGCTCCGGGGGGGCTCTGCCCGTCCCCCTCTGGCCTCAGCACCTGTCTCGTGGGCTGGCAGAACTCGGTGCCAAACACCTAGAGCGAAGGAGACGGCTCTTTAGGAGAAACAGCGCGTGGGGAGCGGAAGAGCTGCTCCAGCCTGCAGCTCCGACTCCTGGCCCCTCCCCAGGCTCCCCCAGACGATGGAGGACATCTCCATCCTGAGATGAATGGCCCCCCGTCCTTTTCTCCCCCAAGCCTGTCAGCACCCCTGAAAGCACAGCCTCGATGGCGTGTGCCCTTCACCTGCTGCTCCTGCTTCCCGCGCGGCGACGGCCACTGGTCGCTGTGGAAGCACATGTGGCTGCTCAGCCCTTTCTCGGTGTAGAACATCTGGCTGCAGTTCTTGCAGACGTACGTGCTCCTTGGCTCTGCCCAGTCTGCTGGGCCCCCGTTTTGCTGGCTACTGCGGGAGACATGCAGGAGGGAAGGATGCGAGAATGGGACTCTGTCTCTGATCACTGGCTCCAGTTTTCTTTTGTTTTTTAAGTTTCGTCCACTGACACCCCAATTCGTCAGGGCCTGGCGCACACCTCGTCAGGACTGACACATCCAGAGCTCGCTTACCCAGGGCCAGCACATGGAAGAGAAGGGGTCAAGCTCCCCCAGATGTGGGGGGAGGGACTTCTAAACTTACCATCCACCTGCCATGTTCTCCTCCTTCATCAGATGGGGGAGCCGGTAGATATTTCCACCCTGAAGATAAAAATACACCCGAGCCAACATATCAGAAATGAGGTTTGCAAGAGCTAAAACTCTAAGACACCTAGAAGAAAATACAAGTGTAGTTCTTTGCGACCTTCAATTGGGCAATGGTCTCTTGGATGACACCAAAACAGAAGCCAGAACAGACAGCCCTCTGGGCTGGCTCAGTTGGTTTAGAGCAGTGTCCTGATACACCAAGGTTTTGGGTTCGATCCCTTGTCAGGGCACATACAAGAAACAATCAATAAATGCATAAATAAATGGAAGGGTCACTGGTTTGATTCCCGGTCAGGGGGCATACCCAGGTTGCAGGTTTGATCCTGGTCAGGAGGCAGCTGGTTAATGTTTCTCTCTATATATCTCTCCCTCTCCCTTCCTTGCTAAAAAAATCAATAAAAATGTATTTTTTTAAAAAAGTGTATAAAAAAAAAAAGAAAGTGAGCCCGGCTGTTGTGGCTCAGTGGCTGAGTGTCAACCCATGCACCCAGAGGTCACTGGTTCAATTCCCAGTCAGGGCACATGCCTGGGTTGCAGGCTCGATCACCAGCAGGGGGCGCGCAGGAGGCAGCCAGTCAATGTTGATGTTTCCCTTCTCATTGATGTTTCTATCTCTGTCCCTCTCTCTTCCTCTGTCTCTAAGAACCAATAAAAACATATTAAAAAAAAAAAAAAGAAAGTGAAAAGAAAACCCATAGAATGGGAGAAAATTGTTGAAAGTCATATATGTCTGATAAGGACTTGCATTCATAATACATAACTTTTATAGCTCAATAATAAAAAGTCAAATGGCCCAATTTAAAAATGGCCAAAGACCTGGCTGAGTGTCTCAGTTGGCTGGAGCAGTGTACACCAAAAGGTCCCAGGTTCGATTCCTGATCAGGGAACACACCTAGGTTTCAAGTTCAATCCCTGGTCAGGGAGCATACGGGAGACAACCAATCAACGTTTCTCACTCACATCAATGTTTCTCTCTCTCTCTCCCCTGCTTCCTTTAAAAATCAATAAAAAAATAAAAATGGACAAAGAATCTGAATAAACACTGAACCAAAAGAGATCTGCGAATGGCCCATAAGCACAAAGGGTAGAGAGATGCTCACCATTGTTAGGCATCAGAGCAATGCAAAAGAAGCCTTAAGGAGAGCTCTGCTCGGCCACGAGGAAGGCTATGATAACAGGACAACGAGCTAGCGGGGACCCGGAGAAACTGGAGCCCTCGATGGCTTGTGGGTGGGAATGGAAACCGATGCAGCTGCTTTGGACAACTGTCGGGCAGTTCCTCACATGGTCAAACACAGAGTTACCATCTGACCCGGCAATTCCCCCCCTCGGTATTTCCCAAGTGAAATGATGCCTGCACAGAACATGGACACCCGTGTCCACAGCAGCACTATTCACAGTGACCAAGAAGGGCCAACTGATGAACGGGCGAACAAATGTGAGGTGCCCGTACGAAGGAAAATGGAGCGCTGACACGTGCTGCAGCGTGGACGAACTTGGGAACGCTACGCTGAGTGGAAGCAGCGGCCCCAGAGGGCCAGGCGGTGTAAGATCCAGTGCCATGAAATGTCCAGAGCAGGCAAAGCCAGAGAGAGGGAAGGTAGATTCCTGGCTGCCGGGGGCTGGGAGGGATGGAGAGATTGGGGGTGACAACGAAGTGGGGGTTTCTCCGGGGCTGAAATGGTGATGGGTGCTCAGCCCTGCGGTTATACTAAACCTCCGTGGTACCTGGATTCTGTTGAATATGGTCAGCTTGGACTTGGAGTCCCGGGGGGCGTCCGCCGGAGGCCCAGCCGAGGAGAAGGACGCCATGGCCACCTGGCTGGGAGAAGCGGCACAGCACATGTCCATTTTCACCTTCTCCTTCCGGAAGCCTGAGAAGCGCTGGGCCCTGGGGTTGCCGGAGAAGAGCCTGTAGCCTCCGCCCCGGGTGCAGGCCGAGCCCTTTTCACCTTTCGTGGCTCCTGACGCCGCGCCGCCGTTCTCAGCCTGGGTCTGCTTCCCGGGGCCCGGGGCTCCAGGCGGCTGGTCCCCCCCTGCCTGGCTCTGCTGTGGGCCGCCGGGGGAGAACATGTCCCCCAGGTCCAGAGTCCCTTTTGCAGATCTCAACTGCTTGGCCAGAGAGGAGATGTCTGGGTTGTCAGGAGGGTCCAGAGATGATGCCGTGAAGGACGGCGGGGCGGTGGCCACCTTTGGTGCTCCCTTCGAGTCCCATTTCGTGCTGCCAGGAGAGGCTGCTCTGGGGAGAGCAGGCGCGGTTTTTCTCCTTTGGACTGGGGATCCCTCAGGCTCCGGGTTCCCAGGGCCGGCACGGAGAGAGTCGGCACTGGGCGTCAGCGGCAGGGGCTGCTGCGACCACGGCCCCGACTTCGGGGCGGCCTGCTTGCCCTCGGGGCCCGGCAGCTGGGAGGACGCGGCTGCCACCTGGGCGTGGGAGAAGAGCCGCTGGGACTGGGTGATCATCTGGAACACCTGCATCTGCTCGTGGCTCACCAGAGACTCCTGCGACTTCAGGAAGAGCTGCCGGAAGAGCGGGGTGGCGTCCGACGGGAGCCCACCCGGCTTCTGGACGTCCTGCAGGCCGGGCTCCCTGGGGTTCTGCCACGGGAACGTGTCGCAGTCACACTGGCTCTTTCTGGAGGCCCAGTTGTCATCTTCCCCGCTGGCATGTCTGGGGTCACCGGAGGCCTCCCCAGGCGCCTTCAGGAGCGAGGGCGCGAAGGGCAGCACGTCCTCCAGACTGAGGCCCGAGCTGGGGGAGGGCTCCCTGCTGGGGGAGGCGCTGTTGGGCCCGGGGCCGGGTTCCGGGCCCTCCGGGGACTGCACCGCCGGGGCCTTGTGGACCACAAACACATTGTTCCCTTTGCTCTTGGGGCAGCCGGGCAGGTTCCGGTTCCGGAGCCACTGGAAGTTGTGGCTGGATGGCTGGGAACTGGAGGGGCCCGTCTGGCCTCGGAACAGAGGCAGGCAGGCAGGCAGGGGGCCGCCCTCAGGCCAGCCCTCCAGGGCGGATGGGAGCTGGAGCAGCCAAGGCTCTGGCTCGGACGGGTCGGGGCCACCATTCTCTGCTGCCCTTGAGTGGACGGCTGTGAACATGTCGGCGACAGGCTCCTTCTGCGGGGGACGCGACTTCTCGGGAACCTCAGGGCCCAGGGCTCCTGGGGCTGCTGGGGTGCTCGCTGGGGCGCAGGAGGACCCGGATGAGGGTGGGCAGGGACAGGCCCGGTTCCTCCCTTCGCTGCTGTCTGAAGGCCCTGCTGGGGCCGGGCAGGGAGAAGGGATCTTCTGGTGGACGATGCTGCTCACGATGCAGCGCAGGAGGTCCCGGTTGGGCAAGAGGGAGCCAGGGGACCTGGCCTCTGGGGGCAGCAGGGACCGCAGGCCACTGGGGGCGGGCGGGCCGGCCACCTCCTGGGCGTGGGGGGAGTCCCCGCAGGCCTCCTCCTCCGCGGGCGCTTCCTTCAGGATGCACAGGCCGTGCTGCACCTCGTAGTGGCGGCGCAGCGAGCGGTAGTCGCAGTAGCTCTTGCTGCAGCCCTGCTCGATGCACACGAAGGGCTTGGTCTTCTGGTGGGTGAGCATGTGCCCGGTCCTGGAGTCACACACGAGAAGGAAGTCAGCAGGCTCCACTAGGGCCTCCCACTGAGAGGACCCCAAGGGGGCCCCACGATTCAGGAGAAGCCATCTGGAAGGGGTGCTCCTCTCCCTCACCTTTAAGTAAACCCCTTATCTGAAAAAAATCAGTGGAAGCCGGGCCAGAGTTCCCCAAAGTGGGTTCCCGAGGAACACCAGTCCTCCAGAGTTGCTCCCCGGGGACTTGGGCTCAGCTGGCAAAATGTAAAGGCCGCGCAGCAGATAGGGAAGCATCTGTTTGACTTTCACGTCTCAACCTCACTTGCCATAGAACTGTTTTTCCAAGGAGCCTCTCTGAGCAGCCCCGAGAACCAGAGCTCTGCAGGGCGCATGGGGGAGGTGCTAGCCGGGGACACCCCTCCTCTAACAGGAATGTTTGCGTACCCTTGGGTTCCTCAGTGGTTCTCAACCTTCCTGATGCCGCGACCCTTTAATACAGCTCCTCATGTTGTGGTGACCCCCAACCATAAAATTATTTTCGTTGCTACTTCATAACTATAATGTTGCTACTGTTATGAATCATCATTTAAATATCTGATATGCAGGATGTATTTTCATTGTTATACATTGAACATAATTAAAGCATAGTGATTAATCACAAAAGCAATATGTAATTATATATGTGCTTTCTGATTGTCTTAGGCGACCCCTGAGAAAGGGTCGTTCGACCCCCAAAGGGGTCGCAACCCACAGGTTGAGAACCGCTGGGTTAGAGTGTTGGCCCGCACACTGAAAGGTCTCGCGTTCGATTCCCAGTGAAGGGCACGTACCTGGGTTACAGGATCAATCCCTCCCCAGCCCTGGTTGGGGCGTGTGCGGGAGACAACCAATCTGTCTCTCTCACATCAATGTTTCTCTCCCTTTCTCTCTCTCTTTCTCCCTCCCTCCCTTCCACTGTCTAAAAATCAATGGGAAAATACCCTCAGGTGAGGATTAACAACAACAAAAGGTAAATTAATCAAAGCCTCCGGTAAGGGTTAGGAGTGCTGTACAAATGCAAGGGATGTACTTCCCACGAGCAAGTCTCTTGGTTTGAGAAAAGCCTGTCTTTCCTTCCTTACCAGCAAGAAAAGCTCATCACTTCCCAGACATCAAGAACAAAGGAAATTCTGTCCCTAACTCTTATCATGGGCTTTCTTTTTAAAATCAAGAATTAAAAAAGAAAAATCAAGAGTTCTAAAAAAAGAAAGGAGTTCAAAAAGAAAAACAAGAGTTAATAGTTCATTGTCATGTTCTAGAAGCAGGTGTTTCAGACACTCCCATGCCCAGTGTTATCCCAGCACATATCCCTCATGGCATGCAGGCCCGTCTCCCTGACACCCACCAGGGACTCCGAATGGTACTTGGGGGCTCAGAACTGCTTCAGGAGCGAGCCGCTATGTGTCTTTAAACCACCAGGGTCCCGGCTAGACATGGGAGCAGCAACTTCCTCCCTGGTGTGAATCTGGGGGCTCCGAACAGTGACCCGTCCAGGGCAGTGGCAGCCCTGCCCCAGAGCACTGGCAGTGTGAGAAGGGGGAGTCTGGGGCTCAGCACAGGTGACATCCATTTGGGGAACATGGAGGTGAGACCATCCAGGAGGGGTGGGAAAAGCTGATCTGGGAGGGGGTGGAGGAGATACAGGAAGGCTCCTGCCCCTGCCCCTGCCCCCTCCCCCCCCTGCCCCCTGCAGAGCTGTCAGGACCAGACTCCTACGTACAGGTGGTCCTGCCGCTTGAAGGCCTTGCTGCAGATTTTGCAGACGTGCTTCCTCTCCTGGCTGTGCGTCAGGTAGTGCTTGCTCAGAGAGCTGGCGCTGCTGAACACCTTCCCGCAGAGGCTGCAGTCCAGAAGCGGGTTCTGGGGGGAGCTGTGCTGCCGCTTTCCTTTCCTTGCACTCCCCGAGCTCGCCCTGCCTCCTTCGTCAGTGTCTTTAGGCGCCTTGAGCGGGCCCAGCCCCAGCTCTAAACAGAGGAGAAAACACAGGTTAGAGACATGGGGCGGTCAAGGAGCCGGCTGGAGGCTCTGCAGCTGAGAGGCACGGCCGGCTTGGGGAGAGTGGGCCGGGAACCCCCACGTCAGCAGCTTTCCTTCAGAGGAAACGGGGGTTAGGACCAGGGGAGGGAGAGAAGGCAGCTGGTCGGCGCACCTGCAGGAGGGACCCAGTCTTGGTGCCCCGCTCCAGGGGACAGCAGGGGTCTGAGGCTCTGCTTGGGTAAGATGGGCGGGGCTTCCTGACCACCCCGTGCATTTCACCCCGAGAAAGGCAATCCAGAAATATACACTCCAAAAGCTTAAGAGAGTCTCAATCCTTTCTCCCAGCCAGTTCTACTTGGGTGTTTTGGTTTTTTTAAAACATATTTTATTGACTTTTTACAGAAAGGAAGGGAGAGGGATAGAGAATTAGAAACATCGATGAGAGAGACACATCGATCAGCTGCCTCCTGCACACTCCCCACTGGGGATGTGCCCGCAACCAAGGTACATGCCCCTGACCGGAATCGAACCTGGGACCCTTGAGTCCGCAGGCCAATGCTCTATCCACTGAGCCAAACGGGTTAGGGCTCTACTTGGGGTTTTTAACGAAGGAAATAAATGTAGACTAGTAGAGTTTGCTGTAAGGGTCTCAACGGCCACACTGTTTTTCCTGGAAAATGCTGGAAACGACTCATATCTGACAGGAGGCATGCGGGTCACGGCATGGTGGTTTAAATGGTGTCTGACATACGCACTTCAGATAAAACCGTAGAAAAATGCTCGATGACACGAAAGGCTGTTCATGCTGCACTAAGCCAGAAAAAAGCAGCCTGTTGCAAAACAGAACTGTCCCAGTTTTAGAAAAAGAAAAAGAAATGTATTCAGAAAATAAACAGAATAAACTGACTGGTCATTTTTATTTTCTTCTTCTTGTGTATCTGAATTGTCCCTGTTTCCTGCATTTTGGGGGTAAAATGATAAAAGGGTATTTTTATGAATCATGTCATTGGAGGAACTGAAGGGGCTGGAAATGTTCTGGGGGGAGTGGGGCGATGTCCTCAGACATCTGAAGGGCCAGCGTGTGGAGGAAGGAGTGGATGGCTCTGTCTTGCTCCGAGGGACAGAGCTGGGTTTGGTGACTAAAGGGTCAAGGGAGCTGGTCTCACATCACTAGAGCTGTCCAGGGCATGGACGCGGGACTCTGCCGGCTCCCTGCTCCAGCTGCTGGACTTCCCATCCGGGCACTCGTAGGTGCTCAATGACCATCTGCTGGATGGATGAGCAATGGGAGACCTTTATGCCCCTTGGACGGTCTTCGGGATGGAACAGCCTGCATGAGAGGGCAAGCTGAGAACTCACCATTCAGCTAGGAAGCTAGAGGCAGGATCTGTGACTGTCACAGGCCAGGGAAGGGGGAGGGGAGGGGACGGCACTGAAGGACCCAGATGGCAAGTCTCTGTGGCTGAGATGCAGTGTGAGAAACACAGCAGGAAGGAGCCAGACTTTTGTCCCAACTGAGCCTCTGGGTGGACCATCTGTCACTTCACTTGCCTGGCTTACATCTTCTTCAAATGAGAATTACTGTGATGAGTGATTAAAAGATTCCAACAGTTTAAATGAGGAAAAACAGGCCTCCCTCAGGGGAAAGCCCTGGCCTTGCTAAGTTACTTTTAAAATGCTCATTAAAGAAACTATTAAACTAGAAAACAAAACGTTGTTTTGAAAAATTAGCAAGGACATTGAAAAATAGGCAGAGTCACTGGTCTGGGAAGGCACTTGATCTTCCCAGAGAGTAATTGTTAAAGGAGCTCTAAAACTGTACGTTCTCTGACGGGCAAACTGACTTAGAAGCAAATGTTCAGGCCCTGGCCGGGTAGCTCAGCTGATAGAGCGTCATCCCGATACCCCATGATTGCAGGTTTGATCCCCTGTCAGGGCACATACAAGAAGCAATCAATGACTGCATCAACAAGGAGAATGACAAATCGATGTTTCTCTCTCTCTCTCTTCCTCTATCTAAAATCAATCAATACACATTTTTTAGAAGATGTCCAAAGAACTAAAAAGAAAACTTGATGTGCAGAGTTGTTCACAAACACTATTGCAGCCTAATGAACAAGAATATGGTCAAACAGTACAACGGGATAAATGACTGCTACAGTGACCACTGCGTGGTCTCCCTGCATCTAAGAAAGCAGATACTCGCCCTGGCCGGTTTGGCTCAGTGGATAGAGCGCCTGCCTGAGGACTGAAGGGTCCCATATTTGATTCCGGTCAAGGGCATGTACCTTGGTTGCAGGCACATCCCCAGTAGGGGGGTGTGCATGAGGCAGCTGATGGATGTTTCTCGCTCATCGATGTTTCTACCTCCCTATTCCTCTCCCTTCCTCTCTGTACAAAAATCAATAAAATATATTAAAAAAAAAAAAGAGGCCGAAACCGGTTTAGCTCAGTGGATAGAGCGTCGGCCTGCGGACTGAAAGGTCTCGGGTTCGATTCTGGTCAAGGGCATGTACCTGGGTTGTGGGCACTTCCCCAGTGGGGGATGTGCAGGAGGCAGCTGATCGATGTTTCTCTCTCATCGATGTTTCTAACTCTCTATCTCTCTCTCTTCCTCTCTGTAAAAAATCAATAAAATATATTAAAAAAAAATAAAAAGAGGATGGAAAACCAAAACGGAATTTATCTTGTGGGGAAGCCTGAAGGCAAACCAAAAGGAGATTTGATGAAGGCCTGTTTTTCCTCATTTAAACTGCCGGGGTTCTTGTTCCGGCACTAAGAAGGGTTCAGCAATCTGGAGAAGGGGCTGTGAGTAACTCAAGTATGAGTCCAGAGACAAAGCATAATTTGAAAGGCATATGGAGGTCAGAGGAGCTTAGCTAAAAGGAACTAAGATCTCCTCGTCTCAGGACCCCATGCTTTTTATTAACACAAATTGTCCTGAGGCGAGGCAGAGATATATACTTCAAAGGGTCAGGGTTTCCTATACAGAGGCATTGTCAGATTGGGGGAATTAGCCTATGGCTGTTCAGGTGTTTGGCCAGTAGGAGGCAGTAACATGTAGATTAAGATGTCCTGAGCTGTCTGGCAGCAAACAATCATCCCTTTTCAGGTTTCGGGAAATGCCCTCAGCCTTTCCCAACAGGTGAAAACATATGTGACTCAGCCATTGTTGAGTCCCCAAGTTCCATCAACCTTTGGATGAAACTCTTGCAATTATGACATGCTGGAATTGGGATCTTTTAACCACTCATCACAGTAGTTCGCCCTTTTTCCTCCACTGCTGAAGAGAAAGACTTCAAAACGAACCGATGGGCTGTCTGAAATGAAATCTAACATGTGGGTAAAAATAACAAAATAACTCTCATCTGTCCAGAGCTTTACAGTCTGCAAAGTGCATTTGCGTTCATGTCTTCTGTTGCTTTCTCTTACTGGTACTCTGGGGGAAGAAGGGAGGGTGTTACTGTGCCCCCACTTTACGGATAAAGACCCTGGGCTTGGGCAGTTTAGAAGCAGCAGATGGACAGGCTCCCGGCTGGGTCTGGAAGTGTGAAAGGGCCTCTGAGCAGTGGTGACGGAGAGGAAAGTCTCCCCTACACTCGAAGGTCTGCCCACACCCCTCACGAGACTAGGATATCCCCAAACAGCCACCGTTCTCAGCATCGTTCCCTAACACCAGTGGTAAGTTTTCTCGACTAGGAAGTTGGGAACAATTCCCAAGTGGAAGAAGGGTAACTGCTCCCTATTCATCTGTGGAAGAGACATTTCCATAACCAATCAGGCAGAGCCAACCCCCTGCAGCCCGCCAGGCCCTGGGCCTCAGAGGGACAGCATTACCTTGTAAGGAAGCCTGAGATTCCGGGTCTGCATACTCCTCCAGCACCTTCACAGAGTCACTGTCCTTCCCCGAGTACAGGGACACTGCATCTAAATTGTCCTCCAGGGCCTCGCTGGGCACACCGGGCTTTGGGTGGCTGGGGTCCAGGTCCAAGCCACTCAGGCCAGCGTAGAGCAGGTCTCGTGTGCTGGGACCCAGGTCCCGGCTGAGGGTGTCACTGCAGTGGAGCCCCTGGCTCTCGGATAAGGAAGGGAGGTGCCTCTTGGATGGAAGGGCACCCTCCTCCCCAAGGCTGTACTGGTCCATGGTTATCTGCTGCCAGGTTTTGGCCAAGAGTTACTCCAGGTGAGCAAAGCCGTGCAAGGATTCAGGGAGGACAGAACTCCTGGTCTCTAATTCCTAAAAAGGAACAAGAAGGAATCAAAATTACCAGATGGCAACACGGTGTAGTGGATTGAACTTGGACTTGGAATTCAATCAGACCTGTATCTGGGTCTGTTCTCTGACACTTAATAGCCATATGACCCTGGGAGTCACTTAAGCTCCACGAGACTCAGTTTCCTCATCTGTAAATTGGGCATAAGAGCAGCTTCCATCATAAAATGGTTGTCAGGAATAAATGGAAGGACTCCCAGCAACATGGTGGACTGAACTGACCTCTTTTCCAGCTATAAACACATAGAAATATGAGACCTTCTAGAATTGCAAACATTCAAATTAAACTCACTGGAGGTTGAACAGCAGATTACACAGTGCTAAGAGAGCATCAATGAACTGGCACAGCAAACCCAGGAAATGCCCCCAGAAGGCAGCACAGAGATAAAGAAATGAGAAGTTGAGAAAATATGAATGGAGAAGAAGCAAATGCCTAACAGGGGTCCCAAAAGGAAAGAGGAGAGATCGTAGGAGAGACAGTATAGTCAAGAGATGACGGTGGAGGAATTTCCAGAGCTACAGAAACACATGAATCCAAACTTAAAGATATGATTCTTGGAAGATATGTGGCTAGTAATCAAGCATTGCAAGGTCAGAGCAGAATAAAGAAAAACGAGTTCACTCCTTGACACACAGCAGAACTGCACAACACCAAAGACAAAGAGAAAATCCTGAAACCCACCAGAAAGAAACAAACAGGCAGACAGTCTACAACGGGATGATGACTAGATTGATGATAAACTTCCCAACAGAAACGAGACTGGAAGGCAAGGGAAACACAGCAGCAGAGGAAGTAAGGAGGAGAGTCAGCATAGAACTCAGCGCAGGAAAACTGCTGTTCACGAGGGAGCGATAGAGACTTTTCCAGACAAAGCCTAAGACTCTACCTCAGAGACCTTGGCTCAAAAACTACTACAAGTTTCGAATCATTTGGATAAAAGAAAGAGATAATGATTAACTTCACACTTTAAGTATCCATGCTAAGGGAATCTAACTATGGAACACCTAAACTGGCAGAATTTATCCCAACAAAAGAGAGAAAAAGACTCAAATTTCTAAAATTAGAAATTAAAGAGAAAATATCACTAAATGACCTTACAAAAATAAAAAAGGGTTATAAAGGAAAATTATGAATAAATGCATGCCAACAAATTAGGTAAATTAGATTAGAACAAATTCCTAGAAAGATTCAAATTACAAAAACTGACTCAAGAGGAAATAGACTATCTGAATAGAACTATGTAGGAAGTAGAAGAATTGAATTAGTGAATTTAAAACTTCCCAGCTGTGGCACCAAAGAAACATTATTGCAACTCTGGAAAACAGTCAGGGGTTTACAGCAGTGGTTCTCAACCTTGGCTGCACATTAGAATCACCTGGGAATCCTTTTTAAATCCTGATTTCTGGGCCTCATCCTCCAGAAATTCTGTTTCTTTGTTATGGGGTGGGGGCCACAACATTAGTAACAAAGAAGCAGAATTTCTGGAGGATGAGGCCCAGAAATCAGGATTTTAAAAAGATTCCCAGGTGATTCTCATGTGCAGCCAAGGTTGAGAACCACTGCTTTACAGCAACTAAGTGAACCCGCATTAAGAAAAAGGTGAACCCTAGCCAGTTTGGCTCACTGGATAGAGCGTCGGCCTGTGGACTGAAGGGTCCCAGGTTCGATTCCGGTCAAGGGCATGTACCTTGGTTGCAGGCACATCCCCAGTGGGGGGTGCGCAGGAGGCAGCTGATCGATGCTTCTCTCTCATCGATGTTTCTAACTCTCTATCCCTCTCCCTTCCTCTCTGTAAAAAATCAATAAAATATGTTATAAAAAAGAAAGAAAGAAAAAGGTGAACGACACCTGGGAGGAGATCCCTGTGTCGTTTTAATTCACCCGTCCCACCCCTTCCCTAGCACCACAGCGGTTTTGAAGACTGTTCTGGTGTGGGAGGCAGCAGAGAGGACCTTGTTCTCAAAGAACTGAGGCTGTCTGTCCTCCCCTGTGGAATGGCTCCTGAAGGTCTAACGCGAAGGTCTTGCCTTGATCTTGCCCAATTTGGAACTCGCTCAAGGCAGAGAGTAGCTATGGGGATCGGGGGAGGAGGTTTGCTGAAAACATTAAAAAAACAATGAACCATTTGCTACAGCTTGGGACAAAGGATATTATCTGGGGCCGACAACAGACCAGCCACGGAAAGCAGGGAGGAAAGGCTGGAGCTTGAGATGCTGGGGGAATAAGGGCACGGAAAAGCTCCCACACTGGCCGTTTCTTACAAAGTTAAACGTGGCCTTACCCTCCGACCCAGCCAGCACACTCCTAGGTAACTACCTCAGTGAGTTAAAAACCTACGTCCACACAAAACCTGCACACAAATGTTTATAGCAGCGTTCTTCATCCTGCCCAAACTAGAAGCACCCGAGATGTCCCTCAGTAGGAGCATGGATAAACGAATTGCTACATCCATACAAGGAGAAGCAAGGAGATCTCAAGCCACAGAAAGACACGGAGGGACCATAGACGCATACTGCTGAGTGAAAGAAGCCAGTCTGAAAATGCTATCGTGTATGGTTCCAACTATATGACATTCTGGAAAAGACAAAACTATAGAGACAATAAAAAGATTGACTGCCCAGGTTGGGGGGTGGGGGTGGGTGGGAGATGAACAGGTGGGCCGTGGAGGGGTTGTTAGAGGAGTGAAATTACTCTGTACGATACTATAACGACAGATACATTCGCCAAAACCCACAGAACTACACAACACAAAGAGTGAGCCCTAATTTAAACTGTAGAATTTAGTTCATTAAAAAATAAAATAAAAATTTAAAGACCTTCTACATATTTCAGGGAACCTAGAAGGCCATGTGCCCAGGGTAGGCACATGCTCAGAAAAGACCCCAAAGGCTCTAAGCTCGCACCTCTGGCTGACCTTCGTTCTGTGCAACCAGGAAGTGAAGGTGAAGGTTGTAAACTGCCCACTGAGTGTTGAAAGCGTGTCCCGACTCCCACAGAGCCCAGCTGCAAAGACTGGGCAATTTCTGTTTCGTTCTGGGCAGTTAAGGAAATCTCTGTTAAATCACTGACCTGCATGGCCAAGAATATAGTCTTTATTTTAAAAGTCTAGAAAAGTCACTAAACAAATAAATCATTACAACCCATACGGAGCAGCAGCAACAAACCCTGGGGTGGGGGTAGAAAATCTACTCCGAGAGTGACACATTATAATACTCAAAATGTCCAGTTTTTCAAGAAAAAATTATGAGGCACGTAAACTAAGTATGGCCATTCAGAGAGCCATCCACTTCATACAAACGAAATCAAACAATACACAGCCTTTTATGTCTGGCTTCTTTCACTAAGCACAGATTTTCAAGGTCTTCCACACTGTGGCAGGTACCATTCATTCCTTTTTATGGCTGAACTAGAGGCCCGATGCATGAAATTTGTGCAAGGGGCTGAGCCCTTGCAGCCCCGGCTTCGTCCAGAAGGATGTCTGGAAGGACGTCTGGAAGGTCGTTTGGCTGTCTGATCTAATTAGCATATTATGCTTTTATTATTATAGATTTATTATACTACAGGCCCCATGCATGAATTCATGCACAGGTGGGGTCCGGCCAGCCTGCCCCAATCGAGGCTGGCTGGCCCCGCCACTGGTCGAATTCCCAGTTGAACTCCTGGGGGACAATTTGCATATTAGCCTTTTATTATATAGGATTCCATTGTCTAGTTATACTACATTTTTTTATATACATTTTATTGATTTTTTTACAGAGAGGAAGGGGGAGGGATAGAGAGTTAGAAACACAGATGAGAGAGAAATATCGATCAGCTGCCTCCTGCACACCCCCTACTGGGAATGTGCCTGCAACCAAGGTACATGCCCTTGACCGGATTCAAACCTGGGACCTTTCAGTCCGCAGGCCGACGCTCTATCCACTGAGCCACAGCGGCCAGGGTTATACTACATTTTTTAAACCATTAATCTGTTGATGGGTGTTTGGGTTGTTTCCATTTTTGGCTATTATGAATAATTCTGTCCACACCTGGACATTTAAAAAACGCTTTATGACTCCCTGAGAGCAAATCTAGTGGATCCTAGAATAACTGGAGTTTGGGCCTAGATGCCTAGGCTGTCAGTGTCTACTGTTTTTAAACTGTTCATGTTGAGATGTAATAGAACAGCTGAGCCCTCAACACCTGCATTTCACATTGTGCATCTGCCTGTCTGTGTATGTAGCCTACTGAGGTTGCTCAAATGAAAGTTGAATACGGGTTCATAATCCCATACCACAACTCTGCGGCCTAAATGAGTTTCAGAATTCAAAATCTGGGGGATTTAGAAAGGTAAAGCAATGCATATGCCGTATTTAAATAACCCACATAGGTCTGGGGCAGCACCTCGTAACCCAACTATTATTTCCGCTTTGACACCTGTGATTAGAGCAACGGAAAAAAAAATAAAGAGCAATGTGCAAGTTCAGATTTGGCCACCAAATGAGGTTTGAGACATCTGGGCACTCTCAGACATTTTGGGTTTCTAAATTACAGAGAAGGGAATGTGAACTATAGAAGTTTATATTCTGAGGCAAAATGAATTTCTCCAATTCTAACCTTCTCCTGGAGCACTGCTAAAAACTGTTCAGTGCTCCGAAGGGAAGACCCATCTCTTTCGTCCTCTCCCAATAAAAACAAGCTAATGAAATATACAGCATCATTTCCTGGCCAGGTGGCTTAGTTGGTTGGAGCATCTTCCCATACATCAAAAGTTGCAGGTTTGATTCCTGGTCAGGGGACATTCCTAGCTTTTGGGTTCAATCCCCCAGTCAGGGCACATGCTGGAGGCAACTGATCCATGTTTCTCTCACACTGATGTTTCTCTTTCTCTCTCTCTCTCTTTCTCTCTCTCCCCCCTTCTCTCTAAAATCAATAAACATATCCTGCCCTATCCGGTTTGGCTCAATGGATAGAGCGTCGGCCTGCGGACTGAAGGGTCCCGGGTTCGATTCCAGTCAAGGGCACATGCCGGGGTTGCGGGCTCCATCCCCAGTAGAGGGCGTGCCAGAGGCAGCCAATCAACGATTCTCATCATTGATATTTCAATCTCTCTCTCCCTCTCCCTTCCTCTCTCTGAAATCAATAACAATATAAAAAAATAAACATATCCTTACATCCTTGAGTGAGGATTTAAATATATGTATGTATAAATAGAGCATTATTTAAAATATTAAGCCTTTTCTCCTCGTCAGGTATCACACCAAGTACTTTACATGCATTGATTCACTCCTCACAACAACCCCAAGGTTGGCTCTATAGAGAAGGACAGGGACTCTGAGAGGCTAAGTAATTTGTTCAAAGTCACATACTAACAAGTAGTTGAGCGAGGTCTTAAGCCCAGATACTCTGACGTTAGAGCTTGTGTTCTGACCCAGTGCACAACGCTGATTGCCCGTAAATTAAACTGGAGGCCGCACTGTCAGTTACGCTAAAAAACACAAACTTGCGGAGCTGCAGGGAGGGAGGCAGAATGCCTCTGGATTCCCCAAATACTAATCACTTGCTTTCCCACACACTCCCATAGTCCAGAGAACAAACTGGTCTGGTCACAGCCTCCGCAGGCCAGCCCGAAGTCCAAAGGCCACGCTCTGATATTCACATCCTTTACCAGATAGGAAAGCAACCCCCATCACCCAATATTGAGCTTGCTCTTATTCTGTCACCAGATAAATTCAAATCAACAAGTTTTGGCGCCTTCTGTGTACACAGCTACCTGCTAGCCCTAGTGGCGCTGGGTTTGTGGTCCATGGAACCTTGTAGGCATTCCCAACAGCCCAAATACTCTTTCCAAGAATTTTTTATTTTGGGTTTTCATTTGGAAAATAAGCTAAAAGAAGGAATCCTGGATTATCACTTTATAATCCAGTACTGCCATGTGGCTTCCATGCCCCGGGAATGTAATTGCACGAACGCCAAACAGGACTATTTTACTTGCCATGGGCCAACGAGAAGAGGAGACGGTGGATTTAGCTCATAATGAGGCCTTTGGGCACAACTCAAAGCCAACAGACATCATGGTACAAATAGAGGTTTTGCTGCAGTTCAGAGAAAAGGGAGGGGAGAAATGAGACATCACGGGGCCTGCTAAGCCCAAAAGGGCCCAGTGTGGCAGTCTGCAAAGTACTTGACTTAAGAGCAACTCTCTCATTAATTTGAATTATATTGGTTCGGTGGCTTTGTTTATATTTAACTTGCTAATTGATTTGGGCTTTCTGGAGGCACAAGAACTGTAAGCTTTAGGAACATATGTATGATTTATGCCTCATTTCATAGTTTAAAAACCAATTTAAGTCAACACTGGGGATCCAAAGCCAATTTAATTTTTTTTAAATATATTTTATTGATTTTTTACAGAGAGGAAGGGAGAGGGATAGAGAGTTAGAAACATCGATGAGAGAGAAACATCGATCAGCTGCCTCCTGCACACCCCCCACTGGGGATATGCCTGCAACCAAGGTACATGCCCTTGACCGAAATCGAACCTGGGACCTTTCAGTCCGCAGGCTGACGCTCTATCCACTGAGCCAAACCAGCTACAGCTTTTTTTTTTTTTTTCTTTTAAAAAAGGCCCATCATTCCAGGGCTGGTTGGGGTAGGAGAAAGGGATTCTCCTGGGAAATGCTACCACCTCTTAGGAAAGTAACCTGCCATTCACTCTAGACTGTAGCCCTAAGTTCACAGTTAAATAATATTTACTGTGGTGTTGTTTGGAGGGGAGGGAACAATCTGAATACACTAGAGGCCCAGTGCATGAATTCGTACATGGGTGGAGTCCCCCCCACCCCCCCCCACCAACCCCCCAGCTCATGCCTCCAGCCTCACAGCCCTCCGTCTTGGCCTGGCACCACTCCCTCACCTGCTCCACCATCCCACCTGCGGGACGATCTATGGGGGCCAGGCCGCCCCCTGCCATGGCTGCAGTTGCTGTGTGCAGGGGCCATCAGCAGGGCCATCAGGCCCCTGCTCACACCCGCCTTGGCCTGGCACCTGCTCACCTGCTCTACCATCCCGCTGTGGTCCCACTCTCATTGGGGCCCATCAGGGCCAGCAGCGCCTCCACTGAACAACCGCCAAAGGGGACAATTTGCATATCAGGCTTTTGTTATATAGGATGTGCCTGTTCTACAAAGCTGTTTTATTTAGCTTGCAGTAAATTTAAACATTTTTCAATTCGTTATCAGGTTGAAAAACCTGTCAGAGTTCTTTTGGCCAGAGCATCACTGTCCAAAAGAATTTTCCGTGCTGATGGAAATGTTCTAAATCTGTACTGTTTAACAATAGCTACCAGCCATGAGCGCCAGAAATACAGCTGGTGTGACTGGGAACGATAGTCTTTATTTTATTTCCATTAAATCTGAATTGACACAGCTACAAATGATAGTGGATACCGCACTGGACACAGCAGGCTCTAGAGATGTCTCATTAAAATGAGGCTTTCCAGCCCTGGCCAGCATGGCTCCATTGGTTGGGTGTCATCTAGAGCACTGCAGGGGGCCGGGTGGCGCATTCCCTCACATCAGTGTTTCTCTCTCCCTTCCTCTCTATCAACTAAAAAAACAACCCTTTTTTTTTTTTTTTAAAGTAAGGCTTCCCAATTTGTTTGTAAAAATTGGGGGGGGGGATATCTGAGGATCGGTCAACACTGAATCCACATTCTTTCTTTTTTTTTTTTTTTACATTTTTATTGATTTCAGAGAAGGAGGGAGAGGGAAATAAAAACATCAATGATGAGACAGAATCACTGATTGGCTGCCTCCTGCACACCCTACACGGGGGATCGAGCCTGCAACCCTGTTATGTGCCCTTGACCAGAATCAAACCTGGGACCCTTCAGTCCGCAGGCCATCGCTCTATCCACTGAGCCAGACCGGCCAGGGCCGAGTCCACATCCCTGCAAAGCAAGAACTGGCTGGAGCCGAGAAGCTGCAGCTGCCTTGAGACAGAGCAGGGACTGTCCAGTCTGCCACAGTCTCCACCACTCCCTGTTCTCTCACACCTTCCCACTTCGCTCATTCACGTGCCCTGCCGGGTCCCTGGAGACACCTGGGTGTCGTTCCCTGATCGGTTTCCCTTGACCCAGCTCTCTTTCCTCAGCTTTACCAAACTCTGACAAGTCAGGCCTACATGCCCCCTCTGCCATAGAGGATACGCCCAACATAACAGAGTCTGAGGTTATTCTGTCCTCCTCGGAGCTCTGATAAGCACGTGTCTGATAATCCACTTACCACTTTCTCAAATGGCCTCAGAAGTTAAGGACCTTTCAGGTTCCTCCATTTCCCCCAGACCACAGCTCTAGGATGGCTGTGAACCTGCCTTATGTGTCTCTGCTTCTCACAGCATCTTGCCTGGCACAGAATTCTGATCAAAGGCTCTCAGCATCCCTCTCGTGGACGAGCGACAGGATTCCATTGTGTCACCTCGCTTCCTCTTTGAAAGGCCCCAACCTGCTGTTCTATCAGTCTCCCCCCCCCGCCCCCCCCCGCCCCCCAGTGACACCCTTCCCTGTTCCTCTCCGCATCGCATCGATGTTATCAGAGAGAGAGTGAACACGCCTGAGTGACATCAGCTTTTGGGAGCTGGGACACCTGCAGCTTTTACTCCAGCTGTGCAAATTCTTTCCTCATTTTCCCGCTCCAAACATTATTGTAAACTGCAGGCCCGTTTTGTTTGGCCTACCCAGTGTTTTTAAAAATGGATTAGTCATCAACGCTTCTTTTAAATGGAGAGAATTCAACTAAATGGATTTCTGGCTTCTCTTGAAAAGTAGATTTGCTATTGCCTGACAGTTATCAATAGATAGAACTGAGGGACAACTGCCACCTCTGGAGAGGGTTATGGCCTCCAGTTCCCATTTTCTTCACTTATCGTCCCACTTGGCCCCCATCATAATCCATATAGATAAAAGCCTAAGCAACCAAATGACCGGTCTGTCGCTATGATGTGCACTGATCACCAGGTGGCAGATGCTCAATGCAGGAGCTGCCCCCTGGTGGTCTGTGTGCTCCCACAGCCAACCTCCTGCAGCTGGCCAACCTCCTTCGGTCCCTCCCCACAGCGGCCCTGATTGCCCCGACCAGGACTGGGAGAGACTGCCTGATCGGCCCAATCGCCGGCCAGGCCGAGGAACCCCACCGGTGCATGAATTCATGCACTGGGCCTCTAGTCATTATAATAATGACAACAGTGGCAACAAACATTCATCAAGGTTTTATCATATGCCAGGTACTATGTGATCACTTATATATCATCTCATTTACTAGTAATCCCCATAATATCCCTCAAGGCACAAATAGTTTTCTGTGCTGATGGAAATGTTCTAAATCTGCGCTAATGACAGCCACAGCCACAAGGAGCTACTGTATTATTAGCCCTATGTTACAGATGAGGTAGATGATGTCCAGAGAAGTTCAGTAACTTGCTCAAAATCAAGGTTAGGATTCAACCCCAGGAAGTCTGACTTCAAAGCCCTCACACTTGCCCTGGACAGTATTGCTCACTGGTTAGAGCATCGGCCTGTACACCAGAGGGTCCAGGGTTCGATTTCCAGTCAAGGGCACATACCGGGGTTGCAGGTTCGATCTGTGCAGCCCCCATCGGGGTGCGTGCGGGAGGCAACCAATTGATGTGTCTCTTTCACATCTCTCTTTCTCTCTCTCTCTCTTTCCCCCTCTCCACTCCCTTCCATTCTCTAAAAAAACTATCCTCACTCCTTGGGTGAGGATTTTTTTAAAAAACCCTCACACTTAACCAATCCACTTTGCTCTGACCCCACATGTGAGAGTGGCCTCCTGCCCCAATTCTGCACCTACATTCTTTTTTTAAATTTCAATTAGCAATTACTTCGACTCAGGTAAACCTAATTGGCCAAAATACCTGTCACTGTGCAAAGCTTGCACTTACATTCAAGGAAGACTCCCTCGTCCCACCATGTAACTAATCTGTACTTTCAACCAGGCCGTTGACTCATTCCCTCTCATAGCTCACTATAAGAGCAAATTTAAAGCTTACATTGGGAAAGAGAAAGCCTGGAGGAATGAGAAGGCCACCATTGCACCTTCCAGGGAAGATTCTTGCACAGAATTATCTAAATGAGAAAAGAGACACCGAAGAGTCTCACTCCCAAAGCTGATCCTGGCAGAAAATGTTAAAATAAGCATTAAAATCTAGAACAGCGGTTGTCATAGTGAGGTGACGTGGGGGAGCCATGGGGTCCTCAAGACCATTTCCATAGTAAGATTCAGATGTTACCTGCCTTTTTATTCTGGGTGAAACTTTCCAGAAGCTACAGGACATCTCTCAAAAGGCTGAATGCAGAAGATCTGCGAATCCAGATGACTCTAAACATGTAAAACAATGCCACTATCCTCACAAAATTTTGCGGTTTTATTTTTGGTTTTTTGGTCATCTTTTTGTTCTTTTATTCTCACTATTTTTTTGTGTGTGTTCTGAAATATACTCTTTTTTAAAAATCCTCACTCAAGGATATATTAATTTTACAGAGAGGGAAGGAGAGAGGGAGAGAAGGAGAGATAGACAGACAGACAGCGATGCAAGAGTCAAACATCTACCAGTTACCTCCCCAAGTACGCACCCCACCAGGGATGGAACCTGCAACCTACGTATGTGCCCTGACTGGGATTGGAACCCACAACCTTTTTGGTATACGGGACAATGCTTCAAGCGATTTAGCCACCTGGCCTGGGCTGAAATATACTCTTTTCAATAAAAATGTCAAAGATCTTACTCTATAATGGGCTTATTATTGCTATTTTAAATGAATAAATATTTTCAAAGTGTATTAATCTTCTAACACAACAAGTCAGTAGATATAGTTCACAAACACAAAAGCTCTCTGGGGTCTTCAGTGATTTTAAAGTGTAAAGGGGCCCTAAGACCAAAGTTTGAGAACTGCTGCTCTAAAGAGAGAAAGTCCTGCATGTACACAAGCAGGAGTGTATCTGTGTATGTGTGCCTACCACTGAAGGAAACCCTAAACCAAAAATTCCAAACTGATGGCCAGCAGGCTTTGTAAGGACCCAACACCAGTGGTCGGCAAACTGCGGCTCGCGAGCCACATGCGGCTCTTTGGCCCCTTGAGTGTGACGATGAAGTTTCAATCGCACTGTACGTGCGCGCCCACATGTGGTATTTTGTGGAAGAGCCACACTCAAGGGGCCGCAGTTTGCCGACCACTGCCCTACACTATCTCTAAATACTTATTAAATTCGTTGTCAGCATTTAAAGATGAAAAACTTGCCCTCGTTCGTTTGGCTCAGTGGATAGAGCATCGGCCTGTGGACTGAAGGGTCCCGGGTTTGATTCCGGTCAAGGGCACATGCCGGGTTGCAGGCTTGATCCCCAGGAGGGGGGCCTGCAGGAGCAGCTGATCAATGATTCTCTCTCATCATTGATGTTTCTCTCTCTCTCCCTCCCTCTCTGAATTCAATAAAAGTATATTTAAAAAAATAAAGATCGCCCTAACCGGTTTTGCTCAGTGGGTAGAGCGTCGCCTGCCGACTGAAGGGTCCCAAGTTTGATTCGGGTCAAGGGCACCTACCTTGGTTGCAGGCGCATCCCCAGTAGGGGGCGTGCAGGAGGCAGCTATCAATGTTTCTCTGTCATCGATGTTTCTAACTCTCTATCCCTCTCCCTTCCTCTCCGTAAAAAATCAATAAAAACATATTAAAATAAAATAAAGATCAAAAGGTTTCACATAAAGACAGTGTTCTGGTCTCTTCTAAAAAAAAAAAATTAAAGTTCTAGCAACACTGTCCTGGCATGTCCACACAGCCATTTCCACTGGCTGGCATCACCTGGCTGGGGCAGGTGATCTTCGGTTCTCCACACTCAGGGTCTTTCGCTGCCTATCCCCTGGAGGTATCTAAGTTGCTTTGCAATAAACAATGAAACCAACAGCGATCTAGGAAGTGTCTGCATTGTTCCAGAGAGTCAGCATGCAGGATAAATAGCCCTTCTCCCAGGTGACTTCCCAAAGCGGCAACTTGCAATAGTGTCCCCACTGGTACTGAGAGTCTCTGGGGTGGATTGGAAATCCTTCTGAGACAGAAAGGGATCCATCTGAGAAAGGAGGTGTCTCTGGACACGTGCAAAGGGGGGAGACTCACCCAGAGAGGAGCGAAATCTCCAGGGCTCAGGGGGGCCCAGACGAGGCCCCACGGGGAGGGGAGTCCAGGTGACAGTCAGACCATTGGCTATGTCCTCCTGGAACACTGGGTGGTAAATACGGGGCACTCGGCCGACTTCTTTCACCCTGAAAGCAGGTGGTGGGGTGGAGAGGAAGGGGCCGTCAGATGGCGCGTCCCCAAAGCAGCAAAGACACAGGCGTGAAATTGGGGGAAATGGGCACCTTTGAGAAGGAAGAAAGCAGTACTAAACTGGGGTGATCTAGGTGGCAAAGTAGTTTTGTTGTTAAGGGGAAGTTATTTTTTTTTCTCTCTTTCTTTCCTTATTTTCACTGCCCCCGCCCTGGAGGGAACTGGAGGGTTTTGCTGGGAGAAGCCAGTTGGACTTGGGCAAGAGGGGTGGGACAATAAATATCAGATGAGAGGGAAAATGGAAGATCTGAGTTGGTTTGTTCTCAATGAAAAGATACTCCAGAAAAGGGACTCTTGATGGGAAGAAAGGATTTTTGCTGGAAAGTGACCCTGAATGGAGGAAACATCTGAGAACCCAATAATAATTTTTTTTTTTTTTGCTAGAGGAAGTTCCTAAAAGGAGGGGGAGGGGAGAGACCTAGGGAAGCTAGGAGAGAGATTTGGTTTTGCTGGAAGATCCCCAAAGGAAACAAATCTGGGTCCCCTAAGGTGGGGCCATGTAGGACGAACGAATTTTCAGCAGAAGGGGCCTGGGAGCCGAGAGCGAATGCAAGGCCGAGATGCAGAAAGCGCCGAGGTCGGGTAGGGCTCGCGGCGCGAGCTGGGGAGCTGCGAGGGAGCAGTTAGGGCCCGGGGGGGCGGGGTAGGAAAAAAGCGGGGTGCAGCGGCTCAGGGGCCCCTGAGGAAAGTCTTCTCCAAGGCGAAGGCGGTTGCGGGGGTGCAGCGGGGCCCGGAGCTGTTGGGGTGCAGAAGATGCGTGCGTGACGCGGGGTAAGGGGCGCCCGCCGCACCCGCTGCGCCCTTCGAAAGGTAGATGGGACCCCCCCAAAAAGGAACATACAGGCGAATTAGGTTTTAAAAGGGGGGAGGCGTTAGAAACCGAGGAAGGGCGGGAAAGGGGAGGTGGGGAGGATGGGGAAGGGGTAGGGGGCAGCACAGCAACCGGGTTTTACCCGCCCCCGGGGGCTCGCGCGCCGGGCCTCGCGCCTCGCGGGCCTCCCAGCGGCCTCCAGCCTCCCACGCGCTGCCCGCCGGCCGGGCGCGCACGCGCAGCCCCGCTCGCCCCCCGGAGCGCCCCGCGGCCCCGCGGGCGCGAGCTCACGTGCGCGGCCTCGGGCTGCCTCGCGCCGCCCGGGCTCCCCGCGTGCCGCCCGGCTGCGCAGTCTGGGCTCCGGCCGCCGGGGGGCGGGGCCAGCCTGGGGGCGGGGCAGGGCGGGGGCGGGGCTTGGCGCGGTCAGGTGACCCGCGGCCGGCGGGAGAGGAGGCGGTTGGTCGCTGTTTGGGGAGGAGGGCGGTTAGGGGCGGGAGCGATGGAGGCGGAGCTGGGGAGGGCGGCTGGGACCTGGGGGGCTGGGGGCCTGGGGGCCTGGGGGCAGGGGACAGGGGGCCCCTCCCGACCCACCCCGGGCGGCGTCGAGGCCGGGGCCATTGTTCCTCGAGGGCGACGTTAGAACGCAGGCGGGGGAACCCGGCTCCCGGGGGCGCAACGAGCTGCAGGCTCCGCGATGGGGGTGCACACAGGGTGGGGCGGGGGGGCAGCGAGGCAGCCCGGGGTCCCCAGACACCTGCCTGGCAGTGGCGGGGAGGATGTGGGGCTGGAGAATAGGCGGCCATGTGGGATCCCAGCGAAAGACAGACGCCGGGAAAGGCAATGGCCCCGGGCGCGGGCTGGCCAAGGGGTCTGCACCCCTGGAACCGGGAATTGAATTCATTGCTTAGAAATTGAACACGCGATAGAAAGCTCGCTAGTGGGTGCCCTGGGGGGAGGAATGGGGGCCGACTGTAAACTGGCCGGAGGGGGTCTGATGGGGGTGCTGGAAATAGTGTAGAAATAGGTTACGGTGACGGGCGCACAGCTAAACGTCGTTGGGCTGTCCATTTAAAATGGTTTTTATTAATTGAAATTGTACCTCGATAAAGTTGTTTTTTTGTTTCACTTTTAAGTGTGTGTTTTTCACCGATCCCTGGGGTAGACGGTGGAGGAGAAGGACTGGCGTCCTACGCGTGGATCCCGCCCTTCAGGAAATATTTGCTGGGTTTCTGTCCTGGGGGCCAGGACAGCAGGGTCTGTCTGAGTCAGACACACATCCCAGCCCTCACTTCCGTCCAGAGCAGAGAACCCGATGGAAACAATACAAGCCCCGAGTGCCAGCCACATAATTTTACATTTCCTAGTAGCCATTGTTAAGGAACGGTTAAAAAAAACCCGAATGAAATGAACTGTCATAATACTGTAACCAAAAACTGTCGTTTCCACATGCAATCAGTGAAAAAAACGTTTCATGTGATAATTTACTCTTTTTTTGGTCTCTTCCCAATCTAGTATGTAGTTTACATGTCACCTCTCTAGGGCGCCGTAGCCACATCTGGCTGGTGGCTCAGGAACGGGGCAGCATACGTGTCCTGGGACATAGGCAAATGTATAATAATAAAGGCATAATATGCTAATTAGACCTGACGTCCTGCCAGGCGACCTTCCGGACGAAGCCGGGGCTGTGAGGGAAGCCCGAGTCCTGGGTGTCTGCAGGTGGCCAGAGGGAAGTCCGGGTCCCAGGTGCCAGAGGGAAGCTGGTGCCGGCAGCTGGGGGAAAGAAGGCCTACTCTTGCACGAATTTCGTGCACCGGGTCTCTAGTACATTTATAATGCAAAGTGGCTATACGTCAATGAAAAATCAACGGAGCCCTGGCCGTTGATTGGAGTGTCATCTTGTGCATCAAAAGGCTATGGTTTGATTCCCAGTCAGGGCACATACCCAGGTTGCGAGTTTGATTCCCAATTGGGGTATGTACGGGAGGCAGCCCATTGACGTTTCTCTCTTAAATTGCTGTTTCTCTCTTAAAAAGAAAAAAAATCAATTGAGAAAAACACCGTTGGGTGAGGATTAAAAAAAACAAACGTTTCTTTAAAATAAATAAAACAGAAGAGGACAGAGAGTGTTAGAAGATGCGATTAAAAAAAAATACAGGTCAGTAAAGGCCTCTCTGGTGAGGAGGTCATACTGAGCAGAGACCGGAAGGAAATGAAGACGGGACCTGCAGAAATACCTGGGAGAAGAGCAGGTGTGAACGCCCCGAGGCAGGACGGTGTGTGGGCCCATGTGAACAGGAAAAGCTAGTGCGGCTAGAACCACGTGAGTAAAGGAAAAAGCAAACCCGGGGTAGATCATATATAGGTTGTGCCAAAGCAGCACTTTTAACACCCGCCTTCAGTTTAGGACAGTGGTTCTCAACCTTCCTAGTGCCGCGACCTTTAATACAGTTCTTCATGTGGTGACCCCCAATTTCACTGTTACAAATTGAACATAATGAAAGCACAGTGATTCATCACAAAAACAATATGTAATTATATATGTGTTTTCCAATGGTCTTAGGTGACCCCTGTGAAAGGGTCGTTCGACCCCCAAAGGGGCCGCGACCCACAGGTTGAGAACCGCTGGTTTAGGAGAAGTTGTTCTTCCACTTAGCAAACATTCAAAAATATTGAGTGTCCGTCTGGCTGGTTTGGCTCGGTGGCTGAGCGTAGACCCAGGAAGCAGGAGGTCACTGGTTGGATTCCCAGTCAGGGCACATGCCCAGGCTGTGGGCTCAATCCCCGGTGGGGAGTGCACAGGAGGAAGCTGCTCAATGATCTCTCTCATTATTGATGTTTCTATCTCTCCCTTCTTCTCCCTTCTCTCTGAAATCAAAATATATTTTTTTTTAAAAAGGGCCAAGACTCAGGAAGGAGGGAGCCCTGAACAAGTCACATATCAAGGTGGGACTGAACCTCTAAGAGGAAATTAACAAGGATTCTTACACGTATCTAATAGACATTAAGAAATATTGAGAGTTTTCCTGGCCAGTGCGGCTCAATGGTTGAGCATCAACAGTAATATGTCGGCAGTAAATCTTATATCTAAGCTCCACATTTTCATGATTAATATTTTTACAGCATTTTAATTCTCTTTTAAAAAATGTTTATTGTTTGAAAGTATTACATATGTCTCCTTTTTCCCCCCCATTGACCCCCTCCAGCCCACCCCGCCCCCTGCCCCAGGCCTTCACCACCCTATTGTCTGTGTCTGTGGGTTATGCCTATATGCATACAAGGTCTTTGTGTTGTTAATATTTAAAAGAAAAAACTTGAATGAGCAAAGAATCATTTTGTGTATCTTCAGTTTTCTATAAAATGTTCGTTAATGTCAGTCATGCTTGGTGTTACAGATGATCTGTTGTCAAACTTTCTATCTCATTATGGCAAGAAGGGCCGCCTGCTCAGGGGGACTTTCCTGGTGGTTGGGGCTCCCACCCAGAAACCTGGAAAACTTGTTCACAGAGGAACAATACCCCACTTCTGCTTGCCAACATATGAGAAGAAGGAAAAAAAAAGAATCAACCAATGAATGCATAAATAAGTGAAAAGCAAATCTCTCTCTCTCTGTCTCTCTCTCTCTCTCTCTCTCTCTCTCTCTCTCTCTCTCCACCCCCCCCCCCTTCCTCTCTTAATATTTGGCCATTAAAACGACACGCGCCCTGACCGATTTGGCTCAGCGGATAGAGCGTCAGCCTGCGGACTGAAGGGTCCCAGGTTCGGTTCCAGTCAAGGGCATGTACCTTGGTTGCGGGCACATCCCCAGTGGGGGGTATGCAGGAGGCAGCTGATTGATGTTTCTCTCTCATCGATGTTTCTAACTATCCCTCTCCCTTGCTCTCTGTAAAAAATCAGTAAAATATGTTTAAAAAAACAAACAAAAAAACCCGACAGGCTCACAGAAGTGGTTACCATTTCCCTGGCTCAATGAACACATGGTGACTGGTGGTGATCGGGGAGGGGAAACGGAAATGGACCAGCTGGCGGCTGGATGATGCCGGGCGCCCACAGCTCTGCTCCACTTGGGCCTTGTCGTCTTGCACATCGTGCCACAGGTGCCCGTGGATGGTCTGCTCTGCGCAGAGCACTCCTTGGGGCGCTGTGTGAAAGTTACAGCACCCTACCTCCCAGGGTCTGTGTTTGTATTTAGAGTAACCCTTCTATGTCATATGATATAAAACATATTTCACAATTCTATTTTTGGTTATTTTGGTAATTCTTTTGCTTTGCCTACCAGGCTATGTTCTTGAAAGTGTGGTCTGGCCTCATTCAACAGCCTATCTCCCGTAGTACTTAACAAGACATCATCATTGATTATAATAATAATCAATACTATTGCCCTGACCGGTTTGTCTCAGCGGATAGAGCGTCGGCCTGCGGACTCAAGGGTCCCAGGTTCGATTCTGGTCAAGGGCATGTACGTTGCTTGCGGGCACAGCCCCTGTGGGGAGTGTGCAGGAGGCAGCTGATCGATGTTTCTCTCTCATCAATGTTTCTAACTCTCTATCCCTCTCCTTTCCTCTCTGTAAAAAATCAATAAAATATATTTTAAAAAATAATCAATACTATTATTAATAATATATACTTATATTAGAATGACCAACTTATTCCAATTTGCCCAGAACTTTCCTGATTTTGGCATAAAAAACCCTTTGTCCTTGGAAACCACTCAATTCCAGGCAAACGGACTATTGGACAGCTTAATTATAATCTATAATATAAACGGAAAACATTTATGGCGCTCTACTTGTATTAACTCACTCCTCACAACATTCTGATGAGACAGGAATATTATGATCATAACTATTTTCTAGATGAGAGAACCAGCTCAGAGAGGTTAAGTAACTTTCCCAAGGCTACACAGCTAGGAATAAGCCCATCCTTTTTACTACCACGGGAGTAAATATTTGGGGGTTGAATGAATAGATTAAGAATTCTTAGTACCAAAAAAAAAAAAAAAAAAGAATCCTTAGTACCTTAGTATTTAGCCATAAAATCTAGCAGCAGAAGTAAGACACTGCCTCATCTTTGATGTCTAGTAACCTGGCAGGGTCTGGTGTAGAGAGCGCCTGGGATAGGCTCCTGAGCTGATTCTCACTTGAATCCAGTGGTGCCCGGCAGAGCCATGCCCTGGAAACATACCTTGCCAGAGGCAGATGTGTTGTCAGCCTGACCTTCAGCTCAGGTGCCAGGGGGTGGGTTTCATTATCTAAATCCAGCCAAGCACCAGGAACAAACATGACTATTCGGGCCCACCCAGAAGTGACAAAGAAGCCACAAAAATGCACATAATCTCCTTTGTCTTGGGCTTTAGTAAAGCTTCCTGGTATTTTGCTGTATAAAATAAACAGGCTGTATTGGCTCTGGGTCACTGTCTCTCCATCAGAGGACAGCTGTCCCACCCGGCCCCAGCTTTTTCCTTCTATCTCTGTGTCTGTCTCTTTCTTTCATTTTCTCAATCCCCAGCTGCCCCGACTCAGGAACCGGACCGCTCTCTAGCCTCGCTGGACATGGAAAAGAGAGAAACATTTATAGTCTGGCACATAGAAAATCACAACTGTGAAATCACCCACCCTCAAACACTCAAAAAACACCACCAGCAGCGTGTGGTTAACTACCAAAGGAGACGCTTAACTTCCACGGGCTGTTGGAGGAAGGAAGAGGTTGAGAGGACTGGAGCAGAGAAAAAGTTTCAGATCCCCCTGGCTGGTGTGGCTCAGTTGGTCGGAGAGTCATCCCATGGGCCGGAGGGTCTCAGGTTCAATTCCTGGTCAGGGCACATACCCAGGTTGTGGTTTCAGTCCCTGGTAGGGATGGACAACTGTTGATATTTCTCTCTCTCCCTTCCTCTCTCTAAAATCAGTAAAACACATATTTTAAAAGTTTTTAAAGTTTCAGATCCAAACTGAGCCTTAAAGGTTAAGTAGATTATGAATTTAGGTAGTGGAATAGCTGATCAATTGCTTACCATGTGCCAGACACTTTCCTAAAAAAGTATCACAGGTGTGTGTGTGTGTGTGTGTGAGTGTGGTGTGAGTGTGTGAGTGTGTGTGAGTGTGTGCGTGCGTATGTGTGTGAGTGTGTGCGTGTGAGTGTGTGTGAGTGTGTGCGTGCGTGTGTGTGTGAGTGTGTGTGTGTGTGTGTGTGTGAGTGTGAGTGTGTGTGTGTGTGTGTGTGTGTGTGTGAGGAAATGTTCCCCAACAAGGGGTATGAAGGGGGAGGTGAGCCTGGGAAATGCAGACCCGAGGGAGGGTGTGCGACGGGTCAAGGCGGACTTCAGCATTACCAGCGAGGGTTTTAATTTTCTGCAAAATCAAGAAATGTAAATGAATTAAGTAAATTAAAATCTGTTAATTAAAATAAAAACGTGATCAAATGAAAACTGATGAACTAAAATTGCATTCAAACTTCTTTTACATTAAAACCTAATTAAAAGAAAACTTATTAATTAAAATCACCGTAAAACTTAGTTATTGCGTCTCGGCCTTTTGGCTAAGATCAAGGGTAACATCTGTCCTGATCAGTTTGACATCTGATACGTCCTCTAATGACAACAGATTAATGGGTTTTGGGGCAGGGAGATGGAATAGGAGCTTGCTGCATCCACGCCGCACATCCACTCGGTATGGCAGTACCTCTGGGAATGGCACACCCCCTCCAGGACAAAAAAGCCAAACACAGAAAAAGGCATTAAAATTAAAGTGCATTGATTAAATGTATTGATAAAATTAAAATTTATTGATTGGCCCTGGCTGGTGTTAAGTGGTTAGAACGTTGGCCCATATACTGAAGGGTCTCGGGCTCGAGTTTCAGTTAAGGGCATGTACCTGGATTGCAGGTCCAATCCCCAGCCCTGGTCAGGGTGCATGCAGGAGGCAACCAATTGATGTGTCTCTCTCACATCAAGGTTTCTCTCTCCCTCTCTTTCCTCCCTCCCTCCTACTCTCCCTAAAAATCAATGGGAAAAATATCCTCAGGTGAGGATCAACTGAAAAAAATTTTACTGATTGGATTAAACTAAAATAATTATATTAAAGTTTATTAATAAACTTAAACAAAAAATTAGTAATTAAAATTAAACTAAGCCCTAGCTGGTTAGGCTCAGTGGATAGAGCATTTGGCCTTCAGCCTGAAGGGTCCCAGGTTCCATTCCAGTCAAGGGCACATGCCCGGGTTGCGGGCTCGATCCCCAGTAGGGGGCGTGCAGGAGGCAGCCGATCATTGATTCTCTCTTATCATCGATGTTTCTCTCTCTCTCTCTCTCTCTCTCTCTCTCTCTCTCTCTCTCTTCCTCTCTGAAATCAATAAAAATATTTTAAAAATAAACAAAAATTTTTAATTTTAATTGTCGACAGATTATGTTTTACAATTACAACTCTACAGTTAAAGGAATTCATGCAGCATGTACATGAGTTACCAAACTATGTGGCAGGCACCGTTTGAAGCACTTCACATAAACTCATCGGATCCTTCCAAGCAGCCTAGGAGGCAGCCACTGGTTTTACCCCCATGTTTCCGATGAGTAAGTTGAGGCACAGAGAGACTAACCTAGGCCAGTGGTCGTCAAACTGCGGCTCGCGAGCCACATGCGGCTCTTTGGCCCCTTGAGTGTGGCCACGAAGTTTCCATGCACTGTACACGCGCGCCCGCACGTGGTGTTTTGTGGAAGAGCCACACTCAAGGGGCCGCAGTTTGCCGACCACTGCCCTAGGCACTGGATGGGTTAGGATCCAAAGACCTGAATTTGAACCTGCCCCCCAACCCACAGGCTGCAGGGCATCGGGTGAACCTCAGTGGCTGCACCACAGCCTGCGGACAGGGACCCCTCTGGGAAGTCACACGGAGAAGAAGGGAAGACTTTCCAGGGAGCCCTCGGTGAATGGGAGCTGTCCCACCCACTGGCTGATCTTTTCTGTAGGCTGGGAATTCGCTTCTCACCCGGGACCAAGGTTCACTGCCGTCACCAACCCCTTGGAAGGGGTGAGAGCGCTTAGGAAGCCCGGGCAGCCGAGGAGAGGCAAGGGGGCCCCACATTCACACGCCGAAAAGTGCAGGCATTTGAGAAGTCAACCAGTGAGGACACTGAGAAAAGAGGAACCAGAGAAGTGGAAGGAAAACCATGAAAAGGGAAGCCCTGTGGAGCGAGGGGGGAAGGATGCTCTCCGGAGGGAGGGAGGGAGGGGTGGGGGAGGGAGGGAGGGAGGGAGTGATAGGGGAGGGAGGGAGGGGAGGAGGGATGGGAGAGGGAAGGAGGGAGGGAGGGAGCGAGGGAGGGGTGGGAGAGGGAGGGAAGGAGGGAGGGAGGGAAGGAGGGAGGGAGGAATGGGGGAGGGAGGGAGGGAGGAAGGGAGGGGAGGGATGGGGGAGGGAGGGAGGGAGGGATGGGGGAGGGAGGGAGGGAGGAATGGGGGAGGGAGGGAGGGAGGGAGGAATGGGGGAGGGAGGGAGGGAGGGAGGAATGGGGGGAGGGAAGGAGGGAGGGAGGGATGGGGGAGGGAGGGAAGGAGGGAGGGAAGGAGGGAGGGAGGGATGGGGGAGTCAGGGAAGGAGGGAGGTAGGGAAGGAGGGAGGGAGGGATGGGGGAGGGAGGGAGGGAGGGAAGGAGGAATGGGGGAGGGAGCGGTCCACCCTGCCCCCGTCTCTCCTCTCCTAGCCTTCTCTTCACTTCTTCATTCACTCAGCTCTACGTTCTGTGATTCCTCTTTTGAGTCATTTCCCTCGAGCGCCCTCAATCTCCTCGCCCCTCTCTCCTCTCCTGCTCCAAGGCACACACCTGGCCAAACTCCAGCCACCTGGCTCCTGGGTGCCAGCTAAACGCCACAGAAGGAAACCACCCAGCCAGCCCGACGGGTTTTACCTGAATCCGCCATCCCGGCCTCCAAAGGGCACAGGGCCTGCTCCCTGCGTCTCTGGCGGCTGCTTTCTGCTGGGTGGAGAGCGGACTGTTTCCTTCCAGGCTCCCAACCCTCACCCCACCTGCCCTCCGGCGGCGGATCATGTTCCAAACGGGGCTTCCCTAAGCAAACCAAGGGCATCAGATGGGAAGCCCCTGGCTGCCCGTGCCCAGAGCACAAGTCCCCTCATCTTCCTTTTAAATATATATATAGAGAGAGATAGATTTCAGAGAGGAAGGGAGAGGGAGAGAAACATGAATGATGCGAGAAACTCATTGATTGGCTGCCTCCTGCACGCCCCACACTGGGGATGGAGCCTGCAACCCAGGCAGGTGCCCTTGACCGGAATGGAACCAGGACCCTTCAGTCTGTAGGCTGACGCTCTCTATCCACCGAGCCAAACTGGTTAGGGCCCCCCCCCCTTTTTTTTTTTTTAAGAATTTTTAAATCCTCACCCAAGGATATGTTTATTGATTTTATTTTATTTTTTTATTTTAAACGATCATAAAAATGACATTTCTACAGTTTTATTCCTTCACCGTTAGTAAGAGGGGAAAAAGGTATAATACTTATGCAACACGAGTGCCCGTAACAGATATTCACACCACCTCACTGGGTTTGCTAAGGGAAACAGCTGAGGTACAGCTTCAGAATTTAATGTTTAGTGCTTTATATTATTTTTAGATATTTGGAATCAATAACCTGAAAAGAAAAAACTTCACATTTTCCTTAGCTTAGAAAAAGCCTGTAGTTCTATGCCCCTAGGTATCCATTCAAGATATTCTAGAACATCGAGGACATGATTCATATTTTGGGATCGTCACAATAACCCTCTTCCTAAAACAGATTGTTTATTGATTTGAAATATATATATATATTTTTATTGATTTTTTACAGAGAGGAAGGGAGAGGGATAGAGAGTTAGAAACATCGATGAGAGAGAAACATCAATCAGCTGCCTCCTGCACGCCTCCTTCTGGGGATGTGCCCGCAGCCAAGGTACATGCCCCTGACCGGAATCGAACCTGGGACCCTTGAGTCCACAGGCCGACGCTCTATCCACTGAGCCAAACCAGTCAGGGCTATTGATTT
Organism: Myotis nattereri; assembly: GCF_964212035.1. NCBI lineage: Eukaryota > Metazoa > Chordata > Mammalia > Chiroptera > Vespertilionidae > Myotis > Myotis nattereri. The sequence goes on from NC_138090.1 coordinate 48,096,846, forward strand.
TAGAGACAGAGGAAAGGGAGGTGGGAGAAGAGAGAGAGAGAAACATCCATGTAAGAGAGGAATAGCGATGTGAGAGAGAAACATTGATCGGTTGCCTCCTGTGCGCCCCCGTCTGGGGATCAAACCTGAAACCTAGGTATGTGCCCTGACTGGGAATTGAACCTGCAACCTTTCATGTGCAGGACGATGCTCCAAGCAACTGAGCCACCGGCCAGGGCTAGACTCCATCTCTTGATGGAAGGAGCTGCGGAGTCACAAGGCAAGGGTCTGCATCCAGGAGAGGGGGAGGAGGGTGGGCTGGAGGCAGGTTAGAGTGATGCTCACCATATCTGCTCTCTTTCCCACGAGCTGGCCAAAGCCTGGCCCCAGTGGCCACTGTTGCCCCACCGGCTCTGCATCCCTGTTTTCTGACTTCAACCTGCTCTTCACTTCTTTCCGTGGGTCCCTTTGATATTTTGGGGGGACTCTCTATCCTGTTCCTTACCCACTCCCCAACCCCGCCTTCGCCCATCGACAGAGCCTGACGGCCCCCCTCCCTTCTGGATCAGGCCTGTCCTAGAGTCTCGCCTCTTCTTCACTCCTTCCATCTCCTGCGGGGAAAGTATTTCCTCTCAAGCTCTCCTGAGGGCTCCCCCTGGACTCCGCCCACTCTCCCATCCTGGCCAGTTACCAGTCTATCTCCCTGCGGGTGGGTCCTCTGGTTTCCATCCCCACATCTGCACGTGGTCCAGATCGCCCCTGGAGGGGATCTCTTGCCTAGACTCACAGTAACAATCACAGTGTGCCGACTTACACACTGACCACTGAGCTACACCAGCCAGGGTGGTCATGCATTTATTTAATGCATGTTAGGGGGGAAAGTAAGCAGTCCATCACACCTGTGATTTCATGACTATTTTTGTTTACGATAAGCCTAGGGGAGCCCCTTGGGGACCCAGTTAAGGAAAATGGGGGAAAAATGGTTGTAAGAACAAATTAAAGGTGCAAAACAGTAGAGAAGCAAAACTTGTGAAACAGTCCTTTAGGAATTAAAGAAGTTGGAAAGCCCGAGGGGCTGGGTGACCCCTGCCTGACCTCCCCTAGCAGCCCCCAGGCTAACGTCTATCAGACCCAGGAAATGCTTTGTTTTATGTCTGTCTCCGCCCCAGGGGGGTGAGCCCCATGAGGGCAGGGCTGGGCCTGTCTCACCACCACGGTGTCCCCAGCGGGGCACAGAGGAGGTGCTCAGGGCGTGTGTGGAATGAACTGGTGCCAAGCTGTGGGGTGTGGACTTTACCCCAAGGGCCCTGGGGAGCCACAGGAGGGTTCGATCAGGGAAGTGTCAAGGCTGATCTGTGCTATAGAAACTCCAGGCTGTCTCTATTCTAGGCCCAGAATAGCAACACTCCTGCCCACAGGAACTTCTGCTATCAAACTCCTCTTTATCTCCTCCTCCTCCTCCTCCTCCAGGAAGCCTTCCTGAACCTCAGGCTGGTTGGGGGCCTGCTCTGTGCTCCCACAGCCCCCTGGCTCTCCCATCCTAACCCTGTCTACCCTGGGGGGTGGGCTGGGTCTGTATCCGCTGAGGTTGCCCGGCCTCTGAGAAGCCCCTCCCTCCAGAGCAGGTACAGTGACTGGACCTCACTTGACCTCCATCTCCCCAGACCTTCTTCCCTCCACCAGCCCCTCCCAGCTATTGTTGGTTCCTCTCTTTGTATACATTGCCATCATATATATATTATATATATATATATATATATATATATATATATATATATATATATTATTGATTTTTTACAGAGAGGAAGGAAGAGGGATAGAGAGTTTGAAACATCGATGAGAGAAAAACATCAGCTGCCTCTTGCACACCCCCTCCTGGGGTTGTGCCCACAACCCAGGTACATGCCCTTGACCGGAATCGAACCTGGGACCCTTCAGTCCGCAGGCTGACGCTCTACCCACTGAGCCAAACCGGTTAGTTACGTGTAATCAACACCTATGCTTTCTCACCACCTTTTAAAAATTAAAACATTTTTAAATTAAAAGTTTTTATATCATAAAATTTACCATTTTAAAGTGTACAATTCAGTGACATTAGGGTATTCTAATTCCAGAACTTTTTCATCACCCCAAAAAGTTCCCTGTGCCCCTTTAACACTCCCATTCCTTTCTCCTTCCCCAGCCCCTGGTAAGGTAACCGGACAATGAATGGGTCCGGGCTGCCTGCCGCTGCTTGAGCCAATTCAGCAGAGACAGGGTTGAATCATATGTGAGCGTTTATTCCAGTCCTGCAGGCAGCATGGCAGGGCAGCATGGCACCCACAAAATCTGCTCCGCAGCCCCCCAGAAGCCAGCTGCTCATATGAGGTAGGACAAGGATTACATGGGGAGGCAGGGATTGCAGGCCTGGGGAAGTAGGCTCTGCAGGCTGGAGTGGGACTCCATTGTTTGGGCAACAAGTTTGTTAATCTTCCCATGAGAATAGGCAGTTCTTGAATGAGAATGGACCACATTCGAAGGTTGACTCCCAGGTCCAAGGTTGACTCCCAGGTCCTGGGAGCATACAACTCCCAGCCAGGTTAGCATGTCCTTTCTTTAACCAGAGCATGATTCATATTTCCCATAACCATGGCTAGTCCCCAGGTTTCTATTTTTGCCCCTAACAGTAACTACTAATCTGCTTTCTGTCTCTGTGGATCTGCCCATCCTGGACGTTTCATGTAAATGGAATCATACAGCCCGGCCAGCATGGCCCAGTGGTTGAGCGTTGACCTATGAACCAGGAGGTCGAGGTTCAATTCCCGATCAGGGCACATGCCTGGGTTGTGGACTGGGTCCCCAATCGGGGGGCTGCAGGAGGCAGCCAATCAATGATTCTCTCTCATCATTGATGTTTCTATCTCTCTCTCCCTCTCCCTCCCTCTCTGAAATCAATAAAAATATATTTTTAAAAATAATAAATGGGCTCTAGCCGGTTTGCTCAGTGGATAGAATGTCGGCCTGCAGACCAAAGGGTCCCAGGTTTTATTTCGGTCAAGGACAGGTACCTTGTTGCAAGCTCCTCCCCGGACCCAGGGCCTGGTTGGGGCTCGTGCAGGAGGCAACCAATCCATGTGTTTCTCTCACATCGATGTCGCTGTCTGTCCCTCTCTCTTCCACTCTCCCTAAAAATCAATGGAAAAAATATCCTCAGGTGAGGATTAAAATAATAATAATAATAAATAAATAAATGGAATCATCCCATGTGTGGCCTTTCGTATCTGCATCTTACACTTAGCATGTTTTCAAGGTTCCTGTAGCACGGACCAGTAGTTCTTTTACGGGGGAATTGTATGGCTCCACCACATTTTGTTTATTCCCTCGTCCATTGATGGATATTTTGTTGCTTGTTTCCTCCGTTTGCTTATTGTCAGTAGTGCTGCTGTGAACATTCGTGGTCACGTTATTGTTTGAATACATGCTTTCAATTCTTTGGGTCTATTCCTGGGAGCGGTCATCAGTAGCTCTATGTGCAACTTACTGAGGAAACACAAAGCTGTTCTCCATCCCTTGCACCAATTCACCCGCCAGCAGTGGGTGAGGGGTCCGATTTCTCCACCTCCTCCCAACGCGTGTCATTTCCCCCTTTCTGGATTATGGCCATTCTAGCGAGTGGGGAATTGTCCCTCCTTGTGGTTTTGATTTGCATTTCCCTAATGACTGGCCGACTGACCTCATCACTGCCACCTCACTAAAGCCTCTCTCACGTTCCCCAGCCCAGTGGTTAGCTGAATTTCCTTTCTGTGTTTCTCAACGTTAGACATCTTCCTTCCTCTCCTGCCATGACTGGCCCATTCTTGGACTTTTTTTTTTTTTTTTAAATAGATTTTTATTGATTTCAGAGAGGAAGAGAGAGAGAGAGAGAAACATCAATGATGAGAGAGAATCATTGATCAGCCGCCTCCTGCACGCCCCACACTGGGAATCCAGACCTAAATTCGGGCATGTGCCCTGACCCGGAATCAAACCGTGACCTCCTGGTTCATAGGTTTGTTAACGTAAAAACCACTGAAACCTGTAAAGAATTTTTGTGAGTTTATTTGAGCCAAACTGTCGACACATGCCAGGAAGCAGGACCTCAACGAACTGAGATAATGCTCCAGAGAATGGCGGGTTACATCTGTATTTATACATTGCAGTCAAAGGAAAGGGATGTAGGTGGGTTACATGAAATCCATTGGTGATAGACTAGAGAGGCGGGAGAAAGCAAGTAAGGAAACCCCTGGGATTGAATAAAAAGTAAAATGGTAGACACATACTTAGGTGGGCCCAGGAACAATTAACATGATAATGAAGGAATTTGTGGTATTTGTCCTGCACATTAGGTTGTGCCCCACGGGGTCTGGAAAAAGGGAAGTTACAAGTTACTTAGACATTTCAAAGGATATATTATTATAGATGCAAAAAGACAGACAGGCTCAGTTAAGGTAAATGTTGACCTCCTCAAGTGTAGATACCGGCCTACGAGGTGACTACCCACCATAACTGCTTTTAGTTAAAGTTTAATTTCAGACCATCCTTTGTGGTGACTTTAGGCTGCAAGACGGCCATGCAGGCCTCCCCTGAGCCTGTCAGGTTAGCATGTGGCCCCTTTCGTCCACAGGTTGACGCTCAACCACAGAGCCACGGCGGCCGGACCCATTCTTGGACTTCATCTTCTTTTTTGCAAAGAGATGTGGGAACTTGGGCCAGTTATTTAACTTGTCTGTGCTTCTGAGTCTTCATCTGTTAAATGAGAATGATGACTCTGACTTCAGGGCTGTTGGAAGGTTTCACTGAGCTCACATCTATGGCACACAGTAAGCACCAGATACGTGTTTCGTGGTGAGAGGGGTTGGAGGGCCAAGGGCAAAACTCTGCCTTTGTGAAAGGAACTTCACAAAATGAAATTGGCCCTGGTATAGAATAAAGGAAAACCACCAGGAATTCTCTTGCCCTGGCCAGGTTGGTCAGTTGGTTAGTGTCCTCCCAATATACCAATGTTGAGGTGCTGGAAGCCCGTCCATCCTTGCTGCTTGACACAGTCGCTGCAGGAAAGTGAAAGGGTGAGGACTATGCCCTCCACCTTGCCCCAGGGTAAGGGCTATGCCCTCCATCTTACCTTGGCCATGTGCTCAGCAAGGCTTCTTCCCGGAAGCCAAGCTGCTGCTGGCCACGCCCAGAATTTCTCTGGACTGACCAATGATAGTCAAGGGAAGTGCACGCCATCACTATGACCACATCCTGTGTAATGAGACACCGACTCGCGCCTGGCCAATCGGCAGGGCCCACAGTCCTTTCTCCTCCCCTTACCCCAACCCCCTATAAAATCTCTCTCCACACAGAGTTTTCCTTCTCTCTGCCACCTGCTGCTGTGCCAGTAAGGGGGGGCAGGGGAGCCAAACCTAGGTTTGAAGTGAAGGATTCTTTGCTTTTGCATCGGACTCGCTGGCTCCCTGATGGGCTTTTTGGGAACCTTGAAATCTGGGCACAACAAAAGAAACATCTGCACAGCATATGTTTCAAGGGACCTGGCATATATAGCATACTGTTCTTAATATGTTTGCTCCCCTTAGTGCTATGTGTTTTAGCCAAGGTCATCTCTCCCAGAAAGGCTGTTTCCCCAGGTGGGGATTTTTCCCTGGAGTTAGGGAGGGGATAAAACCCCTTAACTAAGTGCCAGGCGGGTAGTTAATCACTTTAACTACAAACAATCACGCTTAAGCTACATAATCTTTACTCCCTGGAATGGAGATAAGAAACGCCCTAACCTTTGCAATAGAAATTGACAGGATTAAAATCAACTTGTATAAATACAGATGTAACAAGACAATAAACACCAGAACTTGGCTAGAGATCCTGGCTAGGCTGCTGATCAACTGAACGCTGTCTCCGTGTCACTCCTTCTTCGCCGACTCTGTCCACACCTTTGGGGACCCCTAGACCTGCTGGGGTTGGACCCCAGCATTGAGGGTTTGATCCCATGTCAGGGCACATATAAGAATCAACCAATGAAACCATAAATAAGTGGAACAGCAAACCAATGTTTCTCTCTCTTTCTCTCTCTTCCTTGCCCTCTCTCTTTAAAATCAATAAATTAAAAAAAAATTCTTCAGCCTTCACACCCAAAAAAGAATCTGCATCAAGCTTCATATAGCTTTTTTCCTTTGTATTGAATTTATTGGGGTGACATTGGTTAATAAAATCATATAGGTGTCAGGTGTTCAGAACTTCATATATCTTTTTAAACAATGCAACAAAAGCCAGAAATGTTTTAGGGGCAAGTGTAATATGGTGGTTAAAGTATGAACTTTGGCCCTGACTGGTTCGGCTCAGTGGATAGAGTGTCGGCCTGCGGACTGAAGGGTCCCAGGTTCGATTCCGGTAAAGGGCATGGACCTCGGTTGTGGGCGCATCCCCAGTGGGGGGTGTGCAGGACGCAGCTGATTGATGTTTCTCTCTCATCAATATTTCTGGCTCTCTATCCCTCTCCCTTTCTCTCTATAAAAAATCAATAAAATATATTAAAAAAAATAAAGTATGAACTTTGGACCAGGGCTGCTTGAGTTCGAATCCTTGTGGCTCCTGATTTGGGCAATTCTGTAACCTCTCTGTGACTCAGTTTCCTCATCAATGTGAGAGAGACACATCCATTGGTTGCCTCCTGCATGCACCCCAACCAGGGCCAGGGAACCGGCAACCAAGGTACGTGCCCTTGACCGGAATCGAACCCGGGACCCTTCAATCCATGGGCGGATGCTTTATCCACTGAGGCAAACTGGACAGGGCTCCCCATGCAATCTTTGTCCTACCAATATAAGCAGCTGGTTTATGGGAAGGGGAGATAGAGCTTCGAGACATGGGAGTTAAAAATCTCCATTTCCTTGGATGACCTGCTGCTCTCCCATGCTGCCAGCAGTATTGGAATAAATGCTCATATATGATTCAACCCTGTCTCTGCTGAATTGGCTCAAGTAGTGACAGGCAGCCGGGACCCACTGGTGGTTCAGTTCCAAAGTGGAGGGGGTGGGGCTTGGGCAGGCCACTGACCTTCATAACCAAGTCAGAGTTTTGAGTTTTCTTAGGGTTAAAGTATGGATGCAAAGGGAGAGTTCTCATAACTTCATATTTTTATTTTTTTTAAATCCTCACCCGAGGATATTTTTCCATTGATTTTTCAGAGTGGAAGGGAGAGGGAGAGACAGAGAGAAACTTCGATGTTGAGAGAGGCACATCCATTGGTTGCCTCCTGCACGCACCCAACTGGGGAGGGCAGGGGATTGAGCCTGCTACCGAGGCACTTGCCCTTGACCGAATGGAACCCACGACCCTTTAGTCCTCCTGCAGATGCTCTATCCGCTTTATTTACATTGTTACGTGTTTCTTTGAATGGATGATACAAGGTTCAAACTTACAAAAGGACAATAAGATCTACCCTCCACCTACCCTATTTCCTTCTCCACAGACAACTGCTGTTACCATTTTTTTTTCTTCTTCTTTGGAAGATAGATATTCTGGGCATTTAACAAGCAAAGCTTGTATTTGTCAACACACCTCCCGCCACCCCGCACCTTTCATATTAATACATACTCTGCTCCCTCGTCTGCTTTTTCCCCCTCGACTGGATACATAGCTCATTTCGTGCAGGTTCATGTGTTGCTTCCTCATATTACGGTTACTTCGTGTCCGATTGTGGGTCGGACCACAACTTACTTGAGAACCCCATCCGCGGACAGCTAGATTGTTTCCAAGTTTGTTTTGCCTAATGCATTTCTATGAAAACAAAAACCATGTTCCCCACCCCTTGGGTAGTGTTTATCACGTAACGGGCGGAAGCCTCAGCCTGCCGGCCCCCGCTGCTCGCATCCGCCGGCCGAGGGCACCCCGATCTGCGCGCTCCCAGAGCTTGGGCGGTGCAGGCAGCGCGGGCATTGGCAGCCCCGAAGCTGTCAGGCAGGGCCCCGGCCCTCCGAGTCCCGCCCCCGTCGGGGCGATTCAAATCCAACCAATCGCGACGTGTAAACAAACCCTGGCCCCGCCTCCGATGCATAATACCTCGGGCCGGCGCGAGGCTCACAGGACCCCGCGGGGGAGGAGGGCGGGTCTGAGCGGTGGCCACACCCCCAGGCCTGGGCCAATGGGGGGCCAGACCCCGCCCCCCGCACTTGCCGCGCTGAGGACCCGAGGCCGGGCTGGGCTCGCAGCTGCCTGATTCGGTCGCCTCGCCAGGTCTCCGTTCTCCGAGCGGCGGCCGGGTTGGGAGCCGGGGTGTGCACTGCGGCTCTACCCGTCCTATTTCCAGGGCGCGGTCAGAGGGCGCAGGTCGCCCCGGAATCGGTGCCCTTTGATCCTCCCCTCGTTCCCGCGCCCGGCGCTAAAACTCGGATCGCGGAAAAGGCTGTGATGGAAACTTTCTCCTCTCAGGCCCCATCTGAAGGAAGCGTGGAAGGGCGCCAGGTGTATTTTAGGATTGGGCAAGGCTTTTTCTTGTTTTGTTCGCCCGTGTTATTGAAATATTTTATATGCATTACAGAAAAACACACGGATCTTAAGTGTGTGCTGCTCGGCTGAAAACTGCACCCTTCCCGGACCAAGAAACAGAACTTGGGTTGCAGAGTTTTCAACTTTGCAGCTGCCGGTGCGAGGGAGGACCGCGGTGGGCATTGTTTAAGACTTTCAGAGGCACAACCCATGTATTAAAAAACACACACAAAAAAAACCAAAAACCTCAGTAAAGCGAGGACGATCAAGCTAGACATTAATCAGGGTCCTGCAGGGTAGGAGCTGGGCTGCTGGGCGGGTAGGAGGTGCAAGGCGCCGTTAAAAGTAAAGGGATCTTGCTGGGTAGCTGGTGGGGTGCGGAGGACCCCAAGTGCGAGTGGATTGGACCGGAAACGCGGTGGCACTTGCGGGGAGGGGAGCGCTCCTGGCTGCAGCGTTAACATCGCAAGAGGGACTCGGAGCCAGTGCGCTGGATATGGAAAAAGGCAGGCTAGTTGTGCCATGAACTGGGGACCCTTCCACAGCAAATGGGGTGTTCCTGACACTCCTGTTTAGCTGCACAGTTACAGTTACAACAGCCTATTAAAGGTTGAGGTGAGGGACCCAGAAACCCAAGGTCATGTTGAGAGCAGGGGTTTTTCATGATCCTCGGTGCAAGATCTAGCAGCGGTTCTCAACCTGTGGGTCGCGAACAATGAAAAGACATCCTGCCTATCAGATACTTACATGATGATTCATAACAGTAGCAACATTACAGTTATGAAGTAGCAACGAAAATAATTTTATGGTTGGGGGTCACCACATGAGGAACTGTATTGAAGGGTCGCGGCATTAGGAAGGTTGAGAACCACTGATAGGGCTATGCTTGTTGACAGGCTGCGAAGGCCTAGAGGAGAAGCCATTTGCCTCACAGCAAGCTTCTTTGGAGGCCTTGATTCCATCAGCAAACATTCGTGAGGTGTCTATTCCCTGTGATTCTTGTTGGATTAAGTCCTAAACTGACAGGCAGGGATCCTGTGCCCGGAGCCCAGGGTAGCAGCTTAACTGCTGGTCTAGGAAGGGTGGAGGCATCTTCTTCCATCCTAATCTATTACCTCTCTGAACCTTTTTCTCTTTCACAGAAAGAGAGAATTGAAGTTTAAATAAAAGCCAGCACCTAGCGCAGGGGGTTCTTATTACAGTCCTCAGAATTTTTCAGAACAGGGAGTTAGGGTTACCTGCTTAGTGATGTATTTATTCAGGGGGAAGTAAACAGAAGTGGGCCACTTATTTAAAAAAAAAATGATTTTATTGCTTTGAGAGAGAGAGGAAGGGAGAGAGAGATAGAAACATCAATGACAGAGAAACATCGATCTGCTCTATCATCTGCCTCCTGCATGCGCCCTACTGGGGATCAACCGGGGCCTGTGCCCTGACTGGGAATCCACCTGCCAACCTCTTGGTTCACGGGCCTCCGCTCAACCACTGAACCACACCGGCATGCCACTTACTTTTATTTTTATTTTATTTTATTTATTTATTTTTTTAAATATACTTCATTGATTTTTCACAGAGAGGAAGAGAGAGAGATAGAGTCAGAAACATCGATGAGAGAGAAACATCGATCAGCTGCCTCCTGCACATCTCCCACTGGGGATGTGCCCGCAACCCAGGAACATGCCCCTGACCGGAATCGAACACGTCCCCCTCCAGTCCGCAGGCCGACGCTCTATCCACTGAGCCAAACCGGTTTTGGCATGCCACTTACTTTTAAAGGCATCTAAAAATAAAATGGATTTGATGAATGGATAGATGCACAGATGTGGGGAAGCAAATAGCATAACAGCCACATCTGGATGGTGGGTATTTAGGTTTCAATATATTTAACTTTTCCATGTTTAAAAAATGTCATAATACGGGGTATAAAACTGAAATGTATAGACACAGACAACAGTGTGGTGGTTACCAGAGGGAAGGGTAGGGGGTAGGGTAGTAAAGGGCAAAGGGGCCGAGTGTATGGTGATGGAAGATGATTTGACTTTGGGTGGAGGGTACACAATGTAATATACAGATCAGGTATCACCAAAATGTGCACTGGAAACCTAAATGACCCTAGTAACCAATGTCACCCCAATAAATTTAATTTTAAAATTTCATAATAAAATGGTTGGGAGATTTTGGTGTCTGACTATACATCTCCATTGGCTAGATGAGAAATTGGAGGAGCTGAAGAAGTGATCCGCCCACAATTCATTTGGTGACTCAGAGACAAAGTTGGTGACACCTAGGCATACTGGATTAGTCCCTACCCTGGCGGGGCCGTCCCAGGCAAGTTGATTAACCTATCTGAGTCAACTGCCAACTCAGTTAACCTGAAACTCGCAACTTGCATCTGCTTCTCAAAGGGAAGGGGGTGTCACCCCCAAAGGACAGTTCTCCTTCTATTTGAGCCCCTATTTGATCCTACACTGGCCTTGGACATTTGATGAGAGAACCACACATCGCCCACCTCCCGCAAGCCCCCTCCGCCCCCCCAGGAATCGAACCCTGATTTCGATTGGAGCTGGCTATCTGTTGGCTTCCTTCATACCCAGCCAGGCCCGTTCCAATTTGTTGGCCTCAAGACCATCTCCCCAAGACACCAGGTGTGCCTGTGGGAGAGTGGGTATGGTTTCTCTCTTTATTCAATGGACCTAGACTTTTCTTGAGCAGAACAGAATGCCAGGCACCGTTCTAGGGGTGAGGGATGCCATAATGCACCAGGAAACCTGGGACCTGCCATGGAGGTGGGGAGAAAGCAAGGCTAAGAGACCTATTTACTTCCTTGCTCATTATCTGTGTTCCCTAATATATAGTGTGTTGGGGAAGCGGGGGGACCAGGGTGCTCTTGGTCACTACTATATTGCTGGCATACACTACACACTTAAACTATATTTCCTGTATGAATGAATAAACCTGGTCACCCTCCCCCTTCCCTGTCCCCCCCCCCCCCCCCCATGCCTCAAGTCTCAATTTTGAGAGAGCCATTCCCCAAGTTCCATATCCCAGGGGCTGGCAGCTATGAGAGACAAAGGTGCCACCCAGCTGATTTCAGGTCTCTCTTCCTGGCTGTGTGACCTTGGGCAAAACCCTTCTCCTCTCAGAGCCAATGTAGTTTTTTTTTTGTTTGTTTTGTTTTCTTAATATATATATATTTTATTGATTTTTTTACAGAGAGGAAGGGAGAGGGCTAGAGAGTTAGAAACATCGATCAGCTGCCTCCTGCACACTCCCCACTGGGGATGTGCCTGCAACCAAGGTACATACCCCTGACCGGAATCGAACCCGGGACCTCTCAGTCCACAGGCCAATGAGAGCCAATGTAGTTTTGTGCACTAGCAGATGGGAGTAGCTAAAAGCCTCCAGATGAGGGGTTATGAGAGGTCTCTGCCCCGGAGGCAGCACTGAGGATTGGAAACATTGTACTTGGCACTAGCTAATGAATACCCAAGGTGTAGTTCAATCATAGCCAATGGAAGGGCAAACTACACAAAAATAAAGTGTCAGTGTATCTATTATTCTTCCTCCGAAGGGACACTTACAACAGCGGTCGACCACTCTCTTGTTTGGGGGCCACCCATGTGTTCACTTTTGAAATTGATAAGTTTGCTTTTGTCATAATAATAACAGCCATCGCTTTATCTGGCACTTCCTGCACGGTGCAGCTCTCTCCATAGCTCTTTTCCTCCGAATGACCCTATGAAGTGAGGCCTATTATTTAAAGATGAGGAAATGGAGGCAGTGAATCTGCTCAAGGTCACACAAAAGTGAATCTGCTCAAGGTCACGCAGCAAGGAAGTGGCAGAGGCAGGATGTGAACTGGGGCTCACTGACTTGGGTCAGGGCTCTTAACCACTGTGGTCTCTCTCTCTTTTTTTTTTTTTTCTCAAAACCTTGCTTTTTTTCAAGGGGAAGATCTACATTTTTAAAAATATACTTCTTGTTGGTTTCAGAGAGGAAAGGAGAGAGAGATATAGAAACATCAATGATGAGAGAGAACCACACACATCGCCTGCCTCCTGCACGCCCCCACCCCCCCCCACCGCAATCGAACCCTGACCTCCTGGTTCACAGATTGACGCTCAACCACTGAGTCACACCGGCCCGGGCCACTGTGGTCTCTTAACAAAATTTTTTTAAAGGAAAAAAAATGTTTAAATACTATGAACAGGGTCACAAAAACACCAAGTAAATGCTAAAGCTTAAAAAATAGAGATACTAGTATGTTTCAGTCACTGGTTTATTCAACACTTTTACTGAGCAGCTTCTGTGTGCATGGAGCTGTTCTAGGCACTGGGGAGACAGGAGGTACTCAGGAACCCTAAGAGCCCCTGTGCGCCCCAGGAGGGCAGGCCTCGGCCCGGCACAGGGCACACAGTAGGCGCTCACCATGCATTCCCTGGATGAACGTGTGAATCCGTGTCCCGCCCGCGAAGCTTCCACGGCCAGGTGGGGAGGAAACGGGCCCAGCACTATCGCGGCGACGTGGGGCCTGGGAATCCCACCAGCCCGGCTCTGCAGCAGGGCCGACCCGTGTCCCCGGCGCCCTCCGCGAGGCCGGCGCGGCTCGGCCAAGACCGACGGGGAGGAGCGATCAGCCAGCCCGGGGTCCCGGCCAGTCGCCCCAAAGCCCCCGCCACCTTCCACCTTATGGCTAGGACTCCCGGCTCCTTCGCGGATTCACAGGCGAGACCTTCCCTCCAGCTCCAGACGCGACTCCCGCTGCCTTTTCAAACCACCGCGTCATCCCGCCCGGCGACCCTCGCCCGAATCCGGGGGCGCGCCCAGGGCGCACGGCGACCCCTTCCCAGCCGGGCTGGGCGCCCGTGGTCTGGGGGCGCACATCCCTGTAGCTCTCCCGCAACGCCAAGCGCCGTGAGAGGCAATCGCCGGACTCCACCGGAGTCTGAGAAGGCGCGCCCCCAAACCCCCGGGACTGGGGCTGAGGAGGGGGCGGTGCTGGAGCGAAGGGCCCCCTCCCGGCGCGGCCGCAGCCTCTCATTCGCTGGCGGGCCCGCCGCTCGGCGCCGGGAGAGGGGCGGGGCTTCCCCAGGCCCCGCCCCCAGCGAGGGCGGAGGGACGAGGAGGAGGAGGACAAGGAAGGGGGGGCGGAACACAAAACCTGTAAAGGTTTTTTTTTCTTTTGCATTTAATTAAAAATAATTTTTTTTTTTTTTGCAAACCCGAGGGGTCCTCCCCGGAGCGGGCGCGGGGCCGGGGCGCCCGGGCCGCGGCGCAGGGCGGCGGCGGGGACCCGGCGGAGGCTGCCGGGCGGCCGCCATGCGATCAGGCAGTGCGCTGACCGGCCCGGCCGGTCGGCCCCTTCTGGGTCCTCCCTGTGCAGCCCGTGCGGGGCCGTCTCGGAGACCCCGCGCCGACGGCTGCTCAAACATCAGGGTGAGTTTCTCACAATGTAGCAATTTCTCTTTAAATCTCTTAACTCTCTCTACCTGCGAGTCGGGGCTGTGACAGGGCGCAAAAGCGAGGGGGGAGTGGGGGTTGGAGGCGAGGGTGTGTGTGGGGGGAGCCGGAGCCGGGGCCGAACCCACCCCCCCGGCACTCACACACTCAGCCCCCCAACCGGGGCGCAGCGTCCGCTGCCTCCTTTTCTGCTCGGCGCCCACCGCCCCCGGCAGCCCCCACCCCCCGCGTCTCTCCTACCAGCACCGCCGCCCCGAGCCTGCGGGGACCCCCCCACCCGGCTTCCCTGCCCAGACCCGGCGCCCGGTGCCTCCCGGCCCTCCCGCCGGCTGCCGGGGATACAATGGAGCGGCGGGGAGGCGAGACCTAACGTTCCACGGGGGGAGGGGCGGGAGACCCCCGCCCCGGCCCCGCGGGCTTCCTCCCCGCGCCCTCCCCGGCCTGGCGGGGAAGAGGAGGGCGACGGGGCAGCGGACGGTGCTTTCCCGGCTGGAGGCGGCGAGACCTCATCTCCCCTTCTCGCCCGGCCCCGGCGCCCCCTCCCCAAATGTCTCCCGGGGCTGCCGGGGAGAAACGGGGCCCCCGGCCAGCTGCGGAGGGATGGAGGTGGAGGGAGGCCACCGGGTCCCCCCCCTCCCCATCGCCCCTAAACAATGAGAGGAGTTGACTTGGTCCCGCACCCCCGGCGGGGAAAGGAGCCGACCCCCTCCCCAGCGGGCTGGCTGGTCCCGGAGGGGGGCCGGGCAGGGGGAGGGAGGAGGGAGGGGAGCCTGACCCCCTGTCACCTCCCGGGATTTGGGGCGGCCCCCCACCTCCACCCCCTCGGCCCGGGCAGGGGAGGCACCGGGCCCAGCCCGGGCACCGCGCTCGGGTGGTGACCTTTAGACAAAGGCAGCCCTTTCCCTGGGGTGAGCCCGGGCGAGCCGGGCCCCTGCGGAAGGCCGCCTGCCCGCGGGCACCGGGAGGGAGGGATGGAGGAGGGAGGGGGGCCGGAGCCATCTGGTTTTCCCATCCCTGGCTGCCCCTGGGCTGCTTCTCCGGCTGCTGTCACGGGCGGCCGCGGGGAGACAAGGGACCCGGGCTGCCCAGGCCTTGGTCCGCGGCCAGCGGGGCAGCGGGCGAGGAGCCGCGGGAGGGTGCGGGTTGGGGCGCGGGCGCCCGCGGTGATTGGGAGGCACGGTGGCTCCTTCCTCTCCGCGCCCCTTTGTTTTGCTTTGTGGTTCTGAGCAGCTGAGCTTCCCGGGAGGTGGGGTCAGAGGCCGCCGTGTGGGCTCCTGGGGGAGGGAGGCGGGGGTGACAGGTCCCGGCCCTCCGGGGCTCCCGGACCCCGGGGCTGCAGTCCGTGCCCAGCCTTGCGTCCGCCGGGACTGGCAGCCCCTTTTGTCACAGCCCTCCAATGGTAGGACGAGGATCTGGGTTGGTACCGAGCGCCTGCACTTCCCTCACATCTTTCCGAGGGCGCTTGTCTGGGAAACAGTTTGTAGAAACACCGAGACACCAAAGGCCTGAGATTTGTAAGTTCTGAGCGCTTTTCAAACCCTCACCTGGGGCGGGGGTAGGGGTGAGGCCGAGTCAACGCTGACCTCGGGGATGGTGGGAGAACAGGGGAGTGACAGCTCAGGAACTACTCCCTGCCCAGGTGCTGGTGTCAGGGGGGACTTCAGGGGTCCGTTGACCTCCCCCACCCTTCCCCATAGCTCCCCGACTCCTAGGAGTTGGAAATCAGCTCCTCTCTCTACCCAGGGAGCATTAGGGCTGCTGCAAAGTGGCCACAATGGGAGGAGGAAGTAGGGACGGCTATCAGCCCATTTTGCAGGCAGGCTAATGGAGGCTCAGAGAGGTTCAATGGCGTGCCCAGGGTCACACAGCCCCAATTTGTAACCCTCTCAGGTTTCTCCAACTCCGTTCAAAACTGTTAGGTTCCCCTGTACCCCTCTTGGGCACTTGGTCCCTTTGATTTCAGTTGACCACGGTCTCCAATGTAGTTAATCCCTGGACAGAGCTGTCAGAGTGCACCTGGCCGCTGGGCTGAGGGCAGGGCCATCTCACCTGTGGCCCAGCTGAGAGTCGGAGGTGTGTGAGTCAGGGCAAGGGGATGTCCCAGGCCTGGCTGAAGTCACCCAGGAGCCAGCCCCACTGTCATCCTTTTCTCCCCCTGAGCCGGGACTTGCCCTGGCTTGCTGCTTCTCAAGCCTGCAGGGAGGAAGGCTGAGCTGTTGGGACCTGGTTGTCCCTCTGCCCTGTGGCCCTCCGTGGCACCCTGCTGCAGCGGGCAGAGCGCTTTCCTGCCCAGTCTCCGCTTGGCCTGGTGTCACACTCCTGCTCCCAGTCTGTTATCTTAGGGAGGTCGTTTCCCTCCCTCTTCCTCAGTTTCCGCCTCTGTAGATGGGGATAATTACAGTTCCCTTAGCTGACCTTGAGGGGGTGAAAGTGTCTCCAAACGTTTTGTTTTTATTTCTCAGTCAGCGGGTGGGATGTGGCGTGCCTGTAGGGTGGGGAGGATTGCCTGGGGCTGGGGGTTTTATGGAGATCACATAAGGTGTCCACCCTGAGGACGTTCCTGTGGCCGGTGAGGCCCACCTGCAGATAATTCTGCTTCTAGATAATTCCCAGCTTCCGTGACATATCCCTCCACCTGTCTGACCTGGGGCCCTCCCCCTTCAGCATTCACTGGTGCTGAATCCACCTTTGGGGGTCCTGTGTCACCTCCCTCACTAGATGAAGAAACTGAGTTCCCGGGAAGCCGGGGCCATGGCTTGGGGTTGTGGCAGACGAGCTCCATGCTTGTCAGCAGAGCTGGGAAGGCCACATTTTGAGGGAGCCCCTGCCCCCCGACTGCTGTCCTCTCCTTGATGCGCCAGTGTCTTCCTCCCAGAGATGACAGGCATACGTAGTAATACCGCTGGGTGGGTAGCTGGAGGGGGCCTGGAGGCCCCTCTAGGCTGCGTATTTCCTGAAAGTAGGAATAGATTGACTTTGGGGGGGAAGCAGGAGTAAGGCCCCCGAGGGACAGGCCTATGCCCTCCCCCTGCCCCCTCCCGTTGACTTCCTTCCCAGAGGCCTCTGGGGCATTCCCTGGGGATGTGGGGTCTTCTTCCCCCTTCTCAGCTCCAGTGAGTCTGTGGAGGGGCCAAGAGGTCAGCGCCAAGCCCTGGGGTGGGGGTGGGGGAGGGTGGGGGTGGGGAAGGGAGGGTGTCCCCCCGGGGGTGGGGAGGGTTCTCCAGGTCCAGCCACCAGCAGAGCTCCCGCCAGCCTTCCCAGCTCTCCCTGTAGCTGCCTTGACTCCTGGTCTCAAGAATGCAGAGGGCTGCTGGTGGGGAAGTTAATTGGAAACAGGGAAGCATGGCATTCCTTTCCAGCCGGCCTGGGCTTGGAGAGCAACTGGGGGGCTGCCTTGCTCGCTCTCCTGCCCTGCAGGGGAGAGGGCTGGGGGGCGTGGTCCCCTCGCCCTGGTCTCCTTGGGGCCTTCCCCCCACTAGGCACTCTCACTCTTGGTAGAAATAGGAAGTTCCTGAACTACACATCTAGGGTGCAGAGCGTTCCCCCTCCATCCGAAAGAATGCCCCCCCCCTTCGCCCCACGTATTCACTCTTCATCCCCAGTCTGTCCCCTCTCTTGGAGGGCGGAGGGCCTGCCTGAGAGCTGGCTCCCCAGCAGAGGGTACGAGAGACACATGGGAAATGTTTACTTGAATTGTCCCCAAGGCGCCCCTCCTCATTCCTTCTCTAGACTTCGCCCCTGCCTGGAGTCCCACCGTTAGAGTGTTGTCCCCATTGACTGAAGTCTTTGTGTCTCGGGGGGCCATGTAAGTTCCCCCAATGGGGAGAGAATGTTTGCTAAGACATTTCTAGTTTTGCTGACAATTAGTTTTGTGTAGTTTGTGTATTCATGGTGGGGGCGGGGGTGGGGGAGGGTGGGTAGAAGGGGATCTGTTGGCAGGAGCAGCAGGGGAAACTGCCTTTGTTTTTTGAATTGTTCCCAGTGAAACTTCCTGAGGGCCTACTGTGTGTCAGGCCCTGGGGCTCAGTCAGGTTGTTGGGACCTAGTTCAGGGGGAGGGGAAAGGTAAGTGTTGTTTTGGGGGCTGGATTAGCGGTGTGGGATTTGACTCGTTCTGTTGGGTAGTCTGTGCCTCCCCAAGGAGGAAGCAACTTCTTTCTCTCCCCATCTCTCTCTCTTTTTTTTTCTAAGCGACACAGGCACGTGGGACACATTCAAAGTAGTAAGTCTCCTCCATTTCCACTGGCGTCCCTGGGGCCCCGGCTTGCCTCCCCCGACGCAGCTCCTCAGCTCTGATGCTCTGCGCACACACATTCACATCTGTGTGTCTGTCTTTAAAAATGTTCATTGTGCACAGACGGTAGCGCGCTCTTCCCATCATCCTGTGGGTGGCTTTTTTCACTTCAGCTCCCTCGGAGACACCACGGTGCTGCACACACAGGGTTTCCTCATCTTTTTCTTGGCTGCATGGTATTCCGCGGAGTGGGTGAACCCTCCTCGACTTGACATGGAGATGTTTCCAAAAGTTTCTGCGCGCAGAGAAGGAAGGCATGCTTCCGCGTGTCTTGTTGGGAAATGGACATGCCTGTGGGATAACGTCCAGGAAGCGGGGTTGCTGGATGCTGAACCTGTCACCTGTCATTCGGTCACTCTGAGGAGGTCCGCTGGCAGCCGCATCTTGAAGTCGTTCCCCTTCCTGCTCAGTTCGTCCCCCCTGTCCATCCCTGGGGCCTTTGTGTCTTGTGACCTCCTTGCCTGTTCCTCCTGCCTGTGGCCTGTTTCATGCGCTTGCCAGGTGGTGTGGAGGTCAGGAGGGTGGGTGTGGGAAGCCAACTGTCTGTTGGTTCGAACCTTGGCTCTGCCACTTCCTGGCTGAATGGTTGCAGCCAAGAGGCTTGCTTACCCTAGGCCTCGGGTTTTCCCCTCTATTAAATGGGCTCATCTCAGTACCTACTTTTGGAAGGTTGTTGTGCAGGTTAACGAACATCCATAAAAGGTTCATAGGTAGCCTGGCCAGCGTGGCTCAGTGGTTGAGCATCAACCTATGAACCAGGCGGTCACGGTTCGATTCCCGGTCAGGGCATACATCCGGGTTGCAGGCTCGACCCCAGTGGGGGGCGTGCAGGAGGCAGGTGATCAATGATTCTCTCTCATCATTGATGTTTCTATCTCTCCCTCTCCCTTCCTCTCTGAAATCAATAAAAAAAAAAATATTTTTTAAAAGTCCATAGGTAGCCGTACAGCCAGGGGTGGTGGTGTCTGTCATTCTTTGTCAGTTCTTTCTCTTGGGGCCTTTTCAACTCAGCTGAAGTGTGAACCCCCCTAAATTGGCAGGCACGGGAGGGAATGCTGGCTCTTCCTCTTTTTTTTTTTTAATATATTTTATTGATTTTTTTACAGAGAGGAAGGGAGTGGGATAGAGAGTTAGAAACATCGATGAGAGAGAAACATCGATCAGCTGCCTCCTGCACATCTCCTACTGGGGATGTGCCCGCAACCCAGGTACATGCCCTTGACCGGAATCGAACCTGGGACCTTTCAGTCCGCAGGCCGACGCTCTATCCACTGAGCCAAACCGGTTTCGGCGTGGCTCTTCCTCTTAATCACAGCATGACTCTGGGCAAGTGATGCCTTTCCTGGGTCTGTTTCCTTGTCTGTGGAATGGACTCAGGCCGGCTCCCTTGTAGGGCCTGCTGGGAGGGCCTAACAAGGCAGAGCTCTCCCAGGCCGGGCATGCAACTGAAGTCGCTGCTATTTTCGCTATGATCACTGTTCTCCCATGGGACCCAGGCTGACTTCTCCTCTCTGAAAGGTCCCCATTGTCCTCCCCAAAGGCACATGGGAACAATGTTGGCATTCTGAGCTGGACGACACACAGCAGGCTGCTCTGGCATCAGGCGCGGAGGCGCGACTCTGGAAACAGACAGGGCTTCCCTGCTCTGTGCCTCAGTTTCCTCATCTGGAACACATGGGAATAACAGGGGACCCCCCTCAGACGTGCTCACGGGTGTGCAATGCCTGGCATATATAGCAAGGGCTCAAAAACTGTTAGTGGGATTATTATTATGATTATTTATTATTGTTATTAAGAGAAGTAGCAAAGTCTCCCGTGAGATCAGACCCACATTTTTATTGCCTTTCTCCCTAAAACCTAGGCAATCAATGCTGGCATATACTTTATTTATTTATTTTTATTGATTTTGAGAGAGAGAGAGAGAGAAACATTGATTTGTTGTTCCACTTATTTATGCATTCGTTGGTTGATTCTTGTATGTGCCCTGGCTGGGATCAAGCCCACAGCTTTGATGCATCAGGATGATGCTCTAACGGGACGATGCTCTAACCAACTGAGCTAGCCGGCAGGGCCCAGCCAGGCTCCTCTTGCTCCCTCCATCCCTCAGTAGTTCCCCTTCAAAGTGACTCTGGTGTTTGGCACTTCGTTGACTTTAGGTGACCCCCCCACCCCCATCCCAGCCTGCAGTGTCCCCTGGATCCCAGCGTGGCAGCCTTGGAGCAGAGTGAGGGGGATGTCTGTGGCTGCAGGACCCTGTGAATGACCCCTGGGCCCTGGAGGCTAAGGGGGGCCCCTTCCCCCAGGACCCCTGTGCAGGTAGAAGCTCCCCGAGCCCTTTACCAGAGGTTCGGTGAGGGGGGACCCTCTGTAAGAGCTCTTAGCTCTTAACCTCCAGGCCAGACTCCCCTCGGCTTAGCAACCTCTTCCCACACGGTCCTTCTGTCCCCAGAATGTGCCTGTGGCCCCGCTTTTGTGCACACGCTCCCCCTTTCACAGAGTTTCGGACGTGTGTGCCCCCCCACAGCTCTCTCCCGGAAGTGTAATTCCCGTACAGTAAAACGCGCGGAGTCTACGCCTGCATCTGCATGGGTCTCGACAGACGAGGCCGCCTCTGTGACCCACCCCCCTCCCGATCTAGACTAGTCACCTGGATACGTGTATGTATGCACTTATATGTAAGCGTGTAACATCCGTGTTCCCGTTCACTTCCCTTGCCTCCCCCGGCACCCTGCCTGCGGATTTAAGTGTCGCTTTTTGTTCTCCTGTGCCCTGGCAGTCGCTGGCTTTGTGGGATGGGTTTTGCTTTATAGAGAGGATCCTGCTTTATTTCTCCTTCTGGGTCTTTCCCATTCGGCGCCTTGCTTTTAGGACCTCCTGTTGCCACTTGTCCATGTTGTCTGTTGCTTGGCCCAGCAGCTATGGTGACGTGTGGGGTAGCGTCATCAGAGTTTGCTTACAAACCAGGGCCGGACTCCCAGCTGGCCAGCATCCCCTGTCCCAGAGAGGTGACGTGACCCGCCCAAGGTCACCCAGCCAGCTGCCGGTAGAGCAAGGATTTGAATCCAGGTGGATTCTGCTCGTTAATTCAGACCCACACTGGGGGCCTTCTGTGTGCCTGGCCTTAGAGCTCTGCCCTCGGGACAGGGCAGGAGAGAAGCCCAGTACACGCCCATCCTCCCTGCAGTGTGAGATCAGTATCTTGGTCAGCTGGGCTGGTGGAGGCTGGAAGGAGACATGACTTCTGGGGTATGTGGGGGCATCAGGGCAGGCTTCCTGGAGGAGGGGGCTTCTGGGGGCAGGCTTTGGATTCCAGGCCATTCCCAGCAGAGAAGCGTGGGGTGCACAAGGCCAGTTGAAGCTTCGTGGGGAAGGAGGGCCTGCGACATGGAGGCTGGCACCTGGGGTGCCGTGGTTCTGTTGATGGGAGGAACGAGAAAAGGAGTCTAGGGTGACCCGAGGTCATTGGCCTGAACAACTGGGTGGATGCAGCTGCCCTGTCTTGGGACATGATAGAGCGCTGGTAGTTTGGGGAACTCAAACCCCAGAGAGCAAAACCTAACACCCTCTTGGCTCGTGGAGGAATGCAGAGAGGAGAGAGTCGGAGAGTGAATGAGTGACCTGTAGGGGTCTCAAGTGAGAGGTGGTGACACTGAGTGATAACTGGGCCCCGGGGGATGGGGATGAGTCCCCAGGAGAGGACAGGAGAGGGTTGAGGATCAGCCTAGGTGGCCGCCCATGTGTAGAGCAGAACAGAGAAAGAGAGGGAGGAGGATCAGGACCAGGCATGGTCACATCTCAGGAACAGCATAGGGGAGTTTCTGGAAAGGTTTCAGCTTAAATGGACTTGAGGTCGGGCTTCCTGGGTTGGAAGCAGCTGTTCTGGAAGCAAAGACGCCCTGGGTTTGATGGGTAGTGGGGGCAGGAGCCAGACTGGAACATAATGAAGAGCCATGAGAAGGGAAAGGATGGCCCATGGAAGGAAGGGAGGGAGGGGATAACTTGCAATCCTCTAACCCAGTGGTTCTCAACCTTCCTAATGCCGACACCCTTTAATACAGCTCCTCATGTTGTGGTGACCCCCAACCATAAAATTATTTTCGTTGCTACTTCATCACTGTAACGTTGCTACTGTTATGAATCATAATGTAAATATCTGATATGCAGGATGTATTTTCATTGTTACAAATTGAACATAATGAAAGCATAGTGATGAATCACAAAAACAATATGTAATTATATATGTGTTTTCCGATGGTCTTAGGCGACCCCTGTGAAAGGGTCGTTCGACCCCCAAAGGGGTTGTGACCCACAGGTTGAGAACCGCCGCTCTCTAGCTCCTTCATGCTCTCAGTAAACATCTGATTCTCACCTCCCAGGCAGCACCCCTCCCGTCTGGCCTGGGCTTATCTCCTTGACCTCATCTCTCACCTTTAACCTTGCCTTCTTCAAAGCTTGGTCATTCCTCCCTTGCTGTGCCCTCTGCCTGCAGAGATCTCCCCCAACTCCTTCCTGTCTCTCAGGCCTCTGCGAGGGGAGCCTTCCTCGTTGGCCGTGTCCAGCTTCCTTCGCCTCACTTAGTTTATTCCTGGGACAGAATTCATCCCCAGGACCTGACTCGGAATAAGCTCATAATCGGCATTTAGTGCATAAACGAGGGGCCAGGCGGCCTTTGCCCCGGCTGGGAGGAGAGGAGCACATGAGATTGGGTTTTCAGGACCTGAGCAGGCTCACAGGCTCAGGAGAGAGAAGGAAAGGAGTGAAGGAAAGTTCTGGAAGAGGCAGTAGTTGGCCCCAGGAGTGTGAGGAGGTGAGGAGTTGAGGGGAGAGAGGTATGAAGGTAGAGGAAAGATGCTTGTGTGGTTGGGAGGGAGTCCAGGAGCCAGCGTGGACCTGCTTGGAGACAGGAGGAGAGGGGACTGAGGGGGGCCCGGCGGTGGGGGCGGGGGAGCTTGAGTCCCGTCTACTGGCCCACCCTCTTTCGGCCTGAGGTTAAGAGCATGCTGGGGTTCGCAGTTTGAGGAAAAGAGGTGTCAGGTCCTTTGGGGGAATCTGGTCAGAGACTACAGACCTTCTCCCCGGAGAAATACACACTTGGGTCTCCCCAAATCTGGCAAAGGATCTAGGGGCGCTTGTGGATTCGGTTAAGAGCTTTACATAGATTGTGACCATAGTGATGATAATAATAATAATAATAACAGCTAGCACTGTCCCGACACTGGTCTAAGCCCTTCCTAAGCACTGACTCACTCACTCACAGAAGGACCCTAGGAGGTTAGGTGCAGTGAGCATCCCCATTTTACAGATGAACAAACTGAGGCACAGAGCTGTTCAGTGACTTGCCCAGAATCACACAGCTGCTAAATGGTGGTCAGGCCGCAGAACCTATACAACCTCGATACTTCCGTGTTACTGGAGCCAAAATGAGAAAGCCCACAGTCTGGAAGCTGCCCTCACCCTTCTGCCCCCACTTTGGGTTGGGATCCAGCTGGGGTCTCAACTGAGCCTCTGGAAGCCCCGCTCAGCAGGGTGCAGTCCCTCCTTCCTTTCTCTTTTGCCTTCCTTTGTGTCTTCATTAGCATAACCGTGACCGCCCCAGCTTCCCCAGACCGAGGATGTGTGTGAGCTTGTGAGCTTGTGAGCGAGTCTGGGTGGGTGACAAGCTGGTATGAGTCAGCAAGACCTAAGGGATGGGGTGGAGGGGTCTTGGCCCATCTGGCTTGCAGCCGGCTGAGGGACTTGGAGCAAGGGCCCCCGCCTCTCTCAGCCTCAGTTTCCCCATCAGTGAGAGGGGCCTGATCCCTTCCTCTTGCAGGTCAGCTAGGTGACATTGCGTGTTAACAGAAGTGCTCCATGTGTGGCACTAACCGGGATCGTGTTTCAAAATTCAGAATATTTCAGCACATGATGGTGGGGAATGCCTTGCAAGCTCCCCGGCCAAATATACTAAGATTTCTGCAGCAAAGAGTATTTCTGCTGCTGATGGGCCTGTGGCTGTTGACACTGAGACGGACACAAAAGGATGGGCATTGCAGGCCGGTCTGTCCTCTAGTGATTCTTGAAGGCTGAGGGAAAAGGATGGTTTTTAGAGATTTTTGGAGGTTGGGACAGCAGATATGAGGTCTCAGATTTACCTAAATTATCTAATGATGGGAATGTTGTGGAATTTTATTTGAGATAACGTGTTGTCAGGTGCCTGGCATATAAGCACGTTATAAATGCTAGTTGAGCCCTAGCCGGTTTGGCTCAGCGGATAGAGCATCAGCCTGTGGACTGAAAGGTCCCGGATTTGATTCCGGTCAAGGGCACATGCTCAGGTTGCGGGTTTGATTCCCAGTAGGGGTCGTGCAGGAGGCAGCCGGTCGAATAGTCTCATCATTGATGTTTCTATCTCTCTCTCCCTCTCCCTTCCTCTCTGAAATCAATAAAAATATATTAAAAAACGACAACAACACACTAAAAATAAAGAAATAAGTGCTAGCTGATCACTCTCACTGTCATTGCTATTATTGTCAGTAACCAGCGTTTAGTCTGTGCCCACTGGTGCAGACAGCAACCAGCAGCTTCTCAGACTTGACCTGGCCGCGGATTCCTTGGGGGCCTGTTAAAGTGTGGGTTCTGACTCAGTAGGTCTGTGGCTCAGCGCTTCTAAAAGGCTCCCAGGTGAGGCCCTGCCCTCCCGGACCACACATTTGAATTGCAAACGTGGTTTCCCCGGGGTTTGCAGTTGCTTCCGGCCTCTGCCAGTCTGAGACTTTGGGTGCCCCGGCTCCGGCTAAAATAAGATTCCTTAGCTCTTCGCTTCCGGTCGGCTAATTTGAGGGAAGGTCTGTATTAATTATTACACAGGAAAGAGTCACAGAACACTATAATTCTTTTCACTGTCTCCCCCCGGCCCCCCTCCGTAGAGGGGACCTCTGTGGGGAGTTTGTGCTGTATACTTTTTTTTTTAAATTGACTTGAGAGAGACATCAATTTGTTGTTCCATTTATTGATGCCTTCATTGGTGGCTTTTTAAAATATATATATTTTTATTGATTTCAGATAGGAAGGGAGAGAGAGAGAGAGAGAGAGAGAGAAACATCAATGATGAGAGAGAATCATTGATCGGTGGCCTCCTGCACACTCTCTGCTGGGGATCCAGCCTGCAACCCAGGCACATGCCCTTGACTGGAATCGAACCTGGGACCCTTCAGTCCACAGGCTGATGCTCTATCCACTGAGCCAAACCGGCCAGGGCATTGGTGGCTTTTTGTATGTGCTCTGACCAGGAATCGAACCTACAACTTTTGGCGTATTGGGATTACACTCTAACAAATTGTGCTACCCAGCCAGGGCCAATTGCACTGTATTCTTTCAACCCCCTTTTCTAGGCATACTTTTTTTTTTTTTCTTTGAGCATCCATACCATATGAATTCTTCTATCCTTACTTTTTAACTTGAACAAATGTCTTAAAATTATTTCCATGTCAGCAATCTGGAACGTTTTGGTGTATGGAACAATGCTTCAACCAACTGAGCCACCCAGCTGGGGCGGTCATCCATGATTTATTTACCCTCTATCTTATGGATTTTTTTTTATAAGTTTATTTCCAGTATTTGCTGTGAGCCTGTATGTGCCTTTCTATTTAGTGTTTCTCTTGCAGATAGCATATAGTCTGATAGTCTCCATCTGACGATTAGCATATTAATATTAAGGGCATTGCTGTCCAGTAGAAATAAAATGCTAACCATGTATGTAATCTGAAATCTTTTAGTAGCCACCGTAGAAGCAGGGGAAATGAGTGTGAATATATTTTATGTAATCTACTATACCCCAAATGCTATCATTGCAACCTGTGATCAGTATAAAAATCGTTAATGAGATGTCTTATAGTTGGTTAAATACACATAACACGAAATTCACCAGTGTCACCCTTTTCCAGTGTACGATGCAGTGACAGGTGTGTTTGCGATGCTGTGCAGGTAGAGCCACGATCCATTTCTAGAGCTGGTTCGTCATTCCCAACAGACACTCGACCCTCTGAACAGACCCTCTCCCTCCTCTGCCAGTAACCTCTCTCCTGCTTTCTGTCCTCATAGATTTGCCTGCTCTGGGTGCCTCATGTAAGTGGTATCATACAGCATTCGTCCGTCCGTGTCTGGCTTAATTTGCTGAGTGTCACGTCTTCAAGGCTCATCCGTGTGGTGGCGTGTATCCACGACTGAGTAACATGACATTGTCTGTGTACAACCGCATTTGTTTATCCACTTGCTTGTTGGTGGGCGCTTGGGTTGTTTCCACCTTTTGGCTATTGCGAATAGTGCCGCTTTGAACATTGGCATAGAGTCTGTCCGGGCCCTGCTTTCAGTTCTGCCCCCCCACCCCCCACCCCACAGGTGTTTTTATTAATTTTACAGAGAGAGAGGAAGGGAGAGGAGGAGAGAGAGAAACATCGAGGAGAGAGAAACATTGATCAGCTGCCTCTGGCTCACCCCCTCCTGGGGATGGAAGTCAGAACCCGGGCATGTGTCCTGAATGGGAATCGAACCCGGGACTTCTGGGTGCCTGGGAGGAAGCGCAGCCAGTTGAGCCACACGGGCTAGGGCTCGGTTGTTCTGGATATAACCTAGGAGTAGACTGGCTGGGTCATACGGTAATTCTGTGTGTAACTCTTTGAAGAACTGCTGTTTTTCACAGCAGCTGCGTCAATTCCCATTCCCATTTCCCACACCCTCACTAACACTTGCTATGCAGTCGTTGTTTTTCCTACACTTAAGTTTTCAAAATTTGTTGTATGTTTCACACTCACGGCACATCTCAGTTGGACCAGCTGTATTAAAAGTGCTCGGGAGCCCTAGCCGGTGTGGCTCCGTGGATAGAGCGTCGACCTGCGGACTGAAGGGTCCTGGGTTCGATTTCCAGTCAAGGGCATATGCTTGGGTTGCGGGCTTGATCCCCAGTAGGGGGCGTGCAGGAGGCAGCTGATCAATGATTCTCTCTCATCATTGATGTTTCTATTTCTCTTTCCTCTCTGAAATCAATAAAAATATATTTTTTAAAAAAAGTGCTCGGGAGTGGAACTAGTACTTGGTGGAGAGCGCAGGCTCAGACTGCCGGGAGCTGGTCCATGCTTGCTGTTTCAAGGGACCTGGCATATATGGCATACTGTTCTTAATATGTTTGCTCACCTTCTAGGCACTATGTGTTTTAACCAAGGTCTCTGAGAAAGGTTGTTTCCCCAGGTAGGGATTTCCCCCTGAAGTTAGGGAGGGAATAAAACCTCTTACTTAACTAAGTGCCAGGTGGGTAATTAATCACTTTAACTACGAACAATCATGCTTAAGCTACATAATCTTTACTCCCTGGAATGGAGATAAGAAACGCCCTAACCTTTGTAATAGAGATTGATAGGATTGAATCAACTGGTATAAATACAGATGTAACAAGACAGCAGGAGAGAGAGAGAGAGACAGAACCTAGGCACAGAACCTACACAGAACATTCTCTAGAGACAGAAGAACTTTGCTGGAGAGAACATGGCAAAAGATCCTGGACAGAAACTGGCCTCAGAACCTAGAGACAGAACCTAGCGAGAGAACATGGCAAAAGATCCTGGACTGAACCTGACTACAGAAATTGGCAAGAGAACCTGACTAGAACCTGGTGACTGAACCTGGCTGGAGAACCTGGACAGAACCTGGCTAGAGAACCTATCGAGGGAACTTGGCTACAGAACCTGGCTGGAGAATCTAGCAAGACAACATGGACACAGAACCTGGCTAGAGATCCTAACCAGAACTTCACTGGAGATCCTGACCAGAACTTGGCTAGAGATCCTGGCTAGGCTGCTGATCAACTGAACGCTGTCTCCGTGTCATTCCTTCTTCGCCGACTCCGTCCACACCTTTGGGGACCCCTGGACCCGCTGGGGTTGGACCCCAGCATATCAGACCATTTGCTTGCTGTCCACGGTGTTACTGATGCGGCTGGATTTAAATCTTGCCTCTTGCTGTTTGTTTTCTGTTTATCGCCCATGCTCTTTGTTCCTTTTTTCTCATTTCCTGCCTCCCTTAGATGAATTGAGTAATTTCGTGTTCCCTCTTACCCCCCCTGTGAGCTGATTCACACTACCTCTTTGTTGCTTAGAGCAGGGGTGGGGGCCCTTTTTTCAGCCAGGGGCCATTTGGATATTTATAACATCATTCGCAGGCCATACAAAATTATCAACTTAAAAATCCGCCTGCTGTATTTGGTCAGACATTTAAGTAACTTACCCCTAAAGCCTGGGCAGGGCCAGACCAAATGACTTCTCAGGACTTATACGGCCCACGGGCCAGACGTTCCCCACCCCTGCCCTAGCCGTTCCATTCTGCATCTTGGACTAGAATTTGGGCTTGGCGTCCATGGGGAGATGGGAGCCATGGGGAGCTTTTGAGCTGGGGAGTGGCGCCACCTGACATTCTTGTAGCCACACCTTCAGTCGCTCGCTGCTTGTGCAAGAGTGCTTCCACCAGCCAGATTCCTGGAAGAGGACTTGCTAAGGCAAAGGGAAGCTGCACCGAGATGTGGGTGGGCCTTGCCAAATCGCATTCCACAAAGGCTTTGCCATCCTCACCCCTGGCAAACAGCAGCCAGGATTTATTGAGTGACTGCTCCGTGCCAGGCCTGTGCCGGGCTCTAGGGACACTGGCCAGAGCCAGCCCGGCTTAAGCAACTCTCCATCCTCGAGGCCCAGGGCGGCCTCTGGAGCTGCCTCTGAGCTCAAAGGAAGGCCAGGGTTTCAGGGAACTGAAAGAGGAGAGGCGAGAGGACACTCGGGTGGCAGAAGGAGGGTGGCAGCTCCGGGTGGCGTGAGAGTGGCTGGATCAGGAGGCGGACAGCATTGGTCTGGAGGCCGCACGTGTGGGCTCCCCGTGGGCTCCCCGTCGGGGCAGGAATGTTCGTGCGGTGGAGCAAAATAACTTCCTCCCTCTGGGCTTGTTTGGGGAGGAAAACAGAGCTGGGGTTGTTTAAATGATCTCCACGGCGGGAGGGGACCAGCATCGGAACGGGTCAACCTGACCTAGGGCCTGCTTGACCCAAGTTCAAGGCCTGTGTCAGATAAACATCCTGGGCGAGCTACTGCAGGCCTTGGGTGACAGGGAAAACAACAGCCGGGCTGCCTCCCAGGAGGGCACGGGGGCTCCATCAACGACTCGATGGCAGCACAGAACTCAGGACCCGCCTGGACCACAGGGAGGCTCCGGGAAGGTTACCTGCAATTATTGTTACTGCCGCTGTTCGCTCTGTCTCATTCTCACTCATTTAAGTCCTCCAGGCAACAGCCAGATCCTTCCTTATCCTCAGGGCCGAGACCCCAGAGGTAAATAAGTCAATTGCTCAGGCTCAGAAAATTGCAGAGCCGGGATGTGAAGCTGGGTCTGTCTGATCCAAACACCACCGCCACCATCAGTAATGGTCCCGCGTGACTGGCAGCAGGGCCAGCCCTGAAGCCAGGCTATTTATAGTCGGTCTGTGTCACTCTGCAAGTGAATATGCATGTGTTTGGCTGCAGAAATATTAGGGTTTGATTACAGGGTGCCGCCTCCGAGCCTCTTGTGGGTGTTGTGTAACAGACATGGGCACGCCATTGCCTTGCACAGTCGGGGGAAGGTCTGCGTTCGGCACACATCTGAGCTCGAGGGATTTGAATAAAGGATCGTGGACCCATATGCACGCGGATTCTGTCTCCCCTTCCCCACGTCCCGGTTGCATATTGCACACACCGGTTAGCATCTTCATGGGTTGTGTGTACTCCTCAGGTTCTCCGCTCCCTGCTGGACATTTCAGAATGAGCAGCCTCGTCAACCCTTGATGGGATTGAAGGCGGGGAAGCTGGGTGGGCAGTAGGAGTGGGCAGTGGGGCTTCTGGAAACCTGTTCTCCAAAAGCCGGGAGCCTGGAGTCTGTGCCGGGCCGGGGCTGGTGATGAGGGAGGAAGGGGAGACGGGATGATGGGCCAGGAGCCGTGTCGTGGAACCAAAGAGAGGCCAGCCCTGTAGGTGGTCAGGCAGGGGAAGTAGGGGAGAGCGGGCCGAGGAGATTGTACTCACTCCCCGGCACAGGCATGTTGTCTCCGGCCTGTACCCCTGGCTGAACTCTCCAGGGTGGTCTCCACACGGAGCTCCCGCCCCCGAAACCAGACCAAAGCACAACACAGCCTGCTCCTCTCCAGGGTGTCAGTTAAAGGCAGCCCCCTCCTCCCCCGGGACCAGGGCTGGATACTTTTGCATCATCCTTGACTCCTCTCTCTCTCTTTCAATTTTGTTTTTATTTATTATTTTTAAATTCTCACCTGAGGACATGCTTATTGATTGTAGAAAGGGGCGAGAGAGAGAGAGAGAGACAGACAGACAGACATCGATGTGAGAGAGAAACATCAATTGGTTGCCTCCTGTACACACCAACCAGGGATCAAACGCACAACCTTTCAGTGTACGGGACGACGCTTCAACTAACTGAGCCACACTGCTCAGGGCTCGCTCTCTCTCTCTCTCTCTCTCTCTCTCTCTCTCTCTTAATTTAAATTCAAATTTTTTTATTGTGGTAAATAACACAAACATAAAAGTTATCATCTTAGCCCTTGGGACCTGTACAGCTCCGTAGTGTTGAGTAGATTCACCTTGTTGTGTCGGCCACCTCTCCTCTCTCTTGTGCACCTGTCACCTTTGCCTAGAGAACGTCTCCAGAACCTGGCCTCATGTCCCCACCTCCACTGCCCCCTACCCTCTCCAGCCGCTCTCTGGACCAGTGCCACCTCCTCCTCCTGGGCCATAATCCGCTCCTCTCACAAAGCCGGAGGGACCCTCCTGTCACCGGAGTCAGCTCCTGATCCCTCCTCTGCTCAGAGCCTTCCCGTGGCCCCTGTTGCTCAGAGCAAAAGCTAAGTCCTTGCCACGGCCCGGACTCTGCTGTCCAGTGCAGTAGCCACTGGCCACATGTGGCGCTCGGGCACTGAATGGGCTGTGAGTGAACATTGCACACTGGATTTCAAAGGCGTAGAATGAAGGCGGGCGGGGGGGAAGAAATGTAAACTAACCTCAATAGTATTTTTTTAGAAATATATTTTTATTGATTTCAGAGAGGAAGGAAGAGGGAGAGAGAGATAGAAACATCCATGATGAGAGAGAATCATTGATCGGTTGCCTCCTGCATGCCCCCCACTGGCGATCAAGCCCACAACCCGGGCACGTGCCCTTGACCGGAATCGAACCTGGGACCTTTCAGACCTTTCAGTTCGCAGGCCGACGCTCTATCCACTGAGCCACACCGGCTAGGGATATAGTATTTTTATATTAATAAAAATATTAACATTTTATAATTCTGATTGCTCGTTGAAATGAGCGTGTTTGCATATATCAGGTTACATAAAATATGTTATTAAAATTAAATACATATAACATATATAATGCCACCTATTCTTTCCGCTAGAAATATGACCAGGCTCCTGGGCATATTTCTTTGTACAGCACTGGTTTGGAAGGTTCCTCCTCCGTAGGGTGGTTGGAGCAGCAAATGAAGTAACATAGCGAAAGCTTTTCGAACACTTCCTGAAACATCAAAGGCAACATAAGTGTTAGCTGTTATTTTCTTATTGCAGTAAAATGTGCATAACAAAATATACCATTTTACCACTTTTATCACCTGTGTCCATTGCCAGAATTTTTTCATCACCCCCCACACACACTCTGTATCCATTAAATAATAGCCACCTATTCTTCCTCCCACAGCCCCTGTAACCTCTAGTCTACTTTCTGTGTCTATGAATTTGCCTGTTGTAGCCTTCTAGTATAAGTGGAATCCTACAGTAATTGTTCTTTTGTGTCTGGATTACTTCACTGAGCCTGGTTTTCAAGGTTCATTAATTTTGTAGCATGTCTCAGAATTCCATTCCTTTCTCAGGGTGAATGACACTCCG
The DNA here is from genome assembly GCF_964212035.1 of Myotis nattereri. NCBI lineage: Eukaryota > Metazoa > Chordata > Mammalia > Chiroptera > Vespertilionidae > Myotis > Myotis nattereri. Next base: position 48,129,013 of record NC_138090.1, read on the forward strand.
CTGTCCGGATGTACCACATTTTGTTTATTCACTCATCAGCTAATGGACAGTTCGGTTGTTTCTATCTTTTAGCTTTTTTTTCTTTTTTAAAATTTACTGTTGCATCCCTGACTGGTTTGGCTCAGTGGATAGAGCGTCGGCCTGCAGACTCAAGGGTCCCGGGTTCGATTCTGGTCAAGGGCATGTACCTGGGTTGCGGGCACATACCCAGCGGGGAGTGTGCAGGAGGCAGCTGATCGATGTCTCTCTCTCATCGATGTTTCTGACTCTCTATCCCTCTCCCTTCCTCTCTGTAAGAAATCAATAAAATATATTAAAAATTAAAATTTACTGTTGCAGATATTACAGATGTCCCCTCCCCGCCCCCGCCCCCTCCCCAGGCCTTCACCACACTGTTGTCTGTCCATGGGTTATGCATATATGCATGTAAGTTTTTTGGTAAATCTCTTCTCACCCACCCCCACACCCTTCCCTCTGATGAGACTCGTAAGTCTGTTGCTTGCTTCCATGTCTCTGGATCTATTTTATTTGTCAGTTTATTTTGTTCATTGGATTCCATATATAAGTGAGATCATGTGATATTTGTCTTTCTCTGACTGGGTTATTTCGCTTAGCATAATACCTCCAGGTCCCTCCATGCTGTTGCAAAAGGTAAAAGTTTCTTCTTTTTCACAACTGCATAGTATTCCATGGTGTAAATATACTACAGCTTTAAAAAATACATATATATTTTTATTGATTTCAGAGAGGAAGGGTGAGGGAGAGAGATATAGAAACAATGGTGAGAGAGAATCAGTGATCAGCTGCCTCCTGCATGCTCCCTACCGGAGTTAAAGCCTGCAACCCGGGCATGTACCCTGACCGGGAATTGAACCATGACCTTCTGGTTCATAGGTTGATGGTCAACCACTGAGCCACACCAGCCCGCCACCACAGCTTTTTATCCACTCATCTACTGATGGGCACTTGGGCTGTTTCTAGATCATAGGTATTGTAAATTATGCTCCTATGAACATAGGGGTGCATATAGTCTTTCTGATTGGTGTTTCAGGCTTCCTAGAAGTGGGATCACTGGGTCAAATAGTTCCATTTTTAATTTTTTGAGGAAACTCCAAACTGTTTTCCATAGTGGCTGCACCAGTCTGCACTCCCACCAGCAGTGCACTAGGGTTCCTTTTCCTCCACATCCTCAGCAGCACTTGTTTGTTGTTTTATTGATGGTAGCCATTCTGACAGGTGTGAGGTGGTTCCTCATTATTTCAATTTGCATCTATCTGATGATTAGTGACTTTGAGCATTTTTTCATGTCTCTTGGCCATCTGTCCTCTTTGGAGAAGTGTATATTTAAGTCCTCAATCCATCTTTAAGTTGGATTGTTTATCTTCCTTTTGTTGAGTTGTATGAGTACTTTATGTATTTTAGAAATTAACCTCTTATCAGATGTATCATTGGCAAATATGTTCTCCCATACTGTGGGCTCCCTTTTAATTTTGATGCTGGTTTCTTTTGCCGTGCAAAAGCTTTTTATTTTGATGTAATCCTATTTGTTTATTTTTTTCTTTGTTTCACTTGCCCTAGCCTATGTATCAGTGAAAATTCTGCTACGTGAGATGTCTGATATTTTGCTGCCTACATTTTCTTCTAGGATTTTTATGGTTTCCAGACTTAGGTTTAGGTCTTTTATCCATTTTGAGTTTGTTCTTGTGAATGGTGTAAGTTGGTCTAGTTGCATTTTTTTGCATGTACCTGTCCAGTTTTCTTAACACCATTTATTAAAGACACTGTCATTACTCCATTGTATGCTCTTGCCTCCTTTGTCACATATTAATTGAGTGTCATGGCTTGGGTTGATTTCTGGGTTCTTCTGTTCCATTGTCTGTATGCTGTTCTTGTGCCAGTACCAGGCTGTTTTGATTACAGTGGCTTTGTAGTATAGCTTGAAATCCAGTGTTGTGATCCCTCCAACTTTGTTCTTGTTTAAGTTTGTTGTGGCTCTTCGGGGTCTTTTTGGTTCCATATAAATTTTTGGAGTATTTGTTCTATATCTGTGAAATATGCTGTTGGTATTTTAATAGAACTGCATTGAGTCTGTAGATTGCTTTGGGTAGTATGGACATTTTATTGATGCTAATTCTACCAGTCCATGCACACAGTATATTCTCCCATTTGTTTATATCTTCCTCTATCTCTTTTTTCAATGTCCTGTCTTTTACCTCCTTGGTTAAGTTTGTTTCCTAAGTATCTTAATTTTTCTTTTTTTATTGTGATGGTAAATGGGATTATTTTTTTAGTTTCTATTTTTGAGAGTTCATCATTGGTGAAAAAAAAGCCATTGATTTCTGGGTATTAATTTTGTATCTGCTACATTGCTGAATTCATTTATTACATCTAGTAGTTTGTTGGTGGAGTCTTTAGGGTTTTCTATGTACAATATCATGTCATCGGTAAAATTGCAAATGACAGTTTTACTTCCTCCTTTCCAATTTGGATGCCTTTTATCTCTTCTTGTCTGATCGCTGTGGCTAGGCCTTCCAGTATTACGTTGAATAAGAGTGGTGAAAGCGGACATCCCTGTCTTGTTTCTGTTCTTAGGGGAAATGGTTTTAGTTTTTGCCCATTGAGTGTGATGTTGGCTGTAGGTTTATCATATATGGCCTTTATCATGTTGACGTATGATCCCTCTCTTCGTGCTTTGCTGAGAGTTTTTATCAGATTTTGTTTGTATTGGATTTTGTTGAATGTCTTTCTGCGTCTATTGCTATGATCTTGTTTTTTTAATCTTTCAGTTTGTTTATGTGATGTATCGCATTTATTGATTTGCAAATATTGAACCAGCCTTGCAGCCCTGGAATAAATCCCATTTGGTCGTAGTGTATGATCTTTTTCATATATTGCTGGATGGGATTTGCTAATATTTTGTTGAGGATTTTAGCATCTACGTTCATCAGGGATATTGGCCTATAGTTCTCTTTCTTTGTAGTGTTGTTATCTGGTTTTGGAATTAGGATAATGCTGGTCTCATAGAAAGAGCTTGGAAGTGTTTCCTTCCTCTTGGATTTTTTGGAATCGTTTGAAGAAAGCTGTTATTATTTTTATTACATGATCTGGTCCTTGGCTTTTTACCTAACCTTCTCTCCCACTAACTTCTCTCCCCATCGCTGCTTCAGCCACACTGGCTTCCTCAACTCAGACAAACAAGCACCCCAGGGCCTTTGCACCGGCTGTTCCCCTTCTCCATGGCTCCCTCCCTCCCCTCTTCCATCACGCCTGCCTTTTTCACTCTATTTAAAACTGCAAGTCCCGTGCCCTTCTTCACTGCTTTTCCTCCCTGGTATTTACCAACTTCTGGCATACCATTTATTTTATATTTACACCAGAGGCCCAGTGCACGAATTCATGCACGGGTGGGGTCCAGCCAGCCTGCCCCAAGCGGGGCTGATCGGGCCGCTGGTGGGGGTGAGGGGCTGTGGGCAGTTGGCTAGCTGGCCCCATCTCTGATGTGGGAGGCCAATCGGGGGTGGGGTCGGCCAGGGGGAGGGGCCGTGGGAGGTTGGGGGGCCGATCGGGGCCCTGATCGGGCTGGTTGGCCTCCCCAGTGTGCATCATAGCGACCGGTTGTTCTGGTCGTTCTGTTCTTTCTGTTGTTCTGGTCACTTGGCTTATATATACAGATTGATTTTATATGAATATTTTATATTGCAAATTTTTTTTTCTTTTGAATGTTCTCTGGTGCGATTTCTTAGTTTTGCCATTTTTGTTAAATGTGCTTCCTCTGAGTCACCACACATCCCTGTGGAATCAGACTGGATAATAAATAATTAATAAACAAATGGAGTCGGGATGGAAAGCAGCTCTATTCATAGCCTCGTGCATGGAGGAGCTGTCATGCTGCCATGAGGCCTGTCGTGTGGGGTGGGGACAAAGATCATTTTATGAGTCCAGGGTCCATGTTGCTGGGGCCAGGGTGCCACCCTGGCCTGATGCACCCAGTGTTGGAGTTGGAGCTCTTACCCGCGTGCCTTTGGCCAGAGGAGCCTGGAAGAAGCCTGGGCAGCTTGCTCCCTGCCAGCTCTTGTCCACCAAAGCCATGCGGTCTGTGTCGGGCGGGGTGACTGGTCGGACAGAGGACATCTCCCACTTGGGTCAGGGTCACCTGCCTCCGAGGGTCCTGGTGCAGAGCCAGTGACAGCGATGGACACAGACTCCATCCTGTCTCCTTCGGGCAATAGCAGCCGCCCACACAGGCCGCCCTGGGCTGGCAGCAGGCGGGGCAGTGGGTGTAGGCTCAGGCCTTCTCCTCACAGTGCATGGCGTGGGAGGCTAGGAGTAGTATCTCTAAGTATTCTTAATATTTATAAATATTTTTTTAAAAATATATTTTATTGATTTTTTCACAGAGAGGAAGGGAGAGGGATAGAGAGTCAGAAACATCGATGAGAGAGAAACACCGATCAGCTGCCTCCTGCACACCCCCTACTGGGTATGTGCCCGCAACCAAGGCACATGCCCTTGCCCGGAATCGAACCTGGGACCCTTGAGTCCGCAGGCCGACGCTCTATCCACTGAGCCAAACCGGTTAGGGCAAATAATTCTTTATATAACAGCATTTCTATTTTATCATTTATAAATATAATTTACAAAGTATGTTCACGTGTAATCACTCCGTAGAAATAAAATGCGTGCGAGTTAAATACCTGTAAACACGTAGTGTAAGATTATTTGTTGTCCCCATCCTTACCCTCTTCAGAAACGTAAGCTCTGGCTGAACAGGGATCTTTGTTTTGTTGCCCGTCCTCCCCACAGCATCCAGAACAGAGACACAAGGCACGTGTCTCAGTCCTTACTTGCTAAATGGATGAATACTTAGTGAACGAGGAACTCAGGAGGTTGTGAATAAGCCAAGAAGAAAGTGTATTGGGGGGTGGGGGGGGGGGGAGAAAATTGGGAAGAACAGAAAAAAGGGCCTAAGGTTTAAAAGACGGTATGATTGGGCCCTGGATGGGTGTGCTGGGCACTGGGACCAGGCTGGCAGAGCAGGCAGGGTGGTGCTTTGGGGTCCTATCTTGACCCGAAACCCAGTTCCCTCCCTCATTTGCTGGGTGACCTTGAGTCAGTGACTTGTCCTCTCTGAGCCTCATGGCTTCATTTGTCAAAATGGGAAAAAGCAGCGGCTCATTTATTCAACAGGTACTTCCTGCGGGCACTGATGGCAGCGTCCTTGCCCTCTCAGATCTTCTCTAGGCTCCCACCTTCGGGGCTCACGTGTGGGTCGAGCACTCACACACCTGGTGGGCCCGCGGTGAGCCACAGTTCCTGTTGGCAGGGTGGCCGCAGGCTTCAGCTTTCCCCATCTGTCGGGGGAGGCGGGGGTCCAGGTCCCCGCTGTGCAGGGTTGTCCCGCAAGCCCGGGACCTCGTTTGTGATAACGGCCGGCGATGTACAGATGGAGGCTCTTGTCCTTGGCGTGGTGTTAGGCTGGAGATGCAGGCTGGCCCTGGTCCTGGGGCTCGAGTTTCTTTTCCAAACAGGAACTTGATACGGCTTAGGACATTTTGTGGGCACCAAACCTCTGGCCTTGGCCGCGGCCCCGCTGCTTTGTTGTCGGCTCCTCGGAGCTGGGCACACCCGCCGTCCCCTGAGGCCTCAGAGGCTTCCATCCCTCGCCTCTCTTCTCTTTCCGGAACTTCTGCAGAAGGCTTTTCGTTCATCCGGCTGCTCAGTCGGCCAGCTTTCACCTGGTGGGAGTGTGAGCGAGCAGGGGTCATGCTAGCTACTGTAACAAGTAAGCCCTTTCTTCTCAGCGGCTTAACACCATAAAAATATCTTCCTTGCACACGTCAGAGACCCGTGAAGGTGTTTCTGGTTGAGCAGCCTCTGGTGAACCCACGGAGGGAGCCAGACTCCTTCCCTCTTGTGGCTCTGCCCTCTCCCAAGTCTGGGGTCCACGCAGATGAAAGATAGCGGAGGGGTATTTTATGTGACAGGCCTGGGCCCGAGTGTCACTCCACTGACATTCTGTCGGCCAGAATTCAGTCACATGGTGACACCTAGCTACAAGGGATGCTGGGAAATGTAGTCCAGCCTAGGAGGGAAAGAAAATCGTTTGGGGGGTACACACGACAGTCTTTGCCAGCGTAGGTGTTGTTCAGACACTGGCATGGACAGTGGAGTGGGTGGGAAGGATTCAGTTCTGGAGGGAGGGGCATCCGGATTAACTGTTTCCCTCACTTTTAACTTGCAATTCCTAATAAGACATATATTTTACACTATGACCCAGGACAGATGGACACACAGACACACATCTGAAACCAAAGTTTTGTGGAACGCTTAACTTGACTACCTTTGAGTCAATACCTTGTAAAATTCTCTTGTTTCCTTCACTTGTTTAAGTGGTGGTTGATACCCATTACAGTGATTTCATGACGGCTCAAATATTACAACCCACGATTTGAAAACCATTGACAATGAAAATGGAAATGTGAGAACATTTGAACTGGAACGGGCAGCTTCTGGCCCTCTCAGAGCCCTGCCTCGGCTCCCCACGGGTTCCCCCCCCCCCCCCCCCCCCGTGTGAGACGCACGCTGGCGGCATGGAAGCAATGCTGTAGCTTAGAACACTCGGAACAAAACCCTTGTGCCCCCCACGCCCCCCACTCCCTTCACCACCCCTCGTCGTCACTCCCCCTGCTCTCCACCCACCTCACAATGATCTGGTTTGGTGGTCGGCAAACTGCGGCTCGCGAGCCACATGCGGCTCTCTGGCCCCTTGAGTGTGGCTCTTCCTAAGCCTTAGGAGCACCCTAATGAAGTTACTAACAATGGACCTACCTATATAGTTTCAGTTTAAAAAATGTGGCTCTCAAAAGAAATTTCAATCGTTGTCCTGTTGACATTTGGCTCTGGGGACTAAGGAGTTTGCCGACCACGGGGCTAGTTGTTCTTGGAGCCAACCAGATGCACTCCTGCCTCTGGGCCTTTGTGCGGACTGTTCCCCCGCCTGCTACGCGCCCTCCACGTGTCTGGCTGACTCCATCTCTGCTCCAGTGTCACCTCTATTGACCACCGTTTTAATATTGAAACCTCCGCTTCCCCATCATTCCTGACCCTGCATATGGCCACTTCCTACCCCCTTATCACTGTTATTACCAACCGCGCCACGCAGGTTAATGTGTTTACTGATCGTGGTGTGCGCCTCCTGTGAGGACCTAACGCCATGTGGGCCTCCCAGGCCTGTGGTACGGAGTAGGTGCGCAGTAAACATCTGTTGAGTGAACGAATGGAAGTGTTTTTGGTTTTGTTTTTCCCCTCCCCAGCGGAAAAGCTGTTTCCTCCCATCAAGGACTGGATGTTGTATTCCAGGGCAGGTGAGGGTCGGTTGGGAGGGAAACGAGGCAGCAAAGCCATTCCCAGGAATTCTGTAGCTCCAACAGCTTGGTTGCTTGAAGCAAGAGCATATGTTTGTAGATTCTTTTTCATAAACGACTTGCTTGAAACAATGCAGGTCTTCCCTCCTCCCTGCTGTATGCCAGTCCTGAATCTCACCTCTTAATGAACTTAACCTCCGGAGACACCACAGGCGTGGGTCCCCGCTGGCCCCTTCCCCCAGTCCCTCCGGCCTGGTTTTCTGTGTGTGTGTGTGTGTGTGTGTGTTTAATTTTTATTGAAGTATAAAGGTTTCTGTGCTTTTGTTTGTCTTAATAAAATTGTTGGGGTAACTGGTTAAGAACCTTATGTAAATTTCAGCCGTCCAACTTCTACAACATCTGTGTTAGGACATCTGTTTAGTCCATTGTGTGCTCCCCACCGGAAATCGTCTCCTTCCGTCACCACATCACCGTATATGTGACCCCCTTTACCCTCTCGTCCTCCCCGTCACCATTATGGGGCCCCCTGTACCCTCCCCGTCCTCCCCGTCACCATTATGGGGCCCCCTTTAACCTCCCCGACCTCCCCGTCACCACTGTGGGGCCCCCTGTACCCTCCCCGCCCTCCCCATCACCATTATGGGGCCCCTTACCCTCCCCGTCCTCCCCATCACCATTATGGGGCCCCCTGTACCCTCCCCGTCCTCCCCGTCACCATTATGGGGCCCCCTTTACCCTCCCCGTCCTCCCCGTCACCATTATGGGGCCCCCTTTAACCTCCCCGACCTCCCCGTCACCATTATGGGGCCCCCTGTACCCTCCCCGTCCTCCCCGTCACCATTATGGGGCCCCCTTTACCCTCCCCGTCCTCCCCGTCACCATTATGGGGCCCCCTTTACCCTCCCCGTCCTCCCCGTCACCACTATGGGGCCCCCTGTACCCTCCCCGTCCTCCCCGTCACCATTATGGGGCCCCCTTTACCCTCCCCGTCCTCCCCGTCACCATTATGGGGCCCCCTGTACCCTCCCCGTCCTCCCCGTCACCATTATGGGGCCCCCTGTACCCTCCCCGTCCTCCCCGTCACCATTATGGGGCCCCCTGTACCCTCCCTGTCCTCCCCATCACCATTATGGGGCCCCCTTTACCCTCCCCGCCCTCCCCGTCACCATTATGGGGCCCCCTGTACCCTCCCCGCCCTCCCCGTCACCATTATGGGGCCCCCTGTACCCTCCCCGTCCTCCCCGTCACCATTATGGGGCCCCCTGTACCCTCCCCGCCCTCCCCGTCACCATTATGGGGCCCCCTGTACCCTCCCCGTCACCATTATGGGGCCCCCTGTACCCTCCCCGTCCTCCCCGTCACCATTATGGGGCCCCCTTTACCCTCCCCGCCCTCCCCGTCACCATTATGGGGCCCCCTGTACCCTCCCCGTCCTCCCCGTCACCATTATGGGGCCCCCTGTACCCTCCCCGTCCTCCCCGTCACCATTATGGGGCCCCCTGTGCCCTCCCCGTCCTCCCCGTCACCATTATGGGGCCCTCTGTACCCTCCCCGTCCTCCCCGTCACCATTATGGGGCCCCCTTTACCCTCCCCGTCCTCCCCGTCACCATTATGGGGCCCCCTGTGCCCTCCCCGTCCTCCCCGTCACCATTATGGGGCCCCCTGTGCCCTCCCCGTCCTCCCCGTCACCATTATGGGGCCCCCTTACCCTCTTGGTCCTCCGCAGCCCCCAAAGGTTTCTGTGTTTTATTTTGTTTGACGTGTAAGGGAATTGATGCTTCTGAAGTCAGCACGACACACACTTAGGAAATTCTACAAACCCAGCATATTTTACATGCCCGTGTGGTTTCTGTGTCTTCTGGCGGGGGTGGGGTGGGGAAGGGGAAATGGCATGTGAGGCCAAAGCCTGGTGCCCACCCTCATGGCACCCCCACCAGCGAGGGCACAGGGGGCAGGGCAGCAACTCTGAATGCTCAGGGACCCTGTGGGGTTGACCCAGAAGTACAACCAGGAGAAGACGGGCCCTGGGGGTGGCCCTTGTGTGTGGGGAGTGGGGGTCGTGCTGCGGGAATGTGCATCCTGGGAGGTGAGGTTGGAAGAATGGGGAGAGGGCCCCCTGCACTGTCACCTGTTCCTTTTATTTCTTGCTTAAAATTTTAAACAGCTTTACTGAGGTAGAATTCACATGCACCAAATCCGCCCGTGTGAAGTGTGCAATTCAGTGGGTTTTGGTACATTCACAGAGTGGTGCAGCTATCACCTCCGTCTAGAGAAGCCTTACACCCATTAGCGCCACTCCCCACCCTCCTCCCGTCCTTGGCAGCCACTGCAGCTTCCTGTCCCTGTAGCTCCGTCTGTTCTGCACATGCTATAGAAACGGGGTCCTCCAGTCTGTGACCGCTGGTGTCTGTCTCCTTCCCCTCGCCTCATGTTCTCAAGGTTCGTCTATGTGGTAGCACCTGTCACTACTTCATTCCTTCCCTTTTTCTTCGTTTTTAAATCAAGATAATTTACATGCCACAAACTTCTCCCTCCAAAAGTTCCAGTTCAGTGGTTTCCAGTATATTCGCAATGTTGGGTGTCCATCCCTTCAGTCTAGTGTTAGAACATTCTCATCTCCCCAAAAGGAAACCCTGTACTTATCCCCCCAGCCCCTGGGAACCATTCATCTACTTTCTTTGTCTGCGAATTTGCCTGTTCTGGACATCTATACTAAGAAAAAAGTAATATGTTAATTAGACCGGGTCAACTGGCCATCTTCCGGATGTCCGACTTCCTTCCGGACAAAGCCATGGTGGTGGGGACCGAGGCAGAGGTAGTTGGGGGCAAGATCAGGCCGGCAGGGGAGAGCAGTTAGGGGCAAGATCAGGCCGGCAGGGCAGAGCATTTAGGGACAAGATCAGGCCGGCAGGGGAGAGCAGTTAGGGGCAAGATAAGGCTGGCAGGGAGGGCAGTTGGGGGTGACCAGGCCTGCAGAGGAGGGCCATTGGGGGCAACCAGGCCTGCAGGGGAGGGCCATTGGGGGCAACCAGGCCTGCAGGGGAGGGCCATTGGGGGCGACCAGGCCTGCAGGGGAGGGCCATTGGGGGCGACCAGGCCTGCAGGGGAGGGCCATTGGGGGCGACCAGGCCTGCAGGGGAGGGCCATTGGGGGTGAGGCAGGCAGGCAGGTGAGTGGTTAAGAGCCAGTGGTCCTGGTTTGCGAGAGGGATGTCTGCGCAGGGATCGCAGGGACCGGCAGTCGGACATCCCCTGAGGGGTCCCAGATTGGAGAGGGTGCAGGCCTGGCCGAGGGACACCCCCCCACACACATGAATTCCGTGCACCAGGCCTCTAGTTTCATATAAAGGACTCATACAGTATGGGGTCTTTTGTGTCTGGCTTCTTCCACTTTCTGTTTTCAAGCTTCACCCTGTGGTAGTGTCTGTGCTTCATTCCTTTTTATGGCTGAGTAATACTCCAGTGCACGGCTGTGCCATGTTTGGTTTATCCATTCGTTAGTTGATGGACATTTGGGTTGTTTCCACTTTTTGTCAGTTTTGGATAAAGCTACTTGGTGGCCATTTTTTCAGCCAAAGAGGCGTTTCCAGCCACTCCCTGCTCAGACCTGTTCCTCTTTTGTTCCCATAGCACACAGGCCCCCCGTCCCCCCTCCTCCTCCTCCTCCTCCTCCTCCTCCTCCTTATCTCCTTTGTCTTCCTCTGCCCCTTCTTTCTGTGTTGTATCTCCCCCTCTTCCAGCCTCAGCCGAGGGTGTGGGAGTCTGGAAATCATTTCCAGGGAGCCCTGGGCAGGCCCATGGGGTGGCTCTGCTCTCCCTGCAGGGAGGCCTCAGCCGGGACTTGGCTGCCCACCCCCGGGAACCGACAACCTGATCCTTCTAATCCAGCCCCAGGGGAGATGTGCCGGACAGGGCCACACTTAGAAAACAGCTTTTCTTTGGGGCTTTAAAAATTGCATATATTTAGCCCAGCCCGTGGTCGGCAAACTGCGGCTCTTGAGCCACATGCGGCTTTTTGCCCCCTTGAGTGTGGCTCTTCCACAAAATACCATGTGCGGGCGCACGTACAGTGCCGTTGAAACTTCGTGGCCCATGCGCAGAAGTCGGTTTTCGGCCTGGGCGAGTCTATTTTGAAGAAGTGCTGTTGATATTTGGCTCTGTTGACTAATGAGTTTGCCGACCACTGGCCCAGCCGATGTGGCTCAGTGGTTGAGCGTTGACCTATGAACCAGGAGATGACGGTTCGATTCCTGGTCCGGGCACATGCCCAGGTTTAGGGCCCAATCCCCATTGAGGGTCTGCATGCCTCCGATCAATGATTCTCATCATTGATGTTTCTCTCCCTCTCCCTTCCTCTCTGAAATCAATAAACACATATTTTAAAAATTTTATGTATTTATTTTTTTGGAATAGGAAGCACATTTTAAAACTCAAATGGTATCAGCCTCTTGCTCCCTCCCGCCTCCGACTCCCAGCCATCTACACGCAGGTCTTTTCCCAGAGGTAAAACAGTTACAGTTCTTGGGCCTCCTCCAAAGCGCTGTTCTGGGCATGTGCAAGCACACGCAGCCTTTACAAGGCACTAATAACAGGGTATGCGAACGCTAACGCCATCCTGCCCTTTGCCTTCGCCTTTTAATAATATATCCAGGAGGCTCTAGCTTATCAAGTGCAACGTCTTTCACAGCTGCATGGAAATAGACTGGATAGTAGTCCATTGGAGGACCCTAACTTACCGAACCAGCCCCCTCCCATGGACATAGGTTAGCTCCAGACTGTTGCCAGCAAGGCTGCCATGAGGCGCCATGGACAGCTGTTGGTTGGTGTGAATGTAAGTGGAGCTGTACGTTAAAATCCCAGAGGTGGGTTTGCTGGGACAAAGGGTGCATGTGTTAAAAAAAAAAAAAATTATGACAATTTCCAGATGTGCACAAAAGTAGGGAGAACAGCAGAAAGACCCCCTTAGCTATCCCTGGGTTCCATGTAGATGAACATTAGGACATGCGTGCTTTGTTGATCTCATTTTTGTTGTTGACGTATTTTAAAGTAAACCCCAGATCTCTCATCATTTTAATTCTACATACATCAGTTAAAAAACATACATGTGTTAAAAAACAAATATTTTTTTAATATATTTTATTGATTTTTTACAGAGAAGAAGGGAGAGGGATAGAGAGTCAGAAACATCGATGAGAGAGAAACATCGATCAGCTGCCTCCTGCACACTCCCCACTGGGGATGTACCCGCAACCAAGGCACATGCCCCCGACCCGAATCGAACCTAGGACCCCTGAGTCCGCAGGCCGACGCTCCATCCACTGAGCCAAAAAACATACATGTGTTAAAAAACAAATATTTTTTTTATATAACCACAATGACATGATCAGACCTGATACCAGCTGTTTGGTATCATCAGGGCTGTGCTTTTTTGTTACATTTTGTACTGATATGTAATTCACATATTGTAATTTTTTTAAATCTATATTTTTGTTGATTTCACAGAGGAAGGGAGAGGGAGGAGGTGAAAACATCAGTGATGAGAGAGAATCGTTGATTGGCTGCCTCCTGCACACCCCACAATGGGGGATTGAGCCCACAACCTGGGCATGTGCCCTGACCAGGAATCCAACCATGACCTACTGGCTCAAAGGTCGATGCTCAACCAGTGAGTAACATATCTTAATTTTTTAATTGTGTTTTTAGAGAGTGAGGGAGAGGGAGGAAGAGGAAAACATTGATATGAGAGCGAAACATTGATTGGCCATCTCCTGCATGCCCCCTATGGCAGTGGTCGGCAAACTCATTATTCAACAGAGCCAAATATCAACAGTACGACGATTGAGATTTATTTTGAGAGCCAAATTTTTTAAACTTAAACTATATAGGTAGGTACATTGTTATTAACTTAATTAGGGTACTCCTAAGGCTTAGGAAGAGCCACACTCAAGGGGCCAAAGAGCCGCCTGTGGCTCGCGAGCCGCAGTTTGCCAACCATGGCCCTATGGGGATTGAGCCTGAAATGGAAATTGAACCGGCAAATTTATCCTCTTAAAATGTACAATTCAGAGGTTTTAGTATATACACAGGGTTGTGCAGCCATCACCACTATCTGATTCCAGAATATTGTCGCCACCCCACAAAGAAGTGCCGTACCCATTCGCAGTCTCATTTCCCCCAGCCCTCCTTCCCACTACAAGCCCCTGGCAGCCACTAATCGGCCTTCTGTCTCTACAGATTTGCCTGCTCTGAACATTTCATATAAATGGACCCCACAATATATGGTCCTTTTGTCTGGCTTCTTTCAGCATTGCTTCAAGCTTCACCCATATTGTAGCATGGATCAGTGCTTCATAACTTCTGTGGCTGAATAATATTCCATTGGGTGGACGGACCACATTCTGTTTGTCCATTCTTCAGTTAATGAACATTTACGTTGTTTCCACTTCTTGGCTCTTACGAATAACTAGAGGCCCGGTGCACGAAATTCTTGTGTGGGTAGGGTCCCTAGGCCTGGCCGGCGATCAGGACCGATCTGTGGGGCGATCGGCAGGGTGATCAGGGGGCCCCCACTGGCACCCGCCTTGGCCGGCCTGGCGCAGCCTGCTCACCGGCCCTGCTCCCCGATCGCCTGCCACCAATCGCTCACCACCGTCGCCAGTCTCCTCCCTCTGTGGGAGGTGACCAGAAGGGTGATTGTGGGGGGTGGTGACGCTGGCCCACTCACCAACCAGCCCCACTGCCGCTGCTGGTCGCCTCCCTCTGCGGGCCAACCGGTGGGGTGATATGGGGGGCCCCCCGCTGGCACCCACCTTGGCTGGCCTGGGGCTTGTGGGCTGGGAGCAGCTCCTGCATTGAGCGTCTGCTCCCTGGTGGTCAGTGCATGTCCCAGCAACCGGTCATTCTGCTGGTCATTCCGCTGTTTGGTCCATTTGCATATTAGGCATTTATTATATAGGATAGGATGCTGCTATGGACAGTGATGAGCAAGCTTTTGTGTGGACATGCATTTTTATTTCTTTTGTGTATGGACCTGGGCATGGATATGCTGGGTCGGATGGTCATTCATTGAAGAGCCGCCAGACGATGGCAGTTTTCCACAGTGGCTGCATCATTGTACGTCCCCACCAGCAATGCAGGAGGACTCCGGTTTCTCGTGTTTATCGTAACCGTACTGCTAGGGGTGCAGTGGTTCTCCTTACGGTTCTGGCTTGCATTTCCCCAATGGCTCATGATGTGGAGCGTCTTTCCCTGGGGGATGTGTGTTTTCAGTTCAGTCTGTTTCCAAGTGGGAGCCAGGACCACTGTTTTTGACCGCCCTGTCTTTAATTTGTCCCCCAAATGCTCTCCTGCCCTGACTTCTCTGGCCCTGGTTTCTCAGCCTCGTGATTCTCAGTTCAACCACGTTGTCTTCCTACACAGAGACCTCCCACCGCACTTCTGTTAGCCAAGGGTCCCTGGTGGCCCACAGCCCATGCCTTCCCTGCGGCAGCATAGTTGATGGTATCAGACCGCCCAGTGGGAACCCAGCTCCGCCCCTTACTTGCGGTGTGACCTGTGGCCAGTGCCTTCACCTCTCGGAGCCTCAGTTCCTTCACAGGGTGGTTGTGAAGCCCATTTCATTCCGTCTTCCCTTGGGCTTTCTCCTTATTTTCTTTATTAGACATTTATTGAGTGTCTGCAATTCACCTCCCAAATGGGAGTGACATGAATACCTTTGTTCACTTATTCAGCAGTTACTTAGTATATATTGTGTGCCAGGCAGGTTCTAGGAGGAGGAATATGACAAGACCAAGACAAAAACCTCGGCCCTCAGGGAGCTGATCTGCTGGTGGGGGAGACCCAGACAGGACTGGTGCTGAACGCTGTGGAGCAGCAGGAAGAGGGAACGTGGGTGGAGAGGGCTGGTGGGGCGTGTGGTCGTTTTAACCAGCCCGCACTGAAAAGATGACACTTGAGCAAAGACCTGAAGCAGGCGAGGGGCCAGCCCTGTTGCTCTGTGCAGAAGGATGTTCCTGGCAGAGAGACCAGCACGTGCAAAGGCCCTGAGGCAGGAAAATGAAGACACTTACCCTGTAAGTCATGGCCATTAAGTGCTGGAGCCACCCTTTGAACTGGGAGGCCTTTTTCTATGATGAACTTCATGGAGGTGTAATTTATTTACAATGTGATGCATCCATTTTAAGAGTACGTTTGGGTGTGTTTTGACAAATGTGTAACATTGTGTAACCCCCACCTTAGTTCAAGGCATGAGACATTTCCATCACCCAACAAGGATAAATAGAATCACGCAGCGCGTGCTGTTTTTGCATCTGGCTTCTGCTACTGAGCCTACCGATTCTGACGTTCATCTATGTTGCATGCATCCGTGGTTCGTTTCTTTCTTTCTTTCTTTTTTTAAAAATTGATTTCAGAATGAAGAAGAGAGGGAGAGAGAGATAGAAACATCAATGATGGGAGAGAATCGTCCATCAGTTGCCTCCTGCACACCCCCTCCTGGGGATTAAGCCTGCAACCCCAGCATGTGCCCTGACCAGGAATTGAACTGGGACCTCCTGGTTCATAGGTCAGTGCTCAACCCCTGAGCCGCACCGGCCGGTGACATTGGCCTTTTAGAGGGCCCCCACCGGTTACGCTGTGGCACGCCCCTCAGCGTGGGTTTGACTGCCGTTTCCTCTCAGCGAGCGTCAGGTGTTCAGGTGACACATCCCGACTGGAATCTTCAGGTCCCTCGCTCTTGACCTTGTGCAGTTCTTCCTTCCAGAGGCGCCCTCGGGCGGGCGGGCGGGCGGGTCATCTTCTTGCTCCCGCTCCTGCGCCAGCGTGTTGTTTGTGACAAAGTGTTGCACTTATAATATGTGCATGTGGGGAGGCACGTGATTTCGATAAAAAGTTAAAGAAAAACTGTCTCTTAACATACAAACGTAACACAAGACCGTTGGGAGGAACAAAAGCGGAAAAGGGCGGGGATGCAGCTGAAATACACAAAGTCCCGGAACTGCTGAGAACGAACACAGGCCGCTGGGACCCCCGTCACCTGGCGGGCGCAGCCTCATTAGCGTCTTGGCACACGTCCTCTCCATGGATTTGCTTTCCCTCTCGCCCTCTGGGCATCTAGCCCCAGTTGACCAGACTGATGTATTTTGAGAGCTGAAGACAAGAGGAAAATCCAGGAGGTCAAGCTCAGTCCAGGGGCGTTGGGGGGCTGGCCCGCGGGTGTGAGGAATGCCCACTGAGGGCTTGTGCCCCGGAGCTGGGGTCCCTACCCCACTGTGTGGGCACCAGTGCCCCCCACTGGCCTGGGGAAGGACGCAGAGCCCGGGTCCTGGGGGTGAGCAGGGCTGGCTCTATCCCCAGAGCTCCGAACCAAGGGGTCGGCCCCGCCCCACACATACCACGCTGGAGCCTCTGTGCTTGGAAACGTTTCCCCGGGTGATCTGTTTTCTGAAGCCTGAGCCTGGGGATTTGGAAACAATAGCGGCTTCTGATCATAGCCTGGCTTCTCTAGCACCTCCTGTGAGCCCCAGCGCAGGTACTTCACACACACTAATTCATTTAATCCCCGGGAAGTGGAAACAGCAGTAACCTGTCCAAGTCAGACAGCGCTGACAGCATCAGAGCGGGCGTGGACCCTGGCCGTCGGGGGGCATGTGGCGGACTTTCTGGCTGCGTCTGAAGAAACGGTTTGCCGATGGATTTAACAGTGGCCCCCACGCTTAAATAAGGGGGGCACTTTTGTGGATGTCCCTTTCTCGCGAGCCTTTAATGCCACCTGCCGGAAAATTGTGGTCATGTAGAGCAGGGGTCCTCAAACTACGGCCCGCGGGCCACATGCAAATACAAATACTGCCTTTGTTCCCGTTTTGTCTTTTTACTTCCAAATAAGATATGTGCAGTGTGCATAGGAATTTGTTCATAGTTTTTTTTTTAAACTATAGTCCGGCCCTCCAACGGTCTGAGGGACAGTGAACTGGCCCCCTGTTTAAAAAGTTTGAGGACCCCTGATGTAGAGTCTGGACCCACGTCTGCGGTGTTGTGGTTGGGCATGGCTCCCCCGGGCAGTGCGGTTAGAACTGCGCAGCTGTACGTGGTTACCCAATGTTTAGTAAATATTCCTCAAGCAGCGACTTCAGAGACAGACAATACGATCCGTCAGTAGAATATTTACTGTGTCAGGTAACGGTGAGTGTGCTTAACCAAAAAGAAAGCAGGCTAAAGGGGACCAGGGTGCCGGAGTCGGCCCTGCACCCTCGGAGGTGACATTTGAAGAGACTTGAGGGGGTGAGGGGTAGGCCACGTGGGCGTTTGGGGAAGAGCGTGCGACAGAGGGAGCCGCCGGTGCAAAGGCCCGGAGGCAGGGCCAGGCCTGATGTGTTTGAAGACAGTTGAGAAGGATCAAAGGGGAGAGGGTGGGGCTGAGGGCAGAGGGAACAGTGGCCGATCTTATGGGGCCTTGAGGGCAATAGTGAGGACTTGGCTTCTGCTGTGAGTGAGATAGGAACCGGGATAGGGCTCTGAGCCAAGAGGGACTGGAGCTGACTCAGTTCTAACCAGATCCCTGTGAAGACTAGACTGGGGGAGTGGGGGGGGGGGGGGCAGGGAGACCAGTGAGGAGGCTGCTGGAAGTCGGGCATAATGTAGGTTCAGGAAATTGTTCATTTTGAATGAATGAATGAGTGATGTTATCGAAGCAGGAGGAGGGCTGGGAGGTCTGCCCCTCTCCCCGACTCGCAGAAGGAAGCAGGCAGCCGGAGGGCCCAGCCACAGAAGGGCTGAGAGCCGGGCTCCGGACACACCTGCTCTGTGACCTCGGGCGAGCTCAGGACAGGTGTTGCCTGTTTTCACTCTGTAAAATGGGTATCATCAAGTGCCTGGTGTGGCCTGTGCATATTCGCTGCTTTTTAAAAGTATAAAACGCATATGTCCCATCTGGCAGGTGTAAAACAACATTCTCGCCGTCTTTTTAAACCGCTTTATTGAGACATAATTCACATACCGTGCAGTCCACCTACGTAAAGGGTGCAGCTCTGTGGTTGTAGGACATTCGCAGATGTGTGACCCTCACCGCCATCAGTTTCCCAACATTTGGTCACCTGTGCCCCTTAGTCATCGCCTGCCATCCGTCCCCGCCCTGGCGACCACTGATCTACTTTCTGTCTCTATAGACTTGTTTATTCTGGACATTTCATATAAACGGTATCATATAGCGTGTGGCCTTGTGTGGCTGGCTTCTTGCACTCAGCTGTTTTCAAGGCTGTGTACCTGGCTGTGTACCTGTCTTTGTGGGGACATGCGTTTTCATTTATCTTGGGTATCACAGGGTAACTACGTTTAACTTTAAAAAAAGTCTCATTCTGCCGAAACCGGTTTGGCTCAGTGGATAGAGTGTCGGCCTGCGGACTGAAAGGTCCCAGGTTCGGTTCCGGTCAAGGGCATGTACTTGGGTTGCGGGCACATCCTCAGTAGGAGGTGTGTAGGAGGCGGCTGATCAATGTTTCTCTCTCATCGATGTTTCTAACTCTCTATCCCTCTCCCTTCCTCTCTGTAAAAAAATCAATAAAATATATATTTAAAAAAATAAATCTCGCCCTAACCGGTTTGGCTCAGTGGATAGAGCGTCGGCCTGCGGACTGAAGGGTCCCAGGTTGATTCCGGTCAAGGGCATGTACCTGGGTTGCGGGCACATCCCCAGTAGGGGGCGTGCAGGAGGCAGCTGATCGATGTTTCTCTCCCATCGATGTTTCTAACTCTCTATCTCTCTCCCTTCCGCTCTGTAAAAAACCAATAAAATATATTTTAAAAAAAATAAATAAATCTCATTCTTTTTCTTTTTTAATATTTTTATTGATGTCAGAGAGGAAGGGAGAGGAAGAAAGAGATAGAAACATCAGCGATGAGAGAGAGCCAATGATTGGCCGCCTCCTGCATGGCCCCCTCCCCCCTGAGAATCGAGTCCTGCAACCTGGGCCTGTGCCCTGACCCAGAACCGAACTGTGCCCTCCTGGTTCATAGGTTGGCAAACACGGGCCACACCGGCCGGGCTCTGTGTTTGACTTCTGAGGAACTGCTGGACTGCTTCCCGCACGGTTACACGTTACATTCTAGCAGCCGTAGCTGAGGGCAAGAGTTATTCTGTTTTCATTGTTTCTTCCTCTTTTGATCACTTTTGGTTGAATTACAACACACACAAAAGTGCACACACACATCAGAAGCCTCTGGCTGGATATTTTCCACACTTTGGACACACCCATCTGACCAGCTCTTCGATAAGGAAACAACATGACCAGTTCCCTAAAGGTGCCTATGCCCTTCCTAATCCCTCTGCCCCCACAAACACCCCCACCCAGGGGCCGCCCTCCTGATATAACGCCATAGGTTGGCATTGCCTGGTTGGTGGCTTTGCATGTGAAACCCTACAGCCAGGTTTTCTTTCCCTTGACATCCTGTTTTTTTAAAAAATATATTTTACTGATTTTTTACAGAGATGAAGGGAGAGGGATAGAGAGCTAGAAACGTCGATGAGGGAGAAACATCCATCAGCTGCCTCCCGCACACCTCCCACTGGGGATATGCCCTCAACCAGGGTACACGCCCTTGACTGGAATGGAACCCGGGACCCTCCGGTCCTCAGGCCGACTCTCTATCCACTGAGCCAAACCGGTCAGGGCTCGACATCCTGTTTTGGGGTTCTTCCACGTTGCATGTATCAGTGCTTGGTTTGCTCCCTCTTCATTGCTGTGTTGTATTCCATTGTGTGGATGGACCTTGACGTGTTCCTGCATTTTCCTGTTGACGGTGTCTGGGTTGTTTCCAGTTCAGGGATGCTATGAACATTCTAGAACAGCGGTCGCCAACCTTTCGGACCTCACGGACCCCCAGTGGTCCACGGACCACCGGTAGGCGACCGCTGTTCTAGAATATGTCCTTCGGTCCACATCTGCCCCGTTATTCGTAAGGGTGGAAGTAATGGAGAGTAGCCTCAGGCTGTGTGTTATGTCAGATGGAAACTGAGGGAGGCGTGCCCCACATAGAATGTTCTAGAATCCTAGTCCCTGCTGCTGGTTTTAGCTCTTTAACGCTTGCTGTGTGGTCTTGAGAAATGGTTGTTTGCACGGTGCCCATGAGCTAAATGTCCACATTGTCCGTGCAGACGTGGAGGTGGCTGCCTTGGGGTTCTGTCCCCTGTGTGGGGGTGCCCTTGTGGGTTTGATGGGGCTCACAAAGGCAGTACCACCCCCAGGGGTGTTCTGCACCTCTGCCTGGAGTTTTGGTTGTCTCGTCATTGGGGTGGCTCCTGGCATTGAGTGAGCAGGACCACTGGTGCCCTGACTGGATTCATCTGCCTCTTGAGTTGGTGTGCAGGGGGTGGGGCAGGGAAGGTGGGGCATCCTGTAGCGATGCGCCACCTTCTCACTGCCCCCCTCACTCTCGCTGCCCCCCTTCCTCTCGCTGCCCCCCTTCCTCTCGCTGCCCCCCTCCCTCTCGCTGCCCCCCTCCCTCTCGCTGCCCCCTCCCTCTCCCTGCCCCCTTCCTCTCGCTGCCCCCCTTCCTCTCGCTGCCCCCCTCCCTCTCGCTGCCCCGTCTCTCTCTGAACTGCTCTCTCCCACGCGGCGGCTGCCCTGTCAGCACTTCTGCTCAGTTCTCCCTTCTCCGAGCAGCTCTCTGTGCTGAGGCCCAGTTTCACCCGCACCCCTTGACCTTTCACCTCCTCCTCCTCTCCCGCCTCCCTCCTCCAGGTTTTCTCTGGGCCCCTGTGTCAGGTCCCCCCATGGTCCTCTGGTCAGCCTATGGCTGTGCCCCCCCGCCATGGACCCTCCCTCTCCGTCCCGGTGTTGGGTCATGGGTCAGGGGCCTTTGCTGTTCAGCATCAGCTGTGGTCAGAGAACCAGCCAGCAGCCATCCAGCCTGTGTTCACCCAGCGACCGGCAGGCAGAAACCCGGGCTGGGCCCCTCCTGGTGGAGACAGGCCGCAGATAAGATAAATCAGGTTTACGGCGTGTCAGGCAGTAATCAGCCTTTTGATGAGAAGGAAAGCAGGAGCAGGAGGTGGAGGTGGAAGTGCTGGTGGGGGGCGGGGGTTGCCGTCCCACGGGCCTGGTGACAGTGGAGAACAGGAGATAAAGGCAAAAACCTGCAGGCACGGCACGGAGTTCTTAGATTCCCTGCACCCAGTTTTTCCTAACGTGAACATTTGATTTATTTCTTTGTATTTTGTTAATCCTCACCTGAGGACATTTTTCCCATTGATTTTTAGAGAGTGGAAGGGAGGGGGGGGGGGGAGAGAGAGAGAGAGAGATGGAGGGGTGCGCATGGGGAGAAACAGATGTGAGGGAGGCCTGGGTCAGGATGGAGCCTGACCCTTCAGTGCCTGGGCCAGCACTCTAACCACTGAGCAACACCGGCCAGGGCTAATGTTAGCATTTCACAGCACTCTGGTCTTCTGGCCACCACCGAGGAACCAGCATGGCGCATTCACTCTCAGCCCCTCCCGCGTTTACTCGGCCTCCTTAGCTTTTCCCTGATGTCCTTCTCTCCTCCAGGCCCTTGTCCAGAGAACCCCTCCCGGTGAGTTCACTGTTAGGTCTCCTCGTGGCTGTGGCAGGGTCTCAGGCTCTCCCTCCCTCTGAGGACCCTGGCAGCTTCGAGGAGTTCCGCCAGATGTTGTGGAGACTGTGCCTCACTGGGGACTTAGCTGCTGTGTTTTCATGACTGGACAGGGGTTCGGGGTTTTGGCGGGAAGACCATCGAGGACAAGAGCCCTTGTCATCATATAGCATCAGAGTTATCCCGGTCAGCATGCCTGTTGCCCTTGGTCACCTGGCCGATGGCTAGCATGTGCCTTGGTGTGTGTGTGTGTGTGTGTGTGTGTGTGTGTGTGTGTGTGTGTGTGTTAGTTGGCCGACACTCCACCAACTGAGCCACACTGGCCGGGCTCTGCTTTCTCTCTTTATAAATATGCCTTTTCTGGACATTCCATGTCATTGGAATCCTATGATGCGTGAGCTTTTGTGTCCGTACAATTATTATCTGTAATCATTTGGTATCTTTGTGAACGCTTTTTTACACACTCTGTCTCTTTTGGGAGGATTAACGTAGTTAAAAGGTTGATAATACAGCCCGGCTGGTGTGACTCAGTGGCTGAGTGTTGACCTATGAACCAGCAGGTCATGGTTCAATTCCCGGTCAGGGCAGATGCCCGGGTTGCGGGCTGAATCCCCAGTAGGGGGCGTACAGGAGACAGCCGATCAATGATTCTCTCTCATCGTTGATGTTTCTGTCTCTCTCTCCCTGTCCCTTCCTCTCTGAAGTCAATAAAAGGAATATTTTTTTAGAAGTTAATAATATATAAATCAACATACTTAGATACTGAAAAAACGGGACTTTGTATCGTCAGGCAGAGGGACATCATGGCCCCTGACCTTGTGCCTTTCGGAGACAGCTCACTCTCTTGACCATCAGTCACCTTCTGCAGCTTGAAGCCTGTATTAATGACCTGTCCAGCTGAGTCTGTTCTCTTTCTAAAACTGGGGGATAAATGGAAATTGATGTTCTCCCCATGGAATAGAACAGAGAGCCCAGGGCAGGAGCCAGGCGCAGATATGGAGGTCTGGTCTGAGGCCGAGTGGCCACTGGCCGGAGTGGTGGGAAAGGAGAGACTCTTCATAAATGGATCTGGTGCCAAAAGTGTCATTCCTCTAGGAAGAGCTGAAATTAGATCCCTACCTCAAACCATATGCCCGTGGAGGGTCCTGCGAAGGGGAATGACGCGGCCTTAACTAAAATGGATCACTTTGGCTGCCTCGTGGCACTAGTGTCGAAGGGGCTGGAGAGGAGGCAGTTGGCCAGCCTGCGGCTCCCCTGCAGCCCTCGGTGCACAGAGAGAGTTAGCCGGTCAGTGCTGGTTGCACCACCTCGAGAAGACGGAGAGTGAGAGACGAGAGGAGGAGCCGTGTGCTGGCGACGGGAGTTAGCTGATCCCAGCAGGTGGAGACTGTAAACCCCTAGCCCAGTGGTTCTCAACCTTCTGGCCCTTTAAATACAGTTCCTCATGTTGTGACCCAACCATAACATTATGTTCGTTGCTACTTCATAACTGTCATGTTGCTACTGTTATGGATCGTCATGTAAATATATGATATGCAGGACGGTCTTAGGCGACCCCTGTGAAAGGGTTGTTCAACTGCCAAAGGGGTCGCGACCCACAGGTTGAGAACCGCTGCCCTAGCTGCTGAGGATGTTGAGCCACACTGGCTGCATCTTCAGGGGAACGGGGTGGAGGGAAGGAAGCTTGGCTCCATCCCACATGCTCTCCATTTCCCAGAATGCTCGTGGGCATCGGAGAGGAGGCCTCGGGATGTCTTGGGAAGCAGCCCAGGCTTCGGGGTCCAGGAAATCTGGGTTCAAATCCCAGCGCTTCCTTCACCCGAGTAGCTTTTTAGTTGTGTGTATTTGGCTGCAAGTAACTTTTTACCCAAGTAGCGATGGCTTAAATAACACTCTTATTTTTTTCCACCCGATTTTTTTTTTTAAATATATTTTATTGAGTTTTTACAGAGAGGAAAGGAGAGAGATAGAGAGTTAGAAACATCGATGAGAGAGAAACATTGATCTGCTGCCTCCTGCACACTCCCCACTGGGGATGTGCCCGCAACCAAGGTATATGCCCTTGACCGGAATCGAACCTGGGACCCTTCAGTCCGCAGGCCGACGCTCTATCCACTGAGCCAAACCGGTTTTGGTTCCACCCGATTTTTTAAAATGTAGGTTTTAGAATGGTTGGTACATTCACAGGACTTAAAAGCCAAAAGTTATTTTGAAAAATACGCAGTGAAATGTCTCCCTCTCCCAGTTGCTCTCACCTTCGAGGTCGCCATCCTAGTGGTCAGTGTTCAGTGCTGTACAGATTCTTCCCAGAGCTCTTCGGACTTACAAAGGCACTCAGAATATATACTCTTTATTTTAAAATATAATTTTATTGATTTCAGAGAGGGAGAGGGAGAGGGAGAGAGAGTTAGAAACATCAGTGATGAGAGAATCATTGATCGGTGCCTCCTGCACGCCCCCTACTGGGGATCGAGCCCACAACCCAGTCATGTGCCCTTGACCAGAATTGAACCGTGACCTCCTGGTTCCTAGGTAGACGTTCAACCCCTGAGCCATGCCCGCTGGGCTTTTTTTGTGTCTTTTTGTTGGTGGTGTAGCTGTTTGAAATGCTCTTTCCCAAGCACAATGCTGAAGTGCTGGTGGGCCCTCCGGAGCTGGAGAAGGCTCTGATGCATCTCAGAGAAAATAGGTGTTCCAGAAGCTTCCCTCGGCGTGAGTCACAGTGCCGCTGGCCGTGTGCTCATGTGAGCACATCAGCAATGCACGTCACCTAAGGCGTCTTCAAACAGAAACGCACATAAAACGTCATGACGTACCGGCCGGTGGATGAAAATGTGACAGGAGGCTCATAGGAACCTCTGTTCCCCGCAGGGTCAACCCAGCTCCCAGTCCCCGACTCTGTTCATGGAACTTTGTGGAATACTAGAGGCCTGGTGCATGAAATCCGTGCGTGGGTGCGCTCCCTATGCCTGGCTGGTGATCAGCATATGAGTCTGGCATGGAAGGGCAGGTTCCAGCTGACCTCTGGGCCCTGGGCAGCACCTGGGTCCCCCATGCCGTTCCCCCCCACCCCTGCCTGAATTACAGTGTCTGAGTCCCCACATGGAGATGTGGTGAGCGTGGCCAGGGCACAGCGGTGGGCTCTGGGCCACCCAGTGGTGCCACACAGAAGCTGGGTGGGCAGCACACTCTCTCCCCACGGGGAGCCTGACCAGCCCCTGTGGTCCCGGCTGCTGCGGCCGGCTCACCTGGAAGAGGCCCCGTGGGTGAGCTGGGCCGCACCTGAGTGCGGGGGCTTCCCCAGCACGAGCCCTGGCATTCCGGGGGAGGGTAGCAGGGAGGAGTGAGAGTGAGCTCAGTGGACACCCCACCTTCTCACCGCACCTCTGCCCCAGTCACCCCCGCCCCTCGGTAGACAGCGAGAGAGCCGCACGTCCCCGATGCCCGTCATGTTCCGCGCCGCGCCCTGGTGGTCAGCGGACCTCATGCGAGCAGTCGAACTCCCGGTCTCCCAGTCCAATGACCGCCTGAGGGGACAGTGAGCATATTAGGCTTTTATTATTACGGAATGTAACTGCCGCTAATAACAAGAATTGATCGTATAGGCTTTTTTTCCTTTAAATACTAGTTGTGTTTTCCTGAGATAGAATTATGTGCAGTAAAACGCACAAGTCTTGCCCTGGCCCATTTAGCTCAGTGGTTAGAGCATCAGCCCCTGTATCCAAGGGTCATGGGTTCAATTCCCAGTTAAGGGCACATATCTGGGTTGCAGGTTCAATCCCAGGCCCCTTGTGGAAGGCAACCAATCGATGTATATCTCTCTCATATCGATGTCTCTCTCTCTCTCTCTCTCTCTCTCTCTTTCTCTCTTTCTTTCCCTCTTTCCCCAACCCCCTTCCTCTCTTCCTTCCACTCTCTAAAAATCAATGGGAAAAGTATCCTTGGGTGAGAATTAACAACACAACAAAAAAGCACAGATCTTACTGCCGCTTAATGAACTTGACACATTGCCTACAGAACAACCACCCCAGAGCACTTCATCCTCCCAGAAGACTCCTTGGACCTTCCTAGTCAGTACTGATAGCTCCTCCTCCCCTCCTCCCCTCCTCCCCTCCTCCCCTCCCCCCCTCCTCCCCTCCTCCCCTCCTCCCCTCCCACCTCTGATTCCCCCCCCCCCCCCCCGCCGGTTTCACTAGAACTTTACCTAAAGGGACCACACGGTGGGTAGTCCTTTATGTCTGGCTTCCTTTGCTCAGCATGATTCATTTCAGATTCCTCATGTCCGTTCCGTGTGTTAGTAGTTTATTTCCTTTTATTGTTAAGCTGTGCTCCATTGTGTGGCCGGAACACAGTTTGTTTATCCCTTTACCTGTCAGGGACACCTGTGCTGTCTCCAGCGTGGGGCGTGTGCGAATAGGCTGCCGTGGAAATCTTTGTCCAGTGTTTTTGTGGACGTACTTTCCCCTGCCGCTGAGTAAACACCGGGAGTGGAAAGCTGGGCCGTGGAGTTGGGTGTGTCTAACCTCAGCTAACCCAGGCTTTTCACTCTCCTGGAATGAGCCCTTCTAGTCACAGGCCATGGCGGGGTGCCGGGCAGCTCAGCGAGGCCAGACCGGCTGGTCTGTCTCTCACGGTCTTGACCTTCCCCCTCAGGAGTGCAAAACGGCTGCTGTGGCACCGGGCATTGCCATCAAGCTTCACATCCGTCCCCCACGCAGAAAGCAGGGGCAGGGACAGATCTGCCCGCGTTAAGGCTCTGTGTTTTGTCCTAATGTGAAAATCTCTCCCGTGTCTACACTTGGCTGCCAAGGAGGCTGAGAAAATAACGATTCTGGCCAAGGGGCAAAGGCCTGCCCTCGTGGTCATCCTCCCGGGAGGGTATGTTGCCGAATGAAGCAAACCCGTCTGAGCTGTGGAGATGACCCCCTGAGGCCACTCTGTCGGGGGGGGGGGGGCGGGGGGGAGGGGCCTGGACGCCGGCTGGGAACTGTGGCTTGTGTTCGGTCTGAGAGCAAGAGCCCCCAAAGGAAGACTATAGAGACAGAAGCTTCTAGAGCAGCGGCTCTCCAAGTATGGTCGGTCCCTAGACCAGCATATCAGCACTGCCTGGGAGCGT
The DNA here is from genome assembly GCF_964212035.1 of Myotis nattereri. Taxonomy (NCBI): domain Eukaryota; kingdom Metazoa; phylum Chordata; class Mammalia; order Chiroptera; family Vespertilionidae; genus Myotis; species Myotis nattereri. The sequence continues at coordinate 48,156,094 of NC_138090.1, forward strand.
GTTAGACAGGCACACACTCTGGCCCCGCCCCAGACCTGCTGGTTCTGGCTCAGGTTTAGGGCGGAGGGGTCCGGGGCCCATGAGGGTGCAGCCCCGGCTTTTGTTTCCCCTTTGCTTTTCTTCGCTCATTTCCTCCTGAACTTGGCGCTTTCTCTGTGGCCTGGTGCCTTGAAGGCCCTGTGTCCATTCCTCTCATTCCCCTACCCCACCCCCTGCCTGTTTCAGTCCTTCTCAGAGTTTCCCTGGTTTTTATAAACTAGTTTTAAGAAAAACATCTAGCCCGGCCGGTGTGGCTCAGTGGTTGAGCGCCAGCCTATGAACCAGGAGGTCACGGTTCGATTCTGGGTCAGGGCACGTACCCGGGTTGCAGGTTCGATCCCCGGTGGGGGGCATGCAGGAGGCAGCCGAGCAATGATTCTCTCTGATCATTGATGTTTCTATCTCTTCCTCTCCCTTCCTGTCTCTGAAATCAATAAAAATGTATTTAAAGAAGAAAAAAGAAAAAAAATCTAGCTCTGGTTGGGTAGCTCAGTTGGTTAGAGCATTGCCTGGGGGTTCAATCCCTGGTCAGGGCACATGCAAGAATCAGCCAAGAAATGTATAAACAAGTGGAACAACAAATCTCGCTCTTCCTCTAACAAAAAAGGGGAAAAAAATCTAAAACCTCTTGAGGTACCTGGATTTCTTGGCAGGCCAGCAGCGTTACAGCTGCGTTTAGAACACCCGCAGAACACACAAAACCTTTCTAGTGTGACTATAAACTGGGCTTCAGGAGCCAGACCCCAGGCCCTCTCTGAGCAATGCAGGTTTTACAGGGCACACTTTTCGGTTGTAAGGAATTTAGTGATTTTTAGAACTCTAAAGGTCGCTCAGAACGAAGAGGGGGTAGGTTTTAATTGCGCTTCAAATTGCTCTTTCTCTCCCTTCCCCTAGAGGGGCGGGAGCGGGCAAGCAGCCAACATTTCTTGCCTGTTTTCCTTTTCTGGCTTTGAAATAGACACAGCATGCGAGCGGCTACATATCCCGGTGCTGGCAGCTCCTGCTGGGCCTTTGCACGGAATTGCAAAGGGTTTCTCCACGGAGAGGCTCCGTCCCCGTGGAGCCTCCTTTGTGTGGGTTGGAGAGGGGGTCCTTTCTCCTGGTGGGTGTTGCCCTTATCTGGGTCTCGCTGGTGTCAGAACCTCACTGGACTTGCGGCCCCTCTGGTCCCCGTGGCTGGGTTCCTTTGTGCGTGAACAACCTGGACAGCTATACATGGTGGTCAGTGTATATACATATTATGTACCCACTACAGGTGACATGTGTCGATCTTAGAACTTACATCCTGCATTCATTTATTTATTTTTATTATTAAAAAAAAATCTTCACCTGAAGCAATGTTTATTTTTTAAAATTTTTTGTTGATAATCCTCACCCAAGAATGGAAGGAGAGAGAGAGAAAGAAACATCGATGTGAGAGAGAGAGAGAGACATTGATTGGTGGCCCCCCGCACGTGCCCTGACTAGGGGCCAGGAACGAACCTGCAATCCAGGTACGTGCCCTTGACTGGGAGTAGAACCCATGGCCCTTGGGTGCGCAGGCCAACACTCTACCACTGAGCCACACCGGCCAGGGCAAGGATATGCTTATTGATTCCAGAGAAAGAGAGAGAAACATCAGTGAGAGATAGAAGCATCAAACATTTGCCTCCTGTACACGCCCGGCCATGGATTGAACCTGCAACCTAGGTATGTGCCCTGACCTGGAATTGAACCTGTGACCTTTCAGGGTACAGGACAACGCTCCAACCCACTGAGCCACACCGGCCAGGGCCATAACAATTACAGCCGGGAATAGAACCCATGACCCTTTGGAGCTGGGGAAGGGCCCTTGGTGGCCTCTTCCGGCGTCCGGTGGCTCCAGGCCCTCCTTGGGTTGTAGCCGCATCATCCTCATCTCTGCCTCCGTCCTCACATGCCTGTGTCCTTTGCGTCTTCTGTTAAAATGTCACTGGTCATTGGATGTAGGGCTCGTCGAGATCATTTAGGATGATCTCATCTCATCTCAATTATATATGCAAAGACTCTTTTATCCCCCAAATAAGGAAGGCCACATTCAGGTTCCGGTTGGTGGACATGTCTTTTTGGGAGGCCATCAGTCAACGCACGACAGGTGCCTTAGAAAGAAGCACGTCGTGAGGGGGGAACTTGTAAGCATCGTGGTATGGTGAGTCCACTCGCAGTGCCTCGCCGGCTTCGCCCTTCTGGCTGAGCTGCGTGGGAAGTGAACGGGTTCTCCGTGGCATTTCATGACAGTGTAAGGGGAAGAGGGCCCAAGTGGGTGATTAGAGGGCGGGACAGTGGGGCCCTGCACGGCATTGCAGAAAGTCAGTGGTTGGGTGGGGTTTGGCCAAGGAGCCAGCCGGGCTGCTACCACTGTGTAGTTCCCATGAGTTTGGGAGCCTGTCGGCCTGGGTGCAAATCCCAGCTCGGCCATTCTGCTAACTGGTGACCTTGGGCCACTTACCTCACCCTTTTCTCTGCCTCAGTTTTCTCATCTGTGAAATGGGTGTGAGGGTAAAGGCACCTGCCACATCGGATTGTTACGAATGAGATGAAATAGGAAGACGCACTTAGAACAGCACCCGGCACTAGGGAGCTTGGCAAACCTTGGCTATGACGACGAAGATGATGGCAGCTGAAGGCGCAGGGCACCTACACAGATCACCCGGAATGCCTGGCCTTCCCGACTCCAGCCACCCGAGGGGTGCTCCTAAGCAGGAGTCGGCCTTGTGCTCGGGCAGGCCAGCTGGTGGCCAGTGAGGAAGTGGGTTGGCACGGGGGAGCAGAGGCCACAGGGAGCCTGGCGGGCTTTACTCGGTCGTTTGTGTCTGGTATGACTGATGTCCTTACTGGTGGACTTGAGCTCCGGGAAGGTATGACCATGTTTGGCCATCACGTGTCTCGGCGCCCAGCCCGGGGCGGGAATACAGGAGGTGCTGAGTGACACTCTCGGATCCATGGCTGCAGCGGAGGCAATATTTCAAATTCATAACAAGCAGCCGCTCATGGGCACCCATCAGCCATGCCTGGTGTGGTGCGGAGGGAGGGCCAGGGCTCCCTGCTCTGCCAGGTGGTTCCCTTCAGTTGCTGGGTCTCGGGGGGACCTCCGGGGGTCCTGAGCGGGCCAGCGGGGTGCTGGGGTTTGGAGCAACGTTTATTTATCAGTGGGTAAGGAAGTGCTTGAGTGTTTGAACAACAAGTGCTGCCAGTTACGAGCAAGCTGAGTGTTAGCACAGGCCGGGTGGGTGGATAGGTGGTGGGAATGGCCAGGTGTAGGTTGGGCAGGAGTGGTGGTCGGGGGACGGAGGCGATAGAGCGGAGAGGTTAGGGAGGTGGAATGGCTGGGACTTGGGCGGGTCAGGGTTTGGCCCTTAGTCTCAGGAGGGCTGTGTCAGCTCCCGCTACATTACAGCTCCCAGATTTAGAGGCCGTTCTGGTTACTATTGCGGTTTAACAAATTACCCCAAAGATAGTAGCTTTGTCATCATAGCCAAAGTTTGCCATAATGTAGCTTAAAGCAACATATTACCCCAAATATGGTAGCTTAAAGTGCTCATGGGTTTAATGGGTCAAGAATTTCACATGGGCCCTAGCTGGTTTGGCTCAGTGGATAGAGCGTTGGCCTACAGGCCAAAGAGTCCCGGGTTCGATTCTGGGTTAAGGACATGTACCTTGGTTGCAGGCTCCTCCCTGGCCTGGGCCCTAGTCAGGGCCAGTGCAGGAGGCAGCCAATGGATGTTTCTCTCTCACATCGATGTTTTTCTCTGTCTTTCCCTCTCTCTTCCACGCTCTCTAAAAGATCAATGGGAAAATATCCCAGGTGAGAATTAACCAAAAAAAAAAAAAAAAAAAAAGATTTTCACATGGAATTTACCCTGACCAGTGGCTCAGTGGTTAGATCGTCATCCCACGCACTGAAGGATTATAGGCTCGATCCCTGGCCCCAACCGGGATGCGTGCAGGAGGCAACCAATCGATGTGTCTCACATTGATGTTTCTCTCACTCTCTCCCTGTCTCCCGCTCCCTCCCTTCCACTTGTTCTTTAAAAAAAATCATTGGTAAAAATATCCTTGGGGAAAATATCCTGGGTGAGGATTAAAAAAAAAAGAAAAGAAGAAGAAAAAGAATTTCACCTGGAATTTGACCCCATGGGCCTCTGCTCCACGATGTTGGGTCTGGGCTGGGAGACTCACAGGCGGGGGCAGAGGCCTGTCCACACACTCGCTTGGCTCTGGGCTGGGGTGACTCCAGATACGACCATCAGCCAGAGTGCCTGCTCGTGGTTTCTTCAGGCGACAAGCTTTGGCGTCCCCCCAGCATGATGGCCTCAGGGGAGTCAGACTCCTTTCTGATGGCTTTCAGGTCCGATGTCCCAGTGGACAAGGCAGAGACTGAATTGCCTGAGTTGCAGGTGACTCGCTTCGGAAGTCACCTAGTGGCCCGTCTGCGCGCTGCCCTGGTTGCAGCAGTCACAGACTTCCCTCCATCCCAGGGGAGTGGAAAGGTCGCCCGGGGAAGGTCTGGGGGGGTCCGAGACGTGGTTGCAGCATCTGTGGAAAACAAGAGGCTCCACAGTGGCTGGAAGCAGAACCAGGAGCCCCGTGGCTTGGTTTTGGCCTGGGCACGTCTGGCCTTACCTGGGTGCCTGTGGTCAGCTCTAGGTCAGCTGAGTAGGTGGCTCTACTTCCAGGCGTGGGTGGCTGTGAGCTGTGATGATGGCGGTGACAGGCATGTGTCTCTTGCCCTCCGACAGGCTAGCCCGGCCTCTTCACATGGCAGCTGGGCAGAGAGTAAAGTCTGCCAGGTCTCCGTAGGCGGAGCCTCGGGAACGCACACATCACTTCCGCCACACTGTTGGCCAGAGCAGGTCCAAAGGCCAGCCCACGTTCAAGGCTTTGTGATTGACCTCATCTCTTTTTTTTTTTACGTATATTTTATTGATTTCAGAGAGGAACAGAGAGGGAAAGAGAGATAAAAACATCAATGTTGAGAGAGAATCATTGATCGACTGCCTCCTGCACGCCCCCTACTGGGGATCAAGCCTGCAATCTGGGCATGTGCCCTTGGCCGGAATCAAACCCGGGACCCTTCAGTCCGCAGGCCAACGCTCTATCCACTGAGCCACACCAGCTAGGGCTAGACCTCATCTCTTGACAGGGAAGCTGCAAAGAGAGTGTGGGATGAGGGAGGAAAGAGTTTCTGGCTATTTTGCAGTCGCCACAGTGGTCCTTTTTTTTCAGATTCCCTCACCATCAGATCTCCTCCATTTGGCTGGGCCTCTTTGCTCAGTGGGTTCCCAGACTCTAGTCCTTGCCCCGCGGAAGGGCCCTTGAGATGGGCTGCAAAGTTACAGAGGTGTAAGCTCATTCATGTCAGGTTGTGTCTGACTGTAAATAAAGGGAAACCTAATAGGAACTTAAATGGTCAGGGTTGAGCATCTCGAGGAAGGCAGCCCGTGAGGAGTTAAGAACCCAGCCTCTCCTCTCCTCTCAGTAGTCATCCTTTGGAAGGGACCGGATCAGCCTCGGGTCACTATATTCAAAGCTGATAGCGAGGAGCAAAGGACTTCCTTTCTGAGCAGTTCTGGCTTTATGTTCTGGAAGGAAAATGTTACCAAAGTCTCACTGAGTAAACCCCAACTCTCTGCACTTTGGCTTTTACTGTGCAGAACGCTACGCCCAACTGAGCTGCCGGGAAGCCTGGGAAAGCCGATGACTGATTCAGGGGACGGGCACGGCACGGGCTTAGGCTAATTGCTTTAAAGCTGTGTTGACGACAGCTCACAGTAGGAAATATGTACCCGCACAGACGCCCATAATTGAAACCAGTGTCACAAGCTGATCCTTAACATGTGTTGCCTTTTAATCTTTTCTATTCACTCCCATTCCATTTTACATTCTATATCATTTAATTAAAAAAAAAAAAAAAGCCGAAACCGGTTTGGCTCAGTGGACAGAGCGTCGGCTTGCGGACTGAAGGGTCCCGGGTTCGATTCCGGTCAGGGGCATGTACCTGGGTTGCGGGCACATCCCCAGTAGGAGATGTGCAGGAGGCAGCTGATCGATGTTTCTCTCTCATCGATGTTTCTGACTATCTATCTATCTCCCTTCCTCTCTGTAAAAAATCAATAAAATATATTAAAAAAAAAAAAAAAAGAATCTGGCCCTGACCGGGTAGGTCAGTTGGCTAGAGCAGTGGTCGGCAAACTGCAGCTGGAGAGCCACATGCGGCTCTTTGGCCCCTTGAGTGTGGCTCTCCCACAAAATACCAACTTCTGAGCATGGGCCATGAAGTTTCAATCGCACTGTACATGCGTGCCCGCACGTGGTATTTTGTGGAAGAGCCACACTCAAGGGGCCAAAGAGCCCCATGTGGCTCTCGAGCCGCAGTTTGCTGACCACTGGGCTAGGGCATCGTGTTGATCCCCAGTCAGAGCACATGCAAGAATCAATCAGTGCATGCATAAATAAGTGGAACAACAAATCAATACCTCTCCCTCCCTCCTTTCTTCTCTCTCTCCCAAATCAATCAGTAAATTAAAAAAGAAAAATCCTGGTCACAGCCTGCCCATTGGATTTCACAGCCCTCAACGGCCTGGCCCATTGTTGGGAAAAGACGGGCTCAGAACCACAGCCTTTGTTTACATCCTGGAATTGGCAGATGTCACCTGAGCAGCGTCAGGCTGCTGGGGAGGGAGAGGAGGAGGGCTGGGGACACGTGTTTGGAAAGCAGCAGCCAGACTTGGCCACTTATCTTCTCGTCCTGACATTTCCAGCAGCCGGTGGTACAGTCCTGTCAGCTTTCTTTTTATGACTTGCAAGTTAGCCGAGAGTCACTCACATGCGTAGTGGGGAGCTGCAGTCGCCTGTTTCCGGAGCTAACGGGGCCTTTAATTCCCGTCCTGCAAGCTTTCTGGCTTCTGCACAGCTCCCGATGACAACGCAGAACTCCCAAGGCATTACAAGTGCCGGAGGAATTCACACGCGTTTCTGGAAGGACACTCTGTCATTGTTGCGTCACGGTTGTTCTCTGGAGCTGCCTGTGGTTTCCAGACTGGCGTTTCCTGCTTTGTATACGAGGTGGTGAGGAATGAGGCCCTTCAGAATCACAGGGTCTGAGTTCGAATTCCGCCACATAGCGTGGTCCTGGCCCCTCTGAGATTCTTGTTTCCTGAGCTGAGAAACGTGAGTCAGCGTTCTTCCCACCTCACTGGGGCCTGAGAGGGACCGGTGGGTATAGAGTTAGCTAAGGTATAGAGTTAGCCTGAGGCGGAGGAATCAGTGGGCCCCTGTGGGCTTTGCAAGGTGCATCAGTCAGCTTTGACTGAGTGATGTGCAGTAACAAGTGAGCCTCCAAGCTCAGTGGCTTACAATAGCAAAATCTCGTCTATGCTTGTGTGTGTGCCCTTCGTAGGGTGGCTGTGGCTCTGTCCATGTGCCCTCTCCTTTCTGGGAGTCAGGCGGGAACCTGGCTCCTAAAGCTTCTGTTCCGTGTGAACAACTTAGAGTTGGCAGCTTGCACACCGATTGTGTCCCTGGGAGTCGCTCTTCCCGAAGCTTTTGAGGATGTGTGTGTCGAGGAGAGGGGCATCTAATGCCGTCCCTGGCTGAGACCACTGGCTGTGCGCCCCAAGGTCAAGGTCTGCATCTGCTTTTGCTCATGACAGCGTCCTCAGCTCTCCCGATGCTGACACAGAGTGGGCGCTTCATAAATGCCCTTTCCACCAGGCTGCTCCTCGAATGAATGAATGAACGAACGAACAGGGTTTGTTTTACTTCTGCAGATTCATTTCATAAATATTTATTGAGCTCCTATTATGTGCCTTGTACTGTGCAGGCCCCACAGGGAACAAAACAGCCAAAAATCCCTGCTCTTGGGGGGCTGTTGATGTTTTGTTGGGGGCGGGGGTGCAATAAATAACCGAACAGAGATGATGTTTGATGATAAACTATGTTTGTAGTTAAAATTTTTCGTTGTGGAAAATTTCAAATGTGTACAAAGTAGAGAGAATAGTAAAACAGGGACAATCTCCCCCAAATCAACCAACTCCACCAGTTTTCACTTTTCCACCATTTGTATCGACCGGCACTGCCCAGTGGGCCTTTCTGCCACGTGGAAGGGTTCTGTCTCCAGTGGCAGATGGGATCCGGCAGCCACACGTGGCTGCTAGTGAGCACTTGCAGTGTGGCTTCCGTGGCTGACAGCGTTTAATTTCACTTAATTTTTATATAAATATTTTTATTTAAAACATCGATAGTCCTAATTATCCTTATTTTCATTGTGATAAAATACATGTAACATAAAACTTACCATCTTAGCCACTTAAAAATTTTTTTTTTTATTAATTTGATGGAGAGGGAGATAGAAACATCAATGATGAGAGAGAATCGTTGATTGGCTGCTTCCTGCACGCCCCCAGGAATCGAACCGTGACCACCTGGTTCATGGGTTGATGCTCAACCACTGAGCCACACCAGCCGGGCATCTCAGCCATTTCTAAGTGTACAGTCAAGGGCATTAAGTTGGGCAGCTCCCCCCCCCCCACCATCCCTCTCCAGAGCTCTTTTCATTTTGTAGAACTGAAACTCTGCACCCACTATATAACCCCCACTTCCCCCCACCCCATCCCCTGGCAGCCAGCATTCTGCTTCCTCTGTGTGTGTGTGTGTGTATGTGTGTGTGTGTACCTCAAAAGTAGAATCAGGTAGCACTGGTCTTTTCGTAACTGGCGCGTTTCACTTAGTGCGATGTCCTCAGGGGTCACCCGCATTGTAACCTGTGTCAGAATTCCCTCTGAATAGTGTCCCATCGTCTGCACACACCCCATCCTGCTCATCCGTTCACCTGTGGGTGGACACGGGTTGTTTCTGCGTCTAGGCTGCTGTGAACAGCGCTGCTGTGAGCATGGGCGTGCACATACCTCCCCGAGGCCCTGGTGCCGTTGGATGTGTACCCGGAAGCGGGGCTGCTGGGCTACGTGGTGATTCTATTTTTAATTTTCTGAAGAACCGCCAGACGGTCCTGCACAGCAGCTGTGCCCTTTTGGGCTCCCACCAGCAGTGCACAGGGTTCCGTGTCCCCTCATTCTAGCCACTGCTGGCGATTTCCTGTTTCATTGACAGTAGCCATCCTAATGGGCGTGAGGTGGTGTTGGGCGTGAGGTGATGTCTGTGGTTTTTAAAATTTACTTTTATTTTCTATTTTTTTTTTCTTTATTGATTTGAGAGAAACATCAGTTTGTTGTTCCGCTTATTTACGCGTTCATTGGTTGATTCTTGTAAGTGCCCCAACGGGGGATCGAACCTGCAACCTTGGCGTATTGGGACGATGCTCTAACCAACTGAGCTCCCTGGCCAGGCCAACTGAGCTCCCTGGCCAGGGCCAGGGTCCGGTTTTGATTGCATTTTCCCTAATGACGAGTGATGTTGATCATACTTTCACGTGCTTATAGCCATTTGTGTATCTTCTTGGGAGAATGTCTGTTCAAGTGCTTTGCCCTAACTTCACCTAATTAACTTGAACTTAAATGTATATAGCCACCTGTGGCTAGCGTCTTGGCCAGCATACGTCTACATGACCCCTGCACACCCACCACTGGGGTATTTTGCAGTAAATCACAGGCATTCTATCATTTTACCCCGAAATATTTCAGGATGTATTTGTAAAAGGTAAGGCTCCTGAAGAGGGAAGAAAGAACACGGTTTCATTACTACACCTAGAATTTTTTTTAAAAAATATATTGTTTGCCCTGGCTGGTTTGGCTCACTGGATAGAGCGTCAGCCTGGGGACTGAAGGGTCCCAGGTTCGATTCCAGTCAAGGGCATGTACCTTGGTTGCGGGCACATCCCCAGTAGGGGGTGTGCAGGAGGCAGCTGACCGATGCTTCTCTCTCATCGATGTTTCTAACTCTCTATCTCTCTCCCTTCCTCTCTGTAAAAAATCAATAAAATATATTTAAATATATATATATATTGTTATTGATTTCAGAGAGGAAGGAAGAGGGAGAGAGAGACAGAAACATCCATGATGAGAGAGAATCATGGAACAGCTGCCTTCTGCAAGTCCCCCACTGGGGATCGAGCCCACAACCCGGGCACGTGTCCTTGACCGGAATCGAACCTGGGACCTTTCAGTTCGCAGGCCCACGCTCTATCCACTGAGCCACACCGGCCGGGGCTACCCCTAGAATCTTAATCCCAATCCGCTAGTATCATAGATATCCAGGCAGCGCTCATGTTATCTTTTTCAGCAGTTGGGTTCATTTGTGGCCTTACAGGCCCCCTCTGCCTGCTGGCCGCGAGCACAGGGGCGCGGGCACATTTCCTCCCTGTGTGTGGCCCCCGGTTCCCCCTACCCGCTCTGTGTAGCCTTCATTATCTCACCTGAGAAATGGGGTCGTGATCGGGGGCTGGAAGGCTTCAAGGAGGCTTGGTGCCGGCAGCTTACGCCGGACCGTGTGCATAACCCACGGCTGAAGCAGGTGACAGATAAGCCCTCCCAGCTGTGCTCAGGGTGACACCTGGCAAAGGGCACCGGGACTTTTGTCCCCAACACTGGGCCGCGGCCAGAAAGCTCGAGGATGGCCACACTGCGTGATAAATATTCACAGTGCAGTTAAAATAAGTCCAGGCTTGCCTCATGCCTCATTTTATTGCGCCTCCCAGATGTTGCTTTTTTTTTTTTTTTTTTTTTTTACAAATCAGAGGCAACATTTTCCACCAGCAAAAACATTATTTTGTTGGCCTGGAACCAAACCCGCAATATCTCCGAGGGAGGCCTGTATAATGAGTATACATCACTTACAAAATACGTGAGGTTTAACAGTGTTCACGTAAAACGGGTGCAGAGCCTTTTTTTTACCGAGGGCCATTTGGATATTTATAACATCAGTCAAAGGCCATACAAAATTACCAATTTAAAAATTAGCCTGCTAGCCCAGCCGGTGTGGCTCCATGGTTGTGCATCGACCTGTGAACCAGGAGATCACAGTTCAATTCCCGGTCAGGGCACATGCCCAGGTTGCGGGCTCGATCCCCAGGGTGGGGCGTGCAGGAGGCAGCTGACCAATGATTCTCTCTCATCATTGATCTTTCTATCTCTCTCTCCCTCTCCTTTCCTCTCTGAAATCAATAAAAAAATATATTTTTTAAAAATTAGCCTGCTGGTCTGAGTCTAGACTCCAACGTTTAAAAAAAAATAATAAAAATAAAAAATAAAAAATTAGCCTGCTATAGTTGGTCAAACATTTAATTGTCTCCCTCCGAATGCCTTGGCAGGACCAGACCAAATGATTTCACGGGCCTCATACGACCCGAGGGCCGGACGTTCCCCACCCCTGGTGTAAAACAATCCTATGGGGGACATACTGTTACCACCGTTTTCCAGATGGGGAAACTGAGGACACTGAGGCCCAAAGAGGCGAAGTCAGTTGCCCAGCCTGTGCGTGGGGGAGCAGGGAGTTGAGTCTCCCTGACTCCAACCCTGGAACCATCACCCCACGCTCCCAATGGGAGACAGATGCCAACCTGGGTACCCCGTTGACGGTGGCATCTGAGAGGAGCCAGACCTGCTAATCATTACGTATTGTTCTCTTTATTATGAAACGTTTAAAAAATATACAAAGTAGCCCTGGCTGGTGTGGCTCAGTTGGTTGAGCGTGGTCCCATCACCAAAGTTGCCAGTTGGACTCCTGGTCAGGCCACTGCCTGGGTGGCAGGCTCGATCCCCAGTAGGGTGTTTCTCTTTCACATTGATGTTGTTTTTTCTCTCTCCCCCTCTCTCACCCTCTCCCTCTAAAATCAATAAAAACCTATTTGAATACATATGGTCAACTAACTAGAATGTATGATGCAGCCCCAGGTCAGTGGTTCTCAACCTTCCTAATGCCGCGACCCTTTAATACAGCTCCTCATGTTGTGGTGACCCCCAACCATAAAATTATTTTCGTTGCTACTTCATAACTGTAATTTTGCTACTGTTATGAATCGTCATGTAAATATCTGATAGGCAGGATGTCTTTTCATTGTTAAAAATTGAACATAATTAAAGCATAGTGATTCATCACAAAAACAATATGTAATTATATATGTGTGTTCCGATGGTCTTAGGCGACCCCTGTGAAAGGGTTGTTCGACACCCAAAGGGTCGCGACCCACAGGTTGAGAACCGCTGCCCCAGGTGCTTGTCATCCCGCTCCAACAGTTACCAACATTTTGCCATTCACGCCTCCCCTCTCCCCGCACCCACTACCACTGGATGACGGTGACTTTTTTTTTTTTAGTTTTTAAGGGTGAAATTTCATGCATTATAGGGCACAAATCCTAGCTGTTAAATTAAGTCCTTGCCACCAACACCGCATCACAGTGGCGATCAGGTCCCTCCCCGCATTCCTGTCTCTGTGTTACCACTGGAACAAACACACCCCGATAAATCGTTCTCGCGCAGTCGGAGCCTCCTGGGACATCCCCTGTGGGTTTGGAGAGGCTGCTGGGGTTACAGCCCCTCCTGGCTGATCCCAAAGCGCAGGCCATGCCCCAGACTGGAGGCAGGAGGAGGGGAGATTTGGGAACCTGGCTGCGTCCTTGAAATGCCCTTGGGTGCCTGTGAGAGCCTCTAGGCCAGGGGCGTGCACCTGGAATCCAGGTGGGACCCGGGGCCTTGTGACAGCTGCTTTCTAGAGCTTTCTGGGCGAGGAGGAGGGGAGGCGGCTGGGCTCACGCTCCTCTTTTCCATACCATCTATGAGAGAGAAACATCGATCAGCTGCCTCCTGCACACCCCCTGTTGGGGATTGAGCCGCAACCAAGGTACATGCCCTTGACCGGAATCAAAGCCGGGACCCTTCAGTCCGCAGGCCGATGCTCTATCCACTGAGCCAAACCGGTTAGGGCTGTACCACTCATTCTTATCGCTTCGAATCTGACCATCGCAGGCATTCCTAAAGCGATAACAAAAGCCTGCAGGAGCCAGGCACCAGCTCCTCTTATCTTGACATTGTTGCGATATTTGCGTCAGATCTTGAAAGAGAAACAATGCAAAGAGCATCTTCCGTGTCATAGCGGTTGAGTGGGGGACTCCCTCCCATCCAGCCTGGCTGCTGTCAGCGGAGGGGTCTTGGGCATTTTGCCAGCTGTTCTGAGCCTCAGTCTCTCATCTACGCAATGGGGCTAACAAAAGCCCCACCTGAAATAGGTTAATCCGCAGAGTGCTTTGCTTAAAACCCGTGCCAGCACACAGTGGGCCCGCATCAGTGACTCAGCGCCCGTTACAGCGAACCTCACTATTCACGGACTCTGCATCTGTGACTTTGCCTGCTGGCTAACATCGGTGACCCCCAGCTCTGCAATACACATGCTTCTTTCCGGGCCACTTGCAGACGTGTGCAGAGCTGTGAGAAACGCACACCACGCGTGTGTCCAGCCCAGGCCCTGCCTGGGGTTCCTCAGGCCAGGGAGGCGGGATGTGCCCTGCAGGAAAGACTGTCCGCGAAGCTGTGCTCAGGCCCGAGCTAGCGTGCTGTGGGCTGCCTGTTCGGTGTAAACGACCAACAGTTGGTATGAAATCAGGCGTCCTAAGACAGAGCCACAGGGAAAGCATGGATTGGTGCAGGAAAGTGTGACAAGGCTTGTAGGGACCTAGTCCCTTGTGTGTCCTGGGAGCGGGGGTTCGGGGTTCACCGTTCAGTGTTCCTGGCAGCATTAGAACAGAAGTCCCACGGACGCCAGAATTGGCTGGATTTGTTAGAATGATGTGCCAGTAAATGCTGTTGTACAGTGTTATATACACTGGAGGCCCGAGGCACGAAATTCTCGCAAGAGTGAGCCTTCCTTCCCCCACCGGCACTGGCCTCCCTCGCAGCCCTGGCTTCGTCTGGAAGGTTTTCCGGAAGGACATCTGGTCTAATTAGCATATTACGCTTTTATTATTATAGATTATGTACCAGGTGTATATATCCTGTCCTGTGCATGTGTACGTACGGCACAGTATGTGTGTATATGATCATGTATAGTGCTGGTTTATGTGGCTTTAAAGTGGATTTGACCTCTCCTTTTAACATTGTATCTTCAACCCTTCTGCTCTCTCTCCTGTCCCCCATCCCGTTACTCCCCTCCCAGCGACATCTTTCTCCGTCCGCTGACATTCTCACTCACAGCCTCTCTCTCGTTCTCTCTCCACAGCTGGCCCCCGAAAGGACACTCCCCAAGTCCCCTGCTGGGGGCCCCGCGTAGACCTGGAGCGGACACCCCCTCCTTCCCTTCATGATTCGTTTGTAGCACAGGTAACCAGCGGGAGGGGTCCCCATGCTCCCCAGTTCACCCTCCTGGGCCCACCTAGGCCCCTGGGCTGGGAAGGGATGTTACGTCTTGGCAGAGCCTGCAGCCCCTCGTTTCCAGCCGGGCCCCTGGGCCATGTGGGCACCCCCCCTCCCGCCCGCCTCTACCCGCTGCAGGCAGGCCCTCCCTCCCCCTTTCCCCAGCTTCTTTGCAGACCTTGCCTTTCCATCCTCCGCCGGGCCTTGTCCCCCCGCCTGTGGCTGGTAGAGAAGGGCGGGGGCTTGTAGGCCACAGACCTGGCGACATGGGAGGAAGACAGACCGGTGGGGCTGGGACACGGAGTCAGAGATGAGCCACTGCCACCAAGTGCAGCAAAGCCGAGGACGGGCCCACTCTGGGAGGGGGAGTGAGTGGCACGTGGGGCTCTGGGGTGCGCCGTCTGCGTTGCCTGCCCTGTTGCAGACCTGGCTTGCCCGCTGGGCCCGTGCACTGTGTGTGTGCGCGCGCGCGCGCATGTGTGTGTGTGTGTGTGTGCGCGCACCACGAATCCTGGGAAGTATGGGTATTGTTTTAGGCCACACACATGCTTCTGGCAGCAGTGTCTCACCTTCATCAGCTTCTCCCAGGCCCTATTCAGAGAGGACCCTCACCCAGCTCTGAGAGGGCGCACCTGCCTCTGCTTGTATCACAGAGCAGTTGGGGGCCACGGGAGCTGAGTGGCGATTGGGAGGTCTCAGTGAGCGTTGCTCAGAGCACGCTGTGTGGGCGAGGGGCTGGGGACCAGCCGAGCGAGCATGTGAGACTAGGTATGGGGGTCCACGGCAGTCAGTGCGTCTTTGGGGAGGTCCAGAGAACCTCTAAGAAAAGAGGGCCCTGGGCTGCAGCGCGGAGGGACTGGGCATGGTTTCTCTGTCCTCCGAGCATCACTGGGAAGGAAGGACGGGCAGGGAAGGCAGGGTCGATTGTGCTGGAAGGAGAGAATGATGGATGTTTGAGTGGCACTTTGGCCAGATGGACAGGTGGAAGCTTGGAGGGATGGAGGGTGTTAGGAAAGACGGAAGGCTTGGTGGGCTGGGGGTGGATGGGCAGATGCAGAGAACTTCCGGTCCCTCACCTGTAGGGCGGGGCTAACGGCATCCCTCCCTGTCCCGGGGGTTGGACAAGCTAACGTTTGTGCAGCGCTTGGGACGGGGCCTGGAGCAGTGTAAGTGCTCGGCACATGTCAGCCGCCTTCATCCTCATCCTCATCATGCTGGCGGGCTCAGCCTCCATTTGCTCATCTGCAGAGTGGGAGTGTCAGGGCCCACCTGAGGGATGCTGGGAGAATGAGCTAAGAGAGTGTGGAGTGCTTAGCACCGGGCTGCGCAGGGTCAGGCTCGCTGATCTCATCGTTATCAGATTCTGGGGACAGAGAGTGAGAGGGGAGGAGCAAAAGGCCTGGTCTGGCAGTTCTGCAGGGAGGGCACCCCCACCCATGCCCATGGGAACAGAACCCTGACCCCCCACCCCCATCCAGGGGCCTGACCCCAGGAGTGGTCCTTGAAGGGAGGTCCTGGTATGCTGCTGACATCTAACCTCTCTCCCTTGCCCTCTCCCTGCCCCGCCCACCCCACCCAGTGGCGATGGATGATGAGGATGGGAGATGCTTACTAGACGTGATTTGGTGAGTAACTGGCTCCCCCCACCCTCCTTTTCCCTCCCCTCCCCCACCCACCCCTTGCCTCCTCAGTGCCTCTTCCCTTCTCTCTTTCAGTGACCCTCAGGCCCTCAATGACTTCTTACATGGATCCGAGAAGGTGAGTGTTGGGCGGGGAGGTGTCTGGGGCAGGGTCTGTGGAATTGGGAACTGACATGTTCCCTGAGTCAGTAGACACCTACCCCTTGACTTCTGTGAGCTGGGCAGTGTGGTTGTGGAGGAGAGCAAAAGAGATGGCAAATCCCTGACCTCACGCCGTACACATTTCCTTGGTCAACAGAGTAACCAATAAAAGTGACAGTGGAAAGCACCGTGCAGAATAGGACGAGAAATAATAGTGTCGCTTGTACAACAAAAGAGGTTTGAAAGAAAATGAATGGGGGGTGGGGGCAGGAGCTTCTTTAGCCAGTATGGTCAGGGAGAGTCACTCTAAGGAGGTGACATTGAAGGTGAACCTGAAGGTGCCACGGTGCTCTGGGCAGCCAAGAGCAGGTGCAAAGGTGGGAAAAGTTGGCATGGTTGAGGAACAGAAAGAAGGCTGATGGGGCTGGACCAAAGGGGAGACTGGTAGGAGGTGAGACTGGAGGTGAGAAGAGTCACCTGGTCATGCAGAGCCCGGAAGACCTGGATCCAGGAGTTAAGGTTTTATTTTGCATGTGACAGGCAGCTCTGGCGTGTTATCAAGCAGGAGAAAGCCATATTCGATTGATTATCACCCCAGAGAGTGGGACAGAGTAAGGGAGAGTGGACGTCTGTTGATCCACGAGGAGTTGTGACAGTCATCTAAGGCTGCGTAACAAATCGTCCCGACGCTTGGTGACTTAAACCCACATGTTAGAGCTCTGGCAGTTTGGGTCAGGAGTCAGGGAGCGGCTTAGCTGGGAGTCTGGCTCGGGGTCTCTCCGGGGTTGCAGTCAGATGTCGGCTGGGGCTGCTGTCGTCTGAGGGCCTGTCTGGGGCCGCAGCTCCTCACCGCGGGGACATCTCCTTGGGATGCTACTTAAGTTTCCTCACGACTCGGCAGGTGGCTCCCCCAGAGCGAGGGACCCAAGGGTGGAAGCTCAGTGCCTTTTATGACCTAGTCTCCGAAGTCACACATTGTCACTTCCGTCAGATTGTATTTGCTAGAAGCAGGTCACAGGTCACGGAGCCAGCCCACACCCGTAGGGAGGGAAAGGAGAGGGGAATGCAATGGGATGACGAGGGCCTGGGCCCCAGGGCAGGGGTGAGGAGGGCCAGGCGCTGGTGGGGTCTGGGTGGGAGGCAGTCTCCTAGACTTGATGTCAAGGAAGAGAGGTGTCTGGAATGCCTCCTGGATTTTGGCCTGAGCAGCTGAGCGGGCTGTGATCCGGGTTCCTGTGATTGGGAGTTTGGGGTGGATTCCAGGGCTCCAGGGAGGGCTGTTGGATGTAGTCTGTGGCTCTGGAGAGACACCCGCTGGAGAGATTGGTGAGGAGGCCACCTCGGCCATGGACAGTCACCGGGCGCTTATGGGTCCAGGCTCTGTCCTAGGTCCTGAAGGCGCTCCTGGAAACCAGCCCGTCCCTGCCTCCCAGAGACAGTGCCGTGCAGGGTGGGGGCCTGGCTGGGGGGACGTGCAGGGACTTAGTGGGAAGGGATGAGAGTTGTTGGGAGGAGGTGGCATATATGACAAGCCCTGAAGGATGTGCTGCCAGGGGGAAAGGCGGGATTCTCTCATCACCGCAGCCATGATGTCAGGAGAGCCTAGGAAGCCAGGCTGAGGGACCCAGTGCTGGGGACGTCTTGCCCCCCCCCCCCCTCTTTGTCTTTTTGCTCTAGAGCAGGGCTGGTTTACCGTCCAGCTGACCTTTGACCTTAGGTGGGGGCGGGTCTTGTTACAGCTCGATGGTGACGACCTCCTGGATAATCCTGGGGAGGCCCAAAGTGCCTTCTATGAAGGTCCTGGGGTAAGTGGCTCCGGGGCTGGAGGCGGGCTGCAGGCTCCCAGTCATCTCCCAAGCCATCCACAGCGACAGCCAGTGGAAAGGAGGCCCCGAAGGCAGGAGGGAGGGGTCACGTGACACCCATCCCCATGATGCACTGTGCTGGGCGGAGGGTGGGAGGCAGCCAGAGAGCAGGGTGGGGGAGGTGGGGCCTCTGCTGCTGGAGCACCCTGGCTGGGCCCTGGCCTTGGGGGGGGGGGCCTTGGGGGTCAGCAATGTAGAGCTGTTCTGGGGAGTTGAGGCAGATGCTGGCTCTGGGGTTCACCAGGGAATACTCCTCTGGGAACAGGCCCTGGAGGTCTGTCCCTGCTCAGCTGTTGGGGGGTGACCCAGTGGGGGAAAGGGATCAACTGATACGGACCTCAGTCTCCATCTGAAAAGTGAATGTGGGGTGATGGACAAAGCCCAGAGTGGGCGCCACAGTGGTCATTTATTGAGCACCTACTGTATGCCTGGCTGTGCTGGACCCATTACTGACTGTCCTCTTCTTCCTCTCCTGCTGCTTCTGCCTCTCTCCTCTTCTCCCCTCCCTTTTCCCTCCTCCCTCTTCATCATCATAACTATCACTCACGGAACATGTATTCTATGCCAGACCCTTAAAGTAATTTTCATTTCGTTCTCACAACTATAATAATATATTCTGAATAAGTTATCTTTCGTAACATAAATGATTACATCCAGAACCCAACAAATAAACATCATTTCATGTTATTGCCTTTATAGACCTGGAACAATGAGCCTATATTCTTGCTCCGTGATCATTATTCTCATCGCTGCTGTCATTGTTCAGTCCCCACACGGTCCCTGGCTGGGCTCCAAGCACCTCCCGTACTTGATGTCGGGGAATGTCACGGCCACCCTAGGAAGCTCTCTGGCCACGTAGCCACTTACCACAGGACCTTCCTATCTGGATTCCATGCCATGAGCATAATTACTGCCTGTGGGATATTTGTTCCAATACTCACACACGTATTTATTCCCACGTGTCCTGGGGTGTGCATGGAAAGTACTTAAGAAATGTCAGAGTCCAGCCAGTGTGGCTCAGTGGTTGAGCATCGACCCATGAACCAGGAGTCGCGGTTTGATTCCCAGTCAGGGCACATGCCCGGGTTGTGGGCTCGATCCCCAGTGTGGGGTGTGCAGAAGGCAGCCGATCAGTGATTCTCACCATTATGTCGCTATCTCTCCCCCTCTCCCTTCTTTTCTCTGAAATCATTAAGAAGAAATGTGAGACTCAGCGCATGTGGCACAAACTAAGGTTTGTGCGCAGTAGCAGCTGCTGCTGTTATGTTTATGGTTGTCATTATTTTTGTTTTTTAATCCTCACCCGAGGGTATGCTAATTGAATTTTAGAGAGAAAAACATCAATGTTAGAGAAAAACATCAATCGGTTGCCTCCTATATGCGCCCCAACTGGAGGTCGAACTTTATTCCAGAGAGGAAGGGAGAGGGAGAGAGAGAGAGAGAGATAGAAATATCAATGATGAGAGAGAATCATTGATTGGCTGCCTCCTACACGCCCCACACTGGGGATCGAGCCCGCAACCCAGGCGTTTGCCCCAACCGAGAATCAAACCGTGATCTCCTGGTTCATAGGTTGACTCTCAACCACTGAGCCACTCCAGCTGGGCTCCATTGCTTTTTAGAGAGAGTGGAAGGGAGGGAGAGAAGCGGGGAGAGAGAGGGAGAGAAAGAGAAACATTGATGTGAGAGAGAGAGAGAGAGAGAGAGAGAGACACATCAACTGGTTGCCTCCCAAGCGTGCCCCGACCAGGGGTGGGGAGCGAACTGGGAATCGAACCTGCGACCCTTCGGTGCTTGAGTCGGCGCTCTAACCATTGAGCCACCAGCCAGGGTGAACCATGATCTTTTCTCTGAAACCTTCAGGGCAGGTATTTTTCAGATTCTGGAAAGGTGATGCAGGGGAGTGTGTGCTGCTCATAGCAACAGGCCACTCGTTCACCTTTCCGTGGCCAGACTTCAGAAGAGTCATCACGTGGGTAAATGATGCCTTTTCCCCAGAGTGCCCATGGGTGCTGGTCAGGTTTTGCTTCCGCCATGTTATAAAAGCATCCATGTTTTTCAGAGCCTCTGGGGTTTGGGAGTTGCAGGTGAGAATCAAGGGCCTTGTAGGGCTGTTCAGTAAATAATTTTTGTTCTACTGATGTGTGCAGTGGGGATAGAGGCCACGTTAAGCAGGGTCCAGCCACTTCCAGAAGGAATGTTCTCTCTGTGCCCCCCTGGCACCTCGTGTCTGTTGCAGCCGTGCCCTGCGCAGGCCCTTTGCTCATCTCAGGCCTTTCCTTCCCATCTTATCTGGCCTCCAGCTCCACGTGCAAGAAGCTTCTGGCAACCACTTGAACCCGGAGCCTAGCCAGCCAGCCCCCAGCGTGGACCTAGACTTCCTGGAGGATGACATCCTGGGCTCGCCCTCCGCAGGGGGTGGCGGCAGTGGGGGCGGGAGCGCCGACCAGCCCTGCGACATCCTGCAGCAGAGCCTCCAGGAGGCCAACATCACCGAGCAGACGCTCGAAGCCGAGGCTGAGCTGGACCTGGGCCCCTTCCAGCTGCCCACGCTGCAGCCCGCAGATGGCGGGGCCGGCCAGGCGGGTGCTGCAGGGGCTGCCGCCGTGGCCTCGGGGCCCCAGGCCCTCTTCCCGGGGGGCACAGACCTATTGGGACTACAGGCCCCGCCCACCGTGCTGACCCACCAGGCCCTGGTGCCGCCCCAGGATGTGGTCAACAAAGCCCTGAGCGTCCAGCCCTTCCTGCAGCCCGTGGGCCTGGGCAACGTGACCTTGCAGCCCATCCCGGGCCTCCAGGGCCTGCCCAACGGCAGCCCCGGGGGCGCCACGGCTGCCACCCTCGGCCTGGCACCCATCCAGGTAGTGGGCCAGCCGGTCATGGCGCTCAACCCACCCACCTCCCAGCTCCTGGCCAAGCAGGTGCCTGTCAGTGGCTATCTGGCCTCGGCGGCCGGCCCCTCGGAACCAGTGACGTTGGCGTCGGCGGGGGTTTCGCCCCAGGGCGCCGGCCTGGTCATCCAGAAGAACCTCCCGGCCGCCGTGGCCACCACACTCAACGGGAACTCGGTGTTTGGAGGAGCAGGAGCTGCCACTGCGGCCGCCGCCGGGGCCCCCTCAGGGCAGCCGCTGGCCGTGGCCCCCGGCCTCGGCACCTCACCGCTGGTCCCCGCGCCCAACGTGATCCTGCACCGCACGCCCACGCCCATCCAGCCCAAGCCGGCCGGCGTGCTGCCCCCCAAGCTCTACCAGCTGACACCCAAGCCTTTCGCCCCCGCGGGCGCCACACTCACCATCCAGGGCGAGGCGGGGGGCCTCCCGCAGCAGCCCAAGGCCCCCCAGAACCTGACTTTCATGGCGGCCGGCAAGGCCGGCCAGAACGTGGTGCTTTCAGGCTTCCCGGCCCCCGCCCTGCCGGCGAATGTCTTCAAGCAGCCCCCCGCCACCACCACGGGGGCCGCCCCGCCGCCGCCCCCCGGGGCCCTGAGCAAGCCCATGAGCGTCCACCTCCTGAATCAAGGCAGCAGCATCGTCATCCCCGCCCAGCACATGCTGCCCGGCCAGAACCAGTTCCTGCTGCCCGGCGGGTCCGCCGTCCAGCTCCCCCAGTCGCTCTCGGCCCTGCCGGCCAACGTGGGGGGGCAGATCCTGGCGGCCGCGGCCCCCCACGCCGGGGGACAGCTCATCGCCAACCCCATCCTCACCAACCAGAACTTGGCGGGACCGCTGAGCCTGGGCCCCGTGCTGGCCCCCCACTCGGGGGCCCACAGTGCCGCCCACATCCTCTCGGCCCCCATCCAGGTGGGCCAGCCGGCGCTCTTCCAGATGCCCGTGTCCCTGGCGGCGGGCAGCCTGCCCACGCAGAGCCAGCCGGCGCCCGCCGGCCCCACTGCCACAACCGTCCTCCAGGGCGTCACGCTGCCCCCCAGCGCCGTGGCCATGCTCAACGCCCCCGACGGCCTGGTGCAGCCCGCCACCCCCGCCCCTGCCGGGGAGGCCGCGCCTGTTCTCACGGTGCAGGCGGCGCCCCAGGCGCCCCCCACGGTCAGCACCCCACTGCCTTTGGGCCTCCAGCAGTCTCAGGCACAGCAGCAGACCCCCCCACAGCCCCCCACGCCCCAGCCCGCCAACCCGCCTCAGGCTACGACCCCCCAGCCCAGCCCGGTCCTGGCATCCAGTCCGGAAAAGATCGTGCTGACCCCATCCGCCACTGCCACGGCCATCCTCACTCAGGACTCCCTGCAGATGTTCCTGCCCCAGGTAACCGGGCTGGGGGGGTTGGCAGGGGGCGGGGGGCTGTGGGCATGGGGGGGTGAGGGACCAAGGAAGGGGGTAGCTAGGGCAGGGCCTCTGCTGTCGAGACCGGTGAGAGCAGCGAGGCATCTGGGGAGGTCTGTAGGCTAGGAGAGCATCTCCGAGATGGCACCCCTGCTCTGGGTACCAGTATATCCAGGGAGGCCCCAGGGTGACAGGGTCCTACTGACTGACAGGAAGATGGACGGACAAGGAGAGGGACCGACTGACATGATGGACAAGGAGAGGGGCCGACCGACAGATGAAGGACAAGGAGAGGGACCGACTGACATGATGGACAAGGAGAGGGGCCGACTGACAGATGATGGACAAGGAGAGGGGCCGACTGACAGATGAAGGACAAGGAGAGGGACCGACTGACATGATGGACAAGGAGAGGGGCCGACTGACAGATGAAGGACAAGGAGAGGGGCCGACTGACAGATGATGGACAAGGAGAGGGGCCGACTGACAGATGAAGGACAAGGAGAGGGGCCGACCGACAGATGAAGGACAAGGAGAGGGGCCGACTGACAGATGATGGACAAGGAGAGGGGCCGACTGACAGATGATGGACAAGGAGAGGGGCCGGCTGACAGATGATGGACAAGGAGAGGGGCCGACTGACAGATGATGGACAAGAGAGGGGCCGGCTGACAGATGATGGACAAGGAGAGGGGCCGACTGACAGATGAAGGACAAGGAGAGGGGCCGACTGACAGATGATGGACAAGAAAGGGGCCGGCTGACAGATGATGGACAAGGAGAGGGGCCGACTGACAGATGAAGGACGAGAGAGGGGCCCACTGACAGATGATGGACAAGAGAGGGGCCGGCTGACAGAGGAAGGAGCTGCCCGGGCTGCGGCCTCTTGGTGCCCTTCATACCGGGTTCCCACCACCCCCTTCTCTGGGGTGTCAGTGCGGGTGGGGGTGGGGGGTGTGGCTGCAGGTCCGCGGGCAGCCTGGTGACCCTGTGTGGGCTGCCCATTTCAGGAGAGGAGCCAGCAGCCCCTCTCCACGGAGGGCCCCCACCTGTCTGTGCCCGCCTCGGTCATAGTCAGCGCCCCAGCTCCTGCCCGAGACCCAGCCCCGACCACCCCCGTCGCCAAAGGAGCCGGCCTTGGCCCTCAGACCCCCGACGGCCAGGGCTCCCCGGCGCCAGCCCCCCAGGTAGATGAACCCAGCAGCCTCTGTCCTTGCCCGGACCGGCCCTGCCCTCGCCCTCCCCGCACCCCCCTCTGGCTGCCCTGCCTGCTGCTCTGTCTCGCTGGCTCCTTCGCTTCTAGATACTTCCTCGGGGCTCCACGGACCCTAGACCAGGGCCGCCCGCGGAGCCCACACAGGAGGCAGGAGGTTGATACACATAGCAGGACGTTGCTGACTTCTTAAAGTTATCCTTTTCCCGTCTGGGTTGTTAAAACATTCCGATAGCTCCCGTTTCAAAGATACGGACGAGAAGGCCTGCCTGAACTTGGCCTCCTCTGTCCCTGCGTTCCCACGCACAGGCAGCAAGATGACACCTGGACCCTCTGCCTTCCGTTTTTATAAAAATGGGCGTGTGCTCTGCGTGCCCGAGTGAGCCCTGCTTTTATCATCTAAAATGTTGTCTTGGAGGCGGCTGCTTTGCTCTTGTACACAACCGCACGGGCTTGGTTGTGTGGATGTGCTGCTGTTTATCTCACCGGCAGGCCGCGTGGGCACTGCGGTCACTTCCGGTCTTTACCTGCTGTAAGCAAGGCTGCAGAAATGACTGCGCAGCCATCTCTCTGTAGGATACGTTCTTAGAAAGGACATTGCTGCCGCTAAGAGCATTTGTATTTGTAGTTGTGACAGGTATTGTCTCCGTAAGTGTAAATTGGTTTCTCCTTCATCTATGCCTGCTTTCCCACACCTCAGCAATATATTCAACCAGGCCAGTCTGCTAGGGGGAAAATTGTATCTTGTGGGTTTTGTGTTTTGTTTTGTTTTATGTTTTTATTGATTTCAGACAGGTTGGGAGAGGGAGCGAGTAATACAAACATCAATGATGAGAGAGAACCATTGATCGCTGCCTCCTGCAGGACCCCTGCTGGGGATCGAGCCCACAGCCCTGGCATGTGCCCTTGACCGGAATCGAACCCGGGACTCTTCAGTCCCCAGGCTGATGCTCTCCCCACTGAGCCAAACCAGCCAGGGCATATTCTTTACCCAGGCTTTGCACACACATGGGAAAATAGCGGTGAGGTGAATGTCTAGGAACAGAATTGCTGGGTCAGAGTGTGCGCACTGTCCAGACATTTTACAGAACCTGCTAGCCCGGCCGTTCCTCCCCGAGGCGTGTGTCCATGGGGGCTTTTCCTCCAGTAGCTTCATCAACCCCAGGTTTTTGGCTGCTGCTCCCACCAGGGCGAAACCCCACCCCTCCTCACGGCTCTCCAGTTCTGTGGGAAGCTGTGCGTTTGGCATCTACACATGGACAGTTGGGATCACTTGGTAAACAGTCCCCTTGTGTGGTGGTTTAAAGAAACGATTATACAAATAATCTCATGCTTATTGAGAAAACACACAAAAGGACAGAGAAGAAAAAGAAATCACTCGTAACCCCACTGGGTGGTTGTGTGTGTGTGTGTATGTGTGTGTATATGTATGTGTGTATATGTGTGAGTGTGTGTGTGTGTGTGTGTGTGTGTTTTATCCTCATCTGAAGATATATTCACTGAATTTTAGAGAGAGAGAAACATCAGTTGCCTGCCCTGACCAGGATATTAAACTTGCAACTTTTTTTAGTGCAAGGGATGATGCTTCAACCAACTGAGCCACTGGTAATATTTTTGATACAAAATTTTCTTCCAGTTTCTTCTCATTCATTGGACATGTATTTATTATTTATTGATTTTTAGAGAGACGGGGGAGAGAAACATCGGTGTGTTGTTCCACTCATTTATGCAGTCATTGGTTGATTCTTGCATGTGCCCTGCCGAGGGATCGAATCCACAATGTTGGTGTATAGGGGACGATGCTCAAACCAACTGAGCTACCTGGCCAGGGTGAAATATTTTTCATTTTTAAAATTAGGTATTATTTCATATGCTTCAACCATCAAAAATCATTTTTTAAAGTACGGTGTGTGTGTGTGTGTGTGTGTGTGTGTTGGGGCGGGGGGGGGGGGTGGAAATGGGCCTGACCAGTGCTGCTCAGTGGTTGAGCATGGACCTATGAACCAGGAGGTCAGGGTTCGATTCCTGGTCAGGACACATTGGGTTGTGGGCTCGATCCCCAGTGGGGGGCATGTAGGAGGCAGCCCATCAATGATTCTCTCTCATCATTGGTGTTTCTATCTCTCCCTCTTCCTTCCTCTCTGAAATCAATAAAAATATTAAAAAAAAATAAATAAAGTACAGGGGAAGGTGTCCTCCATGCCTGCAAGCCTGGCCCACAGTCCCTCCAGGTCACCAGAGCAGCTCATTTTTGTAAATGCTGACAGTTCATTGAGCACCTGTAGCCTGCAGTGCACATGGTTCACATTGCTCTCCCATTTCCCTGCCCAGAAGCTAGCACATGACAGTTGGCCCTCCATACCCCAGGTCCTGCATCCACGAATTCAGTCAACTGCAGATAGAAGATTTGTGGGGGGAGGGGGGGTTTCCAGAAAGTTGATCCTTAAAGGACACAGTATAACAACTGCTTACATAGCATTTACATTGTAGTAGGCATTACAGGTAATCTAGAGACGATTTAAAGGATACGGGAGGATGTGCGTAAGTTATATACAAATACTTTGACATTTGACATTTAATGTGAGGGACTTGAGCATCTGAGGGCTTTGGTGTCCGTGGGGGGGAGGGGGGGCCTGAAACGAATCCCATTTCCCCAGTAAATGCTGTATTGATTCCCATTAGACCATGGCCAGGCGCTGGCGCTCCACACGCAGCTGCAGTGAAAAAATTCTTGGCGAGTCATTTCGCACAGACAAGCGTGTGGTCTGGTCACTTCCAGGAGCCTGTGTGCCGGAACAAAGCGGATGTGCGCTTATAATTTGGTGGCTGCTGCCGAATTGCATTCCTCTGGAGTTGTAGCACAGCGTGCCAGTGCGGACGCCCACGGCAGCATGCGGGAGTGTCTGTATGAGATGTATGGCCTTTTCCTAACGTGATGAGTGGAACTGGTTCCTCAGGGTGCTTTTGCTCTGCGTTTCCCATATGACAGGTGAACTGGGGCATCTCTTGAAGTACTTAAGCCTTTTGTTTTCTTTCTTGTGCATCTTTGGGTCATACCTTTGCCCCCTTTTTCTCACTGGTTGTTATTCTTAGTGAATTCTAGAGGCTCTTTACATAGGAAAGAGAGGAAGTTTGTGCTATGAATTGCAGACATTTCCCCTGTATATCATTTGGTTTTTTACTTTGTTTGTGGTGGAGTGTGTGTGTGTGTGTGTGTCTGCATTTTTAATGAGAACAGGTTCTTAAAAAATTTAAATTTGGGTATTTTTAGATTTTAGTTTAAAATCATTTCAGATCTATGCAAAGTTGCCAGAATAGTACAAAGAACCCATGAGCGTTCTTTGCTCTTTAACCAGATGTATTAGTTATGTATTGCTGTGTAACGAATGATCCCAAAACTTAGCCACTTAAAGCAACCAACCATGAACGTATCTCAGACCGTTTCTAAGGAGCAAGAATCTGGAAGTAGCTTCGGGAGGGTTCTGTCTCCCACTGCTCATGAGCTCAGGGTGTGAACCGGGGCTGAAGGCTTGACTGGCCCGGAGGATGGGCCTCCACGGTGGCTCACTCGTGTGGCTGTGGCCTCAGCGCCTCTCTGTGGGGCCTCCCTCAGGAGACTCATAACACGCTGCTCAGGGTCTCCACCAAAGCGAACAATCCAGCAGGAAGAGGGTGAGACTGTGCCCTGAATGGAAGCCACGGTCTTTTATAACCTAGCCTGGGAAGGAGCATGTGGTCACTGGCTGGGTTCTCTTGGTCACGGAGACCAACCCTGGTCCAGTGTCAGAGGAGACGGGATCTGAGGAGGTGGGGTCGCTGGAGGCCGGCTCAGAAGCTGGCTGCCACACCAGGCACACGCATTAGTTATAAATACTTTGCCCCTCTTCCCTTTTTATTTATACTTTGCTACTTTGCTTGCCTCTCTCAGTAGCATTATTTTTCCAAGCCACTTGAGAGTCATTTGCAGACATCAGGCTCCTCCGCCTTTAATATTTTAGCGAGTATTTCAGCCCTTAGAGCTAGAATCTTCTCTTACTCGATTGTGGTCGATAATATTCAAATTCAGCAAGTTTAGCGCGGAGTCAGTACTGTTACCTAACCCAGCGGTCGCCAGCCTTTCGGACCTCGCGGACCACCGGTTGGCGACCGCTGCTCTAATCCACTGTCCGTCATGCAGTTTAGCCAGCTGTCCGGCCGTCACGGAATGCGTTCTTCTCATCTCACTCGGCATTCGCGCGCTGTGCTGGCCGTGCGTTCAGGGAGGCGTGGAAGGGGCCAGCTCTTCCCGCTTCTTTAGTGCTGCCCCTCTGACCTGCCCTCGGGCGGGCGGCAGGCCCCTGGGGGGGTGTGGAGGGAGCTGTTGGTTTGGGACGTTGTTTTGGATGCCGGTTATCCAGGGCCGGGTTTGGAGGGGGCCGGAGGGTCAGAGCGTTGGCGCCTTAAAGCGGGCCATGACGCTGAGGTCAGGAGTCAGTCCACCTTGGGGGCTCGAAGCCCGGAGCCCCGGCTTTGGAGGAGGCAGCGCTGGGTGACCCCGAGTGAGTCCCGAGTCCTCGGCCGGCTCTGAGGTCCCGGGTGGGGGTAAGACGGAGTCTCCGGACCAGTCATCTCGCTCCTGGCTTCAGTGTCTCACCTGTGAATCGGTCCAGCCTGGTCCCAGCTCTCGGGGCCGGGGAAGGCCACACGGGTGGGCGCAGGCGCCAGCCGCACGCTGGGTCGGAGCCGTCACTGGGGCGGACTCGCCGGTGCCAGTGCCGGGTACACGGGTGACGCCGCGGCTCCGAGGTCATGGTTCTGGGAGAGGTGACCCCGGGGGGTCGAGGTGCTCTGGCTGAGGCAGTGCAGCCAGGGTTGCTGCGTCCCTGTAGCAGACTGTGTCGGCTCTGGTGCAAGTCATACGTGTGCACACCCCACACTCGTGTGCACACACATGCCCGTCCCTGCAGGCTCCTGTGGCCCAGGTGGGCCCGCAGCCCTGACACACAGGCCCGCGGAGGCCTGAGAATGGGGCGCAGGAGTCACAGCCTGCCCCTCAGCGCCCGGGGTCCCCGTCCCCACCCTGGTACGCAGGAAGGCATCCACACTGCGTCTGCTTTCCTTGCTTAGCTAGGCAGTCAGGCCGGGATGGCTGCTGGGACGCTGCCCGCGGCGCCTCCTTCCCCCTCGCTGCTTGTGCTCCGCTCCCTGGCCTGCCCTCCCCGCTGGCAGCTGGCCTGGTGTCCCTGCTGCTTCCTCTGCTGCTGCCCCCACCCTGCAGCGCTGCCTCATCCGGGGAACTGGGAGGCGGGGCATATGGGGGGGGGGAGACCAGAGGGCAGAGGTGTGGAGGGGATGAGGGGGGACAGGTGCAGGGGTGAGGGGGGCACAGGTGGAGGGTTGAGTGGGAGAGACCAGAGGGCAGAGGTGTCGAGGGGATGGGGGGGTGCAGGGGTGAGGTAGGGGATGAGGTGGGGCACAGGTGCAGGGGTGAGGTGGGGAGTTGAGAAAGGAGACGTGGGAAGGATAGCGCTGTCATGGTGGAGGCTTCAGGACAAGGGGCTGCTAAGAAGGGTGGTGTCGGGGGAGTGGCTGGGCTCCCCGGGGTCTGGGGCAGTGGGAGCCAAGGTTGGTTCTGACCCTGCCCCCTGCCTCTGCCTCCCTGTCCTGCCCAGATCCCAGCAGCGGCTCCACTGAAGGGCCCAGGCCCCTCCTCGTCCCCGTCACTACCTCACCAGGCCCCTCTGGGAGACAGCCCCCACCTGCCCTCTCCGCACCCCACCAGGCCCCCTTCCCGCCCTCCCTCCCGACCCCACTCCCGGCCGCCCTCCCAGCCCCAGAGCCTGCCCCGCCCACCCTCAGAGCCCGCTCCGCACCCTTGTCCCCCGCCCCAGACCCCCCCCACCCTGCCTGGCATCTTCGTCATCCAGAACCAGCTGGGCGTCCCCCCGCCTGTCAGCACCCCTGCCCCCACTGCCCCAGGCCCACCCCAGCCCCAGCCCCCTCTGCACCCCCCCTCCCAGCCCCCCGAGGGGCCGCTGCCCCCAGCCCCCCACCTCCCACCTGCCTCCACCTCCTCCGTGGTGGCCTCCTCCGAGACATCCACCAGACTGCCGGCCCCCACGCCCCCCGACTTCCAGCTCCAGTTCCCACCCGGCCAGGGGCCCCACAAGTCCCCCACGCCCCCTCCAACCCTCCATCTGGTCCCCGAGCCCTCAGTCGTCCCCCCACCGCCTCCTCGGACCTTCCAGATGGTGACCGCCCCCTTCCCGGCGCTGCCCCAGCCGAAGGCTCTTCTGGAGAGATTTCACCAGGTAACGAGGCAGGAGTGGCCCCGCCGCACGCTCACAAGCCCCGGCCCTGCCCTTTAGTCTGACCAGAGCCCCTCCCCTCCCCCCCAGCCCTGGTGCCTCCCCCCTTCTGGTGTGTGCCCCCACCCCTCACCCACTGTCCCCTCCTCAGGTGCCGTCGGGAATCATTCTCCAGAGCAAGGCCGGGGGCCCCGCCGCCCCGCAGACCTCCACCAGCCTGGGGCCCCTGGCCAGCCCCGCCGCCTCGGTGCTGGTCAGCGGGCAGGCCCCACCCGGGACCCCCGCCGCCCCCAGCCACGCCCCTGCCCCGGCACCCATGGCCACCACAGGTAGGGGGCAGGTTGCCCACGAAGGAGGGGTGGGGGCTGAGCTGGGGGTGTGAACCTGAGGAGCCCCTCACATCGCATGGGCCCGGGGAGGTGGGGGAGGGTGTCCCCCACCGAGGCCAGAGTGCAGGCTTGGGGGCCCTGGGTGAGCAGGGGCCTCAGTGCAGTGTCCCCTGAGCCCTGTCCGCCCCCACCTGCCCCCAGGCCTCCCTCCTCTGCTTCCTGCCGAGAACAAAGCCTTTGCCAGCAACCTCCCGACCCTGAGTGTGGCCAAGGCCCCTGCATCGGGGCCAGGGAAGCCCTCGGGGCTGCAGGTAAGGGGATGGGGTGGAGGGCGGCGCCGAGCATGTCACCAGCGAACCCCGAAGGGCCAGTGGGGCAGGGAGGTGGTGGGTGGGCAGATGAGAGGTTGAGAGGGAGGGAGTGGGACGTGAGAGTGGCAGGTGGCAGCTCAGGACAGGTGGGTGAGAAACTCGAGAGGATCTGGAGAGACCTTGCGGGGGGGCGGGGGACTGAGGCAGGGACCACCTGTCGGAAATGGGGGGACAGGAAGACAGGACAGAGACATCTATAGAAATGAGAGGGGCAGGTGAGGGACCCGGCTGGAGAGACTTGGAGACAAGACCCACCACAGCCGTGCAGAGGCCTGGCATGGCAGGGGGGAGTCTGAGGCCTGAGGCAGAGTGAGGACTCCCGTGGGAAAGGCCACGGAGACCATGGGAGGGCAGGAGGGGTGGGAGACGCCGGGTGTTCCTGGGTCCAGACAGCAGGCGGGCGGAGGCCACTCATGAGGGGCTGCAGGGTCCCTGGTGGGGTGCCAGGGCTCGCGCCTGCGTGTCACCTCTCCTCGCCCTGTCCCCCACCAGGGCCCAGCCCAGGTCTTCCCTGGAGGTGGAGTGTGGGGGGCAGGGCAGGACCCCTGGGGGAGATGGGCCTTGTCTTTGCCCCAGGCTGGGGGGGGGGTCAGGGCGCAGAGGGAGGGCGGGCTTCCCGTGGACCCCCCACTCGCCTTTCTGCCCGCAGTATGACAGCAAGTTGAGTGGCCTGAAGAAACCACCCCAGCTTCAGCCCAGCAAAGAAGCCTGGTGAGTGGCAGCGCGCCCCGGTCGGTGTTCCCCGCCCCGCGCCTTCCAGAGGCCCGAGGGCAGCAGGGGTCGGGCAGCCTGGGTGCGGAGTCCCGCGGCTTCCCTGGCCGGCTCCCTCACAGACCCCCAGCCTCCCCCGCGGGAAAACGGGTGCTGACAGTCAGAGAATAGGCTGAGGGGTGAGGATTCGATGCGACTGTGCTGCGAGCATGTGGCACCGCTGCGCTGCCAGCATCAAGAGGGAGGCACTGGCGTGCCCTGGTCACTGTGCACCCGGGCACCTCGGACAGGCGGGTGGGCGGTGGAGGGGTGGTGGGTGGATGGGTGGAGGGGTGGGTAGGTGGGTGGAGGGGTGGGTAGGTGGGTGGAGGGGTGGGTAGGTGGGTGGAGGGGTGGGTAGGTGGGTGGAGGGGTGGGTGCTTGCCTGCGCGCTCTCCCTGCCTCCTGCCCTCCTTCCACCAAGTGTCGGTCAGGTGCTCACTCCTTGCCCGCCCTGTGCTGGGTTCTGGAAACAGGGCGGACCCAATCCTGCCCCGTGTGTGGGCACCGCTGGTCTTCAGCACAGGGTGGGGGAGACCATCGCGCGATGGAGACATAACTCAGCCTGCGCTCAGGTGGGAAGCCTGTGAGAGAAGAATGGGATTTTACCGGCTCAGCAGCCCCCCTCCGACCTCCCTGCGCTCCGGAGGTTGCGGCTGGGCCGCTGGCGGCGTGGGGCCGTGCTGCCCCCTGGTGGCGGGAGCCGGCAGCGTGGGATGCGGTTCAGGCCCTGCCGCTGACTCCCGGCTCTGCCTTCCCTCCTGGCTGTGTGTTGAGTGGAGGCACGTCCCCTTTCGGGCCTCAGGTTTCCCATCTGTGAGATGGAGACAGAGAGAGCACTGCCGCCTCTGGTTGTCACCAGACTCAGGGAGACGGACCAGGACAGGCCGCGCCTGAGTCCTAGTGTCCTCTTGCACCTGCTGCTGGCGGCCTGGGCCGGGGGCCTGCTTTCTCCTGGCCTCACCACCAGCTCTGCGCGTGTGGTCTCCCCCCCCCCCCCCCCCCAGCTTCCTGGAGCATTTGCACAAACATCAGGGCGCGGTCCTGCACCCGGACTACAAGACGGCCTTCCCCTCCTTCGAGGACGCCCTGCACCGCCTCCTGCCCTACCACGTCTACCAGGGCGCCCTCCCCTCCCCCAGTGACTACCACCGAGGTGAGGCCTCCCGGGGCTGCCCCCACCCGGGCCCTGCTTTGCCGAGGGGGGGCAGGCACGCTGCCCCGTCAGCCCGCCCCAACGTCTGGGCCCCGGGCCTCTGCTCTTCCTCGCAGTGGACGAGGAGTTTGAGACGGTGTCCACGCAGCTGCTGAAACGCACCCAGGCCATGCTCAACAAGTACCGCCTCCTGCTCCTGGAGGAGTCCCGGGTAGGGTGGCCTCGCCTTCCTCCCTGGGACCCTGCCCTTCCCTCGGGGAGGGGGGGAAGGGAGGGAGGGAGGGAGGGAGGGAGGGAGGGGGGGAGGGGGGGAAGGGAGGGAGGGAGGGAGGGAGGCTGGCCGTTAGTTCGCAGCCCTGACACTCGCATCCCCTCCCTGGGTCCTGGCTCCTTCACTTGCCCATCTTCTCCCCGCTCAGAGGGTGAGCCCTTCAGCGGAGATGGTGATGATCGACCGGATGTTCATTCAGGAGGAGAAGACCACCCTCGCCTTGGACAAGCAGCTGGCCAAGGAGAAGCCTGGTGAGGGGGGTGGCGGGGAGGGCGCGGTGTGGCCCCTCCTTCTCTTGCGCCCTAATTCGACTGGGGATGAGGGCGCGGCCGCACCTTACGTGGCCACTAGGTGGCGCCGTAGCCCCGCCTTCCCCGGTGGCTGGTCTCCCTGGGAACTGAGCTCCCGTTCACCCCTCGTCCTGGCCTGGAGGGACCGTTCTTCCCGGGGATAGAAAAGCAGGGGCGCACAGCCAGACTGGGGGGGGGGGAGGCAAGCAAGGTACCCCGGTTGCAAAATGTAAGGTGGCATCCATCTCGGTCCCGGTGCCTGCCCGCCCGCACAGCCGGGCTGTGGGCATTGCTGGGAAGGGCCCGGGGTGGGAGGTGCTCAGTGCACACCGCCCCTCAGCGCGTCCGCACCGGCGCCGAACCCGCCCTCACCCGGGTTCCTTGGCCCCTCGTTGTGCAGATGAGTACGTGTCTTCCTCGCGCTCTCTCGGCCTCCCTGTCGCCGCCTCTTCGGAGGGACATCGGGTTCCCGGCCACTGCCCACCGCCGCCCTCAGCGTCTGGGGCGCCCGCCCAGCCCCCCCTGCACCTGCCCACCAAGCTGGTGATCCGGCACGGGGGCGGCTCGCCCTCCGTCACCTGGGCCCGCGCGTCCTCCTCCCTGTCCGCCTCGTCCTCCGCGTCCGCCGCCGCCTCCTCCCTGGACGCGGACGAGGACGGCCCCATGCCCTCGCGCAATCGCCCGCCCATCAAGACCTACGAGGCGCGCAGCCGCATCGGCCTCAAGCTCAAGATCAAGCAGGAGGCGGGGCTCAGCAAGGTCGTGCACAACACGGCCCTGGATCCGGTGCACCAGCCCCCGCCGCCCGCCCCCGCGCCCCTCAAGGCGGCCGAGCCCCCGCCCCGGCCCCCGCCCCCGCCCCCGCCCGCGGGCCAGATGAACGGCTCCGTGGACCACCCGCCGCCGGCCCCCGCCCCGCACGGCCCGCGCCTGCCCCTGCGGAAGACGTACCGCGAGAACGTGGAGGCCCTGGGCGGCGAGGGCCCCGGCGCGGGCCGGGCGCGGGGCGGCAGCCCGGCGGCCACCAAGGTGGACGAGGCCACCAGCGGCCTGATCCGCGAGCTGGCGGCCGTGGAGGACGAGCTGTACCAGCGGATGCTGAAGGCGGCCCCGCCCGAGGCCGCGGGGGGCGCCGGGCAGGGCGGCGGCGGCCGGGAGCCCGGATGGGAGGCGCCCCCGCCGCCCCCCGCGAAGCGGCGCAAGTCGGAGTCCCCCGACGTGGACCAGGCCAGCTTCTCCAGCGACAGCCCGCAGGACGACACGCTCACCGAGCACCTGCAGAGCGCCATCGACAGCATCCTGAACCTGCAGCAGGCCCCGGGCCGGCCGCCCGCGCCCCCGTACCCCCACGCCCCGCCGGCCGCCGGCCCGCCCGCCGCGCGGTCCCCCCTGCACCGGCCGGAGGCCTTCCCGCCCTCCAGTCACAACGGCGGCCTCGGCGCCAGGACGTTGAACAGATAACAGCGGGCCGGTCTCCCCTCCCCTCCCCTCGCCCCCCGGCCGCCCGGCCGCCCGCTGGGAACCCCACCTCCGCCTCCCGGGGCCACGAGCCGGGGGTCCCCCGAGTTTTTCTTGCCTAAGTTATTTGAGTCACAAAAGCCTCTCTTCCCGCCGCCCATCGGCCGGGTCGTGGCTGGGTCGTTGGGTGGGGGTGTGGGTTTCGGGGAGGGGGCGGTACATGTAGACTGTCCCCCGAAGAGGGGTCACCTGGTGTGTCACTTCCCGCCTCGCCCGCCCCCGCCGCACTCCACCCCTGCGTCCCGGGACATGCGTGTGTCTGCCAGGGATGGGGCGCTCTGCTCCCACTGCTCACGCGTGTCCGGGACCGGGCTTGTCTGTGGCTTCCCCCGTCCGAGCCCGGAGGGCGCTCAGCGGGGAGGGAGGGTCCGGGGCCGCGCTCAGCCTTGCAACACCGCCCCCCACCGGCCGGCCGAGGGAACGCAGGGCAGGGGCGGCGTGAGCCCGCTTTGCAGGGTCCCCCGTGGGGCGCCGGCCACATCCCTGTGTGCGCGTCCGGCTCCTTGTCCGTGTCCCCGAGTGAGCAGGAGAGAGGTTTCCAGTCCTCCCGCCCCTCGACCGAAATCCGAGCACCCCCAAACAGGAAGCCGGGCTCCCCCCTACCCCCCAACTAGTCTTCCCTCTGTTCTTCCTGCCGCCAGCCACCCGCGCCAGATTTTGAAATCTCGGAGACAAAACTAGTACTGTAAGATAAATTTTTGTACTGTATTTATTGTGTATAACGATTTTTTTAATGGAGAATTCTGTACATTTAGAACTCTTGTAAATTAAAAACCAATCTTTTTTTTTAAAACTACCGACGCCCCCTCAGCCCTTTGCTTGGGGGTCTTTGGGGTTAGAGTCTGGGGGTTGGGGTGAGACCTGGGTAGGGAGGGGGAGGGAGGGCTTATCCCACATGTATTAGTTGAGCACTTACTGGGTGCCAGGCCCTGTTCCGGGCACAGGGGTGCAGCATGAACCCGGCACACAGGAATTCTGCCCTGGAGGGGTGGGGGTGGGGGGAGCAGGGTGGGGACAGACTTAATGAAGGAGGAAGGCTGAACAACTCAACCAAACAGGCGTGTTTTTTCTTTTAATTTTTTAAAATATATTTCAGAAGGAAGGGAAAGGGAGAAAGAGATAGAAACATCATGATGAGAGTCATTGATGGGCTGCCTCCTGCATGCCCACACTGGGGATCGAGCCCACAACCTGGGCATGTGCCCTGACTGGGAATTGAACCCATGACCTCCTGGTTCATAGGTCGACACTCAACCTCTGAGGCACGCTGGCTGGGCTAGGCAATTTTTTTTTCTTAGGTTTTTTAAAAAATATATTTTTATTGCCGAAACCGGTGTGGCTCAGTGGATAGAGCGTCGGCCTGCGGACTGAAAGGTCCCAGGTTCGATTCTGGTCAAGGGCATGTACCTGGGTTGCGGGCACATCCCTAGTAGGAGATGTGCAGGAGGCAGCTGATCGATGTTTCTCTCTCATCGATGTTTCTAACTGTCTATCTCTCTTCCTTCCTCTCTGTGAAAAATCAATAAAATATATTTAAAAAAATAAATAAATAAAATATATTTTTATTGATTCAGAGAGGAAGGGAGAGGGAGAGAGAGAGAGACATCAATGATGAGAGAGAATCATGGATCGGCAGCCTCCTGCACGCTCCCTACTGGGGATCGAGCCTGCAACCAGGCATATGCCCTTGATGGGAATCGAACCTGGGACCTTTAGGTCCACAGGCCAACGCTTTATCCACCAAGTCAAACCAGCTAGGGCCAATTTTTTATTTTTTTTAAGGAATACTTCGATTTTTAGAGACAGGTAGAGAGATCAAAACATTGAACGGCTGCCTCCTGCATGCCCCCTATGGGGGTGGAGCCCACAACCTGGGCATGTGCCCTGACCGGGAATCAACCAGCAACTCCTGGTGCACAGGACAACGCCCAACCAACTGAGCCACACTGGCCAGGTCAGGGCCAGGCGATTTTTTCCCCCTAAATATAATTTTATTGATTTCAGAGAGGAAGGGCAAGGGAGAAAGAGATAGGAACATCAGTGATGAGAGAGAATCATTGATCAGTTACCTCCTGCATGCCCCCTACTGGGGATCAAGCCCGAAACCTGGGCATGTGCCCTTGACTGGAATCGAACCCGGGACCCTTCAGTCCGCAGGCCCTCACTCTATCCACTGAGCCAATCAGCTAGGGCAGATTTTTTTTTGTTGTTTTTTTGTTTTTAAATCCCTTCTCCCCACCCCTTGTCCTTTGGTGACCGACCATCAGCTTGTTCTCTACGTTCACGCACCTGTTTCTGTTCTGTTTTGCTTATTCATTTATTTCGTTTTCTCCGAGATTCTGATTCATGTTAATGTTCCCTGGTCTCCTGAAACACGACATTAACGGATACTTCAAGCCTCTGGCCACAGCATTTTTGCCGAGTGATCAGAGTGTCTGTCACCTTGGCTCATGTGTGTTTCTGTTTAGAGACAACGTATTCATCTATATTGTTGGTTCATTAACATGGGGCTCACGGCCAACAGCACTCCAACTCACACCCGGGAAGAGGCTCATCCAACCCGTATTTTCTCCGCGAGGCACGTCGCAGCCTTTCTGTGCTTAAACACACCAGCCAGCGCGAAGCCCCACGCCGGGGGCAGGGGCGTGGGGGTGAGAGGCAAGGTCAGAGGGACCAAAGGGGGGCTGTGGTGTAGGATCTTGGGGTCCCTGACTCTGACTGAGGCGGGAGCCTCGGGACAATTCTGAGCGGCCGGCTGGGAGCTGACAGGTGTCCCCGGCGCCCTCTGGTGGCCGCATGGGGAACAGACGCGAGGGAGGAGTCCGCCCAGC
Source organism: Myotis nattereri (assembly GCF_964212035.1). NCBI lineage: Eukaryota > Metazoa > Chordata > Mammalia > Chiroptera > Vespertilionidae > Myotis > Myotis nattereri. The sequence continues at coordinate 48,193,387 of NC_138090.1, forward strand.
CAGGTCCCTGCCGGAGTACAGGTGACTGAGGGCTGGCAGCGGGGTTGTGGGGGGGCGCTGGGGGGGGGGGGGGGGACAGACAGACTGTAGTTCTCTGCAAGCCCCTGGGGGTGTTTGTGGTGGGGAAGCTGATCCGTGGGGCCCCTGGGGTGACCCCGCCCCCACCCCTGCGAAGGGGGCCCCAACTGATCTCCGTTCCTTAGGGTGAGCCTTGGGGACCAAAGTTGTTCGATAAGCTCCCAGCTGCTGGGAACAGCTTGGTGGGTGTCTGTGGGGTCCCACTATCCCCCATCTGGGAAAAGGCCCCAAAGGTTACCTGGGGCCCAAGTAACCTGGTCCCGGAGCAGGATTGGAACCCAAGACTAAAGAGTCCGCAATTCATTGAGTAACTCCGAGGCTCACTGGCTGCCTTCTCCATTTGTTTTTTGTTTTTTTTTTTAACTTATTTATTTATTTGTTATTGATTTCAGAGAGGAAGGGAGAGGAAGAGAGAGAGAGAGAAACATCTACCGGCTGCCTCCTGCACGCCCCACACTGAGGATCAAGCCTGCAACCGGGCATGTGCTCTGACTGGTAATCGAACCCATGACCTCCTGGTTCATAGGTCGATGCTCAACCACTGGGCCACACCAGCCAGGCTCCATTTTTTAAAAAAATCGTGGTCAAATATACATAACATAAAATTTACCGTTCCGCCATGTTTGTGTAAGCAGCTCGGTGGCAGTAGTACACTCACACGGTGTAACCGTCACCACCCTCCACCCTCGGAACTTGTTTCATCTTGCAAAACACAAAGTTCGTCCCATGAAACTCAACCTCCCCGGACCTGGCAGCCAACTTCTGTCTGCGTGAATGTCCCTCCTCTAAGAGCCTCACAGGCGTGAAGCCACACAGTATTTGGTGTTCTGGGCTGGCTTATTGCATTTGGCACAATGTCTCCAAGGTCCACCCATGTTGTAAAATGTGCCAGAATTTCTCCATCCGGTTATGACAGATGGGGAAAGAGGGAGGGGGCTCCAGAGGCTGTGGGGGCGTCGGGGAAGCTGTAGGCACCGGGGGCAGGCCTCCGAGAGCCCCTGGTGCAGGGAGCAGGCAGGGAGCTCGAGGAGACAGTAGCCCCTTATTAAGGCTCAAAGAATGTTTAATGAGGCAGGGCTTTCACGCCACGGACCCTGCCCAGAATAATGTCTTTACATTTTTGTTGTTGTTAATCCTCCCCCGAGGATATTTCCCCCGTTGGTTTTTAGAGAGAGTGGAAGGGAGGGAAGAAAGGTGAGGAGAGAGAGAGAGAGAGAGAGAGAGAGAGAGGTGAGAGAGACACATCGATTGGCTGCCTCTCATACTTGCCCCGGGATTGAACCTGCAACTCAGGTACATGCCAGGAATCGAATCCTGGACCCTTTGATGCAAGGGACAGTGCTCTAACCACTTAGCAACACCGGCCAGGGCTAGAATAATGTCTTTAAATGTGTGAAACAATTCTACTGAAATACAGTTATCTGTTTATTAAACCCACGACCTGTGACACGCTAAGAGGGGCTGCTATGAATTACACGTTAAGTAGGCAGAGCGAGCGGTGGGCAGGCTGGTGATGCGGAAACAGTTACTGGAAATCTTCGAAGCAACTGCAAAGCGCTGGGTCCAGGGCCGCTGAGGCTGCTGGCTTGTGGCTCACACTGAATTTCAGCGTCAAGTCCAGAGGCCGCTGTGTTTCCTGGGCCAAGTTCACGGACCCTCCTGGATTTCACCTGAGGACGGACGGGGAAACTGAGGCTGGAAGTCTCCGGGTAGAAATGAAAGCAGGGATCTGCCGCCAGGCAACCTGGCTCGGCTCCTCGTCATTCCACTCCTTGGACCAGAGGGACTCCCTTTCTTGTGTCTCAACTTCCCCATCTGAGAATCGGATTAATAACATAATAAATTTAAGAACAGGGTCACGCCTCCTGGGGGAAAGGAGATGGTCCATGACAAGCTTTCCGGATAGGCCTGGGCCCTGGCTGACCCGCTCAGTGGGTTAGAGCGCCATCCCAATACCCCAAGGTTGTGGGTTCGATCCCTGGTCAGGGCACATACCAGAAGCAACCGCCAACGAACGCACAAATAAGTGGAACAACAAATATCGATGTTTTCCTCGCTCTCCCTCCCTCTAAAAATCAATAATAAAAGAGAATGGAATAGGGCCTGCCTCTTAGTGGTAATATCATTAGTCACTGCAAGTTCCATATCTATACTAACACAAGCCTATGTGGTCGCCACACCCTCACGCTGTGATGCCCTCAGGCCGTAACAATCCATCACCAGGAGGCTGCGTGCGCAGCGGGCGTGCACAGGTGAGTGAGGATGCCTGCGAGGCAAGGTGCGTGTGGGTGGGCGGGGACCGTTGGGTGGGGGTGTGGGGCCGGTGCCCCTGTGACATGCCCCATCCCCCCTCCGTCTCTGAGCACCTCCCCCCCATCTGACCCAGGCTCACTTCTTGCCCTGCTCCGGCCCCAGAATCAGCCCTGTCTCTAAGGAGCCCTGGTTTCTTCTGGTGAAAAAGGATATTTAGAGGCTCCAATATGGCGAGAAACTGGTTGTGTGCAAAGAGGGTGAGAGTGATTTTTAAAAAATCAATAAAATATATTTTTTTTAGAAAAGAAAAGAAGTAAAATAAGTAACAGACATATTCTGGCCCATGTTGATAAAAGCTGAGAAGGAGCAGGAGGAGGTGGGGACTGGGGAGGGGGTGGGGACAGGCGGGGCCGTCAGGACAGGGTGCAGGGAGGCGGTGCCTGGGGCGCCAGGGAAGGTCCTGGGAAGGAAGACAGATGAGGAACTGGGCTCAGGGAGGCAGGGAGCGGCCCACCAAGCATCAGCAGGGCGGGGCTTTGTTTGGGGCCTGATGCTCTGAGCTCCCCCCCACCCCCACCCCCCCCCGCCCCCGTCCCCCGTCCCCCTGCCCTCCCCCGCTTCCGCCAGGAGAAAACCCAGCTGGGGACCTGCATGATGAGAGCGGATGTTTCTTTCTTTTTTTAAAAAAAATATATTTTATTGATTTTTTACAGAGAGGAAGGGAGAGGGATAGAGTGTTAGAAACATGGATGAGAGAGAAACATCAATCAGCTGCCTCCTGCACACCCACTACTGGGGATGTGCCCACAACCCAGGTACATGCCCTTGACCGGAATCGAACCTGGGACCCTTCAGTCCGCAGGCCAATGCTCAAACCGGTTAGGGCCGTGGTCAACAACTGCAGCTCGTGAGCCACATGCGGCTCTCTGGCCCCTTGAGTGTGGCTCTTCCTAAGCCTTAGGAGCACCCTAATTAAGTTAATAACTATGTACCTACCTATATAGTTTAAATTTAAAACATTTGGCTCTCAAAAGAAATTTCAATCGTTATACTGTTGATATTTGGCTCTGGTGACTAGTGAGTTTGCCGATCACTCGGTTAGGGCAAGAGGGAGCGGATATTTTCTAAGCACCTGCCATGGACCAGGTAAGGCGCTCTGGGTTTTTTGAATCCACTTCTCCCGGACTCAGTTGCCTCACCTGTAAAATGGGAATAATCATCCCTACTTCTCCGGGATATTTGAGAATTCAAAGAGCTTAGAGCGGTGCTTACCCATAGGAGGCGCTCTGTAAGCGTTAGGGCAGTGGTTCTCAACCTTGGCTGTACGTTAGAATCACCTGGGAATCGTTTTAAAATCCTGACTTCTGGGCCTCATCCTCCGGAAATTCTGTTTCTTTGTTATGGGGTGGGGGCCGCAACATTAGTAACAAAGAAACAGAATTTCCAGAGGATGAGGCCCAGAAATCAGGATTTAAAAAAGATTCCCAGGTGATTCTACTGTGCAGCCAAGGTTGAGAACCACTGCGTTAGGGTTTCACTCAACAAATACTTACCGAGCCCCTCTCTCGGGTGCGGGGCACTAGGCTAGGCTGGGACACGGCATTGAGCCGCCCAGTTGGAAACCCCTGCCCTCCTGGGCTCCTGCTGTTGTGGGGAGACAATCAACTTCAGGGGAGGAATGTGGAGCAGGTAGAGTGGTAGGAACTGGAGAGAAACAGAGCAGCCACAGTGGCCAGAGGGCGGCGCTGCAGTAAACAGAGAGATGCCCGAGGGCTTCTCTCAGGGGGTGGCGTCTGAGCAGAGACCGAGGGAGAGGCGGGAACAGCCATTCCTGCCAGGTGGAGGGAACAGCACGTGCAAAGGCCCTGGGGTCGGAGGGTTGCTGCTGTGTTTGTTGGAGGAACAGAGTGACTGGCGGGGAGTGAGCAAGGGGGACAGGGCGGGAGGTGCGGGCAGAGGGAGGGCGGGTTGTGCGGGACCTTGGGGGCTTTTGCTTTGAGTGTGAGGAGCCGGGGAGAGTAGCGAGCAGAGGAGTTTCCTGAACTCACTTAAGGCTTTTTTTTCCATCCTCACCCGAGGATATGTTTTTTAAAAAAAATATATTTATTGATTTTTTACAGAGAGAAAGGGAGAGGGATAGAGAGCTAGAAACATCGATGAGAGAGAAACATCGACCAGCTGCCTCCTGCACACCCCCCACTGGGGATGTGCCCGCAACCAAGGTACATGCCCTTGACCGGAATCGAACCTGGGACCCCTCAGTCCGCAGGGCGATGCTCTATCCACTGAGCCAAACCGGTTTGGCCCGCGGCTATGTTTTTAGTGATTTTAGAGAGGAAGAAAGACAAAGAGAGAACAAGAGAGAGAGAATACTGATGTGAGAAACATCTATCAGTCGCCTCCGATGCGCCCGGACTGGGGATCCACCCCGCAACCTCGGGATGTGCCCTGACTGGGTTCCCTCAACCTTTTGGCGCACCCCGTCAGGCTCAGTTAAGCCTTTTTTTTTTTTTAAATGTTGACCTTCACCATTTTTAAAAAATATATTTTATTGGTTTTTTACAGAGAGAAAGGGAGAGGGATAGAGAGATAGAAACATTGATCAGCTGCCTCCTGCACACCCCCCACTGGGGATGGGCCCGCAACCAAGGTACATGCCCTTGACTGGAATCGAACCTGGGACCGTTCAGTCCACAGGCCGATGCTCTATCCACTGAGCCAAACCGCTCAGGGCTCACTTAAGCCTTTTAATTACCATTATTGTCGCTGCTGCTGTGATTGTTCTTTTTATTCCCATGTTAAGAAGGTGGCACCAGCACCGGTTTGGCTCAGTGGATAGAGCATCGGCCTGTGGACTGAAAGGTCCCAGGTTCGATTCCGGTCAAGGGCATGTACCTTGGTTGCAGGCACATCCCCAGTAGCGGGCGTGCAGGAGGCAGCTGATCGATGTTTTTCTCTCATTGATGTTTCTAACTCTCTATCCCTCTCCCTTCCTCTCTGTAAAAAAAACCAAAACAATAAAAATATATTGGAAAAAATAAAACGCTTTCCTATTAAAAAAAGAAGAAGGTGGCAGAGCCCAGCCGGTGTTGTTCAGTGGTTGGACCTACGAACCAGGAGGTCACCATCCCCGGTGGGGGGCGTGCCGGAGGCAGCCGATCCATGATTCTCTCTCATCATAGATGTCTCTCTCTCTCTCTCCCTCTCCCTTCCTCTCTGAAACCAATAAAAATGTGTGTTTCTAAAACGGTGGCAGGGGTCAGGGAGTGGCCCAGAGCCCGAGGTGGAGGCAGAACTTGAACCCGAATTTGAACCGGGAATGAAACCTCAGCTCCTACCACCTCGCGAAGGCGCCCTCCCGCTGCCCACCAGGGGGCGCCAGAGGCCGGGCGCCGGGTGTGGGGAGGGGGGGCGCCTCGTCCCGCCCCCCCCCGCCCCTCCCTTCCCTCCTGCTGGCTGCAGGCCCCACCCGGCTCAGACGGCTCCGGACGGGACCGCGAGCACAGGCCGCTCCGCGGGCGCCTCCGATCCCCGCGGGACCCCCTGCCCGGCCGCCCGCCCGCCCGCCCTGCCCGGCCGCCCGCGCGCCCATCGGTGAGTGGCCCCCGACGGCGGCGGTCGCTCCCAGCCTCCGCGACACCCAGCCCCGAGCCCGCCCGGCCCCCGAGGCGCCCCTGCTCGCCCAGGACCCTCAGTCCCCGCCCGCGGAGTGTGGGGTCTCCCGCGCCCCCAGGCCCTCCTGAACCCGCCCTCCCACGCCCCCAGCCCCTCCAGTCTGCAGCAATGCCCCCCACTCTTGCGTCGCCCCCAGTCTCGCCCAGTCTCCACCAGCCGCTCTCAGTTCCCCTCCCCGTCCTCTCCGCGGGGCGATCCGTCTCTGGGTCTCCCTCCGCCGCCCTCATCCTCCTGGTCCTACCCGGTCCTCCCCCCACCCAAAAGTTCCTCCCCCACCCAAAAGTTCCTCTCCCACCTCCCCAGCTCCCTCGCCCTTCCAGCCACCCAGCACCCCTCCAGCCACGTCCCCCCGGCCCCACCCGCCCTGGGACACCACCCCGGCCCCCTCCCTCGGCCACCGCCCGTCCCAGCTCCTGCCTCCTCTTTACCTCTCCTCCCTGACTCCTCCCTAAAAAAACATTCGTTATGATTTTAAAACATATTTGATCTGCAATTATTTTTAAAATATGTGCTGCTCCTCAGAGAGAAGAAGGGAGAAGGAGGGAGCGAGAGGAACATCGATGAGAGAGAAACATGGATTGGTTGCCTCCTGCACACACCCCACTGGGGAGGGAGCCAGCTCGACTGGGATTCGAATTGGCAACCTCACGGGATGATGCTCAGCTAACGGAGCCGCTCTGGCCGGCCCGGCTGATTGGCAATTATTTTTTTTTTTAATATATTTTATTGATTTTTTACAGAGAGGAAGGGAGAGAGATAGAGAGTTAGAAACATCGATGAGAGAGAAACATCGATCAGCTGCCTCCTGCACATCTCACACTGGGGATGTGCCCGCAACCCAGGTACATGCCCTTGACCAGAATCGAACCTGGGACCCTTCAGTCCGCAGGCTGATGCTCTATCCACTGAGCCAAACCGGTTTCGGCGGCAATTATTTTTGACGCTCAAACTGTCCAATCTGTAGCCAGTGGGAGTCCCTTCAGGCCGGGGCCGTGCCCCTGTGACATGCCCCATCCCCCCTCTGTCTCTGAGCACCTCCCCCCCATCTGACCCAGGCTCACTTCTTGCCCTGCTCGGGCCCCAGAATCAGCCGTGTCTCTAAGGACCGTGGCCGGTTCGTCATGTCCCCCTCTGGGGCCCACACGTCCCCTGCCTGGCGTTTCCCGGGCATCCCTGACTGCTTGGCGCCCAGCCCTCTCCTCACGGGGAGCTCTGAGTAGGGAGGTGGGGAGGGGAGTGGTCTCTGGCCTGTTTCTGGGTCCATCATTCCTGACTCCTGGAGGGATTTCAGCGACGATGTGTGAGATGATGGGAGGGGAGAAGGGAGAAGAAAAGGACGAAGGATGCCCTCGCTGGTTTGGCTCAGTGGATAGAGCATCAGCCAGCGGACTGAAAGGTCCCGCGTTCGATTCCGGTCAAGGGCACATGCCTGGGAAGTGGGGGGCCTGCAGGAGGCAGCCAATCCATGATTCTCTCTCATCATTGATGTTTCTATCTCCCTCTCCCTTCCTCTCTGAAATCAATACAATTATTTTAAAAAAGAAAAGGGCGAAGGAATGTATTTCTTCTGGCGGCCTCTGCATCCTCCCCTTGTCCATCCCTCGGTCTTCCACACCAGCCCCCCTTCTCCATCATTCCGCCGTTAGACTGGGACAATCACCTCCATCCTCCTTCGGCCATCACCTCCCGCCAGGCATCAGCAGGGCTCGCTGCTCCTCCCTCTGCCCAGTCCACCGTCCTCCTCTTCCCGGCCCACCTCTCAGCTCCCTTCCTTCTCCTCCTCCTCCAGGCAGTCCTCCGTCAACGCCCTCTCCTTCTCCCGCAGGCAGCTCTCCGCCTGCGCATCTCCCTCAGCCGGCGGCGGCGGTGATCCCAGTGGGTAGCGCCCAGTGGGGAGTGTGCGGCCACCATGTTCAGCTGGCTGAAGCGCGGCGGGGCGCGGGGCCAGCAGCCCGAGGCCATCTGCACGGTGACCTCGGCCCTCAAGGAGCTGTACCGCAGCAAGCTGCTGCCCCTGGAGGAGCACTACCGCTTTGGCGACTTCCACTCGCCGGCCCTGGAGGATGCCGACTTCGACAGCAAGCCCATGGTGCTGGTGGCCGGCCAGTACAGCACCGGCAAGACCAGCTTCATCCAGTACCTGCTGGAGCAGGAGGTGCCCGGCTCCCGCGTGGGGCCCGAGCCCACCACCGACTGCTTCGTGGCCGTCATGCACGGCGAGACCGAGGGCACCGTGCCGGGCAATGCCCTCATCGTCGACCCGGAGAAGCCCTTCCGCAAACTCAACCCCTTCGGAAACACCTTCCTCAACAGGTGGGCACCCGAGGGGGCGCCTCTCCCTGTCTGGGGGGGGGGGGCCCTTTCTGTCCCTTCCCCGCCTGTGTTTCTCCCCAATTCCTTTCTCTCTTCCTGAACCTTCCCAGTCCGGCCTCGGCGCTTCACCAGGGGAGCCAGCCTGCCCAGCTGGGCTGCCTTGGGCAAGTGTCTTGACCTCTCTGTGCCTCCCTTGTCCTCATCTGGCAAATGGGGATCACCCTTGGCCCCCACCACAGGGTTGTTTGAGGACTAAGTGAATTACAATACATGAAGGTGCTGAGAACCGCCCCCGGCACAAAGTAAATGCTCAGTAAACACCAGCTTGGATTTTTTAATAGTTTTTATTCTCTGTCCCATCTCCCTTTTCGCTTGAAGTCTTCCCTTCTCTGAACCTGGTTTAAGCTCCATGCCACCCTGGTTTCCCCTCTTTTGTGTCCTCTCCTCCTGTCACTCCCTGCACTGACCCCTGCCCTTCCTCCCACCCCAGGTTCATGTGCGCCCACCTCCCCAACCAGGTCCTGGAGAGCATTAGTATCATCGACACCCCAGGCATCCTGTCGGGTGCCAAACAGAGAGTGAGCCGTGGTGAGTGAGGCTGGACCCCTGGGTCTGAGGGAGGAGGGGCTGGGGATCTGGACCCCTAGGTCTGAGGGAGGAGGGGCTGGGGCCTGGACCCCTGGGTCTGAGGGAGGAGGGGCTGGGGGCCTGGACCCCTGGGTCTGAGGGAGGAGGGGCTGGGGGCCTGGACCCCTGGGTCTGAGGCAGGAGGGGCTGGGGGCCTGGACCCCTGGGTCTGAGGGAGGAGGGGCTGGGGGCCTGGACCCCTGGGTCTGAGGGAGGAGGGGCTGGGGATCTGGACCCCTGGGTCTGAGGGAGGAGGGGCTGGGGGCCTGGACCCCTGGGTCTGAGGGAGGAGGGGCTGGGGATCTGGACCCCTGGGTCTGAGGGAGGAGGGGCTCGGGGCTGGACTCCTGGGTCTGAGGGAGGAGGGGCTGGGGGCCTGGACCCCTGGGCCTGAGGGAGGAGGGTCTGAGGGAGGAGGGGCTCGGGGCTGGACTCCTGGGTCTGAGGGAGGAGGGGCTGGGGGCCTGGACCCCTGGGCCTGAGGGAGGAGGGTCTGAGGGAGGAGGGCTGGGGATCTGGACCCCTGGGTCTGAGGGAGGAGGGCGCTGACTACACGGGGACTCCCAAGTCAGAGGGAGGAGGGCCGGGTCCCTGCTAGGACTTGCCCTGTGTCAGCGCCCGGGATGGAAGGGAGCTGGTGGAGAGAGGCTGTGAGTCTCCCGCGTTGGCACACGCTGCCAGTGGGGGAGGCGGTGGGTGAACACGTGTGAACAGGCCGCAGCTGCACGTCTGGGCCCGAAGGACTGAGAGGGAGCGATGAAGAGAGAGAGGCAGGGAGAGATCCACAGCGTCAGAGACAGAGAGAGGTTCAGAGAGCGAGGCAGGGAGGCAGACAGGAGGCCCAGAGGGGAGGCCGAGCCGGCCGGGAGGCCGTGGGCACTGGGAGCTCCTGGCTGGCCTGGGCCGATGGGGCTGGGAAGGGGCTGGGAGGGAACCTGGGCGGGGGCCAAGGGCGGCCTGGAATTTATAAACAGCTGTGCAGGGGGAGCGGCGGGGGGCGAATTCCAGCGGGGCCTCCAGAGCCCGCCCCACCGCTGCCCGGAGCGCTCCGCATCTGCGCCCCGCACCCCCCGCCCAGCGTTCCTGCCCTCCGCCCCGCGCCCCGCGCCCGGGAGGCCAGGAATTGGGGCAAAGGAGGCTGCAGTGTGGGCCAGAGGGGACCGGGAGGCTGGGCGCGGGGCGGGGCGAGGGCGCGGAGGGTTACGGCGGCCCTGGCGGCGGCCCAGCGGCGCGCGTCCCCGGGGAGGAGGCAGGGGCAGCTGCAGGAGCGATCGGGAGGGAGGCAGGGGGCGGGGTCCCTGGGAGAATGGAACCTAGCGGGTCTGCAACCAGAGCAGGGGTGCCAGGGGGCCCCAAAGGCCGTGTGTGTGTGTGTGTGTGGGGGGGGGCAGGGTCTCCTTGTCAAGGGGGGAGAGTGCGCGCGCCTGGGAGTCTGTGCCTGGGCCTGGCTGTGACACTGTGTGCCTCTGGAGAACCGTGGGGGGCTGTGGGGACTCCGAGGGACTGTGGGTGACGGTTCTCTGCGCACAGTGTGAGCTTGTGTGTGCAAGTGAGAGTGTGAGGGGTGTGCCTCTGTGGGACTGTGTGATCGTGTCCGTGCGGGCGCCTTGGCGCCTGGAAGGTTGCGGGGCTGTGTGCGCATCGTGGGTATGAAAGTGCCTCTGCTTGTGCGTGTCTCCGCGTCTGTGACTGTGTGACCACGGATCTCTGTGAAGGTCCCAGGTTGTGGGCAAGAGTGTGTCTTGGCGTCTGCAACTTGTAGCGTGTGGCCGGGTGTGCGCTGGGTGGGCGCCTGTGAGTGAGCACGTATGTGTGTGTGTGTGTGTGTGTGTGTGTGTGTGAGCATTGGCGGGGTTCGTGGCTGCCTGTGTGTGTAAGATCTGTGAGTGTGTGTGTGTGTGTGATTGTAGCATAATGGAGCGCTCTGGCCCAGTTCAAATCTGGACTCCGCTATTTTTAAACAGTGGGACCTGGGCAAGCTACTCAACCTCCCCGTGCCTCAGTCTCCTCATCTGTAAAATGGGGATGATAATAGTATCAGCCTCCCAGGTTGCACTGAGGGTTAAAATTAAATGTCAGAATGTGCAGTGCCTCGCAGGCGCGGCTCAGCTGGTTGAGCGCGTGCAGGTTGGATTCCCTGGTCAGGGCACATTCCCGGGTGTCGGGTTCGATCCCCAGTTGGGGTGCGTGCCGGAGGCAACCGATCGATGTTTCTCTCTCACATCAGTGTTTCTGTCTCCCTCCCTCTCCCTTCCTCTCTCTCTAAAAATCAATAAAAATCTGTTAAAAAAAACCGTGCAGAGCACTGAAAACAGTGTGTGCACACAGTAGGTGCTGCGGAAGTGCTAATGGGACTGTTTTCCTGGGTGAGTGCGCGCGCCCGGCCTGTCTCTGCCACGTCTCCAGTCCCACGCTGACTCAATCTCCCTCCGCCGGCCCTCCCGCATGAGGCACACTTTCCAAATCCGGGCTGTGTGTGTGTTTGTGTAGAAACGGGAGGGAGGGGCCCCAGCTGCCGTCCCTCTGGTGACCGGCCCTTCCTCCCCCCAAACAATGTCCCCCACCCGGCCCTCCAGGCCCGGCGGCCACAGGAGCCGGCTTCCTCCCCTCCCGGGAGGCTGGGCCGGCACCAGCTCCCCAGCTGGGCATGGAGGCCCGTGGAGGCTCCTGCTCTGTGGCCTCTTCCCTGTGTGTTTGAGGACAGCCCTTAATCCAGCGGTTCTCAACCTGTGGGTCGCGACCCCTTTGGCGGTTGAACGACCCTTTCACAGAGGTCGCCTAAGACCCTCCTGCAGATCAGATATTTACATGACGATTCATAACAGTAGCAACATGACAGTTATGAAGTAGCCACGGAAATAATTTTATGGTTGGGTCACAGCATGAGGAACTGTATTTAAAGGGCCAGGAGGTTGAGAACCACTGCCTTAATCTCTCCATGTTCTCATCTGGAAAAGGGGGAGGGGGGGCATAAGTGTGTGTCTTCCTGGGGCTGTTTGGAGGTTCAGTGAGTTATCGAGCAGACCATGAAGTGACGTCAGGGAATCAGCTCTGGCTCCCTGTTCTGCCAGTTAACCTTCGTCCCCCAGGGGGCCACTCCGCAGCCCTTCCTCTGAGAAGCCCTCCCGGACTCCCCAGGCGGGGTCAGGCATCCCCTCTGGGCTCCCCCACCCCAGCCGGACCCCTCTGGGGACAGGTCTGTGTCCCAGTGGGCCCGGAGCCCGGGAAGGGCAGGACTGGGCTGCCTGAGCAAGCCGTGTCCCAGCACAGGGCAGGCGTGAATGACGCCCACCAGGTCTGGCATGCTTCCTGACTTGTTCCATGCACTCAGCGCTGCTGTGGGGTTTTGTTTGTTGGTTTTTTATTGATTTCAGAGAGGAAGGGAGAGGAAGGGAGAGAGAAACATCAATGATGAGAGAAAATCATTGATCGGCTGCCTCCTGCATGCCCCCTTCTGGGGATTGAGCCTACAACCCCGGCACATGCCCTTGACTGGAATCGAACCTGGGACCCTTCAGTCCACAGGCCGACGCTCTATCCACTGAGCCAAACCAGCTAGGGCAGCACTGCAGTATTTTAACAACCTGTACACCCGAACCAAGGCACACCACTAGCATCTGCTGAATGAATGAATGAGGAATGGATGGATGGATGGATGGATGGATGGATGGGAAAGGGAAGGGCTGATTGCCCCTGTAGCTAGATGGCTTGAGGACTGGGGCCAGAGTGACGGGGGAATTCTGGGGGCTACGCGAAGCAGGAGCAGTGGGGTACTCCCAGGACCTTGGCTATTTCACATAGATGGCCATTCTGATAGTCAACCCAAAGGGATCGCCGCCTCCGATGGCTGGAGGGGGCTGACCTTTGCCTCCCCGCCCCCCCCCCCACCCCCTCCAGGCTATGACTTCCCGGCGGTGCTGCGCTGGTTCGCCGAGCGCGTGGACCTCATCATCCTGCTGTTCGACGCGCACAAGCTGGAGATCTCGGACGAGTTCTCCGAGGCCATCGGCGCCCTGCGCGGCCACGAGGACAAGATCCGCGTGGTGCTCAACAAGGCCGACATGGTGGAGACGCAGCAGCTGATGCGCGTGTACGGGGCGCTGATGTGGGCGCTGGGCAAGGTGGTGGGCACGCCCGAGGTGCTGCGCGTCTACATCGGCTCCTTCTGGTCCCAGCCGCTCCTCGTGCCCGACAACCGGCGCCTCTTCGAGCTGGAGGAGCAGGACCTGTTCCGGGACATCCAGGGCCTGCCGCGCCACGCCGCGCTGCGCAAGCTCAACGACCTGGTGAAGAGGGCCCGGCTGGTGCGGGTGAGCAGGCCCGGGGCGCGGGGCAGGGAGCGCGGGGGGCCGGGGGTCGCCAGCCTTTCCTCCCACCCTCTTGGCTGCTAACGGACCAGCTCCCTGAGTAGTTAGCTGTCCAATCTAAGAGAGTTCGCCAGGCTGGGCACTCTGGCGCCCAGGGGACTGGCGGGAGCGGGGTTGCGTGGCGAATTGTTCCTCTACCATTGCGTTCCTGTCTGTCTCTTTCCATGTCTCTCTCTCTCCTCTGTCCTGTTATCCCTTCATTCATCACCTGCAACCAGTCAGATTGTACCATGTCCCGCCCAGGACTCCTGTCCACAGCGATCCCTTCCACCCTCCACCCCACCCTGCTTTTCCTCCCTCATCTTCCACTCCCTTCCGTTATTCATTGCATGTCGCACTGGCCTCCTCAGCCCTACCTCAGGGCCTTTGCACATGCTGTTTCCTCTTCCCATCATTCATTGCATGTCACACTGGCCTCCTCAGCCCTACCTCAGGGCCTTTGCACATGCTGTTTCCTCTTCCTGGAGACCTCCCCCTACTCACCCCTCCTGGTTCACCTGGCTCACTTGTCACCTACCTGCATCTCGTCTTTACTCAAGCGTCACCTCTCAAAGGCTTCCCTGCCTGCCCTCCCTTTTTATGAAAATAACACCCCCTTCGTCTCTCTCTCCGCCCCTTTCCCCCCTGCAAGTCCTGCTTTATCCGTCTTGCAGTTTTCTTCATAGGGTCTTGCTACCTGGTCCTAAGTTACCCAATCAGTGGGTTTTGCTCTTTATTGCTGTCTCTGCTGCTTGCATTTAAGCACCACAGAAGCAGGGATCTTTCTCTGAACGTGTTCCCTGTGGCACCCCAGCCCCTGGAACAGAGCTGGTGCTCAGTAAACATTTATTGAACGAATGACGCTGAACAAATGCATTTAACAAAATCTCTTCTGTGCCTGGCCCTGTGCCAGGTGGTGCAGGGCAGTCCCATCCCCAGCCTGTGAAGACCCAGCATGGTCAGGGCTGGGACTGGGGAGCCTGGGGGAACCCGGGAAGGCTTCTTGGAGGAAGGGGCACCTGTGCTGCAAACTGGAGGATGAGGACCAGGAGGGGAAGGGGTTCTAGACAGTGGGAGCCGCGAGCACATGGGCTGGAGATGAGAACATGGCAAGCTCAGGGAAGAGGGGAAATGTCCGTTGAACCCGGTGCAGGCGGTACCGCCTCTGAGGCTGGGAGGTGTGGGAGTCAGAGCACCCAGGGCTTGTCCAGGAATGTGCGCTTTGTCCCAAGACACAGGGGAGCCACGGTGGGTGCAGTCTAAGGGAGGGACAGTGTCAGACTAGCTGCCTTCTGGAGGGTGGATTCCCGGGCGGTGAGATGGGGCACAGACCAGGGAGGGGGCTGGGTACCGAGGATCTAGGAGGAGCCTGGACGGGGCCATGGGGAGGGCAGGGAGCCCTGGTTTCAGGGCGATTTTGGAGGCCAAATGGAACATTCGTGGGGGCGGCTGCCAGGATGGAGGTGGGGCAGGAAGCTGGGCGAGCAGGGAGGCCCGGGAGGTGAAGGAGCCAGAGGTTTAGGGAGCAGCTCGGAGCGGGTGAGTCAGAGCCCCCACCCCCACCCCAGGAATCCTCTTTGGGAGGGAGGGGCGCGGTGTGGACCGGAGCCTCAGAGCCCACCTTTCTTCCCGCTCTGCCCGGCTCTGGGCGGTCTCCCTCTCTCTCCTACTTCTGCCTCTTTCTCAGCCTCTCTCTTGATCTTTCTCTTCCTCGCTCCTTCCCTCATTCTTTCCCCCTTTCTCTCCCTCTCTCCCTGCGTCCCTCATTCATTCTCTCCCCCTCTTCCCCCTCTTTTTCTAATTATCTCTTCCTCTCCCTCCTTCGGTCTCCCTCCTCTTCCTCCCTCATCTTATCATCTATCTATCTATCTATCTATCTATTATCTATCTATCTATCTATCAATCATCTATCTATCAATCATCTATCTATCAATTATCTATCTATCAATCATCTATCTATCAATTATCTATCTATCTATCCATCTATCAATCATCTATCAATCATCTATCTATCAATTATCTATCATCTATCTATCTATCTATTATCTATCTATCTATCTATCTATCATCTATCTATCTATCTATTATCTATCTATCTATCTATCTATCATCTATCTATCAATTATCTATCCATCTATCTATCAATCATCTATCTATCAATCATCTATCTATCAATTATCTATCTATCTATCTATCTATCTATCCATCCATCTATCTATCAATCATCTATCTATCAATTATCTATCTATCCATCTATCTATCATCTACCATCATCTACTCCCTCCTCCTCTGTCTTCCTCCCCGTCTCAGCCTCCCTGGGGCTCGCCCTCGCCCCTCATGGACCCCAGCCCCCAGGCCCCTCCAGGGAGGCGGAGCGGCCGGAGCTGGATGGAGCCCAGGCCGCGGGGCCGAGGGGCAGGGTCGGGCGGACACCTGGAGCCCCGCCGGACAGGAGGCGGCTCCGGAAACCCGGACAAACCCCGGAGCCCTCCCACCTTATCTCTTCCTGGCACCTTCCCCCGCTTCCTCTCTGGAAAAGCCATCAGCGCCCCACCGCCTCCCGCTCCGGGTCCCCCAGGAGCCGCCCCAGGACCCCGCCCCCTCGCCCCATTGGCCCGCGCCACAGGCCACGC
Organism: Myotis nattereri; assembly: GCF_964212035.1. Lineage (NCBI taxonomy): Eukaryota > Metazoa > Chordata > Mammalia > Chiroptera > Vespertilionidae > Myotis > Myotis nattereri. Next base: position 48,209,312 of record NC_138090.1, read on the forward strand.
CCACACGAGCCACACCCCTGCCCTGATTGGCCCCTCTCACCTCCCCGCTGCAGATCCAGCCGTGGCTCCCCAGTGCGGTGCCAGGCCCAGGTCCACTGTGACCAAGCCCCGCCCCTGCCCCCCGTCACCTGCCCACGCCCCACGTGCTTCTGCCACAGTCAGTCCGTCATCAAACGTGGCCAGAGCATCGTCCTGATGCACCAGGCTGCGGGCCCCACCTCCCGTCAGGACACAGACAAGCGTCGACCAATGCAGGCAGAATCAGTGGAACAGCCCATCGATCTCTCTCTCCCTTCCTCTCTAAAATCAATCAATCCAATCAAATCAAATGCTCTCGTCCTCGCCGGTTTGGCTCAGTGGACAGAGCATCGGCCTGTGGACCGAAGGGTCCCGGGTTCGATTCCGGTCAAGGGCAGGTACCTTGGTTGCAGGCTCCTCCCCGGCTCAGGCCTGGTGGGTACTTGTGCAAGAGGCAACCAGTCAATGTGTTTCTCTCACATCGATGTTTCTCTCTCTCTTTCCCTCTCTCTAAAAATCAACAGGAAAATATCTTCAGATGGGGATTTTTAAAAAAAGAAAAGTCGTCCCCCCCAAGGGTGCAAAGCCCTTCTGGACTCTTTTTGGCAGCCCCTCCCCCTACCGCCCCCCCCCCCGCCCCCCTACTTCAGAGGCAGGGTGCGGATGAGTCCCCAGCTCTGCCCTTCCGCCAGGGGGGAGCTGCGCTGTGATACTTGAGGCCAAGGTCTTGGGAGGTCTGAGTCTAGCGAGGCCAAACGCCCTGGACCTTCATACCGAGCTGCTCTGAGCCGCCCAGTGACATGCACTTAACCAACAGTTACTGCCTGTTACTGACCTGCCCCCTCGCTGTCCTAGGCCCTGGAGACACAGCAGCGAGCAAGCCGGACAGTCTTTCCTTGTTGAATTACTTTTTCTTAAAAAAAAGTTATTTTTATTGATTTTAGAGAGGAAGGGAGAGGGAGATAGAAAAATTGATCAGCTGCCTCCTACACGCCCCCATCTGGGGATGGAGCCCACAATCTGGGCGTGTGCACTTGACTGGAATCGAACCCAGGACCCTTAGGTCCGCAGGCCAGCACTCTATCCACTGAGCCAAACCAGCCAGGGCTAGAATTACCTTTTAATGGGGAAGTGGATATGAAATGTATGCGATAAGGATTTTGAAGAAAAATGAGGCAGAGAAAAGAGAGACGGGTGAGGGGCTATTTAAGGGGTGTTAGGGAAGGCCTCCCTGAGGAGGTGATATTTGGGGAGGGGCCTGAAGGAGGGGAAGGGGAGCTGAGTGGAGATCTGGAGGGACCGTACCAGGCAGAGGGAACAGCAAGCGCAAAGGCCCTGAGGAAGGAACCTGCTTGAACAGGAGCCCAGGGTGGCCGGAGGACACGGGGTGTGTGTGTGTGTGTGTGCGCGCGCGCGCGCAGAACCAGCCAGACTCACCAGAGAATTGCCAACATTCTAAACGTATGATTCACTTAATAAGTGTTTTCAAGCCAACGGTTGAGACCGGCTCATGGTAAAGCATTCACGTTTGTCAGACACCCTCCCTCCCACCCCTGCCCCCAGCTCTCAGGGCTCCGCCCGCCCCACGATTGGTTTCTGTGCCTTTTCCTAGAGACATTGTTTTCGTGTAAGCACATACATGCCATTCTTCAGCTTCCTATTTAAAGTAGGATGTGGTGTGCTCATGATTCTGCCGTCGTTGTTTGCTTTTTGATAACGTACGAGCCTGCGGCCCAGAGGTCCGCCAGCGCATGGGTTGCTGCTCCAAATATTTCTTGAGTGTTTGTGCGCACGTCGTGCCAGCGCGGAGGACAGGGGCCTAGGCAAGGCCCCGGCCAGCCTGGAGCTCCCCGTCTGATGGAAAGAGACAGGACAAGCCAACCAACATATCAGTAAAATAATAATGAATTGTGATGAATGTTGTGAACAAAACGATAAAGGTTGAAGACAGAAAATAACGGGATGGTGGCGGTGGGGGCACCTGCTTCCCAGAGGATGGCCTGTGTGAGGGGGTGACCGCAAAAGGAAGCTGAGGGAGCCGGCTGCAGGGAGCCCAGGCCAGAGTTCCAGGCAGAGGGTGGCATGTGCAAAGGCCCTGGGGTGGGGGATGAGTGGCATCTGGTAAAGCCAGGAAGGCAGGCGGGGAAGCTGGAGCAGCCAAGTCAGGCAGAGCATGCTTCTCAAACCTTCCATTCTCAGGACCTCAGTACACTCTTATTTTTTTAAAAAAATATAATTTCTTTATTGATTTCAGAGAGGAAGGGAGAGGGAGAGAGAGAGATAGAAACATCAATGATGAGAAAGAATCATGGATTGGCTGCCTCCTGCACACCCCACACTGGGGGTGGAGTCCGCCACCTGGGCATGTGCCCTGACTGGGAATTGAACCCTGACCTCCTGGTTCATAGGTCAACGCTCAACCACTGAGCCACACGGGCTGGGCAAAAATTAACTTTTTTTTGAAACAAAAAAAGTCAGGGAGGACAGGACCCCTGTCCTACATTTTTGCAAATCTCTTTGCTGCCTGGCTCCCCCTGTCTTGTAGCCTTAAAAAAAAACTCCACCGTCCACTCGGGCGGAAATGAAAAGTTAAAAAAGGAAAAAAGCGTCTTCTTCTTATTATTCAAATACAGTCAGACCTCAGCTCCGCTCTGCAAGGCCTCCCATCGAACGGTTTGCTTCTCACCCCAACGCCCCTTTCGTGCTGATACCTGTGTGATCAGTCACGTCTCCCAGGCGACAAGCAAGCGAGAGAACGCGCGTCTGCCAGCCAGGAAATTGTATTGTGAATATTTTCGTGGGTGTTTTTGGCTCTTGTTGCGGCTTATGATTAGCTTTTCCCTTTTTACTGCACAGTTCCTTTCCTTTCTGTTAAATGTTCATTCATATTTCATGTCCTTTTCATTTTTGAAGTGTTTATTTCTCAATTAACCAGTCCATTAGACATGTACTGTGTATAAGAAAGGTTAAAACAGGGACTCATTTGGGGTCTGGAACTAATTCAATGTACATTATTGCTAATGGGAAGAATGACTTGGCTGTCAAACCACCTTCTGGGACGAATTAACTTTGAGAGCTGAGGTTCCACGGCACTTTGGGTTGGCTGAACCCCAAAAGGGTCTTGAGACCTCCTGGGGTTCCCCGGACCACACTTTGAGAACTGCTGCTGTAGGGCCGTGTAGGAATTTTGAACTTGGATGGAAAGCAAATTGAGCCTTTGGAGCAGCATCTCGTGGTCTGCTGTTTGTTCTTTAAAAAATAAACAAACAGCCAAGCCGGTGTGGCTCAGTGGTTGAGCATCGACCTATGAATCCGGAGGTCCAGGTTCAATTCCCAGTCAGGGCACAAGCCCGGGTTGCAGGCTCGATCCCCAGTAGGGGGCGTGCAAGAGACAACGGATCAATGATTCTCTCTCATCATTGATGTTTCTCTCTCTCTCACTCTCCCTTCCTCTCAGAAACCAATAAAAGTATGTTACAAACAAACAAACAAACAAACAAACAAACGAAACCCCAAAAACCTCCCTGCTGCTTCATGGAGAAGGGTCTGTAGGGACAAGAGAAGCCAGGGGGCCATGGGTGACTGGTGCGTCTCCCCAGGCAAGAGATGGCGACGGCCGGCGACAAGGACTCCCTGGGGTTGGAGGAGGCCAGGGAGCTGTAAGAAGATTGAAATCAGGACTGATTTCCTGACTTCTGGCCTCCGCTGGGGAGGGGTAGGTGGGGGTGCCATTTGTTCCCCAAGACGGGCACAGCTGAGGGGGACCCAGCTCTGGGGGCTGGGCCCGAATTCCACAGAGGGCGCCCTAAGACACCGCGTCCCCAGGAATGTTGACAGGCTCAGCCCTGGGCCGGAGGGGCAGGGCGAGGCTGGGCTGCTGAGGGCGCTTCAGCCTGGGAGGGGCCCAGGCTGCCCACCAGAGCGGCGGGGCCCTTCGACCTGTGGCCGCAACAGCCCAGCAGCTCCCCGGTAACAGTCTGAAATGCAAAGATCTCAGGCCCTGCCCTGCACCTAGTGTATCAGCAACTCCAGGCAGGAGGCCTGGGAACCTTTTTAAAAAAAGGTTTTGAGAGAGAGAGGAAGGGAGAGATGGAGGAGAGAGAGAGAAACATCGATTGGCCGCCCAGGGATCTGACCGCAACCCAGGCATGTGTCTTGATGGGAAAGCGAACCGGCAACCTTTCGGTACATGGGAGGGCACCCATCCCACTGAGCCCCACCGGCCTGGGCACCTGTGATGAGCCGCCGGGTGGCCTGCGGCAGGGCTCAGGCGAGAACTCCCCCCACAGGTCCACGCGTACATCATCAGCTACCTGAAGAAGGAGATGCCCTCCATGTTCGGGAAGGACAACAAGAAGAAGCAGCTGATCATGAAGCTGCCCGTCATCTTCGCTAAGATCCAGCTGGAGCATCACATCTCGCCGGGCGACTTTCCGGACTGCCAGAAGATGCAGGTGGGCGGCCGTCCCGGAGCGAGGCTGGGGGGCGGGGTGGGGGCAGGCAGGAGGGGGGCAGGCAGGAGGGGGGCAGGCTTCTGTGGGCTCCCGGATGGGGCCTTGAAAACCAGAGGGATGCATGGCAGGTTCTGGGAGCACCTCCTGCAAATGGTTCCATGGGAGCGTGGTTTGATGAGGTAGGAAAAGGGAGTGAAGACGAAAACCCCAAATAATTATGGCTTAATTAGGGTAGAAGTTTATCTCTCTCCTTCATAAATAAAAGTCCCGGAAGAAGATTTAGGGCTGGTTTATGCTTCACAGAGCCAGGGACCCAAGCCCTTTCTTAGTTCCCCTCCAGGCCTGGCCTCCAGGCCCAAGAACCCCTCATGGCACAAAACGGCTGTGGAGACTCCAGCCCTTGCGCCTGCATTCCAGCCAGCAAGGAGTGGGGAGGGCAGGGGAAGGGAGGGGAGGGAAAGCTAATGGGACAGTCTCTCTCTTTATAAAGCAGTGCTGTCCCACGCACCTTCTACGATGATGAAAGTGCTTTATGCTCCAAAACGGTAACCACTAGCCACATCAGAACTGAAATTTTAGGTTGTATTTAATTTTAACTCATTTCAGTTTAAATAATCACATGTGGCTACTGTGCTGAACAGGGCGAGTCCACCAACGTTGCACTTGTGACTTGTGCTGACGTCCAGTTGTCAGAACTTCGTCGTGGCCTTGGCCAGCTGCAAGGGGAGCTGGGAAGTGGTCTCTCTTCTACGTGGCCAGGAATGCACGTAGCATTCAGGGACCCCAGTGCTGGTCTTGGGGGACGAGTGAGAGGCTCCTCGCGTATCCAGGCCCAGGGTTAACGGGTGCTGGGGAAAGCCGGGGGTCCGGGTGGACGGAGAGGAGGTGGGCAGATCAGGAGTGACCGTGGAGAAGAGTCCAGGCCTGTTCTGAGGGCTGACCCGCCATGCCTGTGACCTTTGGGTCTGAGACGTCTCCAGCCCAGGACAGAGGGATTCTGGGAGAGTGCATTCATTCGCCTTGGCCGCTCACTTAGCTCCGTGAACTTGGGCAAGTGGCTTCGTTTTCTGAGCCTCAGTTTCTCCAGCTGGAAAATGGGCATCCTGGCAGCAGTGTCTGCCTGCTGCTGCGAGCACTGGGTGCGAATGCTTTCAAAGCCCTCAGAACAGGGTCTGGCTCCGGGTATGGACTTGCTCAAGGCCTTTCAGCCTCACCCTGACCCGTTTGGCTCAGTGGATAGAGCGTCAGCTTGCAGACTCAAGGGTCCCAGGTTCGATTCTGGCCAAGGACATGTACCTTGGTTGTGGGCACATCCCAGTAGGAGATGTGCAGGAGGCAGCTGATCGATGTTTCTAACTCTCTATCCCTCTCCCTTCCACTCCGTAAAAAATCAATAATATATATATATTAAAAAAGGCCTTTCAGCCTCAGCACTACTGCCATTCGGGGCCAGAGAACTGTCACAGGATAGTTAGTGGCATCCTGGCCTCCACTCACCAGTGGTAGCCCCCCCCCCCGCCTCCCCCCAGCTGTGACAATCAAAAATATCTCTAGAGCTTGCCAACTGTGAACTGCTGGGCTAAGAGCAGCTGCTAATATTTTTAGAGTATTTTTTATTTTACTCCTCACCCAAGGATACGTTTATTGATTTGAGATAGAGAGAACACTGATGTCGAAACATCCATCAGTTGCCTCCCTTATATGCCCCAACTGGGGATCCAACCCACCACACTCCAACCGAGCCACCGGCTGGGGCTGCAGCTATTCATATTACGCTGACATTTTTATCCAGATGAATTAATTTAGCTTTCCATCCCCCCAAATGAGGCCGGTGCTTGTTATCGACCTGTCTTACAAAGGTGGAAACTGCGGCCCAGAGAGGTACAGCCCTTGCCCGAGGACATACAGCCCCTAGTGGCAGCGCTGGGTGGGCGCCCGCAGCCTGGCCTTGGAGTCCTGCCCCCGCCTCACCATCACACCCCCATCACTTTTTGAAAAAAAAAAAAATATATATATATATATTTTTAAATATATTTTATTGATTTTTTACAGAGAGGAAGGAAGAGAGATAGAGAGTTAGAAACATCGATGAGCCGAAACCGGTTTGGCTCAGTGGATAGAGCGTCGGCCTGCGGACTGGGGGGTCCCGGGTTCGATTCCGGTCAAGGGCATGTGCCTGGGTTGCGGGCACATCCCCAGTGGGAGATGTGCAGGGGGCAGCTGGTCGATGTTTCTCTCTCATCGATGTTTCTAACTCTCTATCTCTCTCCCTTCCTCTCTGTAAAAAATCAATAAAATATATTAAAAAAAAAAAAAAAACCAACATCGACCTTTCAGTCCGCAGGCCGACGCTCTATCCACTGAGCCAAACCGGTTTCGGCTGAAAAAATATTTTTATTGATTTCAGAGAGGGAGAGGGAGAGAGAGAGAGAGAAACATCAATGATGAGAGAGAATCATTGATCAGCTGCCTCCTGCACGCCCCACACTGGGGATCAAGTCTGCAACCCGGGCATGTGCCCTGACCGGGAATCGAACCCCGACCTCCTGGTTCATAGGTCGATGCTCAACCACTGAGCCACGCCGGCCAGGCACACCTCCATCTCTTCACGGTCAGGATCAGTGGGTCTCTCCGCCTCGGCTTTGGACATGACGTTGCCGTTATTACGGGCGTTTGTCGTGACTGTGTGTGTGAGTGACCGAGAGCTGCCTGGGTGAGAAGCCCGGTGGCCTCAGATCCAGCCCCACAGCTGCTCCAGCAAAAGAAGACACTTGGGGGCGGGGAGTCCCCAGGGCCCCCTAAGGTCCCGAAGCGAACTCCCACAGGGGCAGCCAGCCCTTAGCCCTGCCCGCGCTGTGGGTGACAGAGCTAAGAGGGGCAGGAACCACATTCTTCAACTTGCATCATGGTGGGGTGCTGGCCGGGCAGTTGGGGCGCCAAGGGGGCGGGCAGGGCCGAGCGCCGACTCTTGAGTGCTCTGGAGCTGATGTCAAAATGTTGCAATCTTCCTCCGCCCGCTGCCAGGCTGCTGCCTGAGTCACGGGAGGTCCCCCGAGCCCCCAGCTGTCCAGCGATCCCAGGGCCCGCCCGGCACAGGGGGCGGCCGCCGGGACCCTGCTCCCCAGTCCCTTCTGAGTGGCGGGTACCAGGCGGATATTCACACAGGTCCGCGCCGCTGGGTAAAGAGCTGCTGCCCGGGTTGCTCAAGCGTCCCGGTGCCACCAGGGGCCGGGGGGTGGGGGGGGGGCCTTGAGATGGTGCCCCCTGACTTCCGGCGCCCTCTCCCCGCCCCCACAGGAGCTGCTGATGGCTCACGACTTCACCAAGTTCCACTCCTTGAAGCCGAAGCTGCTGGAGACTCTGGACGAGCTGCTGACCCACGACATCGCCAAGCTCATGCCCCTGCTGCGGCAGGAGGAGCTGGAGAGCACGGAGGTGGGCGTGCAGGGCGGCGCCTTTGAGGGCACCCACATGGGCCCGTTCGTGGAGCGGGGGCCGGACGAGGCCCTGGAGAACGGCGAGGGCTCGGACGACGACGAGGCCGAGTGGGTGGTGACCAAGGACAAGTCCAAATACGACGAGATCTTCTACAACCTGGCGCCGGCCGACGGCAAGCTGAGCGGCACCAAGGCCAAGACCTGGATGGTGGGCACCAAGCTCCCCAACTCGGTGCTGGGCCGCATCTGGAAGCTGAGCGACGTGGACCGGGACGGCATGCTGGACGACGAGGAGTTCGCCCTGGCCAGCCACCTCATCGAGGCCAAGCTCGAGGGCCACGGGCTGCCCGCCAACCTGCCCCGGCGCCTCGTGCCGCCCTCCAAGCGGCGCCACAAGGGCTCGGCCGAGTGAGCCCGCGGGCCGGCGGGGCCTCCCTCCCCCCCCGCCCTGCTGTGGCTCCCAGCTTCCGTCAGCTGCACGCACACCCCTACCCTGGCCACCTGCACCGCCTGCCACCCGCCCAGCTGAAGGGATGGGGGCCTCTCTGCCCCCCACCCCCAGACAGAGGGGACCAGGGGGGGGGGGCCGGACTTCTCCGCTCGCCCTTCCCACCTCCACCCGCACGTCCACTTAGGCACACCACACCCACACTAACACACAGAGGCGTCCCGCCGGGCGTCCCTCTTCAAGTATTTATTGAGCACCTACTGCGCTCTGTGTCCGGGCCCGTTCTGGGCACCGGGGATTCCGGCAGAGAGCAGAAGAGACACGGATGCGTGCCCTCGTGGAGCTGACCCTCCGGGAGAGCGCCTGCCTGTCACTCACACACACACAGACACACACCGGCCGAACCAGAACCAGTCCCGCCCTGCATTCTGGCCAGGACCCCTCCCCCTCCCCATAGAAGAGCAGCCACTTGGTTGAAATGACTAATCGACAGGCCCCTGCCCCCCTTCCTCCTGCCCATCCAGGCAAGGACCCCCCCCCCCCCCATGTCCTCAGGCCTTAGGGGACTCCCAGGGGAGACACAGCCTCCTACATCCGCACATGGACCCCTTACCCCACCCCCCCAACTCCTCACCCCAGACTGTGAGGCATTTACATCCTCCGCCCGCCTGCCCTGGGCTGAACCCCCCCCCGCCCCCCAGCCTCCCTGCCCACCATCAGGTCATATTTAAGTGGCGCCCCGACCGCACAGGAAAGACCCCAGGGCTTAACTTCAGTCCCCTTTTCAGGGATGTCTCGGGGGGACAGGCTCTTGGTGCTACAGCCCCCCCCTTCCCTGTAGGGGCCTCCCCCCTCCCCCCTTTCCTGCCATCACCCCCTATGAGTGCTTGACGCTGGTGGGACCCCATGGAAAAGACGGGGAAATAAATAGAAAACAGCTGCGGACGATGCCCGCTCCCGCTCCGGGGCGCTGGCTGGGATTCCCACGCTCCCCCCCACCCCCCACCCCTGTGCCGGGAGGGGCCCGGGATCGCGACGGCGGCCCCAGCAATAAAGCCGAGGCTTCTCTCCACGGGGCAGTCGGCTGTCTTGGGACGGGCCGTGGGGGGATCGCCCTGCTCCGACCCCCGCGGGGGAGGGGGGAGATGGGGGGCAGGACTTGCGGGGGTCCCCTCCGAGCTCTCGGGGGCGAGGGCGGAGGCCGTGACTCAACGCTGCGGGGCCTGATGACTCAGTCTGGGCCGCGGGCCAGAGCGACATATTTTCCGTCGAAAAGTTACTCCGGGGCCCTCCCCCCGGGACACCCCTCCCTCCGCCGCCCGCCGCGGGGGCCTGGGAACCGGGCTGGTGAGCGCGCGATCGGGCGCAGCCGGCCCCGCCCGCCGACACCCAGCACCGGGCGCGCAGCTCCGGACACGTCGCCCCGGGGACGCACGGGCTCCTGGGGGGTCGGGGGGGGGGGCGGTGCTGCACCCCCGCACCCCGTGTGCGCGCTCGCGCCGGGGACTGGGCGGCGGACACACGCCCCAGGCCACACCCACGGCGCCGGGACGCGGCTCCCCGCGCCCCCTGGCGGCCGCTCGGGAGCGGGGCGGGCGGCGGGCGCCCGGGCTTCCAGGGCCCGGCTCCTTCCCGGGGCTCCGCGCCTTTGCCCCCCTGCGACCAGAGCCGCCGCCAGGAGGCCCCGGAGGCCTGGGGCGGGTGCCAGGGCCGCCGAGCTTCCTTCCTTATTTGTAAACAGTGGACACGTCGTTGAATCCATGATGAAGCGCGGCGGGGAGGCCGCGGCAAGAGCCCAGGTTCCGGCGCCGCGCACGCTCCTGAGCGCTTTGCAGAAATGCACGGACCTCGTTTCTGCCTCAGAAAGGCCTCCGAGGCCGAGGCGCTGCTATCGCCCCCGTTGTGCAGGCGGGGAAACCGAGGCCGGGCTCCGTGGCTGGCCCCGGGTTCGCGGCCCCGGCGGGGTCCCGACAGGGCGTGTCTAACATTCCCCGCACGTGCATTCCTGCGCCTCCACCTCCACGTTCCGAGAGCCCGCGGGGTCCCGGGGTTCCAGGGTGGGTACACGGACCGGCCGAGCGCTCTGAGGTTGGAACGTGTCTCGCTCCGCATCTGCCAGTCATGGTTCCGATTTTTCTTTTCTAAGGAGACTATTTTTTAAAAAAAATAATACTCCGATTTAAAAATATTCCTGGGCGTCTGGGCAAGATGTTTGGCGAGGGCGAGAGCCAAGTACCCAAAATCCCGCGGCGGACGGGAATCCACGGAGGAGGGAGGAGCCATTTGCCCTTTCTCAAGATGGCCGCCTCCCTGCGCCTGGGCCCCTGCATCCACTTTACCAAGATGGCGGCCACCGACGTGGGTGCCGGGAGTGAGCGGGGGGGGGGGGGGTGTCTGCGCGCGCATGCCCCACACTGCATTTCCGCTTCCGGCAGCCGGAGTCTTCCTTTAACAACATGGCGGCGGGCAGCAGCGGCGGCAGCGGCCAGCTCCGCTCAAAAAGCGAGGCCGATTCCGGCTTCCTGGGGCTGCGGCCCACCTCGGTGGACCCGGCGCTGAGGCGGCGGCGGCGAGGCCCCAGAAACAAGAAGCGGGGCTGGCGGCGGCTCGCTCAGGAGCCGCTGGGGCTGGAAATCGACCAGTTCCTAGAGGACGTGCGGCTGCAGGAGCGCACGAGCGGGTGCGTGGGGGCGGGACTTCCGGCTGCTGGGCCCCGTTCTGTACGGTCCGGGGAGGCCGAGCGAGCGGGGGGAGGGGGGGGCTTCCGGGGTGCTGGGAGCGTCTGTGCTGGGGACCTGGGTGGGCGGCTGAGGCACTTGGTAGGGTGAGCGGGTACGGGACTCCCGGTTAAGTTAGGATTCAGGTAAACCGGTGCTGTAACCTCCTAGCGTCTGTGTGACCCGTGCACCCGGCCTGGCGCCGTGGGCTTTAAGCATTACCTTCTGTAAGCCGATGGCGGAAGCCTTAGCCGGAAGGGGTCCCACCCCGGCAAGAGGGTGCTTGAATGGGCATAAGCGGAAGCTGAGCCCCCCCTGCCAGGCGAAACCTACGCCTTCCGCAGCACCCTGCTCCCTCCCCGGCATCTGGAAGTCGATCAATTCCTAGAGGATGTGGCTGACATTCTTTATTTTTATTTTTGTGGCTGACATTCTGTATTTCCATCTCCCAGGGGCTTGGTGTCGGAGGCCCCCGATGATAAACTCTTCTTCGTGGATACTGGCCCCAAGGGCAGAGGTGAGTGAGGAAGGGCTTTGTGGTGTGTTGCTAGGCAACGGTGAGTCCTTGTCCAGCCCACCTCTGCCTCTGAGAGCGTCCGCGCGGATGACATGGCTCCGATGGCAAACCCTTCCTAAAAGGGGCTTCACTGTAAACTGAAAGGTTCGGGGTGGGCCGGGGTCGCGCACCTGTGACCTGAGACCATAACGCATCCAAAAAGATTTATTCCAGGCACCTGGGTGCAGGTGGGCTGAGACGGAGAAAGGCATCAGCCAAGAGAGCAGGAGAGAGAGGTTTTCATTTTATTTATTTATTTATTTATTAAAAAATATTTTTATTGATTTCAGAGAGGAAGGAGAGGGAGAGAGATAGAAACATCAGTGATGAGAATCATTGATTGGCTGTCTCCTGCACGCCCCCTACCGGGGATTGGAGTTGGGCCCACAACCCAGGCATGTGCCCTTGACCCGAATTGAACCCGGGACCCTTCAGTCTGCAGGCTGACGCCCTATCCACTGAGCCAGACTAGCTAGGGCGAGAGAGGTTTTTATCAATCCTTGCTGGCTGCGAGCCGCTCTGCCGACGTTCCGGTCTGCCCTTGGCTCCTCCCATGCCAGGCGTCTTCCGGTTACCTGGGCTATGCTGTGCTCAGGGCTGCAAGCGTTCTGCAAGGTGTCTGCTGAGCACAAGAAGTCTTTCTCGGCCCCGGTTTATTCTCTTTAGCCCTTTCATAAACAAGAGGGCCTGGGATGAGCAGAAAGCAGGCCAGGCCCTGCCGTAAAGGAGTCGGGTTTCCTTTTTGGGGTATCGGAGATCTCAGTGCACAGAAAAGCCGGCGGGGGTCTGTCTCGATGAGTAGATTAGACTTCACATAGCGGGGCGCATTCGTTTGCCGAAAAGCAAGTCAAGGACCCGCAGGGAAGGAATCAGACTGGTGTTAGTTACTAAAACGTGCTTTGATAAGGAGTAGAGGGCGCACTTGAATGAGTAAGTGAGACACTTGCCTCGACCTGCTGGCTATCATTGGCTGGAAGGCAGGGCCGGGAGGTGCTGAGACAGGTGGGGAGTGAGTGAGGACGGTGAGGGGGTCCGCGGCACCTGGAAACAGACCGGGAACAGGCACCTGCTGTAACGGGGGTCCGGGGGAGGCAGAGCAGGCGAAGGGGTCTGCTTCATGGGAGAGCTGGCGGCCGTGTGGAGCATGTGGCAAGCCTCTAAGGCTTCACGGTCACGTTGGAGAGCAGTCAGGGGACCTGTTCTCACCAAAGCGAGCGGCCGTGTCAGTGAGCAGGAAGAGGGGCACCGGGCCGCCTCCAGGCAGAGGAGACCTTCACCGGGGGAAGGTGGTGGACGAGGCGGGTTTCCCAGAAGAGGATCTGGGCTCAGGGCTGTCAGGACCTGCCCTCAGGCCGGGGAGGAAGCAGGAGGCTCTGCTGGTGGGACGGTCTGGGAACAGGAGGGGCGAGTGTGGGTCCTGCTTTAGGTTAGAGAGGCGGCAGCGGCTGCGAGCTCAGGCTGCCCACACCGCCCTCGAGGTTGGCATCAGCCTCATTGTGGGGCACAGAGGAGCAGGTCGTTTCCACGTGGTCCCACGGTCCGTGGGCGGGAGCGGGTTTTGTCCCGGAGTTCTCGCTTCTCACTGTGAGGTTTTAGAAGTAAAGGCTGTTGTGCTGAGAATCTGCCATGTCGGGTCCTGCTTCCTTCCTTGTTAGTCCTGGTTCTGTGGCCATGTCCCCGCTGTGTCTGGGAGCCTCGTGTGTGTGGGTCTGACCCCTCTGCGCCAGCACAGGGCTGGCCCGGCTGGCCCGGGGGGTGGTGTGGGAGGCAGAGCCTTGGAGGCGTCCTCCCCCAGGCAGGGGCCTGAGTCAGCCTGGGGCCCCCAGGTCTGCTGGGACGCAGGTCCCAGGAACAGCATGCGGTGGGTGCGGAGCTGGTCTTGGGGCATGAGGAGGCCTTGGCCTTGACTCCTCTCCTTTCTCCACCCCCAGAGCGTGGCAGGAAGAGCACCAAAGGCCAGAAGAGGCCACTGCTCCTCAAGAAACCCCTGCGGGTGGACCTGGTGTTAGAGAACACGTCCAAGATCCCTGCCCCCAAAGAGTGAGTGCCAGTCGCTTAGGCCCTGCTTCCCCCGGGCAGGGCCTCCTGCCTGTGCCCCGCTCACGTCCTGGCCCTGAAGGAGCTCCTGGGGAGGGAGGGGGTGTGAGGGTCACTTGGAGGGCAGGGGTGGGGTCAGATTTGGGCCTTGGAGAAAGATTGGAGGGCGTGAGGCAGGGCCGGGGTGCTGCGGCTGGAGCAGGCGAGGGTGGGACCTGGACCTGCCAGGGATTGGGGGGCGGGGGGGGCAGGAGGTGGGTCAGGCCAGGCTTAGTGACTGACCTCTGGAGGAGGGGGCAGGTGGTCAGGCGATGGGTGAACAGTGGGTGGAGGGTGGGGCTGGCCCTGAGATGGGAGTGTGGCAGGAGGAGGAGCTTTGGGGACGTTGCTGAGGTCGGTGGTATGTGGGGTGTGAGGTTCCTGGGAGACGTCGGGGCAAGGGCCCCAGAGGCGTTGCTTTGCTGGGTCTCAGGCTCAGAGAGGCCTGGGCTGCAGACAGACGGGGAGATGCTCTCTAAGGCTCCTGGGAGGAAGCTGGCCTGGGGAGGGTGCCTGGGAGAGGGGCTGCTGGAGGCGGGTGCCCGAGTGTGGGGTGAGCAGGGGTGGGAGCCCGACTGGGGGAGCCAGGCCCTTCCCAGGCTCCCCTCACCCACTTGGCCTGTGCACTTCCCCCGCCCAGCGTCCTCGCCCACCAGGTCCCCAACGCCAAGAAGCTCAGGCGGAAGGAGCAGCTATGGGAGAGACTGGCCAAGCAGGGCGAGCTGCCCCGGGAGGTGCGCAGGGCGCAGGCCCGGCTCCGCAGCCCCCCTGCGGCCAAAGCCAGGCCCGGGCCCCCGGACACCGCGGAGCGGCCCTTCTACGACCTCTGGGCCACAGACAGTGAGTGTGCTGTCACCTGGGGGCGGCCTGTCACCTGGGGCGGGCTGTCACCTGGGGGCGGCCTGTCACCTGGGGCGGGCTGTCACCTGGGGGCGGGCCGGAGGGGTCACGTCGGTTCCCCACACGGGCCAGCCCCCAGCACCCTCTGCCTCCGCAGACCCTCTGGAGCGGCCGCTGGCCGGCCAGGACCCCTTCTTCCTGGAGCAGACCAAGAAGAAGGGCGTGAAGGTGAGGCTGCGCCTGAGTGGCGTCCGGGGCGGTCAGGGTCGAGGGAGGGGCTGGGGAGCAGCAGATGGGGCGGGGCCTCGAAGGGGGAGAGCAGGTGCTGCAGGGAAGCCCTTGCTGCAGAGAAGAAGGTACTGAGGGTTCGGGACCTGGGGAGCTTCCAGGCCGGGCAGTCGGGGGACCTGCAGGCGTCCTCTGCGGGGTGGGGTGGCGGGGGGAGATTGGGGGGCAGCTCAGGTTTCAGAGTTTTATTCTGCTGATGTTTTGTTGTAAAGGAGCGGGTGGGATCTGGGCTCTGGGGAGACGGCGTTGGGTGGGAGGGGAACAAGGGCAGGGTACGCAGGGTGACCCCGGCTTCTGCTGGAGACAGGGCCTCGGCTGGGGAGGCCCGACGGGCAGGGGCAGGGACGACGAAAGTCCGCAAGTGGAGGCTGTGAGGGTGCTGCTCAGCCGGAGGGAGCACTCGCGTCACCGGGGTCTTGTTGAGGTGCAGAGGGTCTGAGTGGAGCCAGGACTGTGTGGCTCTCACAGGCCCCAGGGGGTGGAGGCTGCGCTCTGAGTCTGTCGGCCGGCGCTGCTCTGACCGGCACTGCTGCCGGGTCGGTGACAGGCCATGGTGACTAAGTCAGGTGTCGCCCCCCCCGCCCCCGTGGGGGTCACAGGGACTGGTCTCAGGGAAGGCGGGCAGAGCCAATGCGGGGAGCCGGCTGGGCCTGGGGGGGCCACTCCCGGCGGAGCCAGGTGGCCGTTGTCCCAGACACAGGCTCCCACAGCACCTCCCGGCCTGGACTCGTGGGGAGGGGCGCCCGGAGCTCCCAGGCCTCACCTGCTTTGGGTTTTGTCCAGCGGCCGCCGCGTCTCCACACCAAGCCGTCCCAGGTGCCCGCCGTGGAGGTGACACCCTCCGGAGCCTCCTACAACCCGTCCTTTGAGGACCACCAGGTACACAGCCCTCTCCTCAGCCGGTGCCTATGTCGCGGGGTCGGCATTCCCTCGCCTGGCACGTTCTCCGTGCCCACCCAGAGCTGGGGACTCAGAGGGACGACCACACCCAGCCTTGGGGTCAGGAGGGCTTCCTGGAGGAGGGGACACGGCTGAGAATGGGGCATGTGCTGTGGGAAGAGGAGAATGGGAGTTTCAGGCGGGTCCAGTGGGTACAGTTTTTGGGAAGTTCACGGCGCGTTGGTGCAAAGGGGCCTTAAACCGTTAACAGGTCTGAGGCCGAGGATAGTTTAGCAACAAGAAACCTGCCTGTGAGAGTCACTGTTCATCTCACAGACGTTTGTTGAGCACAGATGTGAACAGTGGGGACACGTGGCCCCCCCCTCCATCCCCCGGGGAGCACATGTTCCCGGAGAGAAATGAGGTCGTGAGTAGATGCAGGACACGCGTGAATGTTATTCCACATCGTGCATTAGCGGGTGTCTGAGCAACAGGAGTGGGGGGCGGGCCCACGTGGTAACAGCGAGGTGTCTGCAGAAACAAACCCCGCGCCCTGATGGCGGGAGGAGGAGCCTGGCCGCAGTCTGCTCCCCTCGGACAGGCGAGGGTGGCGTGGGTGCTGGAAGGAGGGGGAAGGTCAGTCATTTTCTAAACATATGTAATGCTTTGCAGAGATGTGACTCCTGTGCCATAGGATGCGCCCACTTAGGGGCACATGCCAGTGGTGCCGCGTGTATGCGCTGAGCCCTGTAGACGGCACCACCATGCTCATCGCCCCCAGTCCCGTCTCCCCATCTTAGGCACCACCCCGCTCTTTCCTGGATTTGCCGTTTCTGGGTGTTTCATGTAAATGAAACTCGGTGTGTGCAGCCCAGACTGTCCGTAGGGGAACTGGCAGGGAAGCCAGGAGCCCCCTCTGGCCGCTGCGGGGAGGGCGGGGTGAGGCTGTAACTGGGGACCAGGGAGAGGAGGGGCTGGGGTGGGGGGCCAGGTCTGTAACTCCAGGAGAGGCCCGGGGCCGCCCTCACCCTGCCCTGTCCCTCCCAGACGCTGCTCTGGGAAGCCCACGAGGTGGAGCTGCAGCGGCAGAGGGAGGCGGAGAAGCTGGAGCGGCAGCTGGCCCTGCCCCCCGCCGAGCAGGCCGCCACCCAGGTGAGCCCACACCTGCCCGCCCGCCCCTCCTCCCGTCTGCCCTCGCCTGGCCCCTGACACCCTCCCTCCCCCAGGAGTCTGTGTTTGAGGAGATGTGCCAGGGGCTGCTGGAGGAGTCGGATGGGGAGGGGGAGCCAGGCGAGGGCCAGGGCCAGGCGCCCGAGGGGGCTGGAGACCAGGCCAGAGAGGACGAGCTCGGAGGAGCCGAGGCCACCCCGCCTGCCCGCCTGGCCGCCGTGGAGAAGAAGACGGAGCAGCAACGTCGGCGGGAGAAGGCCGCCCGGATGCTGGTGAGCACCGTGGGCCCGGGTCTGCGCTCTCTGCTCCCGCAGCCTGATTTCTTCTGTCTTCAGCCTGCTTTCTATTGTGTCCGCAGCCCGCCCTCTCTGGTCCCTGCACCCCGCCCTCTCTGGTCCCTGCACCCCGCCCTCTCTGGTCCCACATCCCGCTTCTGTAGTCCCCGGAGCTGCTCCCCCCCCCTCCCCCAGTTCGGGATCTTCGCAGCTGCTCTGCCAGCTGAGAGAGACTATTTCCCAGCGCCCTCCAGACACCACTCTGGGTTCAGGGGATGCAGGGGGACAGGCTAGACCGGCTGTGGGCAAACTACGGCCCGTGGGCCGGATCCGGCCCGTTTGAAATGAATAAAACTATTGAAATAAAAGACCGTACCCTTTTAGGTAATGATGTTTACTTTGAATTTATATTAGTTCACACAAACACTCCATCCATGCTTTTGTTCCGGCCCTCCGGTCCAGTTTAAGAACCCATTGTGGCCCTCGAGTCAAAAAGTTTGCCCACCCCTGGGCTAGACCCATGGTCGGCAAACTGCTGCTCCCGAGCCACATGCGGCTCTTTGGCCCCTTGAGTGTGGCTCTTCCTAAGCCTTAGGAGGACCCTAATTAAGTTAATAACAATGTACCTACCTATATAGTTTAAGTTTAAAAAACTTGGCTCTCAAAAGAAATGTGAGTTGTCGTACTGTTGGTATTTGGCTCTGTGGACTAATGAGTGTGCCGACCACGGGGTAGACCAAGGTCCTCCTGCCCGTTCGGGGCGCTGGGACTGATGGATGAGGAAGGTTCGGGAGGCCAAGCGGTGAGGGAACTGGAGCCGCTGGCCTGTTGTGACCGGGGCTCCGGTGGCCAGGAGAACCGTCCTGCGGGAGGTGGCGGAGGTCCGGGAGGAGACCAGGCCCCGCAGGGCGGAGGGCGCTGCGCCGAGGCCTGACTCCAGCTGTCCTGCAGCGGGTACAGCAGGCCGCGGTGCGGGCCGCCCGGCTGCGGCACCAGGAGCTCTTCAGGCTGCGCGGGATCAAGGCCCAGGTGGCACAGCGGCTGGCGGAGCTGGCGCTGCGGCGGGAACGGCGGCGGGCACAGCGGCTGGCCGAGGCCGACAAGCCCCGCAGGCTGGGGCGGCTCAAGTGAGGCCCGGGCTGGGGGACCCTGGGGAGGCCGGCAGGAGTCCTGATCCCCATCCCAGTGCCTCAGCCTGGCCCTCCTGCGGGACCATGTCTCCCCCAAAGCCCCGTGTCCTCAGAGGCCACTGCCCAGCCCACTCTCCCAAGAAGGGTCTTTGGACTCTGCCTGGTCCCAGCCCCTGAACGCCCTGCCCTGCTCTCCAGGTACCAGGACCCCGACATCGACGTGCAGCTCAGCTCGGAGCTGGCTGACTCGCTCCGGACCCTGAAGGTACTGGCCCAGCTGGGGGTGCTGAGGTCTGTGAGGGAGAGCCCGTGCCCGGTGATGACACCATCCTTGCTCCCCATGCCCCCCAGGGGCTGTGGGCGACACTCTGGCTGCCCCCAGGCTGGGCCAGTGGGCTGATGCCTGGGGGCTGAGGGCACGGGTGAGATTGCGGTCCCCAGGGGTGCGGGGCAACTGACATGATGGTTTCAGAGGCCTTTCGTCCCAGCCAGGCCCCGTCGCAGCCCCTGGTCTGCTGCCCTTGTCCCCTCCTGTCCCAGAGGGTCACCCTAAAGCTCAGAACGGACCATGTTCCTCCCCCACTTGGAGCCTCCGTGGCTCCCCAGTGCCCTGGAGGAAGCCCAGTCTCTCACCCGGCCACTGGCCTGCAAGGTCTGGCCTCAGCCTGCAGCCCCGTGCTGCCTCAGTGGGCTGCTGTGCCCCTCTTTGACCCCTGGCCTGGTCGTTCCCTCTGCCTGTGTGCCCCCTTTCACCTCACCGTCCTCTTTCCGGTGATTCTGCAAACCCAGCTCAGGCAGCGGGAGGTCAGTACCGTCACCCCATGAGCTCAGGGCCAGCTGAGCCCTGGCGCCCGAGGCTCTGCTGATGGGAAAACTGTAGTGAGCCCCCCCCCCCCCAGCCCTGGCTGGACCCTCGGAGAGGTCAGAGGCCTGGGGGTCTGCCCGGCGCCCAGTGACACCTCCTCTGTCCCGCAGCCCGAGGGCAACATCCTCCGTGACCGGTTCAAGAGCTTTCAGAAGAGAAACATGATCGAGCCCCGGGAGAGAGCCAAGTGAGGGCCGCTGCCTGTGGGAGGGCGGGGCTTGGAGACTGCCTGGAGGGGGGCCTCGGAAGCTGCGGGGCAGGGGGGCCTCAGAGACCGCCTGCAGGGGCTTGGAGACTGTCTGGAGGGGTCCTCAGCGGCTGTGCGGGGACAACCCCCCCTTGTTTGGTGGGTGTGCATCACTAACCACTCTCCTGTTTTCTCCAGGTTCAAGCGCAAGTACAAGGTGAAGCTCGTGGAGAAGCGGGCGTTCCGGGAGATCCAGTGAGTGACACCCCCTTCTCCTTCCTGTGGCACCCACGGGGTCCCCAGGCCTGTCCCAAACCTGGTAACTGTACCAGATGCAGAAGAGCCAAACCAGAGGGGGGTGTCAAGTGGGTGAGAACATGGGGCCCCCACTGCCTTCGTCCACCCTCAGCCCCCTCCTCTGTCCCCAGGTTGTAGCTGATGGTGGATGCGGAGCCTCATCCTTCAATAAAGCACCTTCGTACCAACACCTGGGCCTTGTGTGTTACTCCCCCTGCTGTGGGCAGCTTCCCTGTCCGTCCCCCTCTCGCTCACAGGGATGTAGGTTCCAGAACCTTCATGTCCTCCAACCCTGGTGGGAACCCCGGACGTAGCAGAGGGCCTGTCCCTTGGGGACAAAGTGGGCCACCCTTTCCCATGAGGAGGGTCTGAGAGGAGACGCGCTGGCAGGCTGGCGGGGGGGAGGGGAGGTCCACCCCTGGGTTTCTGGCTTGAGGGGGCCCCCTGCTCTGGCCCAGGCGGTGAGGGAGGGTCTTGATGACAGGCTGTCACAGTGCGGGTGGCTCTCAGGCAGAGCCCTCTCGCCCACCCGGTGAAGGACGCTAGACTTACCCATTTTACAGGCGAGGGAACAGAAGCGTGGAAAGGGGGACTTTTCCTTCCCCCACACGCCTAGGTAATGTTTTTCGAAACCTTAATTCTACAAGTAATAAGGGACTGTTGTCTCTGTTAGTCATGGGTACGGTGCATGAAGATACCAAAACCCGTGGCCGTCATCGTGACCTGCCCTCCATTCAACCCTCTCGCAGAGCTTGCTGCCACTGCGGTTGGGGTGAAGGTGCCATTATGTCCCAGGCGCCACTATTAGAAACCGTACTGTCCGTGTGAAAATACAATTCTCTTTGATTTTTCTTGGGCAGAATCCTACCGTGTGTGGTTTCTAACTTGCCTTGTAGTTCATGGTAGAGAGCCAGCGGGGTCTACAAGGCGCTTGCTCACTCTGTCACAGCTCATGCACTCCCGCTAGAGAGCGCGTCCCATTCCACTCAGACGCCCACATCGCCCCTCTTGGCGCTGGAACCAATAGCTGCACGTGCACGGCCGCGTGTCTGCAGGACGAGCCGGGAGTGAGTCCCTGGGCTGAAGGGAAGCATATCTAAGGGCTCGTTGACGAGTTGGCCAAGTTGTTCTCTGTAGCTGACTTTTACCTACAGCGCATAGAGCCCCCTGGTTTCCTCGTGGCTTCAATACCATGTGATTTTGCTACTTACCTGTTGTGCTTGGTTGCCAAGAGGTCAAGCATCTCTGTAGGACCACTGGCAGTTTCCTCTTCTGCGCAGGTTCAAACCTTTTGACCGTTTTCTTTCTAGGCCTTTCATTATTTCTTGTTTATTTGTAGTGGCTCTTTATTTATTACAGATCTGAAGCCACACATATTCCAAACATTTCTTCCGGGCTATTCCTTTTGACTTTGTCTAGGGCAGTAGTTGGCAAACCGCGGCTCGTGAGCCACATGCGGCTCTTTGGCCCCCTGAGTGTTGCTCTTCCACAAAATACCACGTGCGGGCGCGCACGTACAGTGCAAAGTTGACTTAAAACTTTAAAGTTTATTAAGTTAATTTTAGGGAACGTTGTGGAGTTAAAGAAGATGTAGTGTCGAGGATTGAGAAAGGTATGTTGAGATGGTTTGGACATATAGAGAGGATGAACGAAAGGAGATGGACGAAACAAGTATACAAGACGAGTGTGGATGGGAGAGTTGGAAGGGGTCGACCTCAGCGAACGTACCTCAATCAGATTGAGGACGTTTTTAGCAAAGGCCAGCTTAGGAGCACCCTAATGAAGTGAATAACAATGTACCTACCTATATAGTTTAAGTTAAAAAAATTTGGCTCTCAAAAGGAATTTCAATCGTTGTCCTGTTGATATTTGGCTCTGTTGACGAATGAGTTTGCCGAACACTGGTCTAGGTTATCTTTTGTAAGAGACAAGTGTTCAGTATTTTTAGTTTTCTGTTAAACATGCTCTATTTTTTATTGCGGCTGCTTGGAAAGGTTTTTCCAGGACAAGATACTTATGAAAATAGAGCAAGCAATTTAGAAAAGAAATTGGTGAAGGGGGAGACGTCAGAGCCACCCCCACCCTCCCCCCAACATCCTATAAAACATCATGACTAAGGAACTGTTCCCCTCTCCTCTCCTGTCTTAAAAATAAAAGGGAATGTTGTACAGACAAAACAGCTGGGTGGGGGAGAGGTAGGATGGTAGGCTGAGATGAAAATGAAAGCTTCCAGGTACCTGCTAAAGAGCCGTAAGCAACCTATGTAAAACTCAACAATAAAGATTTTTTTTTAAAAAAGCCTTAAGCCCTGGCCTGTGACCCGGTAAACATCCTGGGGAATGAATCTGAGGAACCTGCTGGGAGAAGGGAGGAAACCCTTAATGTCCAGAGATGGCCATCAGCGCATCCGCTGACTTCATGGACGGGGCGAGGCGGCCACAGCTGCTCAAGGGCGAATCCTGCAGCCTGGACAGGAGGCCGAGTGCACAGGAAATTCACGGTTTTACGGCCTGAGGAAATGTGCCCGTTCCCCTGTGTGCGCAGACGGTTCTGTGGCGAAGGCATGTGCGTGCTTTACTGCACGTCAAACATTTCACATCGGAATTTTCCCGCAAAAGGAAAAACTTGGGAATGCTCAACTCCAGTTAAACGATTTGCAAGCTGAGCTGACGCCTGTGCCTTCCTTGGAAGTGCCTTAAACAGTCGGGATGAATGGGCGGATGCAGCAAAAACCGGTGTGGCTCAGTGGTTGAGCGTCAACTTATGAACCGAGGGTCACAGTTCGATTCCCGGTCAGGGCACATGCCCGGGCTGTGGGCTTGATCCCCAGTGGGAGGAATGTAGGAGGTGGCCAATTGATGGATGTTTCTCATTATTGATGTTTCCCTCTCCTTTCTTCTCTGAAATCAATAAAAATACTTTTTAAAAACAACCAGAGCACAGTGAAATGTGAGTGGAAGGGCCTCGGTGGCAGGGTACACGGAAAGCTTGACTGTTTGAAAATATCCCTGATAATTCTGGGAGACAGGCACCTGGGCTGGAGCGAGATGCCAAGGGAGCTTGTTTTGGCCACTCATCTGTGCTGGCTCCTTCCAGGGCCCTTTTGAATTTGTAACTTTTCCTAAAGGGGTTCCCCAAACTGGAAACCTTTAGGCACCATAAGACCTGGAGCTGCCCCTGTGATATAGAACAAATGGAAAGCTCTACCCACTAACTGGGTCATCTCTGCCGCAGAATGAGGGCAACTTGACTCAGAGGACGGAGGCCATCTGTAGGCGGCAGCCTGGAATTGTTAAGAGCTGGGATTTGGGATCCAGCCTCCTGATTGCAAATCCCAGCTCAGTTGCTTATCAGCTGTGTGACCTTGTGAAGGTTACTCCCCCTCTCTGTGCTCCAGGGTTCTTATTCAGAAAAATGGACAACATGATGTTACCCTCCTCACTGGTTTATCACAAGGACTAAGTGAGTCTGCATCTGAAAGCGCTTGGAACGGAGCCTGGCACAGAGCAAGTCCTAGATGAGTGTGTGCTATGAAAACAATGTTAGGGAAAAAAATGGCTTAAAAAAAAGCATGGAAACTTGCAATCTGAGCCAAAGACCCCTCACAAAGACTTTACCTTTTGGCCCACTGATTGCACTCTTGGGGACGTGCCCTAAGGGAATGGCCGGAAACGGGGGGGAAAGCATAATGCAGGGGCAGGTCCCGCAGAGCGCCGTGTAGAATGGAAGGAAATGCGGTCATGGACTTGGGCAGCCCCGGCCACTCCAGGGAGGGAGACTCTGGCCGCTAACCCAGGGGTAGAACATAACGGACTTGTTTATGTTCTGATGCTTTGTGGACAAACAGGTCCACACGGGCTCATCAGCCTGCCCCTGCCCAAGGGCTCTGTGGGGACCCCAGGGGCTACTTTCTCCTTCCTGTGACTTTTCTATCGCAGAGAAAACTTTTTGAAAAAATAGGAATGTGAAATGTGGACAGAGATTCCTCTCTGTACGCAATGATGCCTGCCACTGTGCTATCTGGAAGATCAGAAACAGAAACAGTCCGAATGTAGAACAATAAGAAATGGGCTTTGACAAGTGGGGTGTTCACACTTGTATTTCACTACCCCTTAGGAAAGATCAGCTTTTGGAGGGATTTTTAACGATCTGGGGAAACACTTCGGATCTGTCCCAGAGAACTGTTAAATGGGGCACAATATGACCCCGACTAGTCTACGATGTGTATAAACACAGGCAGCGAAGGCCCCGGAGGATGCACGCTGGGGCTGACGGGCCACACCTGGATGGGGAATGATGGGGATTGCTGCTGTGAACCCTGAGAAAGAAGACGCCTATGAAGGACTCCTGGTGGCTAACTGTGCTCAAATTAAAACAAACAAAAGACAGCCTAACCAGCCATGTCCACACAGAGGCCTCTTATGTAAATTGCACTCCCGGGAGAAAACTGCATTGGGCTACCTGGCTCTGCACTGAACTGACTGCCTGCACCGTGTTCCTGCCCTGCGATCCCTGAAGCAGTCCCTGGAATCCTATTTCAACCAATAGGATGGAGGCTTTCCCCATTCAGTCCGGAGCTGTGCAGCTCGACCAGCCAGAGCAACTCTATTCTGACCAATCAGGACTGTGCTT
The DNA here is from genome assembly GCF_964212035.1 of Myotis nattereri. Taxonomy (NCBI): domain Eukaryota; kingdom Metazoa; phylum Chordata; class Mammalia; order Chiroptera; family Vespertilionidae; genus Myotis; species Myotis nattereri. The sequence goes on from NC_138090.1 coordinate 48,233,581, forward strand.
TTTGGACCAATCAGATGGCAAGGATTTGGAGTCCTCATTTGCATGAGGAGAAACCACGCAGGGACCAGGGTTGGGAACTTCTGTGTAAGCCAGCTCCCCGGGCTCTGGGAGCAGCTTCCCTTTCCCCCTAAGACTGCAGACCGTCTCCCCGGCTGAGCTGAGACACTGACCACAATGCAGAGGCAGGTCCCGCAGAGCGCGGTGGAGAGGGGCCTGGCCCCAGGCTGCCTCGCTGTGCGACAGTTGAGCTGTTTTGCGCTGAATAAAATTTCCTTTGTCCCCGCACCCCAAATTGGGGATTCCTGTTGCTGTTGAATTGGTGCCAACGATCATCTGTTGGCATTACTCTCTTCCTCACATCTGCTTTTCTGTGTCTCGGCTTCCTCCCTGTTCTTTTGTTTTGTTAATCCTCACACGAGGATATTTTCCTATTGACTTAAAAATATATTTTTATTAATTTCAGAGGAGAAGGTAGAGGGGGGAGAGAGAGAGAAACATCAGTGATGACAGAGAATCACTGATCGGCTGCCTCCTGCATGCCCCTTACTGGGGGTTAAGCCCACAACCCAGGCATGTGCCTTTGACAAGAATGGAACCAGCTCGGGCCCCACTGACTTTAGAGAGAGGAGAAGGGAGGGAAGTAAGGAGAGAGAAACATCAGTGCAAGAGAGAGACACATTGATTGGTTGCCTCCCACATGTGCTCCAACCCAGGGCCAGGAATCCAACCTGCAACCCAGGTACTTGCCCTTGACCAGGAATCAAACCTGAGAACCTTCCATGTGCGGGACACTGCTCTAACCATTGAGCACACCAGCCAGGGCTCCCTGCTCTTTATTTTGGGGGACACTGTGGGCTTGGCTGGCCTCACTGCCGCCTCACTGCCGGGGCTGGAGCAGCCACTGCATTTCCCAGACACTCTTGCTGCTGGATTCTGGACGCAGGACGGTCGCCGCAGCTAGAGGAGGACAGCAGAAGTGATCCAGGTCGCAGCCGGGACAATGATCTTGAACCAGGGGTGCCGGTGGCGGCCTCAGAGGCAGGAGCACGCCTGGTCCGTGGGTTCTGTGCTGCCTGCCTTCCAGGGCATCATCCCTGAGGCCGGGCCCACAGCCCACTGCTCCACTCCCAGGGTTCTGTAAGCACCCGGTTCCCTGTATTCACCATCTTCCTGTTTAAAACACCTGCGTGGCTTCTGTGTAGGTTTCAATTCCTGCTGTGACAAGCATGAACTGCTTTTACGTTAAAGAAAATCATTTTAAACCTCAGGCAGGCCCTGACCGGTTTGGCTCAGCGGATAGAGCGTCGGCCTGCGGACTCAAGGGTCCCAGGTTCGATTCCCGTCAAGGGCATGTACCTTGGTTGCGGGCACATCCCCAGTAGGGGGTGTGCAGGAGGCAGCTGATCGATGTTTCTAACTCTCTATCCCTCTCCCCTCCTCTCTATAAAAAATCAATAAAATCTATTTTTTTAAAAGAAAAATAAATAAGCCTCAGGCAGGGCAGGGAGACCTGGGTGCCTGCAGCCAAGGAGAGAATGAGGCCCGTGAAGCAACGTGGGACCAGACAGAGTCCCTCTGGCTGCGGGTGGGAACCAGACTGTAGGGCAGGAGATGAAGCAGGAATAACAGCGAGAAAACAATTGCAGGGGGGCGGTGGTGGTGCTGGGCCAGGGTGCAATCAGTGGAGCTGAGAAATGGTCAGATTCTGGATCTTTAAAAAAATATACAGCCCTAGCTGGTGTGGCTCAGTGGGTAAAGTGTCAGCCTGTGGGCTAAAGGGTCCCGGGTTCGATTCCAGTCAAGGGCACATACATGCCTGGGCTGCGTGCAGGATGCATCCAATCAATGATTCTCTCTCATCATTGATGTTCCTATCTGTCTCTCCCTCTCTCCTCCTCTCTGAAATCAATAAAAATGTAAATACATGTATTTTTTGTCAATGATGAGATAGAATCAGCTGCCTCCTGCAGGCCCCACACTGGGGATTGAGTCCACAACTTGGGCATGTGCCTTGACAGGGAATGGAATCATGACCTCCTGGTCCCTAGGTCGACGCTTAATTCCTCGGCTACACTGGCTGGGCTTTTTTTAAAAAATCCTCACCCAAGGATAATGTTTTTATTGATTTGAGAGAGAGAGAGAGAGAGAGAGAGAGAGAGAGAGAGAGAGAAACATCGATGTGAGAGAGAAACATCAATCAGTTGCCTCTCACCAGGGATCAACCTGAAACCCAGGTATGTACCCTGTCTGGGAATCGAACCCACAACCTTTCTCGTGTACAGCGTGACACTCCAGCCAACCGGGCCACCCGGCCAGGGCTCCGGATCATTTTCAAGGGGGAATGACCGATTGGCCAAGAGGCTGCGTGTGGGTGTGAGAGGGCGGGGGGGACCAAGGATGGCCCCAGGGTGTTCTGGTGGGACGTCTGGGTGACGGTGGGGCCTCTGCTGGGAGGGACGTGGACGGTGCTGGGAACACAGTCCCGGAAAGCGAGGCTCTAACACCCTCCTGGCTGCTGGGGAGACGCAGAGGGAGAAGGGAATGAGTGGAAAGTGAGTGAATGAATGAAGGGGCAGGAGTTAAAAGCAGGTAAGCTGAGATGGGGACAGCCTGGAGAGTGGGTTTGGGGCAGAGAAACCCGACTGTGGCTGCCTACTGTGCTTGTCGGGGGTGGGGGGGGTTGGGGGTTGGGGGGGGTGGGGGGGACGTGGGTCGGCACAGGGGTTGGGGCTGGGGACTGACTGGTCTGGGGAGACGGTGCTGTCGTAGGGGTGGGCCTCTGAGGCAGTGGGAGTGGGTTCTAAAAGGTGCTTGTGGACAAAGGGAGGGAGGAGGGGCCAGGCTGGTGTGGCTCAGTGGTTGAGTGTCAGCCGATGAACCAGGAGGTCACAGTTCGATTCCTGCTCAGGGCACATGCCCTCCCCAGTGTGGGGCGTGCAGGACGCAGCCAATCAATGATTCTCTCTCATCACTGATGTTTCTATCTCTCTCTCTCCCTCTCCCTTCCTCTCTGAAATCAATTAAAAAATATTTTTTTTAAAAAAAGAGGGAGGTGGGAGAGGGAGATCAAGTTAAGGGGGTGGGAGGAATGAGTGGAGCTGAATGAATGGAGGGAGACCGCAAGGGGCACAGAGAAGCGACCAGAGGTGGGGGGAGGGGCCAGGCGGCGCGTGAGTCACCATCCCCAGCGCACAGGCTGGAAGCACCCCCAGGAGGGCGGAGGGTGGGTCAGGGGGTGAATTTCTGGGAACTGAACCGCTGGAGGGTGGGGGCGTGGGGGTAGCTATGAGGGGGTGGGAGCACCCAAGGCGGGGACCCCAGGTGACCGCGCCAGGAGCGGTCTCGTGGCGCCGCCTGTGGTCCTGCGTGACCATTCACATCCCTTCTCTCTGCGTGTCCCTCTGTGGACGGTCAAAGGCAGGAGCTCCCAAGTTCAAGGGGAAGCGACACAGATGAGAGACGGTGGCCGCCAGGGGGCGCCCAGAGCCCACACGGAACCGGCCCGGAGGTTCCATTTCATCCGCCCTGTCAATTCCCCCGCAGGGCCACACCTATCCTGACCTACGTCACCAAACGCGAGCCTCGCCTGTTCTAGAACCTCCGAGAAGGGGAATCGTGCGGCATCACCCTCCATGAGCCTGGCCCGTTCTGGAACCTAGGATTCCTGTCCTCAGAGGAGAGCGAAAAGGCCTCCAGACAAAGAACCCAGCGCCGCCCTCCCTCTAGAGCAGCGGTTCTCAACCTGTGGGTCGCCACCCCTTTGGGGGTCGAACGACCCTTTCACAGGGGTCGCCTAAGACCATCGGAAAACACATACATAATTACCTATTGTTTTTGTGATTAATCACTGTGCTTTCATTATGTTCAATTTGTCACAATGAAAATACATCCTGCAGATCAGATATTTACATTACGACTCATAACAGTAGCAACATTACAGTTATGAAGTAGCAACGAAAATAATTTTATGGTTGGGGGTCACCACAACATGAGGAGCTGTATTAAAGGGTCGCGGCATTGGGAAGGTTGAGAACCACTGACCTGGGGCTGCATCATACATTCTAGTTAGTTGACCAAATGTATTCAAATAGGTTTTTATTGATTTTAGAGGGAGAGGGTGAGAGAGGGGGAGAGAGAAAAAACAACATCAATGTGAAAGAGAAACACCCTACTGGGGATCAAGCCTGCCACCCAGGCAGTGCCCTGACCAGGAGTCCAACTGGCAACTTTGGTGATGGGACCACGCTCAACCAACTGAGCCACACCAGCCAGGGCTACTTTGTATATTTTTTAAACATTTCATAATAAAGAGAACAATACGTAATGATTAGCAGGCCTGGGCTCCTCTCATACGTCCAGGATTGGGTACCCAGGTTGGCATCTGTCTCCCATTGGGTTGATGCCAAGAGGTCCAGCGTAGGGTGATGGTTCCGGGGATGGGTGATGGTTGGGGGCTCAACTCCCTGCTCCCCCATGCACAGGCTGGGCAACTGACTTCAGATATTTACATTACGATTCATCACAGTAGCAAAATTACAGTGATGAAGTAGCAATGAAAATTGCTATGAAGTAGCAATGAAAATAATTTTATGGTTGGGGGTCACCACCACATGAGGAACTGTATTAAAGGGTCGTGGCATTAGGAAGGTTGAGAACCACTGCTCTAGAGAGTGCCCACGGCCCCCTCCCTCAGGCGTGTGTCTCTGCCCTCTCTCTCCTGAGCTCCAAGGGTCTCCAAAGACTTGCAGCCAGGGGAGCAATGACCTGTCCCAAGGCCCCTTGTCTCTGACTCCCCAGTGAGCCACGGCAGCCCCATCGCCTGTAGCTTCTCCTACCCTGAGCCCTTCCTGTGTCACTGTCCCCGCTTTAATGAACACACTCTCACCATCACCTGGACTCATGCTTGACATCTCTCCTGCACGAAGTCAAGAACCCACACACTGCAGGCTGGCCAGAGGCAGACTCCTCCAGGCCTGGCCCTATCCAGTAGGTAACACATCCATCCACCCGCCCACGCGTCCACCCACCCACCCACCCATCCACCCACCCATCCACCCACCAACCCATCCATCCACCCATCCATCCATCCACCCATCCACCCATCCACCCACCCATCCATCCATAAAGAGTGCATGTTGTGTCCTGACCAGTTTGGCTTAGTGCAGTGGTCGGCAAACTGCGGCTCGCGAGCCGCATGCGGCTCTTTGGCCCCTTGAGTGTGGCTCTTCGCAGAAGTTTCAATCGCACTGTACGTGCGTGCCTGCACGTGGTATTTTGTGGAAGAGCCACACTCAAGGGGCCAAGAGCCGCATGTGGCTCGCAAGCCGCAGTTTGCTGACCACTGGCTCAGTGGATAGAGTGTCGGCCTGCAGACTGAGGGGTCCCAGGTTCGATTCCGGTCAGGTGCATGTGCCTTTGTTGCGGGCACATCCCCAGTAGGAAGTGTGCAGGAGGCAGCTGGTCGATGTTTCTCTCTCATTGGTGTTTCTAACTCTCTATCCCTCTCCCTTCTTCTCTGTAAAAAACCAAATATATATACATATGAAGAGTGCATGCTGTATGTTTCTCTGAGGTTCTAGAACAGGCCAAGTAAATTTTAAAAAAAAAAAAAAAGCCCATCTGGAAAGGCCTGAGGAGGTGACATCATGTCTCCGGTACCCCGAATGCTTTGGGGCCCCTGCAGGTGCCATATTCCTTGTGTAGCTTGCACCCAGATACCTGCCCTGGCTCCTGCAAGTCACCAGAGTAGCTCACACCAGGGTCCGGCCACCCACACAGGTGTGCCCCCTGGCAGGGCACAGTGTGCCTGTGCAAACCAAAGCGGCCTGGCGGGTACTCGGGGGGGGGGCACTTTGGACAAATCTGCCCCCAGTGGAGAAGAGCCTGTGAGCCCCCCTTTTCCATCAGAAAGAGGCCTTTCCCTTTAAGGAAGCAGATCGGCTTCTGATCAGCCGAGGGCCAGTCGGAAGGAAACGCACTCCCACCTCCACCCCATCCAGCCTGCGGGCATTCTCACTGCTGGTGCTTTCCTAGAGAGATAAGGGTTATCCCAGAGGAAGATAAGAATTCACCGGGAGCTGACAAATGATTTAGTTCGTTTCCTGTTTCACAGACCAGGTTTACATGGTTCAATTGTTCCCAGGGACATGGCGTGTTGTTTTAAAGATGGGTTTGGTGAAAATGAATGATGTAGGGGACTATTTCCTTAAAGTTGCAATTGTGTGACAAATATTTCCTGAGTGCCTATTGTGTGCCACTCACCAACTGCTGGGCACGATCCCGGGAGGGGACAAAGCAGAAAATCACAGAGGGCACATTCTGGGGGGTGGGGGTGGGAGTGGGGGGAAGACAGCTAAATGCATAAAAAGTCACAGTCAGCCCTGGCCGGTGTGCTCAGTGGGGAGAGTGTGGGCCTGAGCACCCGCATGTCTCGAGTTTGATTCCAGGTCAGGGGCATGTGCCTGGGTGGTGAGTTCTGTCCGTGGCCCTGGTCGGAGCGTGTGCGGGAGACGGCCAATCCATGTGTCTCTCACACCAATGTTTCTCTCTCGTCCACTCTCCCTTCCACTCTCTAAAAACCAATGGAAAAGACTGTGTGTCAATGTCTACCTCCGAGCATAGCAATGTGGCTGTATAGTCTCACTGTGTGTCTTCCCTGGCATGATGGTGTGTGATATTGTTACTGTGTCGTTGCAGCTGTGTCTCCTGGGGCAGGTGGAGATGTGTGTTGGCGTGTGTGTCTCCTGGGGCGGGTAGAGGTGTGTGTTGGTGTGTGTGTGTCTCCTGGGGCGGGTAGAGGTGTGTGTTGGTGTGTGTGTGTCTCCTGGGGCGGGTAGAGGTGTGTGTTGGTGTGTGTGTGTCTCCTGGGGCGGGTAGAGGTGTGTGTTGGCGTGTGTGTCTCCTGGGGCGGGTAGGGGAGTGAGTTGGTGTGTGTGTGTCTCCTGGGGCGGGTAGAGGTGTGTGTATGTGTTGGTGTGTGTGTGTCTCCTGGGGCGGGTAGGGGTGTGTGTTGGCGTGTGTGTCTCCTGGGGCAGGTAGGGGTGTGAATTGGTGTGTGTGTCTCCTGGGGCGGGTAGGGGTGTGTGTTGGTGTGTGTGTCTCCTGGGGCAGGTGGAGGTGTATGTTGGTGTGTGTGTGTCTCCTGGGGTGGGTAGGGGTGTGTGTTGGTGTGTGTGTCTCCTGGGGCAGGTGGAGGTGTATGTTGGTGTGTGTGTGTCTCCTGGGGCGGGTAGGGGTGTGTGTTGGTGTGTGTGTCTCCTGGGGCAGGTAGAGGTGTGTATGTTGGTGTGTGTGTGTCTCCTGGGGCGGGTAGGGGTGTGTGTTGGTGTGTGTGTCTCCTGGGCCAGGTGGAGGTGTGTGGGGGGCACGCTGATGGCATTAGTGATCACATCTGTACGTGCAGCTGTGCTGCTGTGTATCGGAGCCCCTGACTGGCTTCTGCAGTGTGTGTCTTGTCTGTAACTGAGTGTCCCAGTGAGAGCGTGGCTCTCAGGTGAGCTGTCCTGCCCCTCCTGGCTGTGTGTGTGTGTGTGTGTGTGAGAGAGAGAGAGAGAGAGAGAGAGAGAGAGAGAGAGACCCACCCAGGAGTCCTCACTAATGCCTCCAGCCTCCCCACTTCTGGACAACAGAGACCCCTTTGTTCTCAGGGCAAAAGGGGTGCCTCTCTCCTCTCGAGGCCCCTGGCAAGTTCTCAGCTGGTCAACAAAACACCTGTTGAGCTCTGCCCAGTGCCTGGCCGCTGACTGGACGTGTTGGGAATGTCAGTGACCTGTGACGGCCAGTGACCAGCGTGGTTGGGGCAGTGATGTGAGAGCCCAGAGGGGACACTGGCCCAGCTTGTAATGGTTTTGTTACAAAATAATTTTTTTGGGGAAAAAGGGAAAATCACCATTCATACAGATCTAAAAGTAAACATTGGTGAAGGTAAGGTGTTACAATCCGTTCAAGGGAGATCAAAGGACACGCATTTGTAGATCAAGGGTATTGATCAGCGGTTGAGCATTGACCCATGAACAAGAGGTCCACAGTTCGATCCCCGGTCAGCACACATGCCTGGGTCACGGGCTGGATCCCCAGTAGGGGGCGTGCAGGAGGCAGCCAATGGATGTTTCTCTTTCATGGATGTTTCCATCTCTCTATCCTTCTCCCTTCTTCTCTAAAAATTCAATAAAAACATATTTTTAATAAGTAGAAAAAAAAAGAATATTGAAACAGATGGTGGAAAAACATTTGTGCGGGAGGAGGTGTCTTGTGGTCTGAAGGTTTGTGCCCCCAAATCCATATGTTGACTCCTAACCAGAGGGGGAGCACCGCTCAGCCAGAAGCCGGGCTCAATGCTGGCCAGCACAGCAGCGGTGCGAGCTTCTCCCAACTCCAGGGCAGCGCTACCGAGTGTGGGCAGCAGGCGCAGTGGGCCAGGATGAACATGAGAACAGCATGGTGCCAGGCCCCAACTGGCGTTCCTCCCTGGCCACCTGCCACTTGGCACACTGCTACATCCCTCGGGGGCTGTCCAACTGCTGGTTTAGGCCCAATCCCAACAGGCTGCTTAATCTGACAGTCAGACATCCCCTGAGGGGTCCCGGATTGCAAGAGGGCACAGGCCAGGCTACAGAGACTCCCCACCCCCACGCACGAATCCGTGCACCGGGCCTTTCGTAGAATACAAAGCAGAAGGTGTCACTTTAGATTGCACCTGAGAATTCCTTACCTGTTGCACCTTTTTAAAATTTCCCGCAAATTCTAACAAGTCTGTTTCCCTTCTCCTTGGAATGTTCTCCTGCAGCTGAAATCATATATGAAGCTGGGAGATACGCAGCCTCATTTCCGGGCTCCTGGCCGCCCTACTGTCCCTCCTGGGATGGACCAGTCCTGACATCCGCGGCCCTGACGCCATCCGCCATGGCCTGCTGGGGTGGCCCTGGCAGCGATGAGCCAGATGGGTCGGGGTCTAGGTAGGAATTGAGGGCGGGGCTGAGGGGACTGCAGGGGCTCCCGGGTCAAGGTAGCATGGACATTGTGTCCAAACGTCTACACACTACTGGCAGCATCTCGCATGCTCTTCCTACTTGCCTTCTTTTTTCCTTTGGTTTGTGTTGGTTCCATATTATTTCCCCTCTAGATTTATCGGGGTGTCATGGACAGGGAACATTTTGTAATGACTTGATATATGAGTATATTGTGAATTGATGACCATGATATGAGTAGTTAACATATCCATCCCATCACTTAGTCACCACTGGTGTGGCTGTGAGAACTTTTAAGATCTACTCTTAGCAATTTTTTTTACTGCATTATCATTATTGACACTATTACAGATGTTCCCATTTTCCCTACCTTTACCCACCTCCTTCCAGGCTCCAGCCCCCTTCCCCTCTGGCCATCACCACACTGTTGGCTATGACCATGGGCTATAATGGGTCTATATCATTTGGCCAATCTCTTCACTTTCTTTCTCCTGTTCCCCCTCTTCCTTCCCCTCTGAGATCTGTCAGTCTGCTCCATGTATCCATACCTCTGTTCGTATTTTATCAGTTTATTCAGTTCATTTACATAAGTGACATCATAAGGGATTTTTGTTTCTCTGCCTGGCTTATTTCATTTAGCATAATACTCTCCAGGTCCATCCATGCTGATTCAAAGGGTGAGGGTTTCTCTTATCAAATTTCAAGTCTACAATTCGTATTGTCGAGTTTACTATAGTCCTCATTACTTAGGCTGTTTCCATGTCTTGGCCATCCTATATAATAAAAAGCTAATATGCAAATCAACCAAACATAACTACTGGTCGGTATGACAGGCACTGGCCACCAGGGGGCAGATGCTCTATGCAGGGGCTGCCTTCTGGTGGTCAGTGTGTTCCCACAGGGGGAGCACCGCTAAGTCAGAATTCGGGCTCACAGCTGGCAAGCACAGCGGCGGTGATACTACCCTCTCCCACCTCCACAGCAGCGCTAAGGATGTCGGAAACGGGGAGCGGGCCTAAGCCATTAGTCAGATATCCCCCAAGGGCTCCCAGACTTGGAAAGGGCCCAGGGATGAGAGACCTTCCCCCCACCCCCCAAGTGCACGAATTTCGTACACCAGGCCTCTACTTGTAAATAATGCTGCAATGAAGATAGCTCTTCAAGATATAATTTAATTTCTTTCAAGTATATACTCAAAAGTGGACTTGCTGGGTCATATGGTAGTTCTATTTTTAATGTTTCAAGGAACTTCCAAACTGTGTTCCATAGTGGCTACACCAGCCTTGGGTAAACTACGGCCCACGGGCCGGATCTGGCCCATTTGAAATGAATAAAACTAAACAAAAAAAAAGACCGTACCCTTTTATGTAATGATGTTTACTTTGAATTTATATTAGTTCACACAAACACTCCATCCATGCTTTTGTTCTGGCCCTCCGGTCCAGTTTAAGAACCCATTGTGGCCCTCGAGTCAAAAAGTTTGCCCACCCCTGGGCTACACCAATATACTCCCAACAACAGTGCACAGGGGTTGCCTTTTCTCCACATCCTTGCCAGCACTTGTTGTTTGGGTATTTATTGATGATACTCATTCTCATAGGTGTGAGATGATGTCTTGTTGTGGTTTTTACTTTATTTGCATTGTCTTCATGATCAGTGATGTTGGGCAATAGGGTTTTGGTTACCAGAGGGAAGGGGGTGGGGATTGTAAAGGGAAAAAGCGGTGAAGATGATCTGACTTTGGGTGGTGGGCACACAAGGCAACATACACATCATGGGTCATAGAAATGTACACTTGAAACCCATATGATCATATTAACCAACTAGAGGCCCAATGCACAGGATTCATGCACTGGAGGGGAGGCGGGGGGTGGGGGCGGGAGTGGCGTTTGGAGATAAGACGGTTATGGGAGCGCCACTCATCCTGGTCAGCCCAGCAGCTGTGGACCCATCAGGGAAGTGGCGCTCCCACTGGGTAGCACACTGACCACCAGGGGGCAGCTCCTGGTCATTGTGCGTCATAGCGACTGGTCAACTGTTTGTTCTGGTTATTCCGCTGTTCAGTCGCTGGGCTTTTATTATATAGAATGTCACTCCAATAAATTTAACTTTTAAACAATGAATGAAAGAAATGAACCTTGATTCAAGTTTTATAGATTGTCAGTACTTAGCTGCTCATTGGGACGTTTACATACAGAGAGGGCACAAGGAAATTAATGTGCCTCCCAACCCCCCTCCTCGCTTTAAAGAAATTGAATCAAATGCTATGATCATGGCGCTGGAGTAGGAGCTCCTCCATTCTCTAATCATGTAAACAGGCATCGTTTTTATTTTTATTTTTCAATTACAGTTCAAGATTATATTGGTTTCTGGTGTATTTCAGAGTGGTTAGACATTTGTATAATTCAACTAGGGATCCCCCTGAAAAGTCTGGTCCCTACCTGGCAGGACCCATAGTTATTAACAATCTTATTGACTATTTCCCCTACGCATGTAATCATATTTTAATTAAAAAATGTTATCCTCCATACGTCGTAGTCAATAAATTATTGATGGTATCATTTGTGGTGACCATGTAATGCTACATTGTGGGAAGTATTGATTATTGAGTTCCAGAGTGTCAGTGGCTAGTATTCTCTCTTCTCCAATGGAATTCTCGCCTTGCGATCCAATGCTCAATGGAGACCACTCTGTGTACTGTCAGAATGAGAGTTTTCCCTCTAGAAAGCAGTCTCTTATTCCCTCAGAGTCCACATCAAAGACGCCCAAGAATGCCTGGAGAATGACGTATGGGGAAAAGTGTCCTTAAGGCCACAAAGGCAGACTAGAGCACGGAGGAGTCACAGAGTTCTCCCTCGGTATTTTCTCAGGCTCGACATAAAGGATCTGAACGCAGAAACCATGACGTTGTTCACGCCTGTAACAAACAAAACACCCACCAGCACGTCACAGACCAATCTTGGGCGAGGAAGGAAGGCAGGGAAGTCAGTTGTAATCTGGGGGACGTAAGTCTTTCTCAGTCCATCCTGCGACTGCCCGGCCTGCCTGGGCATTGACTCTCTCCAGGCTCCAGAAGAAATCAGCCACCGTTCTGAGGACCTGCCTCCACCCTGCCCTCCCTACACTGTGTTGGGCAGGAATTCAGATCGCGGCTGGGATGCAGGAAAACGAGTTAGGGTTTCTTGTCAATATTTGTTTGGGGACTTGATGGAGTCAACCACTTTCTCTATAAAACTCCTACACTGTCCACAAGAGTAAGAAACATTCTGTGAAGAAAATGACCCTATGCATCGGGAAAAAGCTCCCTTCTCTCAAGGGGCCGTGAGGAGTCACTAATTGGGTTGGAGGCCCGTGGTCCGTTCACTTCTGTCCAGGTAGAGATGCCAACAGGGACCCCTCGGCGTCCCTTGAGAAGAAACTCTCAGGTTCCCTTCCCATCCGTGTGTTTCTACACCGACTGCTTCATCCTGGTTTCCTTCCCTCCAATGGAACTGCTCCCCTTATCTTCTCCATCTCTGCTCAGGAATGCACAGTGTCCCATGGGGCAGAGTGACTTCCCCTAAAGTGCAAGATATGTGAGATCCGTGTGACCTCATTAAATCGCCTCCCTTTATTATTTCATTCACAAGGGGAAGTGGGACAGCTGGCATCTTGACTAACTTTCCCGGCTGTGACAGCCCATGTGGGCGCCGCATTAGGATGCACTGGGGGGGACAGTGGGATGGCCCAACCGGTGAAAGGGAGCCATCATGTAAGTTGGGCGGTTTGAGGAAGGTAAGGGCTGAAAATCCCTTTCTGGAGAACAAGGACATTCTCCCCAACATGGGAAGGGGTTCTTTTCTCTACACGTTTGCCAACAGGCGTCTCTTCATTCGGTTCATCTGTCCTGAGCCTTTCACTCTCTCCCTCGTCCCATCCCATGTGTGATCTCTTGTCATCCGGTCGGTGTCGCTCAGCCTCTGACTCCCCGATACCCCATCCTGCTCTCAGTCTAGGTGCAGGGAACGCGGCCAATGCATTTGTCAGTATATTTGAAACAACTTCCTTTCCCACCAGGAATATCAGAGAGAACGCGTCCACATTCTTGTGAACAATTGATTTTGTCTGACGCTGTCATTCTCAGTGCTGGGAGGTGTGCAGCTGTATCACATTATGGCTGAATTTCAGTTTCCCCTCTGACTAAAACTGCTGGGCAATTTTCCTAACTGTATGGGCCATGTAACCATCCTCAAAGGGCAATGCACTGGACATGGTTCATGAATGAGTGGGCCTCTGGCAATGTGCCAGCATCTTCAATTATTGGGACACTGTTGTTATTAATGGATCTGAGAAAGTGTCTGGTGCCGGGGTCCAGCCCCAGCGGGTCCAGGGGTCCCCAAAGGTGTGGACGGAGTCGGCGAAGAAGGAATGACACGGAGGCAGCGTTCATTTGATCAGCAGCCTAGCCAGGATCTCTAGCCAAGTTCTGGTCAGGATCTCCAGCCAGGTTCTGTGTCCATGTTCTCTTGCTAGGTTCTCCAGCCAGGTTCTCCAGGTTCTCCAGCCAGGTTCTGTAGCCATGTTCCCTCGCTAGGTTCTCCAGCCAGGTTCTGTCCAGGTTCTCCAGCCAGGTTCAGTCACCAGGTTCAAGTCAGGTTCTCTTGCCAATTTCTGTAGTCAGGTTCAGTCCAGGATCTTTTGCCATGTTCTCTTGCTAGGTTCTGTCTCTAGGTTCTGAGGCCAGTTTCTGTCCAGGATCTTTTGCCATGTTCTCTCCAGCGAAGTTCTTCTGTCTCTAGAGAACGTTCTGTGTAGGTTCTGTGCCTAGGTTCTGTCTCTCCCTCTGTCTCTTGCTGTCTTGTTACATCTGTATTTATACCAGTTGATTCAATCCTATCAATCTCTATTACAAAGGTTAGGGCGTTTCTTATCTCCATTCCAGGGAGTAAAGATTATGTAGCTTAAGCATGATTGTTCGAAGTTAAAGTGATTAATTACCCGCCTGGCACTTAGTTGAGGGGTTTTATTCCCTCCCTAACTTCAGGGGAAAATCCCTACCTGGGGAAACAACCTTTCTCAGAGAGGAGACCTTGGCTAAAACACACAGTGCCAAGAAGGTGAGCAAACATATCAAGAACAGTATGCCATATATGCCAGGTCCCTTGAAACAGCAAGGATGGACCGGCTCCCGGCAGTCTGGTCTTTGCCCCTGGCTCTTGGCACTGAGCTCCTAATACCCTGGGCATCTCCTGAGTGACAAGTGTCTCTGGGATGCTGATGAGGTGGCTCTTGACTGAGAGGCCTGGAGGCTTCAGGATGGGGGCTGGTCCCCAGAAAGACCAAGCTGATCAGAGGGTTGGAACGCCCAGGCCCTAGAAGGAGGCAAGAGCAGGAGGAGCGTGAAAATGCATCTCTTCACACCACAGTCCCGTGTGCAGGGACCCCTGGGCCTGCGGGACAATGACGACAAACATGAGCCCTCATACTGTGAGACGGGGACACCCAGAGAATGAAATCAAAACTCCTACACAAACACAGTAACAGGCACAATATCCACAAAAGCAAAGAAACAACAAACACCCAGAAGATGGGTTCTGAGGGCCAGACCCAGACCTGAGCCTAGGATGACGAGGGCCCTGGAGATGCGCTGCATTAGAAGTGACAAGACCGGGGGGATGCGAGTCCCTGTGACCACAGGTCCTGGTGGGACAGGGTTCCACTGAGGGACAAGGTCAGAGGAGCAGAGATGTGACCCGGCCGAGGAGTGGCCACGTCAAAGCCCACGATGCACTGAGCACCCCCTGGGCACAGGCACCGACCTCACTCCGGTCTCACAGCCCCTCCAGTCCCCCCTGCAAAGAGCACAACATACACGGGAATCTGCAGAATCCTTGGTGCTTCCATTTGTTTCCTCTGAGAAAATACTTCATTAAAGGATCTCTTTTAATTACCCGTCACCAGTCACGGCAAGAATTAAAAAACCAGGTCCATCCACAGTCTCATTTCAATACAGAGCAGGAAGTTGCAGCTCACAGCCCCAGGGAGTAAAGGCAGGGATCGGGAGGGCCCAGCCCCGCCTCTGCTGGCAGGAAAGCGTGGGGAGCAGGGCTGGCCAGCCCCCCAATCAGAGGTTCCTGAGTCAGGAAGTGAGAGCGTGAACATCGTCCATCATTCGGTCCCCACAAGGCAGCTGCCTCACGCTGTGGAGGACAAGCATCATGAGCAGACTCAGGTCAGTGGCTGTAACTGGCGACATTCTCAGAGTCCACTTCATGCTCACAGTGTCCCACAGACTCCCCACCACCCAGTCCTCCCTCTGCCCATCCCTCCACCCAGAGAGACACATCAGAGCCCTGGGCACTGTCACTGCCTGTGGGACACACACCAGGACAGGGTCAGAGCCCGAGAGCAGGAGACCAGGAGAACTATGGGCGAAGGGGGGGGCATGGCTCCCGTCTGCACTGTCACAGGGTCTCAGGGTCACCCCCATACTCACTGGCCGCCTGAGCGTAGCTCCCTCCTTTCCCACCTGCGGGAAGAAAACATCCCGTGAGAGACCAGGGAGGAGGCAGGGCCATGAGGTCCTAAAGGAAGCCCTAGTCCTGGGCCCCAGAGAAGTTTCCAGAACCCTGTAGACCCAGGGCAGGACCAGGAAACCTGAGGGAAATGCATGGGTGGGGACTGGACCCACCGCCCTCCTGGAGGTCTGTGCTCAGCAGGGACCTGCCCTCTGACCTGGGGCTGCTGGGAACGGGGTCCCCACCACCAGCTCCCACGGGCCTCACTACAGAGTAAGTGTGAGCACAGAGCCCCACACTGGCCATCACTCCGTGGGGAGAATGCTTCCCATGAAGGAGGCGGGACACACGTCTACCTGGGCTTGAACCCCCAGTGGGACAAGACACTCAGACCCCAACCCAGCCCACCTGAGCGCTTCCTCCCCCACATCACAGCTGCCCGTCTCCGCAGAACCAGGACCCCGGCGATGCCCATGATGATGATGATGATGATGATGATGATGACGATGATGATGATGATGGTGAAGAAGGTGTGAGAAGGCGGCTCTGGGAGGAGAAGGGAAGGGAGGCTGAGGGCCCTGACCCCAGGCCTCAGACCCGACCCCACTGAAGTCCCCCAGGGTCCCTGCTGCCCTGAGAAGAGGCTCTATGCCCACGGCCCCACCTCACCCCATCTCAGGGTCAGGGGCTCGGGCAGCCCCTCGTGCTCCACATGACATGTGTATCTCTGCTCCTCTCCAGGGGGCACCCCCACGGCCGCCCACTTCTGGAAGGTCCCGTCCCCCGCAGGCCTGGTCTCCACCAGCTCCATGTCCTGGGTCTGGTCCTCCCCGTCACGCTGCCAGGTCAGGCTGATGTCCGCAGGGTAGAAGCCCAGCGCCCAGCACCTCAGGGTGACCTCCCGCTCAGAGACGCGGTGGTGGGTCACGTGAGCCTTTGGAGGGTCTGAGGGGAGGGGAGAAAATGCAGGAACTGTGCATCCGCCATGGGACACTCCAGCAGCGCCCATGTGACCATCCTGAGCGTGGACAGCACACCTGGGTGGGGGAGGGAGCACACAGCCCACACACCAGCCTGCACAGAGGCTCCAGGAAGGACCGCCTAGTCTTTAGAAAGTTCTAGAATCAAAGTGATGCAGCCCAGGGCAGGAGGCAGGTCTCTGAGGGGAGAAAAGGGATTTGCGGTCCCGACCTGAGTGGAGGCCAGGTGACTCAGAAAAGCTGGGGTCAGGCCTCAGACACAGTGGGTGTGGGCAGCGCACAAGGCCTGAGAGAGAAGGTCCCGGTGGGTCCCAGAGCCCCTGCAGGGCCCATGGGTACCGCTGCTGGGCTATTTCAGGGGGTGTCCCTGCACCCCAGGAGAGCCTGCACCCCTAACTGTGCCTGAGAGGAGGGGGTCCCCCTGGTACCTGAGCTGGACATCCAGGGGGCTCCCTCCCTGACCCAAGGAGGGGTGTCTGACACTGACCCCCTGTCCTGTCTCCTTGTAGGAGCCCCAGCCCCGGAGAGAGGGGGCGGCCCCAGGGCCCCTGGTACCTGCGCGCTGCAGGGTCTCCTTCTCTTTGTCCAGGGCCATGAGCAGCGACTCCACACACGGGCCCTCCAGGTAGCTCCTCGCACGCTCTGCCTCACGGACCTCCTCCCACTTGCGCCGGGTGATCTGAGCCGCCATGTCGGCCGCGGTCCAGGAGGTCAGGTCCTCGTTCAGGGCGATGTAGTCGGCGCCGTCGTAGGCGTGTTGCCAATACCCGCGGAGGAGGCGCCCCTGGGTTCCCACTTCGCAGCCATACATCCTCTGGAGGGAGTGAGACCCTGACCCCGCCCCGCGGTCAGCCCCGCCCCGCGGTCAGCCCCGCCCCGCCCCGCGGTCAGCCCCGCCCCGCCCCGCGGCCACCCCCGCCCCGCCCCGCGGTCAGCCCCGCCCCGCGGTCAGCCCCGCCCCGCGGCCAGCCCCGCCCCGCGGTCAGCCCCGCCCCGCCCGCCCCGCGGGGACTGAATCTAAAACTGAAAGTGAAATGGAGTCAAAGTCCCCGCGGGCTCCTCCCGGGTGGGGGCCGGGCGGGTCCCGCCGCCTCGGGGGGACGCTCGGACCCGGACCCTCCGGATGACCCCGGCCCGTCCGTGGGGAGGGGTGTGGTGACGGGCCCGGCGCGCGGCTCACCGTCCTCGCTCTGGTTGTAGTAGCCGCGCAGGTTCTGCAGTCCCTCTCGGAAAGCCTGTGCGTTTGCCTTGAAATTCTGCGTCTGCCGGTCCCAATACCCCGGGTACACCTGCTCCACCCACGGCTGCTGTATCCACCGCGCCCGCGGCTCCGCCCTCGGACTCCCCGCTGCGCTGTCGAACCGCACGAACTGCGTGTCGTCCACGTAGCCGACGGCGAGGAAGCGGGGCTCCCCGCGGCCGGGCCGGGACACGCTGGTGTAGAAAAACCTCATGGAGTGGGGGCCTGGGGGGCGGACGGAGGGCAGGGCCGGGGCTGGACACGCGCCTTCCCGGCCCCGCGCCCCCGCCGGGTCCCCTCGCGGCTCCCGCACCGCCGCCCCCTCCTACCCCGCTCTCACCGGCCCAGCTGGGGGTCAGGACCAGCGCCCCCGAGAGGAGCAGGAGGATGATGGGGGGCCTCAGGTCCCGCATCCTTGGCGTCGGTGGACCATCTGAGTCCGGGCGCTTCCGCGGTGGAGTTATAACCGGGAGCTGCGGGGACGCTGATTGGCTGCTCTGGAAACCGCTCAGCCAATGGGAGTGAGAAGTGTGGGCGCGTCAGGAGTCTCCAGGAGGGAGGCGCCGACACAGGTTGGGAGAGGAGAGGTGAAACCCAGGCGCTGGGGAGTCCCCCACACGGAGTTGCACCCCCAGACTCCGTCCCCGGCGGAGACCTGAGCGCAGGCCTGGGCCCCGGGACTCGGTCCTGACCCTCCTCCTGCGCGGGGCGCCCGTCACACTGTCCCCCAGGCCTGGCCCAGGCGCTGTGCTGTTCAGGGACTTGCCAAGGTTTTGGTGTCACCATCTCTGCGCGGCCTCACACACAGGCAGGCGCCCAGATAACCTTGGGAGTCACACAGGGTGAAACAGTTACTAATCCATGTCGCATGCTCACTGCCTGTGAGATGGTAACAGGAGTCATGTTTTTAAAATATATATATTTTATATTGATTTCAGAGAAGAAGGAAGAGGAAGAGAGAGACAGAAACATTAATAATAAGAAATAATCATTGATCGGTTTCCTCCTACATGCCCCACACTGGGGATGGAGCCTACAACACAGGCATGTGCTCTGACAAAAAGTTGAGCTCTGACCTCCTGGTTCATAGATCAATGTTCAACCACCGAGCCCCACTGGCTGGGGAATATTGAATAGTTTCTGTTCTGTTATTTCACAGTCCCCAGGCTGTCTTGCTTGGGTGGCTCTTGTCCTCATGCAGGTTATGTAAAGTGATGCCTTGTACCTCTAAGTCCTAGAGACCTTCCCTTCCCGATGCATTTAATGATGTCATCAAAGCTCACAGGTGTTGCTGTTCCCACAGAGCCCCTAGAAAAGCATGTCAGCACCGGGGAGCGGTCTAGCTCACGTGGTGGGACACACCTTGTTCCAACATTCTGGTTTCTCTTGGGGGCTGACATTGTATCAAGACAACAGGACTGTCAGTTTTGCACCTGCCAGGTGATATTTCCTGAAGGGAGAAGCTCTCGTTCATTTTAAAAAATATATATTTTTGTTGATTTCAGAGAGGAAGGAGAGGGAGGGAGAGAGATAGAAACAT